>NC_135804.1:0-600000 GCF_964213995.1 Mustelus asterias | reverse complement strand
TGGGCCCGCATGTCTACAGAGTCATACAGTCATAGAGGTTTACAGCATGGAAACAGGCTCTTCGGCCCAACTTGTCCATGCCGCCCTTTTTTAAAAACCCCTAAACTAATCCCAATTACCCGCATTTGGCCCATATCCCTCTATACCCATCGTACCCATGTAACTATCTAAATGCTTTTTAAAAGACAAAATTGTACCCGCCTCTACTACTACCTCTGGCAGCTTGTTCCAGACACTCACCACCCTCTGTGTGAAAAAATTACCCCTTTGGACACTTTTGTATCTCTCCCCTCTCACCTTAAACCTATGCCCTCTAGTTTTAGACTCCCCTACCTTTGGGAAAAGGTATTTACTATCTACCTTGTCTATGCCCCTCATTATTTTATAGACCTCTATAAGGTCACCCCTCAGCCTCCTACGCTCCAGAGAAAAAAGTCCCAGTCTATTCAGCCTCTCCTCATAACTCAATCCATCAAGTCCCAGTAGCATCCGAGTAAATCTTTTCTGCACTCTTTCTAGTTTAATAATATCCTTTCTAGGGTGACCAGAATTGCACACAGTATTCCAAGTGTGGCCTTACCAATGTCTTGTACAACTTCAACAAGACGTCTCAATTCCTGTATTCAATGTTCTGACTGATGAATGCCTTCTTCACCACTCTGTCCACCTGTGACTCCACTTTCAAGGAGCTATAAACCTGTACCCCGAGATCTCTTTGTTCTGTAACTCTCCCCAACGCCCTACCATTAACTGAGTAAGTCCTGCCCTGGCTCAATCTGCCAAAATGCATCACCTCGCATTTGTCTAAATTAAACTCCATCTGCAGGATGACAGGTGGATACGCATCTTGACAGGTGACAGGTGGGCATGCATGTTGACAGGTGACAGGTGGGCATGCATGATGACAGGTGACAGGTGGGCATGTGTATTGACAGGGTGACAGGTGGGCACGCGTGTTGACAGGTGGGCACAGGTGGCCATAGGGTGGCAGGGTGACCGATGGACACATATGTCCATAGGGTGACAGGTGGGCACACATGTTAACAGGGTGACATGCATGATGAAAGGTGACAGGTGGGCACAGGTGTCCATAGGGTGACAGGTGGGCACACATGTTAACAGGGTGACAGGTGGGCACAGGTGTCCACAGGGTGGCACACTGAATGGGAAACCGGCCCTGATCGCACCCGGAGGATGAAGCGAGTATCCCGGGCTCGGGATCAGAGTCGCGGGCTGCTCGGGTCCCACCTGGTCATGAGCTCCGGGACCCTCACAGCCGCCTGTACTCACCACATTGTCCCCAGCACAGAATATCCGGAGCCCCGGGCCGGTGCTGTCCACAGGAAGGTGCCGGGACCCCGCGGCCCGTTTCCCCGCAGCGCGAGAACGGAGCAACCGCCAGGAGGCGGGAACGGCCTGCCCCGCCGCTCCACCAATAGGAGCAGCGCCTGCCCCGCCGCTCCACCAATAGGAGCAGCGCCTGCCCCGCCGCTCCACCAATAGGAGCAGCGCCTGCCCCGCCGCTCCACCAATAGGAGCAGCGCCTGCCCCGCCGCTCCACCAATAGGAGCAGCGCCTGCCCCGCCGCTCCACCAATAGGAGCAGCGCCTGCCCCGCCGCTCCACCAATAGGAGCAGCGCCTGCCCCGCCGCTCCACCAATAGGAGCAGCGCCTGCCCCGCCGCTCCACCAATAGGAGCAGCGCCTGCCCCGCCGCTCCACCAATAGGAGCAGCGCCTGCCCCGCCGCTCCACCAATAGGAGCAGCGCCTGTCCCACCGCTCGGCCAATAGGAATACAGCCTGCCTCACCGCTCGGCCAATAGGAGCACAGCCTGCCTCATCGCTCGGCCAATAGGAGCACTACCTGCCCCGCCACTCCACCAATAGGAGCACGGCCAGGGTGGCCGCTTGGCCAATAGGAGCACGGCCCCGCCCCCTGCTCCCGGCCGTTTGGAGAGAACATTCCAGGTGAATGTCGGTGTTTGTGGAAAACTTTCCCTGATTTGAGCGCGGAATGTTCCCGCTTTTAGTGTCAGATTTGTCCCTCTGCATCCCAAAGAAATCATTTCCTTTGACCTATTAACTGGGCAGGAGGGGATTAATGAAGTTGCAGAAAGTGGAAATAATCGCCAGGAGTTCGCAGAAAGTTGCCAGGTGGCTGCAAGGTGACCAAGGCCCGGGATGGTGACCAGCCCAGCTCAGCACAGCCGGGTGGGCTCACCGGGCAACCCAGCTCCACAGAGCCTAACTTTCATTTTTTTGGCAGAAACGGGGAAGGCAGCCACTGAAAAAGGGTACAGACTCTGCTGAGGAACTTCCAACAAAAATATCTTTACAGATTTGTAAGGATAACACAACTTACAAAATCTATCTTATGTTTTAAAATTCACAGTAAGTACACAATCCATGTTAACCAACAAATAAACTGGGATCAGATAACCCAAGTCTGAAACCAAGTGACTAATGCCACCCCAGACAACTTCCAGTTTCTCATCAACTCCCCCAGACATTTGTCTCACCATGAATGCTGTCTTTCACACGAGGATTTATAATCCCTATTATCAAACAACATACCTTGGAATCTTCTTCCAAACAATGCTTTCTCGCAGAAGTCTTCACCAAGGATCCATCTCCAGGTTTGCAATCTCTCGAACATAGAACAGTACAGCACAGAACAGGCCTTTCAGCCCACGATGTTGTGCTGAGCTTTATCTGAAACCACGATCAAGCTATCCCACTCCCTATCATCCTGGTGTGCTCCATGTGCCTATCCAATAACCGCTTATATGTTCCTAAAGTGTCTGACTCCGCTATCACTGCAGGCAGTCCATTCCACACCCCAACCACTCTCTGCATAAAGAAGCTACCTCTGATATCCTTCCTATATCTCCCACCATGAACCCTATAGTTATGCCCCCTTGTAATAGCTCCATCCACCCGAGGAAATAGTCTTTGAACGCTCACTCTATCTATCCCCTTCATCATTTTATAAACCTCTATTAAGTCTCCCCCCAGCCTCCTGCGCTCCAGAGAGAACAGTCCTAGCTCCCTCAACCTTTCCTCATAAGACCTACCCTCCAAACCAGGCAGCATTCTGGTAAATCTCCTTTGCACTCTTTCCAGCGCTTCCACATCCTTCTTATAGTGAGGTGACCAGAACTGCACACAATATTCCGAATGTGGTCTCACCAAGGTCCTGTACAGTTGCAGCATAACCCCACGGCTCTTAAACTCCAACCCCCTGTTAATAAAAGCTAACACACTATAGGCCTTCTTCACAGCTCTATCCACTTGAGTGGCAACCTTCAGAGATCTGTGGATATGGACCCCAAGATCTCTCTGTTCCTCCACAGTCTTCAGAACCCTACCTTTGACCCTGTAATCCACATTTAAATTAGTCCTACCAAAATGAATCACCTCACATTTATCAGTTTTAAACTCCATCTGCCATTTTTCAGCCCAGCTTTGCATCCTATCTATGTCTCTTTGCAGTCTACAACAGCCCTCCACCTCATCTACTACTCTACCAATCTTGGTGTCATCAGCAAATTTACTGATCCACCCTTCAGCCCCCTCCTCTAGGTCATTAATAAAAATCACAAAGAGCAGAGGACCAAGCACTGATCCCTGTGGCACTCCGCGAGCAACCTGCCTCCAGTCCGAAAATTTTCCATCCACTTTTGTAATCTTTGCCTTGATTGATAAAGGCAAGTGTCCCGTATGCCTTTTTCACTTCCCTACTAACATGCCCTTCCACCATCAGAGATCTGTGGACATACACGCGAAGGTGCCATTGTTCCACAAAATTTCCGAGTGAAATGCTGTTCATTGAGTACTTCCTTGTCAAATTACTCCTTCTACAGTGCATCACCTCACACTTTGCAGGGTTAAATTCCATCTGCCACTTCTCTGCCCATTTGACAATCTTGTCTATATCTTCTTGTAGCCCAAGTCACTCAACCTCACTTACTAAACCTACTCAACTAAACCTACTAATCCTACCCTCCAAATAGTCATCTATGTTGTTTATATAGAGTCATAGAGGTTTACAGCATGGAAACAGGCTCTTCGGCCCAACTTGTCCATGCCGCCCTTTTTTTTAAAACCCCTATACTAATCCCAATTGGTGAATACAAGGCACCACATATGCCAAATAACACGATCCTGCCCAATTCCAGGGAAGCCACGGATAGGCATTGTTTCCACAGACAAAATAGGTACCATTATATGCAGTCATCTCGCTTACATAAGCAGCGGAGAGGCTAAGCGGGACGGTGGCTATGGGGCACTGGATCCTGACCTGTATCATGGCCTCAGCATCATCAGTGATATCAATCTGCTGCATACAGTAGCTACGGCCAACAGGTATGGTTCCATTTCTTGTCAGGCAGATAGCTCCCCTTTGTTGATTTTTTCACAATGAAGTAGGGTGGGGAATCTGATCTGTCATAGCTGGGCTGGTAATTCTTCTTAAAGGACGATAAAGCGCACCCTCCGCCCCCTAGCCTTGAAACAACATCACTGTTGCTGATACCCTGCATAGTGGTACCCGATGGGGTTTTAAATGTCAAGGGTTCCATTTCTGGGTTCCATTCTGATTTAAAACCCATTCTATTGTTAGAATAGCTGAAAAAGGGATAGGGAATAAGAGAATTCCTCCCTTTCCTCCGTGCGTGGGAATGTGTGAACAGACCCAGCACTTGCTCAGATTCGATTGTGATGCATACAGATAAGACATATACACGAAGGTGTTCATACAATAGACAGAGTCATCGTTACAGAGATGGTCACTGTGCCTTATCCCTAACTCCTCATAATTCAATTTATACTTTCCCGCTATGGCTAACAGGGCCAGGGTCGTGAGTATCAGCATGAAAAGCATCTTATCACTTACTAATATCCCGCGCGACCGTTATACAATGGTCCAAAGGCTATATCGCCCACGCGCGACACCACGAATCCGCGAACCCGTTCAGCTTGCTTGGAGGTCAGTCGTTGTTTGTTTATATCTGTAAGTGGAGTATATCACATATTTTGCCAATTAATTTCAGCATATTCAACTGAGTATATACAGGCACAGATATCTCCACTAATTATAACTTCATACGGCTCATTTCATTTTTGTACAAGCCCTGATTTGTTAGGTAATATTTTTACTAGGACATCCCACTGTTGGGACTGTCGGGGAGCATTTCAAGCTCTCTCTGCATCTCTTATTTCTTGATTGTCTTTTACCGATTTATGCATCCCTTTTAGTTGGGTGCTTAGTTCCAAAACATATCTCCTGATTTTATCTTTTAGTGGACCTACATCGGTCCCACCTGTTATGATGCTTTCTGGTAATTGCATCGTCCGTCCTGTCATTAGCTCATAAGGGGTTAATCCGGTTGTTTGGTTTGTAGCAACCCTTAATCTCATTTAGTATGGTGGGCAATACCTTCATCCACGTTTTTTTTTCCCCTATGTCTGTATGGCTTTCGCCAGTGCAAAGTATTTTTGCCCAATGTAATTAATTGTGCTATGCTTTAAGTTAATTTAAGCTAATTTGGCCTCAGCTTGGAATTCTGAGTCCAACTTAGAAACTTAGCTGCATTCTCTGATAGTACAATGTAAGGTAAACAAACTTTTTCATGGCCAAGTTGTTGATGTAGCTGGAGACTGCTTGTATGTAATAATAATATCTAATTTAGTTATGCTTTAGAAACAGATGTTTTGTTTTGTTCAATCTCAGCGCTGGTTTTTGGCTGTTCTCTCTCTCTCTCCTTTCTCTAAAATAACCGTTATTTCGAAAGCAATGCTTAAAGAAAGGCATATTTACTTCAGATCAGTCGAGTTTATTCTGAAGAAATAAACAGACCCTTCAGTTGGCTTGGTGCGAATCACACAACTCTTTGCACTGGCTGCAGCTGGACATTCTATCAAAAGACATCGCTTTTCTCATTTAAATCATATACCATACAACTCCGATCTTTATATGATGTATTCTTACATTATATCTAATTTGATCATTTGTTTGTCCACATTTGAAAGTGCAATGTTTAAGCAGAAATGATTCTTCTATAGACAGATTGTCTCATAAGGTACATTCTCCTCGTGTCTGCGTGGGTTTCCTCCGGGTGCTCCGGTTTCCTACCACAGTCCAAAGATGTGCGGGTTAGGTTGATTGGCCAGGTTAAAAAAAAATTGCCCCTTAGAGTCCTGAGATGCGTAGGTTAGAGGAATTAGTGGGTAAATATGTGGGGGTAGGGCCTGGGTAGGATTGTGGTTGGTGCAGACTCGATGGGCTGAATGGCCTCCTTCTGCACTGTAGGGTTTCTATGATTTTCTATGAGATGCCAATAGTTTATGCTGCCAGACACAGCTCTTTAAAAACACAGATAACCGAATAAGCAGTTTGTTGTGTGCAGTCGAATGCTGCAAGATTTTTGAGTCTGGCTGCAAAGCCAGTCTCCAACTCTTTTTCTCTCTCTTAAGTAATCTGGTTTCACTTCCTGTCATGTTAATATTAATTGTGCAAGCTATTACAAATTATGGCAAAGAATGGTTACATGTTTGGAATAACTAGCCTTTTTTTTCACAGACTTATGTTTTTATCAATACACCATATATATAAAATTGGTTAAGGCTTTTCAGGATTTGCCTTTCTTGGGTATCAAAACCCTCTTAGTTTAATATTTAAATTAATCTGTTTCCATTTTTAAACTGAGCTCCAGATCAGAATTCCTTCATTTTCAGAACGATAACAAGCACAATACATATAACAATAACAAGAGTTACTTGATTAGAAATGTTTTGGTTTGCTTCCTAGCAGGCTAGGTTTTAAGCTTTGCAGTGTCCTTAGATTTGGAAAACCTTGAACAATAGATGGCACAATTCCAACGGCAGTATATAATTTTAACTAGTTACACTATCAGAACTATCATCAATGTTAGATGATTTAAATGATGTAATTTGTTGCATGTTATCGGAACATCACATAAGTCTTGAATTTCATATTGGTAACTAACTGGCAACACAAGTTCCAATAATTCATGGTGTTCAATGGTTGGCATCAAATGCAAATTAAAAATACTCAAGGACAACATCTTTATTTGTATTAACAACTGAGGCTTTAATTGATTAATCTCCTGCTGTAACTTGGGATAATCAGAACTACGATTCATTGATTTGATAAGACTTTAAACTGACTCATAGACAGTATATTCACCTCATTCTTTTGTTCCTGCTTTTCTATTTTTTCACAAAATTACTTATTTTTTTAACTTCTCAACTATACTCTTATAATTTCAACTTCAAGACAAGGAAAGAGCACATGGTCCTTCCAAGGTCTAACTCCTTTCTCCACATGAAAATGAACAACAACAAAACATTCACGCAATCACGTTGTTAAACACACAGATACACATGGAAGCTTCCAACATTTATTCAGACTTAACATCTTAAACTGGGATGGAAGTAAAACATTTAAGAATACAGACCGTTGATTAACAGTCGCTTTTATGCTGCTGCCTTCCAAACTGTAATTCAACTCAAAACAGAAGTAAATTCAAGAAATCTTATCACTTTAATCTTTAACCGTTTGTAACAAATACTTCCCCAGCATTTTCTTATCTCATTTATTCCACTGAATTATTTTCCTCATCTCTAATTATATTGATTTGTCAATTTGGTATTATAGGCGGGCACTCCCTTTTAGCCCATCTGTCATTTAATACAGTTTCATGGTTGATCCATGTAACACATTTTAATTAGAATGCATTATGGCAGTATAATAATTCCCAGTATGACACACGCACTCCCGTTCTACCTTATGTAACTCCCTTCTCTGTTAAAGTTTGACTATATCTTAAAATTACTGCAAGTCTTATAACTCAGAGGAATATAAACAAGTGATTAATCATCATTTCAAATACGCAGGAATAATTCTTTCTATTTATTTTTTCAACTTCAGTTTTATCAAGAATACATTTTCAAATTTAACAAAAGCCTGATCCAAATAATCCATTTATTTTATCACTTTTAAATATCCCTACTAAATTAATTAATTATTTTTACACAGGCAGATGCAAGATCGAATCTACTGTATGCTTAAATGGTTAACTCTCCTTACCACTCTTCAGATGGAATGCAATGCTACTAGTCCCATATCCCTCAAATCTCTGTCCGATGCCCCTATTGTAAAATTTACTGGGGAACGTAATTTATTAAACTTGCATTGATCTGCTGTACCCCATTCCATCACATGCGGCTCTCGATCGCAATTACATCTCTCTCTCTCTCTCTCTCTCTCTCTCTCTCGAGAGAGAGAGAGAGAGAGAAATTTACAGCCTGCTTGTTTTCTTTTAACCCTTTACTCCCCTTTTTAGTCTTATCACGCTTCAAACTAACCAAGTTAGCCTGATTTGAGTAGTTCCTTCTGTCTTTGCAGCGGCACTGGCGCTGGCGTCTGTCTTATTCATCGGGGCAATGACAGCTACCTTAGATGTCTGGTGATTATCTACACTGGGTCAATTCCACCACTCCTGTTCATTCGTATCGGGATTTTGGAACAACAATGGCAAGCCAGATACCTCTTTATCTTTCCTTTGATTCTCACATTCACTGATCCCTCTTCTTAATTGTCTTATTGTGGTAATTCTGCTCCAATAAGTGGGAGCATTCCCTAATACTCTCTGAATCTCTGTTTTACACTGGGTGACGGGTTTATAATTTTGCTTTTGAGTTGTATTCTAGCACTTCCCACTCCTCTGGAGGAGCGGTTGGTCCCTGTGTGGACTCATTAGGAGGAAGAGGAACAATTTCCCCTCTCCATTGTTTTTCTTCGAAGACTTAGTTTCGTTTCTCCAATTCTCTTATTCTGAATTCTAGCTCTCTAATCTTCTCTTTATATAGAACATAGAACATAGAACAGTACAGCACAGAACAGGCCCTTCGGCCCACGATGTTGTGCCGAGCTTTATCTGAAACCAAGATCAAGCTATCCCACTCCCTATCATCCTGGTGTGCTCCATGTGCCTATCCAATAACCGCTTAAATGTTTCTAAAGTGTCTGACTCCACTATCACTGCAGGCAGTCCATTCCACACCCCAACCACTCTCTGCGTAAAGAACCTACCTCTGATATCCGTCCTGTATCTCCCACCACGAACCCTATAGTTATGCCCCCTTGTAATAGCTCCATCCACCCGAGGAAATAGTCTTTGAACGTTCACTCTATCTATCCCCTTCATCATTTTATACACCTCTATTAAGTCTCCCCTCAGCCTCCTCCGCTCCAGAGAGAATAGCCCTAGCTCCCTCAACCTTTCCTCATATGACCTACCCTCCAAACCAGGCAGCATCCTGGTAAATCTCCTCTGCACTCCTTCCAGCGCTTCCACATCCTTCCTATAGTGAGGTGACCAGAACTGCACACAATATTCCAAATGTGGTCTCACCAAGGTCCTGTACAGTTGCAGCATAACCCCACGGCTCTTAAACTCCAACCCCCTGTTAATAAAAGCTAACACACTACAGGCCTTCTTCACAGCTCTATCCACTTGAGTGGCAACCTTTAGAGATCTGTGGATATGGACCCCAAGATCTCTCTGTTCCTCCACAGTCTTCAGAACCCTACCTTTGACCCTGTAATCCACATTTAAATTAGTCCTACCAAAATGAATCACCTCACATTTATCAGGGTTAAACTCCATTTGCCATTTTTCAGCCCAGCTTTGCATCCTATCTATGTCTCTTTGCAGCCTACAACAGCCCTCCACCTCATCCACTACTCCACCAATCTTGGTGTCATCAGCAAATTTACTGATCCACCCTTCAGCCCCCTCCTCTAAGTCATTAATAAAAATCACAAAGATACACGTTTTCTGCTACTCTAAGGTCTGAGACGTATCCCAGCCATCCTTTTGCATCCTCTTTATTAATGCTTTTTTCTTTGATAAGTACACGTCAATGAGAGGACCTGCAGATCCCCTCATTACTTCATTATCTGCCATTTTGCAGACTTCACTACCCCCCTTTGGAGCCCTACAGTGCCTGACAAAGTGACCCAGTTTCCTACAATTATGGCAAGCACCCTTTGGTTTAGCTCCTCCACTGTTTGCACTAACATTTTCCTGTTTTATTTGTAGGTATGGTTTCTCTGTTAGCTCTTCGCTGTTAGCACATCGTTACACGTTGAGTAGACAAGTACGGACATCGACAGTTATCACATCGTTAAACAGAGAGTATATTCATTTATGTCCCCCATCAATGACTGATCTCGTTACCGAAACTCATTGTTTTGGATCTGCCTTTATCTCAAGTCAAGGTGCCTCAAGGTCTGATCTATTTCATGCAGTAATTTAGACACTAACAGGTTTTAACTCTTTGTACAATGTCTGTGCCCAAGTCAGTGCATCTTAATGTTTTTCCCAGACTCCATTTTGTGCCAGGTAACCATTTTGTGTCCTTTAACTTTGATTTCACTCCAACAACTCCCCCTTTTGGTCAGGATTATGATTTAATAATCCACAGACCAACAACAGCAGCATCGTGGGTCTGGCAACCGATATGCCTGACCTGCAACCAACAAGTTGCGTGTTTACAGGTAGATGTCCACCTTCTCGCCTTTTCCTTCCTTGTCGTCCTTGGTATCTTCAGGAGTTCCCATCAGGTGTCCTTCTTCGATGACCACACTAGCTCCTGGCACAATTCGAGTCATCATTACTTTGCAACAGACATTAAGACATCCGACAATTAGTCAACAGACAATTATTATTGCAACGAGAATGATCAGTCCATGCATTAAATAGGATCCCCAGGATCACCCCACTAGCCATTCGAGCCAGCTACTCCCCTTCTTGGGTCCTTGTCTAAAGTCATCAAGCTGCTTTCTTACGTTATTAATGACTTGGGTGATGTTGTAAGATTCATCTGTAACATGCGTTATACATTTGTCTCCTATTATTGTGCATACTCCCCCCTGTTGGGCTAACTGATAGTCTACTGCATAGCAGGTCTGCTGTGCGTATAATCTTAATTCAGCCATTTCTTGGTTGACAACCTCCAGTGCCTTTGATGTACTGTTTCCCAGGATGGTTAATCCACAGATAATATGGTTCCTATTTTTGCCACTAATTACTCCTGCTGTCCCCCCCAGAGACAAGGCACCAAGGAACCCATATCCGAGTGACGATCCCAGTATGCCCGGGGTTTCCCAATCGGCACGGAATTCCTTGCTGATGGCCCAGGTCACTATCTTTCTCTGGATATGCCCCTTTTGAGGGCATGGAACAGTGAGTGGTCCTATTGTTCCTACTGCAAAAAGGATCGGGAGGGTTGGTGTTGCCGTCGTGTAGGTGCCGTTGAAGAGGAACACAAATCCTTTCTTGGCCCGGTAGCATTTAATGTCCTGGCTTTTGGTTTGTATATACCGCCAATTGCTTGGTTCACTTGACTCCCTGCCTGACCCTACCACTTGGTAGATATCAAATGGGTATGTCCATTCGGCTGAGCTGACATGAGTCACATTACACTGACCACAAATGAGTTGCCTCCTCGCGGTTACGTTCAGGCATCTTTGCTCGTTACAGGTACAAGTAAACTGACCTCTATTTACCCGACAGTGCTGACGGACACACTGCGTCTGTATGCAGGAAACATTCTTGGGGACCAAGGCATATGCACATCCCCATCCCTGCCCTGAGAAGCAAAGCGGGTAGCTTGCATTATCTGAGCAAACTCTTCCTCCCACCCCCGGAGCCCCCTGCACACAGGATCTGTGGGATTTATAAGTTCCACACATCTTCCCTGTATACCCCTTTTATATTTGCCTATCTGTCCTTTACAGGGTGCGTCTGAGGTATAGAACATAGAACAGTACAGGCCCTTCGGCCCTCGATGTTGTGCCGAGCTTTGTCTGAAATCAAGATCAAGCTATCCCACTCCCTATCATTCTGGTGTGCTCCATCTGCTGTATATAAGTCATGGGGGGTCCACCCAGGGGTGGCCACAAATAGGGCCTCTACAGATTGGGCTAGCAGGTAACACACGGTTCGATTACTGTGTAAATGTACATGAGCCTTGTAGAATAAGTTATCCTCTAGCCCAGTAAATGTTACAATCGCGACAACATAGAGTAATACAATCATATACGCGAGCTTAGACATGTTCGCAACAGGCAAGTATCAATCTTATTACTTTATGTTAACAATTTTCCAAAGGCTATATTGCCAACCTGAACGCGTCAGTTAATCTTGCTTGTAGTCGTCACCTGTTTTGGGGAAAGCACTCTGGTCACTTTAATATCACTTATTCGTTTCTTTGAATAATTTCAGCTGGGTCCAATGTTTCCATACACCTTTCCCCCTTATGTCCAGACAGGCACAGGTATCTCCACTAATTATAACCTCATATGGCCCATTCCATTTTGGTGCAAACCTTGGTTTTTCAGGTCATGTTTTTACTAGAACATGACTTCCCGCTGTTGGGACGTCAGAGAGCATTTCAAGCTCTCTCTGTGCGTCTCTTTCTTCCTGATTATCCTTTACTAATTTACGCACCCCTTTTAGTTGGGCGCTTAGTTCCAAAACATACCGTTTAATTTTGTCTTTTAGTGGACCTACATCGGTCCCACCTGTTACGATGCTTTCTGGTAATCATATCGCCCTTCCTGTCATTAGTTCATAAGGGCCGACAAGGGCACTTCGCAAAGGAGTGCTGGGTCCCAAGGAAAGGAAATAAATTTGGAAACAGTGGGAGACATTGTAATCACTGTAATAAAAATGGACACACAGAAGCAATATGTTGGGACAAACATGGGAGACCCCCGCCCCGATCCATGACCACAGCAGAATCAGAGGAACTAAGGAACCTCCGAGGTCAGCAAGACTGACGGCCTGCAGCCCCATTCATAAGGGTAAGAAGGAGGGAAGGATTTATGTGTCTGCACTAGTAGGGGGCAGACAATCCTACTTGTAGTGCTACCCTCTGGTAGTTCTACCCTGTTCAGGATGTCACTCATTACTCGATGGAAGCCTAATATTGCCTCCTCTCTAGTTGGTACCTCTATATATTGATTTAGAAAATTTTCCTGAACACATTTTACAAACTCTAACCCATCAAGACCTTTAACAGTATGGGAGTCCCAATCTATATGTGGAAAATTAAAATCCCCTACTATCACAACTTTATGTTTCCTGCAGTTGTCTGCTATCTCTCTGCAGATTTGCTCCTCCAATTCTTGCTGACTATTGGGTGGTCTACAATACAACCCCATTAATGTGGTCATACCTTTCCTGTTTCTCAGCTCCACCCATATGGCCTCGGTAGACAAGCCCTCTAATCTGTCCTGCCTGAGCACTGCTGTAACATTTTCCCTGACTAGCAATGCCACCTTCATCCCTCTGCCTCTATCACGTCTGAAACATTGGAATCCTGGAACATTGAGCTGCCAGTCCTGCCCCTCCTGTAGCCAAGTTTCACTAATGGTTTCACTAACTTAGTTCCGCTCCCGCTACTGTAAGCGGCTACTTTTTCCTGTCTTACTCAAGTCTGAGATTTCTCCTCTCCGCCTCCAAGTACACCACTAGCCCACTCCACTAGCTCATCATAATCCTGGGACATGATCACTCCCATCTTTAGGATGGTTTGGTGAGGGCTGGAGAGCCCATCCTTGAAAGCCTGGATGAAGGTTCGATCCCCACGACCTGGGTTTCCTTGCCCTGAGCATTCCTGGTATACTTGGAACAACCGTTCCCCATTTTCAGCAGCTTCTTCCCCCTTTTGTTGCTTGGTCGTTGTGATTCTGCTCCAATTAGTAGGAGCATTTCCTAAAACTCTCTGGACTACTGTTTTAAACAGGGCGAATGGTGCCTGTTGGGCATCTATTTCTGCTATTAGGGCGACTACGTGTGTCCAACGTCCCCCACTATAGTCTTGTGCTGGGGGAATGGCGGACCCTCCGGCTACCTGCCTCCATTTATCCGCTGGACATGCGGCTCTGACCAATTGGTGTATATCCCTTAGGTGCAGTTGGTGTCCTACCCAAACTGTGTCTAATTCTTCCCAGAATTTAGTGTTTGCACTTCTGGGTTGTAGTTTACCCAGGGAAGCCATTATCTGTTGTCTTTTGCCTGGGGTGAATGGTTTATAAATTGCTGTTGGCAGCGCATCAGTTCCCCCTCGGGTTACTGGCGCCAAGTTGTGTTCTAGCGCTTCCCCTTCCTCTGGAGGGCAGTTGGTCCCTGTTATGTGGACTCATAAGGGGGCAGAGGAACAGTTTCCCCTCCCCATTGATTCTCCTCTAATACTTGATTCCTTTTCTCCAATTCCCTTACTCTGGATTCCAATGTTTTAATCTTATCCTTAACCTCGCTCCACGTTTTAGTGGAGGCATCTACTTGTTCAATTCGTCCCGCTAATTGATGTACTAATAATACCCCTGCCTTTTTTGTTTTGTCTCTCTTCTCTCCATCTACCCACTTTCTCTGTTGTTCTAAGGTCTGAGAAACATCCCAGCCATCCCTTTGCATCCTCTTAATTAACGCGTGTCTGTCTGTCATGTATTTATCAATGAGAGAACCCGCAGGTCCCCACTTAGTTTCTCTATCTGCCATCTCGCAGACTTCACTACCCCCGGCCATGATTACTTCCTTGGCAACGTGTTTTCACCACCGTTAGGGTTTCTATCTATACTCACTACCCCCGGCCACAATTACTTCCTTAGTAACGTGTTTTCACCACCGTTAGGGTTTCTATTTATACTCACGGCCACGATTACCTCCTTGGCAACGTGTTTTCTCCACCGGAGTCCGGCTGTAGGTCAGAGTGATCAGCTCCTTTTCCGCACCGCTTTACAAATTGACAGACAAGTACACAACAATACAAATGCAGGTGGCAAACTCTGCATTTGTTCGCCACTACAGAGTTTGATGTTAAATGACCTTTGCCACTTGTGCTTCACGATCCTAAGTGCCCTTGTGCTTCTGCGCCCACTTCAGGATCCTGACCTTCATGTGGGGGATTTCCCCTCTTAACAACCGGTCTAAGGCTGCGCGTTTGAGACAGGCACTTCCTTCTCTTTAACAGTCAATACTTATTTCTATACCGTTAACAATCAATACTTATTTCTATACCATAAATTCCCTAATTTTTACTGTATTGTTAACCCAGTCTGACTCCCACAGATTCAATGATCTCTACCCCAGTTCGCTGATCGAGGCCAACCAATCCAACTCACCAGCAGTGAGATCCTGCCCGACTACGCCAATTTGTTGTGGGAAAGCTCACCACTTAGAGATTCAACAAGCAGTTTATTCGGACAAAGCTTTGGGAGAAGCGCTGGGCTCTCCGCAGCGCGCGCAGTCACCTTCTCAACCTTACACTGGCAGTTGAGCATCTTTATACACTTTCAAATAATGGTCAAGTACGGACATCAGCTGTTAGCACATCGTTACACGTTGAGTAGACAAGTACGGACATTGACAGTTATCACATCATTATACATAGAGTAGATACATTTATGTCCCCCATCAATGACTCATCTCGTTACCGAAACACATTGTTTTGGATCTGCCTTTATCTCAAGTCAAGGTGCCTCAAGGTCTGATCTATTTCATGCAGTAATTTAGACACTAACAGGTTTTAACTCTTTGTACAATGTCTGTGCCCAAGTCAGTGCATCTTAATGTCTTTCCCAGACTCCATTTTGTGCCAGGTAACCATTTTGTGTCCTTTAACTTTGATTTCACTCCAACACCCACCACAGATGTGAGGCTCACTGGCATGTAGTTCCCAGGCTTTTCCCTGCAGCCCTTTTTAAACAAAGGCACAACATTTACCATTCTCCAATCTTCAGGCACCTCACCCGTGACTATCGATGATTCAAATATCTCGGCTAGGGGACCTGCAATTTCCTCCCTAGCCTCCCACAACATCCTGGGATATACCTCATTAGGTCCCGCAGATTTATCTACCTTGATGCGATTTAAAACTTCCAGCACCTCCTTCTCTGTAATATGTTCACTCCTCAAGACATCACTATTTATTTCCCCAAGTTCCCTAACATCCATGCTTTTCTCAACAGTAAATACTGAGGAGAAATATTCATTTAGGATCTCACCCATCTCTTGTGGATCCGCACATAGATGACCTTGTTAATCCTTAAGAGGCCCTACTCTCTCCATTGTTACTCCTTTGCCCTTTATGTATTTGTAGAAGCTCTTTGGATTCTCCTTTCCCTTATCTGCCGTTGTAGGTAAAAGATACCTCTGAGACAGTTAGTGAGTCAAAGTACAGTGGCTTTATTACAAAAGCTTTTGGGAGAGATCTGGCACCTAACAGCGGTTTACCAGATTTCTCTCTGAACACAAATAAGTGTGGGTATTTCTACATCATGGTTCCCAGCACTGGTATCAGTCAGGACCCGCAACGCATCCGACTCCAGTCACGACGCAGCCCCCGGCTTCAGCCAGGACCCGCAGTTCGTCTGGCAGCTTCAGTCATGATGCAGTCATCGGTACAGTCACGACCCACAGCTTTTCCGGCGGTTTCGGCAGCTTCTTCTTTGAAGTAACTTGTGTGGTCGGCTGTCCCAGCAGGAGTCCTCCTGTAAAACAGCCATTATCGCACTCTACCATCTGCAGCTGTTTAACGTATGTTTAGCTAGTACAAACAGGTAAGGTTTGCAATGTCTGCAAAATAACATTCACATTTAACTATCTGTCTTATGGAAATGAAAGTTAAAGAATGAAAGACATGAACAAGTAAGGAAAACATGAACAAATAATTTATATTGATGCTAGGAGCAGTATAAGCCTGGGGAGATCAGCCATGAGGAAGGGTTATGTTTGTGATATATTCTATTAATTCATTAACCCTTTAGGTACAAAATTCATTAACCTTTTCCCTTCTTCGCTGCCAAAACAATTTTGTGTCCCCTTTTCGCCCTCCTGATTTCTCTCTTAACTCTACTCCTACACCCGCTATACTCTTCAAGGGATTCACTTGATCCCAGCTGCCTGTGCACATCATGTGCCTCATATAAATGACGAATAATAGGGACCCAGCACAGATCCCTGTGATACACCATTGGACACTGGCTTCCAGTCACTTAAAGCAGCTTTCTGTCATCACCCTCTGTCTCTTACAATTAATGTGGAGATGCCGGCGTTGGACTGGGGTGAACACAGTAAGAAGTCTCACAACACCAGGTTAAAGTCCAACAGGTTTATTTGGTAGCAAATACCATAAGCTTTCGGAGCACTGCTCCTTCATCAGATGGAGTGGAAATGTGCTCTCAAACAGTGCAAACAGACAAAATCAAGTTGCAAAATACTGATTAGAATGCGAATCCTACAGCCAGCCAGGTCTTAAAGGTATAGACAATGTGGATGGAGAGAACATTAAACACAGGTTAAAGAGATGTGTATTGTCTCCAGACAGAACAGCTAGTGAGATTCTGCAAGCCCAGGGGGCAAGCTGTGGGGGTTACTGATAATGTGACATAAATCCAACATCCCGGTTTAGGCCGTCCTCATGTGTGCGGAACTTGGCTATCAGTTTCTGCTCAGCGACTCTGCGCTGTCATGTGTCATGAAGGCCGCCTTGGAGAACGCTTACCTGAAGATCCAAGGCTGAATGCCCGTGACTGCTGAAGTGCTCCCCCACAGGAAGAGAACAGTCTTGCCTGGTGATTGTCGAGCGGTGTTCATTCATCCGTTGTCGTAGCGTCTGCATTGTTTCCCCAATGTACCATGCCTCGGGACATCCTTTCCTGCAGCGTATCAGGTAGACAATGTTGGCCGAGTTGCAAGAGTAGGTACCGTGTACCTGGTAGATGGTGTTCTCACGTGAGATGAGGGCATCCGTGTCGATGATCCGGCACGTCTTGCAGAGGTTGCTGTGGCAGGGTTGTGTGGTGTTGTGGTCACTGTTCTCCTGAAGGCTGGGTAGTTTGCTGCGGACAATGGTCTGTTTGAGGTTGCGTGGTTGTTTGAAGGCAAGAAGTGGGGGTGTGGGGATGGCCTTGGCGAGATGTTCGTCTTCATCAATGACATGTTGAAGGCTCCGGAGGAGATGCCGTAGCTTCTCCGCTCCGGGGAAGTCCTGGACAACGAAGGGTACTCTGTCCACTGTGTCCCGTGTTTATCTTCTGAGGAGGTCGGTGCGGTTTATCGCTGTGGCGCGTTGGAACTGTTGATCGATGAGTCGAGCGCCATATCCTGTTCTTATGAGGGCATCTTTCAGCGTCTGGAGGTGTCTGTTGCGATCCTCCTCATCCGAGCAGATCCTGTGTATTCGGAGGGCTTGTCCATTGGGGATGGCTTCTTTAACATGTTCAGGGTGGAAGCTGGAGAAGTGGAGCATCATGAGGTTATCCGTGGGCTTGCGGTACAGTGAGGTGCTGAGGTGACCGTCCTTAATGGAGATGCGTGTGTCCAAGAATGCAACCGATTCCGGAGAGTAGGCCATGGACGGCCTAAACCGGGATGTTGGATTTATGTCACATTATCAGTAACCCCCACAGCTTGCCTCCTGGGCTTGCAGAATCTCACTAGCTGTTCTGTCTGGAGACAATACACATCTCTTTAACCTGTGTTTAATGTTCCCTCCACCCACATTGTCTGTACCTTTAAGACCTGGCTGGCTGTAGGATTCGCATTCTAATCAGTATTCTGCAACTTGATTTTGTCTGTTTGCACTGTTTGAGAGCACATTTCCACTCCATCTGACGAAGGAGCAGTGCTCCGAAAGCTTATGGTATTTGCTACCAAATAAACCTGTTGGACTTTAACCTGGTGTTGTGAGACTTCTTACTGTCTTACAATTGAGCCAATTTTGAATCCACTTTATCAAATTACCCTGTATTCCATGTGCCATTTATCTTCTTTACAAGTCTTCCACATGGGACCTTATCAAAGGCTTTGCTGAGATCCATATAAACTACATCGACTGCACTACCCTCATCTACACACTTGGTCACCCCCTCAAAAAATTCAATCAAATTTGTTAGGCATGACCTCCCTCTGACGGAGCAATGCTGACTATTCCTGATCAAACTTTGTCTCTCCAAGTGAAGATAGATGCTCTCCTTCAGAATTTTCTCCAGCAGTTTCCCCACCACTGACATGAGACTCACTGGTCTGTAGTTCCCTGGTTTGTCTCTACAACCCTTCTTAAATAGCACAGATGCTGTCAGAACTGCTGAGATTTTCCAGCATTTTCTATCTTTGAATAAAGCTTCCTCCTCTGTCTCACCTGAAGATTCTACATGTAAGGGACGGAGGAAAATTTGTGGGGAAGACGTCTACCAGTGTTCTTTGTCCCTTGTGGGTTTCAGTGTCCTGTTTGCCGGGCGGGTGCTGTGAACAGGATGCTGTTGGTTGAGTGATGTGGGCTGGGCCAATGGGATTGCTCTGGGGGCGGGAAGAAAAAAAAGGCGGCAGGAAGTGAAGCAGCTGCAGAGCTGAGGAGGGAGTGTGCAGAAGAGGGACAGCCACGTTTTTGAAGAGAAGCTTTTCAGAGGCAGTAAAAAGTCAGTTCGAAGTGAATCTTTCTCAGGTAGAACGGCCTGGTATTTCATGACTGCCGAGGAGGACAGCCTTCAGTGCACTGGACCTGCGTTACTGCACAGATAGCTCGTGGCACCTCTGCCTCGTGTGCTTGCTCCATCATCTTCCCTCTCGTAGACCCGTCTGGACTGTGTGTGTGTGTCGGGGTTAAGTGAGTACTATCAGACAGGAACGGTAACAGAATGTGGTTTTCTTCAGATGTGCACCAACGGATGGGCCCCAACGTTTAAAATTCAAAGTGCTTGGTGATATTCTGAACATTTCTCAGGTTGAAACTGTTCATTGGAAAATCTTCAGTTGGGATTCTTTACTTGTTTATATCTGCTAATTATATTTGTTATTAAAATTTTTTGTTATTCCGTTTACCTTGTTGTTCCAAATCTTTTCTCATTCTAAGGTTTATCTCAATAACATTTTTGGAGGCACCGTGCTAAACATACTCAAATCCTTTCCATGCAAGCCTGGACTGGCATTTATGGGTAAACAGGAAATTTAGCCAGCTCACCATCAACTGCTAGGAATTCAGGATCCTGTAAATCGAACAGTTAAATAGTAGCCCCATATAGTGATCAGCAGGGGGTTACATACATCTGGAATGTTAAGTTACCAATCCTGCCCGTCCCTCAACCATGTCTCTATGATGGCTACAATATTACAATCCCATGTGTCAATCATTGCCCTGAACTCATCTGTGTAAGTAGAGGCCTATCAGCCATGCCTCACTCCCTTGAAACATAATACAGCTGCACTCCCTCTGATCTGATTGGTTTATGTAGTATGCTGTGCCCTTATTCTGCGAACAATCTGTGTGCCCTCCCCCTGCCGAATTAGTTTAAAGTCCTCCTAACAGCAATAGCAAAACATCCCGCAAGGACGTTCTTCATCAATGAAACCTTCACTTCACCAATGCATAGTGTTCAGTTCCATTAGAATTTTAATAACAAATATAATTAGCAGATATAAACAAGTAAAGAATGGATTGACACATGGGATTGATGAAGAACATGCGTTGAGAGTTGGACAACTTTCAGGCTTGAGCTGAGAAATAGTAAGTGATGTCACATAAATGCCAGACAATGACCATCTCCCAGAAGAGAGAGTCTAACCACCTCCCTTTTACATTCAATGGGATTACTATTGCTGAATCTCCCACCACCAACATCCTGGGGGTCACTATTGACCAGAAACTTAACTGGACCAGCCATACTGGTAAGGGGGACTTGTGCATGAAACCACCCTCTGTGTAAAAAACGTCCCCTGCACATCTCCACTGAACCTTTCCCCCCTTATCTTAATTTCATTGGAGGTAGTTCAGAGAAGGTTCACTAGGATGATTCCCAGTATCGAGGGATTGTCTTATGAGGAAAGGTTAAACAGGTTGGGACTCTACTCATTGGAATTTAGAAGAATGAGAAGTGGTTTTATTGAGATATCAGTAAGGGAATCAAAAGGTATGGGGAAAGGGCAGGAAAGTGAACCTGTGGAACGTTGGATCAGCCATGATTTTATTGAATGGCGGAGCAGGCTTGAGGGGCCGAATGGCCTACTCCTGTGCTTATTTATTAGAGTCTTATATAAATAAAATGGCTACAAGAGTAGGTCAAAGGCAGGGAATTCTGCAGAGAGTAATTCATCTGGTAACCTGTTCGCCACGTACGAGGCACAAGCCAAGAGTTAATGGATAATTCTCCACTTGCCTCCATTCTCCTGGTCCCAAGAACACCAATTCCATATTCCTGCATTCCCCAGGTCCCTTCATCCCCTACAATCTGCCAGATCCCCACTCCCCAGGCCCTATTGTCACCCAGTTTTCCCATCTTAACTGCCCTCCCGTACCAGTCACCTCCACCCCCATCTCCCAGACCCCAGTACTGTCAGTAACAAGGCACAAAGGTAAAACCTTGCTTGATTCTGAAATTGCAAAAGGCTGTCATGTAGAAAGTAGTGGCAATGTGAATATTTCATTAGCAGAGCAGCATTGTGAGCTGTGAACATCTGGCCCAAACCTGCAGGGAGTATGTCACTACTAGAGCAGAACATTCAGTTCACACAAGGAAATACTGTCTGACATTCCTCTAAAACAGCCTCACCGTCCCCCATAATAGCACTGATATACCTCTTGCCTAGAACTGAAGAACAGATATCTCACTCTCCCTCACATGTACCCTACACCCGTCACTGTAACCCTCTGATACACTCCACACCCCTCACTGTACCTCACATATACCCTACACCCCTCACAGTAACACTCTGATATATCCCACACCCCTCACTGTAACACTCTGATATACCCTACTCCCCTCGCTATAACACTCTGATATACCCCACACCCATCACTGTAACATTCTGATATACCTCACACTCCTCACTATAACACTCTGATATACCCCACACCCATCACTGTAACATTCTGATATACCTCACACCACTCACTATAACACTCTGATATACCCCACTCCCCTCACTGCAACACTCTGATATACCCCACACCCATCACTGTAACATTCTGATATACCTCACACCCCTCACTATAACACTCTGATATACCCCACTCCCCTCACTGTAACACTCTGATATACCCCACTCCCCTCGCTATAACACTCTGATATACCCCACACCCATCACTGTAACATTCTGATATACCTCACACCCCTCACTATAACACTCTGATATACCCCACACCCCTCACTGTAACACTCTGATATACCCCACACTCCTCACTGTAACACTCTGATATGCTCCACTCCCCTCACTGTAACACTCTGATATGCTCCACTCCCCTCACTGTAACACTCTGATATACCGCACCCCCCTCATTGTAACACTCTGATATACTAATACCCATTTGGTGATACAGAATTTGAGTATGCTGTTGAAGCTTTTCATCTTGCATTCATCAGGTCAATTTGCAAGAATACACATGTGGAGAAACAAAAATGTTATATAGTATGAGAAGAGGCTACTGATTGGTTGGCAAGTGGATGCTGATTGGCAGAGGTATTTCAATGGAGGTGTACGTCCCAAAGACCAGCAGATCATACTAAACAGCATGTCCCTCTCTCTGTTCGCAATGGGCAAGGTACAGTCCGCACCCAAGAAGCCCATGCTTTCAAAACCCAGTGTCCAATATTTGATGTGATTCTGTAATTGAACAGCATTTGCTAAATATTCTTCAGTGTGCCAAGAGTTATACTGAAAACCAATTTAAGATTGTAAGTCAGGCTTGCAGTGTGGTGCATTTACATGCACTGAAAGCTACATATATTAATACATAGGGCTCTGTTCTTTGCAGACAGAAAGAATGTGTACACACATTGCATCTGTTTCAGGTAAACAAAATAAGTGACAAATATCCACTGGTTCATTCCTCAGGGCAATGCCTTGACCAATCAGAGTCAAGCTGCCTGATTTAAATTTCAAACAATGCTTGGCAATTAACTGTCAGTCATTATTAACTGGTGCATTCTCTATGGGAACACCTCTACCAATCAGAGTCCATTTGCCAACCAAATCAGCACTCTCTTCAGTATAAATTTGTTGTTTCTTTACATTGGTATTCTTGCCAATTGTCTAGATGAGTGCAAGAGTAGTACGCCTGAGGATTGGGAGGATTTTAGAATTCAGAAAAGGAGGACCAAGAAATTGATAAGGGAAAACAAAAGAGAATGTGACAGTAGACCAGCAAAAATCATAAAAAACAGATCCTAAAAGTTTCTATAGGTATGAAAATAGGAAGAGTCGAATGAAAGTAAACATGGGCACATCTGAGGTAGAGACTTTGGGGAATAAGGAAATGGCAGAGACAGTGAACACCAAGGGTGCAATTCACCTGATTTGGATTTAAGTGTCCACACTAATGAGAAAACCGCTGGTGTTATCAGCACCTGTCAGATGGGATTCACCCACCTGATTGGTGCAAATTTATGCATCATGGAAACACGCTGGCCAGCCTGGCAATTCTGAAATGAGGTGCCATTTTTAAAGGGTGTTCGGACACAGGTGTCCCCGCCTCCCCCCCTCCCCACCACACAATGGTAAAGTTGATCTCCCCCCGCCCCACCGCTGTCCCAGGAAGACCCCAACCTCTCAGCACAGAGAGAGACTCTCAGCCCCAACAGCAGGAGAACTGGTCACCCTCCCGCCCCTCACCACACAAGCAGGCATGAGGGTCACCCAACACCTCCACCAGACAAAGATACCGATGTAGGGTCTCCTCAGGTCCTGTCCCTCTCAGAACTCCCTCAAACTCCACAGGCCCCTCACTCCAGGTCCTGCCCCTTGACAATGTCAACCTTGTGCTGCCCCTGTATGCACCCTGCCAGATCAGCATGTCATTGCCAGGGTGTCGGTGCCAGGGGCAGCACAAGGTTGACATTGTCAAGGGGCAGGACCTGGAGTGAGGGGCCTGTGGGGTTTGAGGGAGTTCTGAGAGGGACAGGACCTGAGGAGACCCTACATCGGTATCTTTGTCTGGTGGAGGTGTTGGGTGACCCTCATGCCTGCTTGTGTGGTGAGGGGCGGGAGGGTGACCAGTTCTCCTGCTGTTGGGGCTGAGAGTCTCTCTCTGTGCTGAGAGGTTGGGGTCTTCCTGGGACAGCGGTGGGGCGGGGGGAGATCAACTTTACCATTGTGTGGTGGGGAGGGGGGGAGGCGGGGACACCTGTGTCCGAACACCCTTTAAAAATGGCACCTCATTTCAGAATTGCCAGGCTGGCCAGCGTGTTTCCATGATGCATAAATTTGCACCAATCAGGTGGGTGAATCCCATCTGACAGGTGCTGATAACACCAGCGGTTTTCTCATTAGTGTGGACACTTAAATCCAAATCAGGTGAATTGCACCCTTGGTGTCAAGGAGGTAAATGCAGTGTCCATGTGCCCCTCTTTCATTGCAGAGAGAGGATCTCCCAAGAGACCTGGGGGTTGGCTTGAGGATTCTCCTCCAGGATGGAGATCTCATGATTGGACTGCTCTTCTAGCCCTGGGAAACCTGAAGATCATTCTTCTCATGGTGATTTCAGACAGCTCTTTGATCAATGTCTTCATTCTGCTCTATGTATTGTGAAAACTTTGAAGTGGCCTGCTCAATATAATCTCCATGCCCCCTGGACACCCGGCAGGTTTCCAAATCACAGCAGCGCTCCATTTTGCAGAAAGGATTCCCCTTTCTCTCTCTAAGAAGCTGCAGGGGTCAGAATACCCCTTAGAGTCCTCTGACTCACAGGCGAAGTCACTTTCACTAGGGGGATATTCCCTTCCCCACAGCTGCTCACTCAGGCTCATTCTTGTAACACTGCATTTTCTCAAGTCTGAGCCTTCTTAGAAAGATCAAATCCATTGCCAGTCTTTGAAGTATTTTGAAATCCATTGAAGACCTTTGAAAATCTGATAGCTTCCAAGAGGAGCTAAAAGCACTTAACTGCTTTGAAGTTTCCTGCAGCTGTCAAGCAGAACTAGGATGTTTATAAACATTGTGGTTAGGAACAACTTCAGATGCATTCAAGGGCAATTATAGATAGGCAACAAATGTCGGTGTTGTCGATGATGCCCATGTCTCATGAAAGAATAAAGAGTATAGCAAGGGTCTGGACTTGGGCCTCAACTGTTTAACATCTATGTTAATGACTTATATCATAGAATCAGATTCATCAGAACACCACCTCCAAGTCACATACCATTCTGATTTGGAAATATATCACAAAATTATCTCTCACTCCCTGGGTCCGATTCTCCGATTGCGATGTGCTAGTTTTTAGCGCGTTGGGTTGGGAGATGCATGTGTCGGCCATTTCACGATTTCGCACATGCGTTCCCGATGCATGCGCATCTCCCACCACCGGAGAGCAGGCGCAGTTGGGACCACGCTGGAAACCGGCGGGAAGACCAGGTAAGTGATTTTAATCTGTCTCTAATGTAATTTAAATGTCATTATTGGACCCAGGACTGAATTCTCGTACCTGATAGCATCTCCCACCCCACCAGGAGTATTTCACTCCAGCGGGTTGAGAGTAGCTCCCCACATTCGGGGAACTGGCGGGAGACCCTGCTGGAGTGAAGCGGGGAGCAATCGGGGTCCCCCCAGGGATCGGGCAGCAAGGAGTGGTACCCCCTGGGCATGGGCACCCTGGCAGTGCCAGCCTATGCCACCGGCACTGCTCAAGGAGGCACCTTGGCACTGCCTGCTGGGCGTGGGGCAGTGCCAAGGAGGGGGGATGAGGCCTATTGTGGGCTGGGCCTAGGGGCGATCGGTGGGGTGGGGGGGTCCCGCTGCCACTCTGCATTGGAATTTGGTCAGGGCTGGAGGGAGGCCAGCGATCGGGGTAGGCTGGGGTGAGGGTGGTTTGCCTCCTGGGGGTTCTGCCAGGCTGGGGGGGGGGGTGATCATTACTGCTGGGGGTGTGGGCTGGAGATCAGGGCACTCCGGTACGGGCGGGAGGTCGGGGCTGGCCTGGGAATGGTCGTCGGGGTCCCAATCGAGCCATGGGGGGGTTGGGGGGGCCGCGTTGTGAGGGTCCTGGGCTGGCCAGCAATCGAGTTGGCTAGTAAACGGTAGTCTGACAGATCATTGTACTTGCCCCACTCCCCCCACCCCTCCTCCCCAGCCTTTAATGATATTCCCAATTGTGACCTATGCAGTGCATAGTGTGGGAAATTCGAGTTTGAACTCCCACTGAAAAATCAATCGTGATTTACACAATTTTTCCCACCAATTCAGCGCTTAGCATTTTTTGGGGAGAATTGGGCCCTCTGTATCTCTTGTTCCTTTATCTTTCTTCTTTGCCCTCTTTCATTCTCTTTGTCTCTCTGTCTATCTTATTCTCTGTGTCTCTTGCTCCCATCTCTCTCTGGCAAGTTGTTTCATTGTTTCTGTCTTTATGTCTTTATTTCTCCCTGTGTCCGGACTGTCTCTTTTCCAGTGTCTCTGGTCCCTGCAGCATTGGAATGCCAGACACACACGTGCATTAATTAATGGGCAGCCCGGTAGGAGATTGACTGCTATAGGCAGTCAATTACATCCCTATTAGTTCCTATCCATCGCCACTGACAGCTATGAACTAAGTGTTCAGAGGAAATCTGCAACAGAGATCATGCAACTGACATCTTCTAATTAATGGTTTTTGAATCTGACTTGATCACCCTGGAAGTGAGAAAGAGATTGAGATAAAGAAACTCCGAGGCAGGACAATTCAGCAAAATGAGGAGCCATAATATAACTCCATCTACCCTCACCTCACCATCCCCACAATTAACCCAGTCCTGAGACTATTGCTTTCAATTAGAAACCCGCTCTAGTCAGCCTGTACACAGAAACAGACAGAGATCTCAACACCATATTGAACAAATGTGGGAATAATAGCAGGTGTGTTTGAGAGTGATAAACAGACTGGCAGAGAGTGGGAGAGAGAGAGAGAGAGCAACAAAAACAGACCGAGGGAGAGATTATGAGGTCAAATTATTATAGAATAGAATCATAGAATCCCTACAGTGCAGAAGTAGGCCATTTGGCCCATCAAGCCTGCATTGACAACAATCCCACCCAGGCCATATCCCCATAACACCAAGTATTTACCCTGCTAGTACCCCGACACTAAGGGACAATTTAGCATGGCCAATCAACCTAACCCGCACATCTTTGGAGTGTGGGAGGAAACTATGAGAAATTCTGAGAATCAGCTGAATAAAGTTGGCTTGGTGTTCTTTTAATTTAAAAGGTTGAGGAGTAATCAAATTGAGGTCTTTAAACTAATAAGTGTTACAAAGGTTTATATAGAATATATGGCACAGTGACAGGCCATTCAACCCAATAGATCCATGCCATATGCTTATCCTCCAATTGAGTCTCCTCGAATCTTTCCTCATCAAAATCTTATTATAATTGTCTAACCCTTCTCCTTCATTTGCTTGTCTAACTTGCCCTTAAATACATCTATCCTATTCAATTCTACTACATTCCCACATTCTCACCACACTGTGCAAAGAAGTTTCTCCTGCATTCCCTTTTGGATTTCTTGGCGACTATCTTATATTGATGGTCTCTATTGAATTTGGCCATGATCAAAATGAATGGCAGAGCAGGCTCGAATGGTCAAATCCTGCTTCTATTTTTTATGTTTCTATGTAGGTTCTACTTGAAACTAGAAGAAAGGTTTCCTGAAAGAAATCTATATGTCCTGTGTGGTAATTATTTGCTGGATTTGGCTCATAGTGTGAAAACCTATGGGATGTTGTTTTGGGGAAAGTATTCTCAGAGTTTAGGAAAAGAGAGGTTTAGATCTATCAGTATACTGTCTGGGTAATTATTATTGTAGTTAATTGTAAATGTTGTTCTGTGCTGTTGCCTTTCTTGTTGTGTGTTTTAAAGATTAAGAGATGTTTTGTTAATTTGAATATTTACCACAAGACTGATTCCCTTCCTCACCAGGTTTCATCTCTTTTCTCACAATTTTCCAAATCGCAAAGAGGGCATTGGCAACCTTGAACTTCTAATGTTAATCTTACTCTGGAGGTATGGATTGTCTTCGTTGGTGGTACATTCATCCATAGAACCATAGAAAAGTTGCAACACAGGAGGCCATTCGGCCCATCTTCTCCATGCCAGCCTGAGGACACCCAGATGCCCTTTCCAATCTAACCTTCCTGCACCCGGCCCATAGCCCTGTAGCTTACAGCACTTAAGGTGCAGATCCAGGTACTTTTTAAGAGTTTAGGGTCTCTGCCTCCACCACCAACTCGGGCAGCAAATTCCAGACACTCACCACCCCCTGAGATCTGACACAGACAGACTTCTGCTGCTTTCGTTTCTGCACAACAGCTTGATTGTGCAGAAACGAAAGCAGGGGCCTGGATATAATCTAGATCTCTAGACTGCTAGCCTCCACTTTGTTAAGCAGAGAGGTCATGTACCAACTGACTCAAGAGCAGCTTCTTCCCTGCTGTCATCAGACTTCTAACCTATCATACATTAAGCTGACTTTTCTCTTCACCCTATCTGTAACTGCAACATATATTTGCACCCTATCCTTTTCTTCTCCCCTATGTACTCTATAAATGGTATGTTTTGTCTGTTTAGTGCACAAGAAATAATACTTTTCACTGTATCCCAATACATGTGACAATACAAATCAAATCTATTATTCTGATTAGCTGACAATGTAAACATTGTTAGGATACGAGATCAGAAACCCCAAGTTATAGTATGAAGTCAGACTAGACCCCAACAATGTGCTATTTTGGCATTAGTGTGAGGATAAGGTGATTCACTCCAGGTGTAATTCCATTGACAAACTGGGAAGCTTTTATCAAAACAAACTTTATTTAACAACACAATTTAACTATAATAAATGAATGAGCTTAACTTTTAACAATTGAACAATACTTTATAATTCTTAACTGCAAACCTCTTACTGAGTTACAATTCAAGCAATATTCCTCTTACAGACTTAAAATCTTCCTCTTCAAAATCAGTGAGCAAAACACTGGTTTACTTTCTTGTACTTAGGTTGCAGTCTTAGAGTTCGCAGTTCTTCTGCGGAGAAGACATGCCTTGCTTCTTTCAGAACCAGGCAACAAACCACTTGTTTTTTAAAATGAAAGAGAAATCGTGTATCTTCCCTGCAAGCTTAGCTCTTCCCATTAGCACATGACTCGGTCTTTGTCAATCAACCTAATCAAAACCATACTCGCCAACCCACAGGGGAAAAACCAAGTAAGCAAAAATGCATCAACTCTGCTTAGACAAACACACCATAAGCTAAAATGAGTTATTATCTTGCAGACTCAGCATGGAGCTGCGTGTTTTTTCAGACAAATTGACTCCTTGGAACAAATACTGCCTCTCACAAGAAACATGATATAAATATATTTCTTAAAGGCACAGTATCTTCACAGTGTCCAGCGATGTATTCTTGCTAAGGCCATGGGCGGAATACATTTTGACTCACTGAAAAGACTCATCCAGTGACTTGTAGTCAGTACATATGGTGATGCGAATGACCAGAGAGGTACTGATGGAATCTTTTCACCGCAAAAATGATAGCTGGATCCTCTTTGTCCCTTTTCAGACTTTGTTAGCGTGGTAGATACAAAACCGATGGGCTTTTGGACCCATCCTGCTCGCATACTGTAGGGCAGGTCTTGCACAGCAGGATAAGCTGTCAATCAATGGTAGAGGAGAGGGAGCGAGTGCAAGTGAATGAGGGCATTCAAGTAGTTAAAGGAGTAGAGGGAGAGGTTGATAGCATTTCATCAAATCGGGTCCAGATAAAAGCTGGAATAAAGACACTTTGCCTGAATGCACGAAGCATTCGGAACAAAGTTAATGAGTTGATGGTGCAAATCAGCACAAATGTATTCTCCTCGAGTCTGCGTGGGTTTCCTCCGGGTGCTCCGGTTTCCTCCCACAGTCCAAAGATGTGCGGGTTAGGTTGATTGGCCAGGTTAAAAATTGCCCCTTAGAATCCTGAGATGCGTAGGTTAGAGGGATTAACGGGTAAATATGTGGGGTAGGGCCTGGGTGCGATTGTGGTCAGTGCAGACTTGATGGGCCGAATGGCCTCCTTCTGCACTGTAGGGTTTCTATGATTCTAAATGGGTATGATCTAGTGGCCATTACAGAAACATGGCTGCAGGGAGACCAGGACTGGGAGATGAATATCCAGGGGTATCAGGCATTTAGGAAGAATAGACAGGAAGGAAAAGGTGATGGGGTAGCTCTGTTAATAAAAGATAATATCAGGGTAGTAGTGAGGGATGACATAGGCTCTAAGGAACAAAATGTGGAATCGTTATGGGTGGAGATAAGGAATAGTAGGGGGAGAAAGACACTAGTAGGCGTGGTCTATAGGCCCCCAAATAATAATGTTGAGGTGGGGAGGGCTATAAACAAGCAAATAATGGATGCGTGCAAAAACGGAACGGCAATAATCATGGGGGACTTCAACCTGCATATTGATTGGCTGACTCAAGGTGGAAGGGGTGGGATAGCGGAAGAGTTCTTAGAATGCTGTCGGGATAGTTACCTTGAACAGTATGTTACAGAACCGACGAGGGAACGAGTTATCTTAGATCTGGTAATGTGTAACGAGTTAGGTAGAATTAAGGATGTTCTTGTGAAGGATCCTCTTGGGTCAAGTGATCACAATATGGTCGAATTTCTGGTACAAATGGAAGAGGAGAAAGTAGGGTCCCATACCAGTGTCCTCTGTTTGAACAGAGGGAAGTACGATAGGATGAGGGCTGAATTGGCTAAGGTGGACTGGGAGAGCAGACTGGTCGGTGGGATAGCTGAGGAACAGTGGAGGATTTTTAAGGAGATCCTTTTCAGTACTCAGCAACAATATATTCCGGTGATAAAGAAGGACTGTAAGAAAAGGGATAACCAGCCGTGGATAACGAAGGAAATTTAGGAGAGTATTAAATTAAAGACCGATGCATACAGAGTGGCCAAAAATAGTGGAGAATCGGAAGATTGGGAAAACTTTAAGAAACAACAAAGAACGACTAAGAAAGCGATAAAGAAAGGAAAGATAGGTTATGAAGCTAGGCGAGCTCTAAATATAAAAAATGATAGTAAAAGCTTTTACAAATATATAAAAAGGAATAGGGTGGCAAGAGTGAATGTTGGACCCTTGGAGGACGAGAGGGGGGATTTAATAGTGGGAAATGTGGAAATGGCTGAAACTTTAAATAAGTTTTTTGTGTCGGTCTTCATGGTGGAAGACACAAATCATTTACCGAATATTAACGATAGAGGGTTGGTAGGAGGAGAGGTACTCAATACAATTAATGTTACTAGGGAGGCAGTGCTTGGTAGACTAACGGGACTGAAGGTGGACAAGTCCCCGGGCCCGGATGGAATGCATCCCAGGGTACTGAAAGAAATGTCAGAGGTAATAGCTGATGCGGTAGTGGTTATTTATCAAAGTTCGTTGGATTCTGGGGTAGTGCCGGCGGATTGGAAAACGGCTAATGTTACGCCGCTGTTTAAAAAAGGAAATAGACAAAAGGCGGGTAACTACAGGCCAGTTAGCTTAGCGTCTGTAGTTGGGAAAATGCTGGAATCCATCATTAAAGAAGAAATAGCAGACAATCTGGATAAGAATGGTTCGATTAAGCAGATGCAGCATGGATTCATGAGGGGAAAGTCGTGCTTGACGAACTTGTTGGATTTTTATGAAGATGTGACTAGTGCGGTTGACGGAGGGGAACCGGTGGATGCGGTGTTTTTGGATTTCCAAAAGGCGTTTGATAAGGTGCCTCACAAAAGGTTGCTGAAGAAGATTGGGTCACACGGAGTTGGGGGTAGGGTGTTAGCGTGGATTGGGGATTGGCTATCCGATAGGAAGCAGAGAGTCGGAATAAATGGGTGCTTTTCTGGTTGGCAGATGGTAACTAGTGGCATGCCACAGGGATCGGTACTGGGGCCTCAACTATTTACCATTTATATAGACGATCTGGAGGAGGGGACCGAGTGTAGGGTAACAAAGTTTGCAGCTGACACAAAGATAAGTGGAAAAGTGAATCGTGTGGAGGGCGCAGAAGGTCTGCAGAGCGATTTGGACAGGCTGAGTGAGTGGGCGAGGATCTGGCAGATGGAGTATAACGTTGACAAATGCGAGGTTATTCACTTTGGAGGAAATAATAGCAAATTGGATTATTATCTAAATGGAAAAAAATTACAACATGCTGCTGTGCAGAGGGACCTGGGGGTCCTTGTGCATGAGACGCAAAAACCCAGTCTGCGGGTGCAACAGGTGATCAAGAAGGCAAATGGGATGTTGGCCTATATCGCAAGGGGGATAGAATATAAAAGCAGAGATGTCTTGCTGCATCTGTACAGGGCATTGGTGATGCCGCAGCTGGAATACTGTGTGCAGTATTGGTCCCCTTATTTGCGGAAGGATATATTGGCCTTGGAGGGAGTGCAGAGAAGGTTCACCAGGTTGATACCAGAGATGAGGGTGTTGATTATGAGGAGAGACTGAGCAGATTGGGTTTGTACTCGTTGGAATTTAGAAGGCTGAGGGGGGATCTTATAGAGACCTATAAGATAATGAAGGGGCTGGATAGGGTAGAGGTGGAGAGATTCTTTCCACTTAGAAAGGAAGCTAGAACTAGAGGGCACAGCCTCAAAATAAAGGGGGGTCAGTTTAGGACAGAGTTGAGGAGGAACTTCTCTCAGAGGGTGGTGAATCTCTGGAATTCTCTGCCCACTGAAGTGGTGGAGGCTACCTTGTTGAATATGTTTAAATCACGGATGGATGGATTCCTGATCGGTAAGGGAATTAGGGGTTATAGGGATCAGGCGGGTAAGTGGAACTGATCCACTTCAGATCAGCCATGATCTTATTGAATGGCGGGGCAGGCTCGAGGGGCTAGCTGGCCTACTTCTGCTCCTATTTCTTATGTTCTTATGTTCTTAAGCTCCCTGTGTGGATCAAAATGGACCAGCAGATTAGACAATTGCAGCAGTGCTTTCACAGCTTTGAAAGCATCCTGTGCGGACTCCCACTTCCATTTGGATTCTTTGTGCAAAAATAGACACAGTGGATCCCATCTCTGCAGAGAGACTATCTATTTTTCCTTTGTTTGCCTATGTAGGTGCGTGTGCAAGAGGGGATTTTTTAGGAAGAGATAGATTGCTACAACTGTTTGATAACCAATACCTGCAACTTGTTAAAATAACTTTTATTTTATAATGAACAATCAGACTTGCTGAGATTTTCCAGAATTTTCTGGTTTTGAATCATTCAGAGTTTGTTGAAAGATCCTAGTTCGACCCTCTTTTATCCTGGGGACCAGTAGTGAAGGTATGCAATTGGCCATTTTGGTGAGTAAATTAAACTTTTAAATTAATGGTACAGTCTGCAGGGTGGTCTGACTAGAGAATGCACTCCTCCCATCCCAATCGTAACACCCTCAAACTGGATGCAATCGTAACATCCTCAATCATGTTATGATCACTGATACCTAAAGGCTCCTTCACTCTGAGGTCATGAATTAATCTCGCCTCATTGCACATTAGCAGATCTAGAATACCCTGCTCTCTGGTTACTTTTGTCAGTCCGATTCCTCCAATTAATATGTAGATTAAAATCACCCATGATTGTTGCTGCACGTTTGTTACAAGCCCCCACTTTTTCTTCCTGTATATGTTGTCCAATAGTGTGGTGACTGTTAGAAGAACTAGAGACCATGCCCAAAGGTGACGTCTTACCTTTGCTATTTCTGATCTCCACTCAAACTGATTCTACATCTTGCTCTCTGGGACTATGATGATCTCTCACTACTGTAGCATTGTCATCCTCGGTTAACAGAGCTACCCCTCCACCTTTTCCTAAATTCCTGTCCTTCTGAAAGATCAAAATGCCTTAAACACTGTTACAGATGCAGGAAGGGAAAAGAAGAATTACTTATCTTAAAAATGCAGATCAGGCCTAGCAGAACTCAGCAGTCTATGTGCATACGCCGGACTGGAAAAGTCACACACGAGCAAATCATTCCTGTTTGCTTTAGAAACATAGAAACTAGAAGCAAGAGTAGGCCATTCGGCCCTTTGAGCCTGTTCCACCATTCATCTTGATCATGGCTGATCATCGAATTCAATAACTTGATCCTTCTTTCCTCCCATATCCCTTGATCCTTTAAGCCCCAAGAGCTATATCTAATTTCTTCTTGAAATCAGACAATATTTTGGCCTCAAATACATTCATTGTTAGTGAATTCCACACATTCACCACCCTCTGGGTGAAGAAATTTCTCCTCAACTCAGTTCTAAAAGGTTTACCCCTTATCCTCAAACTATGACCCCTAGTTCTGGACTCCCCCACCATTGGGAACACTCTTCCTGAATCTACCCTACCTAACCTTGGTAGAATTTTATAAGTTTCTACGAGATCCCTCTCACTGTTCTAAACTCCAATGAATATAATTTGAACCAATTTAGTCTCTTCTCATATGACAGACCGGACATCCCAGAAATCAGCCTGCTAAACCTTCGCTGGACTCCCTCTATAGCAAGGACATCCTTCCTCAGATAAGCACACCAAAACCGCGCATAATACTCCAGGTGTGGCCTCACCAATGCTCTATACAATTGCAGCAAAACATCCCTATCGCATACTCAAATCCTCTCACTATGAAGGCTAACATACCATTTGCCTTCTTTACTGCCTGCTGTATCTGCGTGCTTACTTTTAGCGACTGATGCACGAGGACTCCAAGGTCTCGTTGAGTATCCACTTCTCTCAATTTACACCCATTCAAATAATAATCTGTCTTCCTATTTTTGCTACCAAAGTGGATGACCTCACATTTATCCACATTATACTGCATCTGCCATGCATATGTCCACACACTCACCCTGTCCAAATCACGCTGAAGCATCTCTGCATCCTCCTCACAGCTCACCCTCCCACCCAACTTTGTATCATCTGCAAATTTGGAGATAATGCATTCAATTCCCTCTTCCAAATCATGAATATATAATGTGAACAGTTGGGATTCTAGCACAGGTCCCTGCAGAACCCCACTAGTCACTGACCACCAATCAGAAAAAGATCCATTTATGCCAACTCTATGCTTCCTATCCGCTAACCAGCTTTCTATCCATCTCAGACATTACCTGCAATTCCATGTCCATTTAACTTTACATAGTGGTCTGTTATGTGAGACCTTGTCGAAAGCCTTCTGAAAGTCTAAATAAACCACACAACCACTAAATAAACTAGAAAGAGTGCAGAAAGGATTTACTAGGATGCTCCCAGGACTTGATGGTTTGAGTTATAAGGAGAGGCCGCTTAGACTGGGACTTTTTTTCCCTGGAGCGTAGGAGGCTTAGGGGTGATCTTATAGAGGTCTTTAAAATGATCAGCTACATAGTCAACATCTTTTCCCAAAGGTAGGGGAGTCTAAAACTAGAGGGTAAAGGTTTAAGATGAGAGGGGAGAGATACAAAAGGATCCAGAGGGGCATTTTTTTCATACAGATGGTGGTGAGTGTCTGGAACAAGCTGCCAGAGGTAGGAGTAGAGGTGGATACAACTTTGTCTTTTAAAAAGCATTTAGACAGTTACATGGGTACGATGGGTATAGAGGGATATGGGCCAAACACGGGCAATTGGGACTAGCTTAGGGGTTAAAAAAAGGGCGGCATGGACAAGTGGGCTGAAGGGCCTGTTTCCAGGCTGTAAACCTCTGTGACTCTATGACATATCCACTGGTTCTCCTCAGTCAACTCTACTGGTTACATCCTCAAAAAATTCCAATAGATTCCTCAAGTATGATTTCCCTTTTGTAAATCCATGTTGACTTTGTCTGATTATACCACTGCCTTCCAAATGCTGAGTTAAATCCTTGATAATAGACTCCAGCAATTTCCCAGTACCGAGGTTAGGCTCACTGGTCTATAGTTCCCTGTTTTTTCTCTATCTCCCTTTTTGAATAACGGGCTTACATTCGCTACCCTCCAATCTGTAGGAACGATTCCAGAGTCCAAAGAATTTTGGAAAATAACCACCAATGGATCTACTATTTCCAGGGCCACTTCCTTAAGTACTCTGGGATGAAGATTATTAGAACCCAGAGATTTATCCATCTTCAATCCCATCAATTTCCCCAAAACCATTTCTCTGCTAATGCTGATTTCCTTCAGCTCCTCACTAAAACATGTTTCTTTCAGCACTTCTGATACATTATTCATGTCTTCCTTTGTGAAGACTGAAGCAAAGTACAAATTTAATTCCTCAGCCATCTCTTTATTCCCCGTTAGGAATTCTCCCATTTCTGACTGTAAGGAGCCCACATCCTTTTTTTAAAATCTTTTTCTCTTTACATATCTATTTTACAGATTACATATCTAAAGGTAACTACAAAGACATGAGGGAGCAGCTGGCCAGAGTAGATTGGAAAGGGAGTCTAGCAGGGAAGACAGTGGAACAGCAATGGCAGGAGTTTTTGAGAGTTATTCGGGAGGCACAACAGAAATTCATCCCAAGGAGGAGGAAACATGCTAAGGGGAGGATGCGGCATCGATGGCTGACTAGGGAAGTCAAGGACAGCATAAAAACAAAAATAAAGCATACAAAGTGGCAAGGTTAGTGGGAAGCCAGAGGATTGAGAAGCCTTTAAAAGCGAGCAGAGGACAAGTAAAAAAGCAATAAGGGGGGAGAAGATGAAATATGAGTGTAAACTAGCTAGTAATATAAAAGATAGGAAGAATTTTTTTCAATATATAAAAGGTAAGAAGAGAGGCAAAAATAGACATTGGACCACTGGAAAATGAGGCTGGAGAAGCAATAATAGAAAACAAAGCAATGGCAATAGAACAGGAGGTAAGAGAGGAGGGTGAGTTGCACTTTTGATTAGGGAAAGCATCACGGCCGGACTGAGAGGGGATATATCCGAGGGTTCGGCCACTGAGTCTATATGGGTAGAACTGAGAAATACGAAGGGGGAATTCACTTTGATAGGGTTGTACTATAGGCCCCCAAATAGTCAGCGGGAAATTGAGGAACAAATATGTAAGGAGATTACAGATAGCTCCAAGAAAAATAGGGTGGTAATAGTATGAGATTTTAATTTTCCCAACATTGACTGGGGCAGCCATAGTATTAGAGGGTTGGATGGAGAGAAATTTGTTGAGTGTATTCAGGAGGAATTTCTCATTCAGTATGTGGATGGCCCGACTAGAGAGGGGGCAAAACTTGACCTCCTCTTGGGAAATAAGGAAGGGCAGGTGACAGAAGTGTTAGTGAGGGATCACTTTGAGACCAGTGACCATAATTCTATTAGTTTTAAGATAGCTATGGAGAATGATAGCTCTGTCCCAAAAGTTAAAATTCTAAATTGGGGCAAGGCCAATTTTGATGGTATCAGGCAGGGACTTTCAAAGGTTAATTGGGGGAGTCTGTGGAAAGGCAAAGGGACGTCTGGTAAGTGGCATGCTTTCAAAAGTCTGTTAACCAGGGTTCAGGGTAAACACATTCCTCTTAGAGTGAAGGGCAAGGCTGGCAGAAGTCGGGAACCCTGGATGACTCGGGATATTGAGGCCCTGGTCAAGAAGAAGAAGGAGGCACATGACATGCATAGGCAGCTGGGATCAAGTGAATCTCTTAAAGAGTATAGGGGGTTTAGGAGTAGAGTTAAGAGAGAAATCAAGAGGGCAAAAAGGGGACACAAAATTGTTTTGGCAGATAAGGCAAAGGAGAATCCAAAGAGCTTCTACAAATACATAAAGGGCAAAAGAGTAACTAGAGAGAGAGTAGGGCCTCTTAAGGATCAACAAGGTCACCTATGTGTGGATCCACACGAGATGGGTGAGATCGTAAATGAATATTTCTCATCAGTATTTACTGTTGAGAAAAGCATGGATGTTAGGGAACTTGGGGAAATAAATAATGATGTCTTGAGGAGTGTACATATTACAGAGAAGGTGGTGTTGGAAGTCTTAAAGCGCACCAAGGTAGATAAATCCCCGGGACCTGATGAAGAATATCCCAGGACGTTGTGGGAGGCTAGGGAGGAAATTGTGGGCCCCCTAGCCGAGATATTTGAATCATCGATAGTCACGGGTGAGGTGCCTGAAGATTGGAGAGTGGCAAATGTTGTGCCTTTGTTCAAAAAGAGCTTCAGGGAAAAGCCTGGGAACTGCAGGCCAGTGAGCCTCACATCTGTGTTGGGTAAATTGTTGGAAGGTATTTTGAGAGACAGGATCCACAGGCATTTAGAGATGCAAGGACTGATTAGGGACAGTGAGCATGGCTTCGTGAGTGGAAAATCATGTCTCACAAATTTAATTGAGTTTTTTGAAGGGGTAACCAAGAAGGTAGGTGAGGGCAGTGCAGTTGATGTTGTCAACATGGACTTTGGCAAGGCCTTTGACAAGGTACCGCATGGTAGGTTGTTGCATAAGGTTAAATCTCACGGGATCCAGGGTGCGGTATCTAAATGGATACCAAATTGGCTTCTTGACAGAAGCCAGAGGGTGGTTGTCGAGAGTTGCTTTTCAAACTGGAGGCCTGTGTGGTGTGACTCAGGGATCAGTGCTGGGCCCACTGTTATTTGTCATTTATATTAATGATTTGGATGAGAATATAGGGGGCATGGTTAGTCTGTTTGCAAATGACACCAAGATTGGTGACATAGTGGACAGTGAAGAAAGTTATCTCCAATTGCAACGGGATCTTGATCAATTGGACCAGTGGGCTGACGAATGGCAGATGGAGTTTAATTTAGACAAATGCGAGATGATGCATTTTGGCAGATTGAGCCAGGGCAGGACTTACTCAGTTAATGGCAGGGCGTTGGGGAGAGTTACGCAACAAAGAGATCTAGGGGTACATGTTCATAGCTCCTTGAAAGTGGAGTCACAGGTGGACAGAGTGGTGAAGAAGGCATTCAGCATGCTTGGTTTCATCAGTCAGAACATTGAATACAGGAGTTGGGACGTCTTGTTGAAGCTGTACAAGACATTGGTAAGGCCACACTTGGAATACTGTGTGCAATTCTGGTCACCCTATTATAGAAAGGATATTATTAAACAAGAAAGAGTGCAGAAAAGATTTACTAGGATGCTACTGGGATTTGATGGATTGAGTTATAAGGAGAGGCTGGATAGACTGGGACTTTTTTCTCTGGAGCGTAGGAGGCTGAGGGGTGACCTTATAGAGGTCAATAAAATAATGAAGGCATAGACAAGGTAGATAGTCAATATCTTTTCCCAAAGGTAGGGAAGTCTAAAACTAAAGGGCATACATTTAAGGTGAGAGATACAAAAGTGTCCAGAGGGGCAATCTTTTCACACAGAGGGTGGTGAGTGTCTGGAACAAGCTGCCAGAGGTAGTAGTAGAGGCGGGTACAATTTTATCTTTTAAAAAACATTTAGACAGTTACATGGGTACAATGGGTATAGAGGGATATGGGCCAAATGCGGGCAACTGGGATTAGCTTAGAGGTTTTAAAAAATAAGGTGGCATGGACAATTTGGGCCGAAGGGCCTGTTTTCATGCTGTAAACCTCTATGACTCAATGGCAGAGGAACTGAATAGTTACTTTGCATCAATCAACATGGTGGAAGACACCAGTGGAATGCCAGAGCTCCAGGAGAGTCAGGGGGAACAGGTGAGTGTAGTGGCCATCACAGGAGAAGGTTCTGGGGAAACCGAAAGGTCTGAAATGGACCGGATGGACTACACTCCAGGGTTCTAAAAGAGATAGCTGAGGAAATTGGAGAGGCATTGGTGGTGATCTTTCAGGAATCACTGGAGGCAGGGAGGGTACCAGAGGACTGGAAAGTAGCTAATGTAACACCGCTGTTTAAGAAGGGAGGGAGGCAGCAGACGGAAAATTATAGGCCGGGTAGCCTGACTTTGGTCATTGGCAAGATTTTAGAGTCCATTGTTAAAGATGAGATTGCAGAGTACTTGGAAGTACATAATAAAGTATGACAAATCTGTTAGAGTTCTTTGAGGAGGTAACAAGGAAGTTAGATAAAGGAGAACCAGTGGACTTGATTTATTTAAATTTCCAGAAGGCCTTTGACAAGGTGCCGCATAGGAGACTGTTAAATAAGTGCCCATGGTTTAAGGGTAAGAACCTGGCATGGATAGAGGATTGGCTGACTGGCAGAAGGCAGAGAGTGGGGATAAAGGGGTCTTTTTCAGGATGGCATCCGATGACTAGTGGTGTGCCTCAGGGGTCGGTGCTGGGACTACAACTTTTCACAATATACATTAACGATTTGGAGGAAGGAACTGAAGGCACTGTTGCTAAGTTTGCAGATGATACAAAGATATGTAGAGGGACAGGTAGTATTGAGGAAGCAGGGGTGCTGCAGAAAGACTTGGACAAGTTAGGAGAGTGGGCAAAGAAGTGGCAGATGGAATACAATGTGGAAAAGTGTGAGGTGATGCAATTTGGATGGAGGTATGGAGGCATAGGCTATCTTCTAAGTGGGAAAATGCTTAGCAAATCAGAAACACAAAGGGACTTGGGAGTCATTGTTCAAGATTCTCTTAAGGTTAAAGTACAGGTTCAGTCGGTGGTTAGGAAGGCAAATGCAATGTTAGCATTCGTGTTGAGAGGGCTAGAATACAAGAGCAGGGATGTATTTCTGAGGCTGTATAAGGCTCTGGTCAGACCCCATTTGGAGCATTGTGAGCAGTTTTGGGCCTCATATCTAAAGAAGGATGTGCTGGCCTTGGAAAGGGTCCAGAGGAGGTTCACAAGAATGAACCTCTGGAATGAAGAGCTTGTCCTATGAGGAACGGTTGAGGACTCTGGGTCTGTACTCTTTGGAGTTTAGAAGGATGAGGGGGGATCTTATTGAAGGGGGGAGGTTTAACACAGAGTAGGAAGGTTTAACACAGATATCAGAAGGACATATTTTACACAAAGGGTGGTGGGGGCCTGGAATGCGCTGCCAGGCAAGGTGGTGGAGGCGGACACACTGGGAATGTTTAAGACTTATCTAGATAGCCATATGAACGGAGTGGGAATGGAGGGATACAAAAGAATGGTCTAGTTTGGACCAGGGAGCGGCACGGGCTTGGAGGGCCGAAGGGCCTGTTCCTGTGCTGTTTTGTTCTTTGAAACTTACAGGATACTGCGAGACCTGGATAGAGTGGATGTGAAGAGGATGTTTCCGCTAGTAGGAAAAACTAGAACCAGAGGGCACAACCTCACACTAAAGGGACGTTCCTTCAGCCAGAGAGTGGTGAATCTGTGGAACTCTTTGCCGCAGAAGGCTGTGGAGGCCAGGTCATTGAGTGTCTTTAAGACAGAGATAGATAGGTTCTTGATTAATAAGGGGATCAAGGGTTATGGGGAAAAGGCAGGAAAATGGGGAGAAAAATATCAGCCATGATTGAATGACGGAGCAGACTTGATGGGCTGAGTGGCCTAATTCTGCTCCTATGTCTTATGTTCTTATGGTCTTATTTTTGGGGTTTTGCGTATGTGCTGGCTGGAGAATGACCGCACATGTGCAGTTGGTCGGGATCCCTGTTGAAGAGATGGTAAACCACGCTGCAAACATAGTCATAGAGGTTTACAGCATGGAAACAGGCCCTTCGGCCCAACTTGTCTATACCGCCCTTTTTCTTAAACCCCTAAACTAGTCTCAATTGCCTGCATTTGGCCCATATCCCTCTATACCCAGCTTACCCATTTAACTGTCTAAATGCTTTTTGAAAGATAAATTTGTACCCGCCTCTACTACTACCTCTGGCAGCTTGTTCCAGACACTCACCACCTTCTGTGTGAAGAAAATGCCCCTCTGGACCTTTTTGTATCTTTCCCCTCTCACCTTAAACCTATGCCCTTTAGTTTTAGACTTCCTTACCTTTGGGAAAAGATATTGATTATCCAGCTGATCTATGCCCCTCATTATTTTATAGACTTCTATAAGGTCACCCCTCAGCCTTCTACGCTCCAGAGAAAAAGTCCCAGTCTATCCAGCCTCTCCTTATAACTCAAATCATCAAGTCCCCGTAGCATCTGAGTAAATCTCTTCTGCACTCTTTCTAGTTTAATAATATCCTATAATATCAATAATAGGGTGACCAGAACTGTACACAGTATTCCAAGTGTGGCCGTACCAATGTCTTGTACAACTTTAACAAGACGTCCCAACTCCTGTATTTAGTGTTCTGACCAATGAAACCAAGCATGCTGAATGCCTTCTTCACCACTCTGTCCACCTATGACTCCACTTTCAAGGAGCTATGAACCTGTAACCCTAGATTTCATTGTTCTGTAATTCTCCCCAACGCCCTGCCATTAACTGAGTAAGTCCTTCCCTGGTTCAACCTACCAAAATGCATCACCTCGCATTTATCTAAATTAAACTCCATCTGTCATTCATCAGCCCACTGGCCCAATTGATCAAGATCCCATTGCAATCGGAGGTAACCTTCTTCACTGTCCATTATGCCACCAATCTTGGTGTCATCTGCAAACTTACTAACCATGCCTCCTATATTCTCATCCAAATCATCAATATAAATGACAAATAAAATTGGGCCCAGCACTGATCCCTGAGGCACACCACTGGTCACAGACCTCCAGTTTGAAAAACCGTCTACAACCACTCTCTGGCTTCTGACCTCAAGCTAATTTTGTATCCATTTAGCTACCTCACCCTGGATCCCGTGAGATTTAACCATGTGGTACGTCATCAAAGGCTTGTCAAACATGTGCAGGTTGTTTTTTTCAGTTTAAAGGAATCCCTTCACCTATGCAGAAGAGGAAATGAAATTTGTTGTGGGCAGATTTCCCAGAACAGAAGGAAGTCCCAATAAACCAGGAAGGGACAAGAAAAATTCTCAAGATTAAGCTAACTCAAGGAACAAGGACAGGGAGTAGGAACAGATGCTGTCCAGTGTGGTTAAGAGTGAGGAGCAGACGAAGGCTCTAAGTATAGAGTGAGAAAGCTGCTGGATGCAGACTTAAAGCAAACTAGGCCTGCAAGAAGCTAGGAGATCAGTGGAACAAAGAACAGTACAGCACAGGAAACAGGCCCTTCGGTCCTCCAAGTCTGTGCCGCTCATTGGTCCAACTAGATCATTCGTTTGTATCCCTCCATTCCCAGACTGCTCATGTGACTATCCAGGTAAATCTTGAACGATGCCAGTGTGTCTGCCTCCACCACCCTACTTGGCAGCGCATTCCAGGCCCCCACCACTCTCTGTGTAAAAAACTTCCCTCTGATACCTGAGTTATACCTCGCCCCTCTCACCTTGAGCACGTGACCCCTCGTGATCGTCACCTCCGACCTGGGAAAAAGCTTCCCACTGTTCACCCTATCTATACCCTTCTATTAGGTCTCCCCTCATTCTCCGTCTTTCCAGGGAGAACAAGCCCAGTTTACCCAATCTCTCCTCACAGCTAAGATGCTCCATACCAGGCAACATCCTGGTAAACCTTCTCTGCACTCTCTCTAAAGCCTCCACGTCCTTCTGGTAGTGCGGTGACCAGAACTGGACGCAGTACTCCAAATGTGGCCTAGCCAGCATTCTATACAGCTGCAACATCAGACTCCAGCTTTTATACTCTATACCCTGTCCTATAAAGGCAAGCATACCATATGCCTTCTTCACCACCTTCTCCACCTGTGCTGCCACCTTCAAGGATTTGTGGACTTGCACACCTAGGTCCCTCTGTGTTTCTATACTCTTGATGGCTTTGCCATTTATTGTATAACTCCCCTCTACATTAGTTCTTCCAAAATGCATCACTTCGCATTTATCTGGATTAAATTCCATCTGCCATTTCTCCGCCCAATTTTCCAGCCTATCTATATCCTGCTGTATTGTCCGACAATGTTCATCGCTATCCGCAAGTCCAGCCACCTTCGTGTCATCCGCAAACTTGCTGATAACACCAGTTACACCTTCTTCCAAATCATTTATATATATCACAAATAGCAGAGGTCCCAGTACAGAGCCCTGCAGAACACCACTGGTCACAGACCTCCAGCTGGAAAAAGACCCTTCGACTGCTACCCTCTGTCTCCTGTGGCCAAGCCAGTTTTCTATCCTTCTAGCCACCTCTCCTTGTATCCCATGAGCCTTAACCTTCTTAACCAACCTGCCATGAGGGACTTTGTCAAATACCTTACTAAAATCCATATAGACGACATCCACGGCCCTTCCTTCGTCAACCGTTTTTGTCACTTCCTCAAAAAACTCCACCAAATTTGTGAGGCACGACCTCCCTCTTACAAAACCATGCTGTCTGTCACTAATGAGATTGTTCCGTTCTAAATGCACATACATCCTGTCTCTAAGAATCCTCTCCAACAACTTCCCTACCACGGACGTCAATCTCACTGGCCTATAATTACCCGGGTTATCCCTGCTACCCCTCTTAAATAACGGTACCACATTCGCTATCCTCCAATCCTCAGGGACCTCACCTGTGTCCAATGAAGAGACAAAGATTTCCGTCAGAGGTCCAGCAATTACATCTCTTGTCTCCCTGAGCAGTCGAGGATAGATGCCATCAGGCCCTGGAGATTTGTCAGTTTTAATGTTACCAAAAAAACCTAACACTTCCTCCCTTGTAATGGAGATTCTCTCTAACGGGTCATAGAATCATAGAAATCATAGAAACCCGACGGTACAGAAAGAAGCCATTCGGCCCATTGAGTCTGCACCAAGCACAATCCCACACAGGCCCTATCCCCATATCCCTACAGATTTACCCACTAATCCCTCTAACCTACGCATCTCAGGCCACTAAGGGCAATTTTTTTTTTTTAGCATGGCCAATCAACCTAACCCGCACATCTTTGGACTGTAGGAGGAAACCGGAGCACCCGGAGGAAACCCACGCAGACATGAGGGGAATGTGCAAACTCCACACAGACAGTGGCCCAAGCCGGGAATCGAACCCAGGTCCGTGGAGCTGTGAAGCAGCAGTGCTAACCATCGTGCTGCCCTCTGAGACACTCCCAGTCAACAAGTCCCTCTCCTTTGTGAATACCGATGCAAAGTATTCCCTTGGGTTCTAAGCATAATTCCCCTCCTTTGTCCCTGAGAGGTCTGACTTTTTCCCTGACAACTCTTTTGTTCCTAACATATGAATATAATGCCTTAGGATTCTCCTTAATCCTGTCTGCCAAGAACATGTCGTGACCTCTTTTTGCCCTTCTAACTCCCCGTTTGAGTTCTTTCCTACTCTGTATTCCTCCAGAGCTCCATCTGTTTTCAGTTGCCTGGACCTAACGTACGCCTCTCTTTTCTTTTTGATCAGATCCTTAATTTCCCTGGTTATCCACGGCTCTCGAATCCTACCTTTCCTATCCTTCCTTTTTACAGGCACATGCTTAACCTGCAGCCTTATCAACTGTTCCTTAAAAGACTCCCACATGCCAGACGTGGACTTACCCCCGAACAGCCTCTCCCAATCAACATCCACCAATTCCTGCCTAATCCGGCTATAGTTAGCCTTCCCCCAATTTAGCACCCTACCCTTAGGACAACACTCGTCCTTGTCCTTTACTATCCTAAAGTTAACAGAGTTGTGGTCACTATTTGCCACATGTTCCCCTACCGAAACTTTGACGACCTGACCGGGCTCATTTCCCAGAACTAGATCCAGTATAGCCCCCTCTCTAGTTGGGCTATCTACATACTGTTCCAAAGAACCTTCCAGTACGCATTTTACAAATTCCTCCCCGTCCAGACCCCCAGCCCTAAGGGATTTCCAGTCTATACCAGGGAAATTGAAGTCTCCCACTACAACAACACTATTTTTTCTGCACATATCCAGAATCTCCTGACATATCCGTTCCTCCACTTCCCGTGGGCTGTTGGGTGGCCTGTAGTATACCCCCAGCATAGTGATTGCACCTTTCCTGTTCCTGAGCTCCACCCACAGCGACTTAATACATGACCCCGCTAAATTGTCCACCCTCTGCACCGCTGTAATATGCTTCCTAACTAATACCGCTACTCCCCCACCTTTTTAGCCCCTCCTCTGTCTCGCCTAAAACACTTATATCCCGGAATATTCAGCTGCCAGTCCTGTCCTTCTTTTAACCATGTCTCCGTCACCGCAACCACATCCAAATTCCGCATCAGCATTAAGGCCCTAAGTTCATCTGTCTTACCCGTTACGCTCCTCGCATTGAAACAGATGCACTCCAGACCTCCAGGCCCACTCAGGTCATCCTGCTCCAGAATGCTCTTCTTCTTAGCTAGCCTTGCCCTGGCCCCCACCTCGACCCCAGCCTCAGTACTTACTGACCTACTGTTTTGATCCCCTCCCCCCTGCCACACCAGTTTAAACCCTGCCGAAACACTCTAGCAAAACTCCCAACCAGGATATTTGTGCCCTTCCAGTTCAGGTGTAACCCATCCTCTCTGTACAGGTGCCATCTTCTCATGAAGACTTCCCAATGATCTATGAATTTGAAACCCTCCCTCTTGCACCAGTCCTTCAGCCACGTGTTTAATTGTAGAATCTCCCTGTTCCTGGCCTCACTAGCACTAGGCACCGGGAGCAGTCCAGAGATTGCTACCCTAGAGGCCTTATTTTTTTAGCCTAGCACCCATCTCCCTGAATTGCTCTCGTATGACCCCCCTGCTCTTTCTACCTACGTCATTTTCACCAACGTGTGCAATTACATCTGTTTGATTACCTTCCCTTTTTAATATGCTTCCTACCCTCTCGGAGACATCCAGCACCCCGGCACCAGGGAGGCAGACTACTATCCTGGAGTCTCGTTCGCACCCGCAGAACCGCCTGTCTGTGCCTCTAACCATCGCATCCCCCACCACTATTTCTCTCCTAATCCCCTTCTTCCCCTTCTGGGCCTCTGAGCCTGTCTCTGTGCAGGCGATCTGGTCCTCGTGGCTTACCCCTGGAGGGTCATTCCCCTCCACAGAATCCAAAACAATATACCTATTTTGGAGGGCAACCACAGGGGATCCCTCCACTGACTGCTCACTCCCTTCCCCTCTCCCATCTGTTGCCCAGCCCTTACTATTATGGGAGACTGCCACTGGGGTACTTTCTGGTACATCACCCTTATGACTTTTACCCTTCCTAACTGTGACCCACTTGTCTTCCTTCTGAGGCCCCGGTGTGACTACCTGCTTATAACTTCTATCTATTATTTTCTCGTTTTCCCTGACTAAACTGAGGTAATCGAGCCACAGCTCCAGCTCCCTTACACGGTCCCTCAGGAGTTGCAGTTCCATGCATCTGGCACAGATATGGACCTCCGGGAGGCAAGTCGTCTCCAGGAACTCCCACATCCCACACCGAATGCAGCAAACTGGCCTCTCACTCATACATGCCATTTCCTTTATAGTTTTGGAAAAAAAACAATAACCTTCCTTGCCTCCGCCTGTTTTCACCGAAGCCCTGTGAGCCAAAGCCCTTATAGCTCTCACTCTGCTTCCTGCACACTCCGCTGCCCGCTGGATAGTGCGGCCTACTTTTATACCTCCCGCGCGCTGAAGAAAAAACAAATTTACTTCCCAGGTCACCCCGCGCCCGGCCTACTTCCGGTTTTCCGTTAAAGTTGGTAACAAAGAAAACCCCGTGAAAAAGTAAGTAATAAAAGTCGATCTCTTACCCTTTTTACTCTTGCCTCAAATCTCTCCTCTCTCCCTTGCTCCGGTTGAAACAATGAGTACGCTCCTCCCACGTAAGTAGCTTTTATTGAAAAAGAAACTAATTTACCTCCCAGGTCACCCCGCGCCCGGCCTCCTTCCGGTTTTCCATTAAAGTTAGTAACAAAGAAAACCCTGCGGAAAAGTAAGTAATAAAAGTCAATCTCTTACCCTTTTTACTCGATGGAGTATGGAGAGGACCAAAGTTTGTGAGTACTGAGTACATGCCTGTGAAGCAGTGCTGTTCTGTTTGCATGGCTGGATATCTTCGAGATTGTGTCAAAGATGAAGCTTGAATGCATGTCGTGATTTAGGGGAGAGGAGCACCGAAAGGAGAAAAACTGTCAGGGAAAGGCACAAATGAAAAGTGGAACTTTTTCAAGGAACAAATACTGTGTGTCCTTGATAGGTATGTCCCTGTCAGGCAGGGAGGAAATGGCCGAGTGAGGGAACCATGGTTCACAAAAGAGGTGGAATGTCTTGCAAAAAGGAAGAGGGAAGCTTATGTAGGGATGAGGAAACAAGGTTCAGATGGCTCGATTGAGGGTTACAAGTTAGCAAGGAATGAGCTGAAAAAGGGGCTTCGGAGAGCTAGGAGGTGGCATGAGAAGTCCTTGGTGGGTTGGATCAAGGAAAACCCCAAGGCTTTTTACTCTTATGTGAGGAATAAAAGAATGACCAGGGTGAGGTTAGGGCCGGTCAAGGACACTAGTGGGAACTTGCGTATGGAGTCAGTAGAGATAGGAGAGGTGATGAATGAATACTTTTCTTCAGTGTTCACCAAGGAGAGGGGCCATGTTTTTGAGGAAGAGAAGGTGTTACAGGCTAATAGGCTGGAGGAAGTAGATGTTCGGAGGGAGGATGTACTAGCAGTTTTGAATGAACTGAAGGTCGATAAGTCCCCTGGGCCTGATGAAATATACCCTGGGATTCTTTGGGAGGCAAGGGATGAGATTGCAGAGCCTTTGGCTTTGATCTTTGGGTCCTCACTGTCCACGGGGATGCTGCCAGAGGACTGGAGAGTGGCGAATGTTGTTCCTCTGTTTCAGAAAGGGAATAGAAATGACCCTGGTAATTATAGGCCGGTTAGTCTTACTTCGGTGGTCGGTAAGTTGATGGAAAAGGTCCTTAGGGATGGGATTTACGACCATTTAGAAAGATGCGGATTAATCCGGGATAATCAGCATGGATTCGTGAAGGGCAAGTCGTGCCTCACAAATTTGATAGAATTTTTTGAGGAGGTAACTAAGTGTGTTGATGAAGGTAGGGCAGTTGATGTCATATACATGGATTTTAGTAAGGCGTTTGATAAGGTCCCCCATGGTCGGCTTATGATGAAAGTAAGGAGGTGTGGGATAGAGGGAAAGTTGGCCGATTGGATAGGTAACTGGCTATCTGATCGAAGACAGAGGGTGGTGGTGGATGGAAAATATTTGGACTGGAGGCAGGTTGCTAGCGGAGTGCCACAGGGGTCAGTGCTTGGTCCTCTGCTCTTTGTGATTTTTATTAATGACCGAGAGGAGGGGGCTGAAGGGTGGATCAGTAAATTTGCTGATGACACCAAGATTGGTGGAGTAGTGGATGAGGTGGAGGGCTGTTGTAGACTGCAAAGAGACATAGATAGGATGCAAAGCTGGGCTGAAAAATGGCAGATGGAATTTAACCCTGATAAATGCAAGGTAATTCATTTTGGTAGGACTAATTTAAATGTGGATTACAGGGTCAAAGGTAGGGTTCTGAAGACTGTGGAGGAACAGAGAGATCTTGGGGTCCATATCCACAGATCCTGAAGGTTGCCATTCAAGTGGATAGAGCTGTGAAGAAGGCCTATAGTGTGTTAGCTTTTATTAACAGGGGGTTGGAGTTTAAGAGCCGTGGGGTTATGCTGCAACTGTACAGGACCTTGGTGAGACCACATTGGGAATACTGTGTACACTTCTGGTCACCTCACTATAAGGAGGATGTGGAAGCACTAAAAAGAGCGCAAAGGAGATTTTCCAGGATGCTACCTAGTTTGGAGGGTAGGTCTTATGAGGAAAGGTTGAGGGAGCTAGGGCTGTTGAGGTAGGTTCTTTACGCAGAGAGTGGTTGGGTGTGGAATGGACTGCCTGCAGTGATAGTAGAGTCAGACACTTTAGGAACATTTGAGCGGTTATTGGATAGGGACATGGAGCACACCAGGATGATAGGGAGTGGGATAGCTTGATCTTGGTTTCAGATAAAGCTCGGCACAACATCGTGGGCCGAAGGGCCTGTTCTGTGCTGTACTGTTCTATGTTCTAAAAGTAGAGAAGTCATATTGGAGTTGTATAGAACTTTGGTGAGGGCACAGCAAGAGTACCGCGTGCAGTTCTAGTCATTACATTATCGGAAGGATGTGATTGCACTGGAGGGGGTGCAGAGGAGATTCACCAGGTTGCTCTGACGAAAAGGTCATCCAAACTAGAAATATTGTCTCTATTCTGTCACCACAGATGCTGTCAGATCTGCTGAGATTTTCCAGCATTTTCTGTTTTTGTTTTACCAGGATGCTGCCTGGGATGGAACATCTAAGTAATGAAGAGAGGTTGGGTAGGCTTGGGTTGTTTTCATTGGAGCAGAGAAGACTGAGGGGCAACTTGATCAAGGTGTACAAGATTATGAGGGGCATGGACGGGGTGGATAAGGAGCAGCTGTACCCCTTAGTTGAAGGGTCAATCATGAGGGGACATAGGTTCAACGTGAGGGGCAAAAGGTTTAGGGGGCATGTGTGGAAAAACGTTTTAACCAGAGAGTGGTGATGGATTGGAATGTGCTGCCTGGGAGGGGGGTGGAGGTGAGTTGCCAGGATTTTGACCCAGCGACTGCAAAGGAACGGTGATATATTTCCAAGTCAGGGTGGTGAGTGGCTTGGTGGGGAACTTGCAAGTGATGATGTTCCCATGTATCTGCTGCCCTTGTCATTCTACATTGAAGTGGTCGTGGTTTGGAAGGTGATGCCTAAGTGAAGCTGTACCAGAATAATACGTGCACTGTAGCTAGTTCTGGAGAACGACTTCTAACAGCCTTGCCAGCTTACTCTTCCTGCATCCCTTTAAAATTGTACCAGTTAGTTTATATTGCCTCTCCTCAATCTTTCAACCAAGATGTGTCACTTCACACTTGCCTGTGTTAAATTCATTTCCATTCTACTCCTGTGCCATTGAGTTATGTTCCAATCATCCTAATTATTGACTGCATTTCTGAGTTTCATGCCAATTAAAAACTTTGCAAAGATGTCCTGTACACCCAACTCCAAGTCATGAATATATATGAAAAAAAGAAAACAGACAGTTTTCATCCATCAGACTGCAAAGCATGTAGTTGTGGTACATTTTAGTTCACTTAGAGTCTGGATTGCTGGGGTAAAATGCACTTTTACATGTATGTTGTAGTCTGAATCACTGAATAGTGATGGTAGAGGATCCAACTTTCTTTCCAATACACAGTTGACCAGGAATCTCCCCTGCTCTTGCTGGTGCATGTTGGAAAAAATTGCAAGTTGATAATCAACCTGTCTGTCCACATTATGAACACCCCTCGCTGGACTATCAAGTCCTGGGGTGGAACCTGAATCTGGAGCTTCTGGCTCAGAGGCAGGGTACCTGCCTATTACATAATAAGACCTCCTATTAGCTCCTGTACCAATGGATAAACAGTACACAATGCCTGTGTGTACAATGAGTAATTGGCACACAGTGTCTATTTGTACAATGGGGAACAATGCTTAGTGCCTGTGTGTAGAATAATTAGACAGTGCTCAGTGGTTGTGTGGACAATGAGTGTTTCTCAGTGTGACGTTAGTGTACCTTTAAGAAATGTTTTAAATCATATTTTCTGCAGCTCTAAGCAGCTTTGGTTTCATTGTTGCCAGGCCGTTTGCTAGAAGTCCTTTTGTTGCTCCTTCAGTGGTTTAAATGGGGTTTGTTTTTACTCTGGGATATTTTATGACCCTGCATTATTAGAAGGAAGGTCATGTGTTTTGGACAGTTTTTTTTCCCAATGAATTTAAGGTTTCATTTTTTGTTTTGGCTGGCAGCAGTTTAGTTTTAGAAGGGACATCAAGCTGAAAAGAAGTGTCTCTCTCTCTCTCTCCCTGGTTTGGGAAATTCTGGTTGGCTGAAAGCAATGTTTCTTGCCTTCCTGGAGTCGAGAATCTGCTGTTGGTAGCTTGACCAGAGTCTCTCCCTGGTGTTCTGAGAAGCTGTTCTAACTTCAAAATGTTCTGGGTGTATCCAGAGGACTGCTAGAAGTTACAAGGCTGAGAAGATGGGGTTTCAGTTCACCAACCAAAGGATTCAGTTCCAGTGTCACGTGAGCATTAGCCTTTGCTGTGTTAAACCTGTGGAAAGGGTTTTTTCTCGATGGGAAGTTTTTGTTTGATTGGAACATTTTAGATATATTTGTTAAGGGTTATACATTGCTCCACAGGAGCAGGCTCAGGGTAAGGGAGTGTGTTTTTGCAGTTGATTGATTTATTTTTTTTCAGTTAAATTTGTGTTAAAAATCGGAGGGTTTTAAATCCAAAACAGGAAGTAGGCCCAGGAGAAGCCTGGGAAGGTTTTATTTTTGGAGGGTTTAAAAGCAGGCCACACTTTTGAGCGGGCAGCGTCGGGAGCGGGCAGCAGAGTGAGCAGGGAGTAGAGTGTGAGCTGTAAGGGCTTTGGCTCACAGGGCTTTGGGGAAAGTGCAAAGCGGGGTAGGTTTTTTTTCCTTTTCCATTCCTATAAAGGAAAAGGGTAGCTATGAGTGATAGGCCAGTTTGTTGCTTTCGGTGTGGGATGTGGGAGTTCCTGGAAACACCTAGCCGCCCGGAGGTTCACATTTGCGCCAGGTGCGTGGAACTGCAGCTCCTGAGGGACCGTGTCAGGGAACTGGAGCAGCGGCTTGATGACCTTAGTCCAGTCAGGGAGAATGAGAGACAAATAGACATGAGTTATAGGCATGTTGTTACACCGGGGCCTCAGGGGGAAGACACGTGGGTCACAGTTAGGAGGACTAAAGTCATAAGGGTAACATACCAGAGAGTATTCCAGTGGCGACAGGTGTGAGAGGGGAGGGGAGTGAGCAATTAGTGGTGGGGTCACCTGTGGTTGTCCCCCTCCAAAACAGGTATATTGTTTTGGATAGTGTGGAGGAGGATGACTCTCCAGGGGTAAGCCACAGTGACCAGGTCACTGGCACACAGTCAGGCTCTGTGGCCCGGAAAGGAAAGAGAGGGATTAGGAGAGCAATAGTGGTGGGGGACGCGTCGGTTAGAGGCACGGACAGGCGATTCTGTGGGTGCGAACAGGACTCCAGGATGGTAGTCTGCCTACCTGATGCTGGGGTACTGGATGTCTCCCAGTGGATAGGAGGCATATTAAAAGGGGAGGATAAAGAAACAGATGTCATTGTACACATTAGTGCAAATGACGTAGATAGGAAGAGCAGGGGGATCCTACGAGAGCAATTCAGGGAGTTGGGAAATAGGCTAAAAAGTAGGGCCTCCAGGGTGGCAATCTCTGGGCTGCTCCCAATGCCTAGGGCGAGTGAGGCTAGGAATAGGGAGATAGTACAATTGAACGCTTGGCTAAAGGACTGGTCCAGGAGGGAGGGCTTCATTTTCCGAGATCAATGGGAAGTTTTCAGGAGAGGAGGGCACCTGTACAAGAGGGAGGGGTCACAACTAAATTGGAAGGGCTCGAATATCCTGGCTGGGAGTTTTGCGAGTGCAGTTCGGGTGGGTTTAAACTAATATGGCAGGGGGGTGGGGATCAAAAAATTAGGTCTACAAATGTAGAGGCTGGGGACGAGCTTGGGGCTGGGACAAGGCTGGCAAAGAAAAAGAGCATTCTGGGGGAGGATGACCTCACTGGGCCTGGAGGTCTGGAATGCATCTACTTCAATGCAAGGAGCGTAGCAGGTAAGACAGACGAACTTAGGGCCTTAATGCTTACGAGGAATTTGGATGTGGTTGCGGTGACAGAGACTTGGTTGAAAGAGGGACAGGACTGGCAGCTGAATATTCCGGGGTACAAGTGTTTTAGGCGAGACAGAGGAGGGGCCAAAAGAGGTGGGGGAGTAGCAGTATTAGTTAGAGAGCATATTACAGCGGTGCAGAGGGAGGACAATTCGGAGGGGTCGTGTAACGAGTCACTGTGGGTGGAGCTCAGAAACAGGAAGGGTGCAGTCACTATGTTGGGGGTATACTACAGGCCCCCGAACAGCCCAAGGGAAGTGGAAGAACGGATATGTCAGGAGATAATGGATAGGTGCAGGAAAAATAGGGTTGTTGTCGTGGGAGACTTCAATTTCCCTGGTATAGACTGGAAATCGCGTAGGGCTGGGAGTCTGAATGGGGAGGAATTTGTAAAATGCGTACAGGAGGGTTCTTTGGAACAATATGGAGATAGCCCGAGTAGAGAGGGGGATATACTGGACCTAGTACTGGGGAATGAGCCCGGTCAGGTCTTCAAAGATTCGGTAGGGGAACATGTGGCAAATAGTGACCACAATTCTGTGAGCTTTAGGATAGTGATGGAAAAGGATGAGTGGTGTCCCAAGGGTAAGGTGTTGGATTGGGGGAAGGCTAACTTTAATGGGATTAGGCAGAAATTGACAGCTGTTGATTGGGAGAGGCTGTTTGAGGGTAAATCCACATCTGGCATGTGGGAGTCTTTTAAGGAACAGTTGTTAGGGCTGCAGGATAGGCATGTGCCTGTAAAAAAGAAGGATAGGAAGGGTAGGATTTGAGAACCGTGGATAACCAGGGAAATTGAGGGATTGGTCAAAAAGAAAAGAGAGGCGTATGTTAGGTCCAGGCAGCTAAAAACGGAGGGAGCTCTGGAGGAAGACAAAGAAAGTAGGAAAGAACTCAAACGAGGAATTAGAAGGGCAAAAAGGGGTCACGAAATGTCCTTGGCAGACAGGATTAAGGAGAATCCCAAGGCATTTTATTCATACATTAGGAACAAAAGGGTTGTCAGGGAAAAAACCGGACCTCTCAGGGACAAAAGTGGGGAATTATGCTTAGAGCCCAAAGAAGTAGGAGAGATCCTAAATGAATACTTTGCGTCGGTATTCACAAAGGAGAGGGATGTGTTGACTTGGAGTGTCTCGGAGGGGAGTGTTGACCCGTTAGAGAAAATCTCCATTACAAGGGAGGAAGTGTTAGGTTTGTTAGGGAATATAAAGACTGACAAATCCCCAGGGCCTGATGGAATCTATCCCAGGCTGCTCAGGGAGACGAGAGATGAAATCGCTGGGCCTCTGACGCAAATCTTTGTCTCGTCACTGGACACAGGTGAGGTCCCAGAGGATTGTGGTCCCGTTATTTAAGAAAGGTAGGAAGGATAACCCGGGAAATTATAGGCCGGTGAGCTTGATGTCCGTGGTAGGGAAGTTGTTGGAGAGAATTCTTAGAGATAGGATGTATGCGCATTTAGAAAGGAATAAACTCATTAACGATCGTCAGCATGGTTTTGTGAGAGGGAGGTCATGCCTCACTAACCTGGTGGAGTTTTTTGAAGAAGTGACTAGAATGGTTGACGAGGGAAGGGCCGTGGATGTCGTCTATATGGACTTTAGTAAAGCGTTTGATAAAGTCCCTCATGGTAGGCTGGTGCAAAAGATTGGATCTCATGGGATAAAGGGGGAGGTGGCTAGATGGGTGGAGAACTGGCTTGGTCACAGAAGACAGAGGGTGGTAGAACCATAGAACCATAGAAAATTACAGCTCAGAAACAGGCCTTTTGGCCCTTCTTGTCTGTGCCGAACTATTTTATGCCTAGTCCCACTGACCTGCACTTGGACCATATCCCTCCACACCCCTCTCATCCATGAACCCGTCCAAGTTTTTCTTAAATGTTAAAAGTGACCCCGCATTTACCACTTTATCCGGCAGCTCATTCCACACTCCCACCACTCTGCGTGAAGAAGCCCCCCTAATATTCCCTTTAAACTTTTCTCCTTTCACCCTTAACCCATGCCCTCTGGTCTTTTTCTCCCCTAGCCTCAGCGGAAAAAGCCTGCTTGCATTCACTCTATCTATACCCATCAAAATCTTATACACCTCTATCAAATCTCCCCTCAATCTTCTACGCTCCAGGGAATAAAGTCCCAACCTATTCAATCTCTCTCTGTAACTCAGCTTCTCAAGTCCCGGCAACATTCTTGTGAACCTTCTCTGCACTCTTTCAATCTTATTTACATCCTTCCTGTAACTAGGTGACCAAAACTGTACACAATACTCCAAATTCGGCCTCACCAATGCCTTATATAACCTTACCATAACACTCCAACTTTTATACTCGATACTCCGATTTATAAAGGCCAATGTACCAAAGGCACTCTTTACGACCCTATCCACCTGTGACGTCACTTTTAGGGAATTCTGCACCTGTATTCCCAGATCCCTCTGTTCAACTGCACTCTTCAGAGTCCTACCATTTACCCTGTACGTTCTTCTTTGGTTTGTCCTTCCAAAGTGCAATATCTCATACTTGTCTGCGTTAAATTCCATTTGCCATTTTTCAGCCCATTTTTCTAGTTGGTCCAAATCCCTCTGCAAGCTTTGAAAACCTTCCTTACTGTCCACTACACCTCCAATCTTTGTATCATCAGCAAACTTGCTGATCCAATTGACCACATTATCATCCAGATCATTGATATAGATGACAAACAACAATGGACCCAACACCGACCCCTGCGGCACACCACTAGTCACAGGCCTCCACTCAGAGAAGCAATCCTCCACAGCCACTCTCTGGCTTCTTCCATTGAAAGAAGTTTAACAACACCAGGTTAAAGTCCAACAGGTTTATTTGGTAGCAAAAGCCACACAAGCTTTCGGAGCTGCAAGCCCCTTCTTCAGGTGAGTGGGAATTCTGTTCACAAACAGAGCATATAAAGACACAAACTCAATTTACATGAATAACGGTTGGAATGCGAATACTTACAACTAATCAAGTCTTTAAGAAACAAAACAACATGAGTGGAGAGAGCATCAAGACAGGCTAAAAAGATGTGTATTGTCTCCTGACAAGACAGCCAGTGAAACTCTGTGGGGGTTACAAATAGTGGGACATGAACCCAATATCCCGGTTGAGGCTGTCCTCGTGTGTGCGGAACTTGGCTATCAGTTTCTGCTCAGCGACTCTGCGCCGTCGTGTGTTGCGAAGGCTGCCTTGGAGAACGCTTACCCGAATATCAGAGGCCGAATGCCCGTGACCGTTGAAGTGCTCCCCAACAGGAAGAGAACAGTCTTGCCTGGTGATTGTCGAGCGGTGTTCATTCATCCGTTGTCGCAGCGTCTGCATGGTTTCCCCAATGTACCATGCCTCGGGACATCCTTTCTTGCAGCGTATCAGGTAGACAACGTTGGCCGAGTTGCAAGAGTATGTACCATGTACCTGGTGGATGGTGTTCTCACGTGAGATGATGGCATCTGTGTCGATGATCCGGCACGTCTTGCAGAGGTTGCTGTGGCAGGGTTGTGTGGTGTCATGGTCACTGTTCTCCTGAAGGCTGGGTAGTTTGCTGCGGACAATGGTCTGTTTGAGGTTGTGCGGTTGTTTGAAGGCAAGAAGTGGAGGTGTGGGGATGGCCTTGGCGAGATGTTCGTCTTCATCAATGACATGTTGAAGGCTCCGGAGGAGATGCCGTAGCTTCTCCGCTCCGGGGAAGTACTGGACAACGAAGGGTACTCTGTCCACTGTGTCCCGTGTTTGTCTTCTGAGGAGGTCGGTGCGGTTTTTCGCTGTGGTGCGTTGGAACTGTTGATCAATGAGTCGAGCACCATATTCTGTTCTTATGAGGGCATCTTTCAGCGTCTGGAGGTGTCTGTTACGATCCTCCTCATCCGAGCAGATCCTGTGTATACGGAGGGCTTGTCCGTAGGGGATGGCTTCTTTAACGTGTTTAGGGTGGAAGCTGGAGAAGTGGAGCATCGTGAGGTTATCCGTGGGCTTGCGGTACAGTGAGGTGCTGAGGTGACCGTCCTTAATGGAGATGCGTGTGTCCAAGAATGCAACCGATTCCGGAGAGTAGTCTATGGTGAGTCTGATGGTGGGATGGAACTTGTTGATGTCATCATAGAGTTGTTTCAGTGATTGTTCACCATGAGTCCAAAGGAAGAAAATGTCATCGATGTATCTAGTGTATAGCATCGGTTGAAGGTCCCGTGCTGTGATGAAGTCTTGTTCGAACCTGTGCATGAAGATGTTGGCATATTGAGGCATATCGATTCTGATTCTTCTTTCTGTTATAGATAGGGACTGAGGTGTAAATTCTCTCAAAGAATTTTAGAGAATGCCCACATGCTCCACTTTGATTTGGGGTGACACGTTGGCACAGTGGTTAGCACTGCTGCCTCACAGCCAGGGACCCAGGTTAGGGTTAGTTAAGCCTAACCATAACCAGGGACCCAGGTTCAGTTCCAGCCTTGGGTCACTGTCTGTGTGGAGTCAGCACATTCTCCCCATGTCTACATGGGTTTCCTCTAGGTGCTCCGGTTTCCTCCCATAGTCTGAATGATGTGTGGGTTAGGTTGATTGGCCATGCTGAATTAACCCTAGTGTTAGGGGGATTAGCAAGGTAAATATGAGCGGATACGGGAATAGGGCCAGGGTGGGATTGTGGTTGGTGCAGAATTGATGGGCCGAATGGCCTCCTTCTGCACTATAGGGATTCTGTGATTCTATTTGGAATACTTCTGGCTTTTTGGCCCAAGAAGGAACTTTTGCCCATGTTTTCTAGGCTACAAATTTCAATTGCCCCTGACTTGGGGAGGGTAATAAAGGAAAGACAATAAATGCTGGGCTAGCCAGGGAACCACATCCCTTCAATTAATTTTTTTAAAGTGTCTAGAGTGGGAGTTAAACTTGCCGAATTCTGCTCAGGCTAACACAATGTCTATAAGCAAAGAAGTGATGTTTAATTTATAGAAGATGTGTAGGATACTGTTGGAGAGTTGCGTACAGTTCTGGGCTTTCCATTTTAGGAAGCCTTTAAGCAGCACAGCAACCCCTTGTACAAACATTGACAAACTCAAAATCCCTGATAAATACTTTGTGACGCAGACTGTTTGAGTTTTCCTCTGTCTTCTGAGGGTAAGAACAATCAATGCTATTGAAGGCACCCAACAGTTCATGTCCCACACTTGTCGGCCCACACTGCAGCAGTAAATGCTGCAGACTGAGCGAGTGCATTGTGGCAACAAAGTGAAACATTCCTGAAAGATTGAAGTGATTTCGCTCCCAGCAAATGCCAATGATGAAGCTCAGTGAAGATTGTGGTAAAATAGCCGAGTTTACATTTGGGAATTGAGAGCTGTGACTGGACAAGCAATTCTTCACATTTCAATTGGATCAGAACAACCGCTTTTTATGCATTTCTGTACCTTCAAGAGTGTGTGTAATAATATCTGATACTAATTGCAGAGCTCAGGCAGTGCTTGAATGTCAATGACTTTATACATTTCAATCACAGCTTTTGACATTACCTGAAATGCTGATAAATCTGTCAGAAGACAGGACGTACATTTAAGTTTTAATATTTAATGTAAGATAACAAGAAATAATTACAGCCTGTCATGACCAGTCTTTGGTTAACAGCTGAAAGGGAGCAATTTTGCAGATATTGGCATTGTCTAATATGTTATTACAGCCAAAGTTTCTGCCTGGGAATGGTCTCCAATCACTTGACAATTCTGATCAAATTCATTCATTCAAAGAGATATTTGACAGGGTGTTTCCCACATCCCCCAAGGATCTGTCATCAGCCACTCCTAATTCTCAATTATAAGCTGCTTGCCCTTGGCGGTATCATCATTTGCCTTGTGCGGCAAAAATATTACTTGTCAGTCCAAACCTGAATATTGTCTAGATCTTGCTTCAAATGGTCACAGACATCTTAAGTAACTGAGGAGCCACAAATGGTGCTGAAAATTGTGCAATCATCATAGCTATATAAGACCCTCGTCAGACCCCACTTGGAGTACTGTGCTCAGTTCTGGTCGCCTCATTACAGGAAGGATGTGGGAAAGACTGAAAGGGTGCAGAGGCGATTTACAAGGACGTTGCCTGGATTGAGTGGCATGCCTTATGAGGATAGGCTGAGGGAGCTCGGTCTTTTCTCCTTGGAGAGACTTGGGATGAGAGGAGACCTAATAGAGGTATATAAGATGTTGAGAGGCATAGATCGGGTGGACTCTCAGAGGCTTTTTCCCAGGGTGGAAATGGCTGCTATGAGAGGACACAGGTTTAAGGTGCTGGGGGGTAGGTACAGGGGAAATGTTAGGGGGAAGTTTTTCACACAGAGGGTGGTGGGCGAGTGGAATCGGCTGCCGTCAGTGGTGGTGGAGGCAAACTCAATAGGGTCTTTTAAGAGACTCCTGGATGAGTACATGGGACTTAATAGGATGGAGGGTTATAGGTAGGCCTAAAAGGTAGGGATATGTTCGGCACAACTTGTGGGGCCGAAGGGCCTGTTTTGTGCTGTAGTTTTCTATGTTTCTATTAGTGAACATCCCCACTTCTGACCTTATGTTGGAAGGAAGGTCATGATAAAACAGCTGAAGACAGATGGGCCTTGGCACTAACCTGGAACTCTTGACGAATGTCCAGGGACTTTACTGTCTTGCACACCCTTTAGTTTATATCGTCTCTCAACATTTTTCCTATCAAAATGAACCACTTCCCACTTCTCTGCATTGAATTTCACTTGTCTGCCCATTTCACCAACCTGTCTATATCCTTCTGAAGTTCTAGACTACCTTCTCAGTGCCTCCCCGCTGTCTTGATTGTGTCACATTGCTTCTTCAACATCCAATCCTACATCAGAAGAAATTTCACTGAGTTAAATATTAGGAAGACTGAAGTTATTTGTTTCAGTCCCTGGCACAAACTCTGTTCAGTAAGAAGTCTCACAACACTAGGTTAAAGTCCAACAGGAGCAGTGCTCCAAAAGCTTGTGGCTTGTGCTACCAAATAAACCTGTTGGACTTTAACTTGATGTTGTGAGACTTCTTACTGTGCTTACCCCAGTCCAATGCCGGCATCTCCACATCATGACAAACTCTGTTCCCGTGTTCCCCAGCCTGTTCCTCTCACCGGTCACTGTTTGAGGCTGTGCCTGACTGTTAGCAATTCAGGTGCTTTACTCGAGCATGAGCGAAGCTACTGACCCCCTAATCTCTCCAGCAGTGAGACTGCCTGCTTCCACCTCTGTTATATTGCCTATCTCTGCCCCGCCTCACCTCATCTGTTGCTAAAACCCTCATTCAAGTTCACCTCCAAACGTAACCATTTCAATGTTGGCTGGCCTCCCATCTTCCATTCTCCTCAAACACAAGTGTCTAGAACTTTGCTGCCCTTCTCCTAACTCTCAATAATTCCTGTCAGCCCTGTTCTCACTTATGTATAAAGGCTCTCTGCCCAGAAATACCTCAATTTTAAAATTATTCTCTTTGTGTTCAAATCCCTCCATGGCCTCAGTAAAGTAAAGAACATAGAACATAAAGTTTATTTATTAGTCACAAGTAAGGCTTACGTTAACACCGCAATGAAGTTACTGTGAAATTCCCCATGTCGCCCCACTTCGGCACCTGATCAGGTCAATGGACCTAACCAGCACGTCTTTCAGACTGTGGGAGAAAACCAGAGCACCCGGAGAAAACCCATGCAGACACGGGGAGAACGTGCAAACTCCACACAGACTGTGACCCAAGCCGGGAATTGAACCCAGGTCCCTGGCGCTGTGAGGCAATAGTGCTAACTACTGTGCCACCATGCCACCCACGGTGCACGCCCAAGGGGGTTGAGAAATGGATTTCAAAAAGAGCGTGAGAACGAATTTGCCAACACCACCTCTTTCGTTAAATTAAACAGGGAGCAGGGCAATTCGCAGACAGCAAAACTGACAGTGAGGGAGCTGCCTCATATAGTCAAAGAGCCACATGGCAGAGCAGTTGAAGCTACCAGCACTGTGAGCCAGGGTGTCCCAGAGGACATGGGGCCCAGTAGGCATTGCCGCACCCCTACAGTAACTACACTGGGGAAGTCATTGCCCTGAGAGTAAGTCACACGTTTGTCACTACTCAGAAGGATGAGCAAGTGTTGCAGTCTCAGGCATTCAAGACAGGCGGGCGGTACTCAGTTGATGAGCCAGAGGGAAGCAAAAAGGCTGTCATCAGAGTAGCAAAGGCTGGCGGAGATGCAGCCAAAGAGGGGCTAGCAGGATTCTTATCCTGGGTGATAAATAGGGGCACAGAAAGTCCCAGACCCAGCCAGCAAATTGAAAAAGAAGGGACCCATACCTCTGCTGAAGGAGCAGGAGGTCTGGCTGCCCAAAATATTCTTTTCAATTTTAGAAGAGGGATTCCCGGAAAATCCCTGGATACTCAGCTGGTGAGGAAACTACCTTTCCCAGATTTAAAACAAAAGGAGCCTGCACCCCTGTTGAGTGAGCAGGGAGTGTGATGATACTGTGCCTTTAATAAATATATTTATGTCATGGTTGTTGTAAGAGGCAGTGTTTTGTTGCAAGGACTCGATTTGTCTGGAAAGAACATGAAGCTCCATGCTGAGACTGCAGGATAATAACTCATTTTAGCTAATGGTATGTTTGTCTGAACAGAGTTAATGCATTTGTGTTTACTTGGTTTTCCCCTGGGGTTGCAGGGTAGAGTTTTGATTCGGTTGACTGACAGAGACTAAATCATGTGCTTAATGGGAGGAGCTAAGCTTGTAGGGAAAAACACAGTTTCTCTTTCATTTTGAAAAAAGCAGTTCCTGCCTGGTTCGGAAAGAACTTTCTGTCTCTCTCTCTCTCTGAAGGTTGTCTGGCAACCTAACGAGCATATAAGCCTGTGCTTTGCTAACTGATTTTGAAGAAGGGTTTAAGTCTGTAAAAGGAATATTGCTTGAATTGGAATTCATAGTGAGAGATTAGTAGTTAAGAATTGAGGGGTGGCACGCTGGCACAGTGGTTAGTACTGCTGCCTCACAGCACCAGGGACCTGGGTTCAATTCCCAGCTTGGGTCACTGTCTGTGCAGAGTCTGCACGTTCTCCCCGTGTCTGGTGGGTTTCCTCTGGGTGCTCCAGTTTCCTCCCACAGTCCAAAAGACGTGCCGGTTCGGTGCATTGGCCATGCTAAATTCTCTCTCAGTGTACCCAAACAGGCGCCAGAATGTGGTGACTAGGGGATTTTCACAGTAACTTCATTGCAGTGTTGATTAATGTAAGCCGACTTGTGACACTAATAAAAAAGTCCAAACTTGTATCCTGTTTAAGTATTCTTCAATTGTTAAATGTTAAGCTAATTCATTTGTTATAGTTAAACTGTGTTTTTAAATTAAGTTTGTTTTGATAAAATCTTCCCAATTTGTCAGTAGAATCGCACCTAGGGTGAAACATCTTATCCTCATATTAATGCCAAAATAGCACATTGTTGGGGTCTAGTCTGACTTCATACTGTAACTTGGGGTTTCTGATCCATACCCTAACAGGAGGTCGGGCTACCAACCTGCTCCCCCACCGCCCCGCTCCTCCAAGAGGTGGTGAGGAAACTGCCTCACTCAATTGAAGAGCCACAAAGCACAGCATTTAGAAGCTAGCCCAATCCCTGTGAGCGAGGATGTCCCCAAAGATACAGGACGCAAAAAGGTCCCAAACCAGACAGAACCATTTAAAAAAAGAGAACAGAGAAGCTCCCACTTATCACAGAATCATTGAATCCCTGCAGTGCAGCAAATGCCATTCAGCCCATCGAGCCTGAACTTACACTTTGACAGAGTATTTTACCCAGGCCCTATCCCCGTAACCCTACACATTTCCCATGGCTAATCCATCTAAGTTACACATCTTGGGACACTGAGGGACAACTTAACACCTAACCTGCACATCGTTGGAATGTGGGAGGAAACCAGAGCATCCGTAGGAAACCCACGTCGAAATGGGGAGAACGGGCAAACTCCACACAAATAGTCACCCAAGGCTGGAATTGAACCCAGGTCGCTGGAGCTGTGAGCCAGCAGTGCTAACCACTGTGCCATCATGCCATCCACCTAAGAGACACCTCACCTAGTTGATGAGCTGAAGGGTGGTGTAGCAGGAGCTGGATAGCCACCCCAGGGTCCCAAACAAAATGGGACAGGTGAAAGCTAACCCTTCCAAGGTAACAGGTCAGGGGGTGGGAGTTGAGTTTTCACTGGGTCTGGGTTGAGTTCTTATTGGATTGAATTTTCACTGGATTGCTCCACATTGCCAAGCAGAGTTTGTGCTGGGAAGATGTTGTGCTCCATACAAAAGCCTCCCCGCCCCGGTTGCTCTCGGAACGTTTCTCCGGCAATTTGTTCCGCCCGGAGTCTCAGAGGCGGCTTCGCATCTGGTCGGTTAGAGGTTGAGGTGAGATTGTTCAGTAAATTTAAATGTCGCGGATAGCGTCAAAGTTCAGGGAGAGAATTAAATTATGCATAGCAACTTCTTAAAGATAGTTATGCTAAATTTGCTTCTGACAAGGTTTTAGCACTTTATGTGACCTTTTTAGCACATTTGATATGAATGTGCATTTCTCCTATTCATTCATAACTTACCAATTATTTCAAATGCTTTGAATTTATTTGAAGACGAAGTCTGCCGATTATTTTTTTCAGTTGCAGTCAAGTGTGAGACTCTCGCAGTCTGAGTTCAGCAGGTGACTGTTGATGTGAATGGGAATACCTTCATTGGGACATCACCTGAGAGGATTCAGAGCAACCAGCTGAACTGCTTGTGAGAGAATTGCTGCAACAGGTCTCCCTCCATTGCACTTGCTGACCTGTATGTGGCTGTGCTGCTTTCGGAACCTGGTGTGCTGTAAATGTCTCCCTGAGTTGACAGATGAAGTTTACATGCGAATGTACAAATTAGGAGCAGGAGTAAACCGCTCAGCCCCTCAGGCTTGCCCTGCCATTTAAATTAGATTGTGGCTGATCTGATTGTAACCCCAACTCCACATTCCCACCTATCCCCTATAAGTTTGTCAAAGTACATTTGAGTTAGGACCCTAACTAAGCTCGACAGTGAGACAAGACTGTCATCCAGTGAAGCCTAGTTCCTGGTTGTGAGGGAACATAGTTGAGCCAGTGCATCATCCAGCCCTGAGCCACTGCACTGTCCAACCCCCAAAAGAGATCTTCACCTCTCTCGCAATAGTTCAAAGGTGATAGAGTTTACAGCACAAATAGAGACCCTGCAGTCCGTCATGTCTGCACCGGCCATCAAGCACCTATCTATTCTAATCCCATTTTCCACCACTTGGTCTGTAGCCTTGTGTGCTTTGGTGTTTCAAGTGCTCATCTAAATGATTCTTAAACATTGCGAGGCTTCTGGCCTCTAGCACCCTTTCAGGCAGCAAGTTCCAGATTCTCTCCCCCCCCCCCCCCCCCCCGGATGAATAAGTTTTTCCCCAAATCCCATCTAAATAGACAGATTCAAGTTCCCATCTATTGATTTTCTTGGAATTCTGACTTGCCTTTTCTCTAAATCAGCAGAAAGAGAAAGTCATTCGAGATAACAGAACAGACACCTGACGACCATGAGTTGTAGAATGTTGTCCCGTTTCCTGAGATGTGCTGCTGGATCAGTTTTTCACCACTATGCCTATTGCTGGAGCCAATGTACGTGTGCTGTCAGGATTCAAGTCTTACAGAAAAATCTGAGTACAACAACATCCTTACTCATAAGAACAGAACAGGTTTTCACCAAAGCTGGAAATTTTCCAGACAGACTTGCAATTGTAGATGATAATGGTCATTACACGTACAGAGACCTCTACCTACACAGTGTGGACCTTTCAAGGAAGATTCACAATGCATTGGAATGTTTTGATGGTGACATCAAGGAGCAAAGAATTTCAATCCTTTGTCCAAATGATGTTTCATATGTTGTTGCCCAGTGGGCTTCTTGGATGAGTGGTGGTGTAGTAGTGCCCCTGTGCAGAAATCATCCAGCTGCAGTCCTCGAGTATGTTGTTCAAGATTCGCAGAGCACATTAATCATTGTGGAGAAGAATTATGCAGAGCTGATGACAGCAATTGCAGATAGACTTGGTGTAAAATGCCTTGTGTTACCAGGTTACAATCTGTCCCAAGAATCCTCTGGTACCCAACGACTGGAGAGATGTGCTACTGCTCCTGTGCCAGATGCCAGTTATGTAGTCACAGATTGGAGGAACAGAGGAGCCATGATACTGTACACAAGTGGGACAACAGGGCCTCCCAAAGGAGTCCTCACCACCCATGGCATACTGCGGAGTCAGGTGACTTCCTTTCTTTGCTTTTTTCTCTCTTGGTTTCTGCTGGTTATGAGGTATATGTTGACATGTGATTCACTGGTCTTGTTATTCAATCCCACCATGACAGGTGGGAGAGGGTGAAAGTGGAAAAAGAGGGAATGGGAACCCAGTCCGCTGTGTGCACTGCTGTTCCTGATACCATGGCAGTAAGTTCCAACTCTTCCAAGTGTCCTGTGGTGGTGAGGGGAGGCATTATATTAACATGTTTAATTTGGGCCCTCATGATACAATTGGGAGCCTGATTTAAATGTTACGGTTGCTGTGTGAGATTGCCAGGTGTCGGGAAATTCAACAGTAAAAGGTAAGTGACAGCTGCCATCCTTTTGGAACCACAAGGCCTTCTCTTTGCTGATTGCAGCCTCTCTCCTCCCATGACCATGATTACTGACCTTCCAGGTCTCAATGCACTCTGTCATCAAGCTCTCATTGTGGCCAGTTTCCCCATCCTAATGAGAGCCTGGCTGTCAATTAGTCTATTAATGATTTGGAAGGAAAAGTGTCAATGGGATGCTGGTGTTAACTTTGGCAGTACCTCAACTTTTCCTGCTTTGCCAGGTTCTTTGGCCATTTCAGCCTTCACTGCTTCTCCATAAATTTTGGGGCCTCTCCCTCGATTAAATTCCAGTCTGCAATTCACCAAAGATCCTTAGGCAGCACCTTCCAAACCCACGACCACTTCCATTTAGAAGGACAAGGGCAGTAGATACTTGGGAACACCACCTCCTGCAAGTTCCCCTTCAAGCCACTCACCATCCTTACTTGGAAATGTATCGCCGTTCCTTCCCTGTCGCTGGGTCAAGATCCTGGAATTCCCCCCCTAACAGCATTGTGGGTCAACCCACAGAACATGGACTGCAGCGATTCAAGAAGGCAGCTCACCACCACCTTCTCAAGGGGCAACTAGGGATGGGCAATAGATGCTGGCCAGCCAGCAACGCCCATGTCCCATGCGTGAATTAAAAAAAACTCACTCCCGGGAATCTGTTCTATATATAAAGCACCCTGAACCCCTCAATTAGATTCCAGTCTGTAACTCACTCCTGGGTATCTGTTAGGGTCATAGAGGTTTACAGCATGGAAACAGGCCCTTCGGCCCAACTTGTCCATGCCGCCTTTTTTTTAAAACCCCTAAGCTAATCCCAATTGCCCGCATTTGGCCCATATCCCTCTATACCCATCGTACCTATGTAACTATCTAAATGCTTTTTAAAAGAAAAAATTGTACCTGCCTCTACTACTACCTCTGGCAGCTTGTTCCAGACACACACCACCCTCTGTGTGAAAAGATTGTCCCGCTGGACACTTTTGTACCTCTCTCCTCTCACCTTCAACCCACTATGCCCTCTAGTTTTAGACTCCACTACCTTTGGGAAAAGATATTGACTATCTAGCTCATCTGTGCCCCTCATTATTTTATAGACCTCTATAAGATCACCCCTCAGCCTCCTACGCTCCAGAGAAAAAAGTCCCAGTCTATCCAGCCTCTCCTTATAACTCAATCCATCAAGTCCCGGTAGCATCCTAGTAAATCTTTCTGCACTCTTTCTAGTTTAATAATATCCTTTCTATAATAGGGTGACCAGAATTGCACACAGTATTCCAAGTGTGGCCTTACCAATGTCTTGTACAACTTCAACAAGACATTCCAACTCCTGTATTCAATGTTCTGACCGATGAAACCAAGCATGCCGAATGCCTTCTTCACCACTCTGTCCACCTGTGACTCCACTTTCAAGGAGCTATGAACATGTACCCCAAGATCTCTTTGTTCTGTAACTCTGCCCAACGCCCTACTATTAACTGAGTAAGTCCTGCCCTCAACGCCCTACCATTAACTGAGTAAGTCCTGCCCAGGTTCAATCTACCCAAATGCACCACCTCGCATTTGTCTAAATTAAACTCCATCTGTCATTCGTCAGCCCACTGGCCCAATTGATCAAAGTCCCGTTGCAATCGGACATAACTTTCTTCACTGTCCACTCTGCCACCAATCTTAGTGTCATCTGCAAACTTACTAACCATGCCCCCTATATTCTCATCCAAATCATTAATATCGATGACAAATAACAGTGGGCCCAGCACTGATCCCTGAGGCACACCGCTGGTCACAGGCCTCCAGTTTGAAAAATAACTCTCTACAACTACCCTCTGGCTTCTGTCAAGAAGCCAATTTTGTATCCATTTAGATACCTCGCCCTGGATCCCCTGAGATTTAACCTTATGCAACAACCTACCATGTGGTATCTAGTCAAAGACGTTGCTAAAGTCCATGTAGACAACATCAACTGCACTGCCCTCATCTACCTTCTTGGTTACCCCTTCAAAAAACTCAATTAAATTTGTGAGACATGATTTTCCACTCACAAAGCCATGCTGACTGTCCCTGATCAGTACTTGCGTCTCTAAGTGCCTGTAGATCCTGTCTCTCAAAATACCTTCCAACAATTTACCCACAACAGATGTGAGGCTCACTGGCCTGTAATTCCCAGGCTTTTCCCTGCAGCCCTTTTTAAACAAAGGCACAACATTTGCCACTCTCCAATCTTCAGGCACCTTACCCGTGACTATCGATGATTCACATATCTCGGCTAGGGGACCCGCAATTTCCTCTCTAGCCTCCCACAATGTTATTCTATAAATAAACCACCCCGAATCCCTCGATTAGATTTCAGTGTGTAACTCACTCCCGGTATCTGTTATTCTATATATAAGCCACACTGAACCCCTCGATTAGATTCCAGTCTGTAACTCACTACTGGTTCTCCAATGTTCGTAACAATTCGAATTCTCTCTTCATTTTACTGTCTTTGTTGCTTCTGATGATGCTACGCCTCCGGATCCTCTACTCCGGGGAGAAGGAAATGTGAAGCTTTGCGCCAATTATGTTTTTAAGATTAAGAGAGTGTGAGCTTTCAGGTGTTTGTTTTGTGTGTTGCCTGTAATGTTGAGCAAATCACCATCTCGCCCAAATCAGGCAGTTTTAATCAGGTTAACCTGGGGGGGGTCTCATTAATATTCACCGTATTAACCATGCTCCTGAAAGCACTGTTCCAGGTGAAGAGTCACTTCAGAGCCCTGTCAGAATTTGACTGCACAATGAAACTGCTGACAGAAATGCACTGCATATTACATCGAGAGAAATCACAGCTGAAAACTAATTCTACACTTCAGCCATTTCAGTTCTTCTCTTGTCAAAATCTCTTTTTGTTGTTTCAAGAATATCGTTAAGATGCTTTCTATGTTCACTCAGAATATTATTGTAATCCTGCTTTGTTTGTTCTTTGTACATTCTGTGATCTTGTTGTTTCTCTCAGTCCCATTTCAAGCAAGTTGTTTTCAGCTCTGTTTGAACCATGGCAAACATATCCTCTCTCTGACTTTTCATAATTTGTTCCAATCCTTCAACATTTTTGAACAATGTCTGAACTATCTCATTCCCATTCTCAGTGGATTTTGAATTGTGGAAAAGTGTTAAGTTGCCATTCTTCCAACTGTTACAATTTGTGTGGTATCACTGACAGGCATTTTTACATCAGAGGCATTGGTCACTGACTCAGAAAAATGATTTGTAATGTCAGCATTTCTGGTTGATAATTCTTAGTTTCCAATTTTGCAAGTACTCCAGTTGTTTTCTTCTTGTCTATTACTGACTAAGACACATCAGTAATCTTATTTGGATTGGTTCTTGACTCAACTTTCTCAGTATTCGACAGTGATTGTTTTCACAGGAGCAACTTTCAAATTGTGACACTCCATACCATCCATCCATCTTCCGTTCCTCCATGTTGCTTTGAAGTTCAAAAAATCTCACTGTTCTTCTCACGAGGAATTGTTAGAATTTTGTCAGTTTTGTTTGATAATTTTTGCATTCAATCAGTTATTCTGATTTACCAGAAGCTCTTTATCTCGTTCCAAGCATTTTGCACAATACTTAATAAACACGTCTCATGCCTGAAGTTCACCAAGTTTTACTGAAAATCAACCTTTGCTAAATTAATTTTTCATGTTTATTCAGTTCCAATCCTCAGGCAAATGTTCCACTTTTCCTGACTGATTCTCAATTGTTCTCATGAGTTCTCTTTTTTTCATTCACAAACTCCTCTTTCATTTGTGAAACTGGATTGTGAGTGTTATTCAGGTTTTCCTTCAGTTGTTTGTTATCTGCAACAAGTGCCTCATTTTTCTCCACAGTAGTTTTTAAAAGTTTGTTAAGATCATCCTGATCAACTGCCTATTGCAATTCAGTGGTCATCATTTGACTGTCTCCGTGAGCAAGATTATTACCTAGGATGAAATCTATTCCTCCAATAGATAGTTTAGGAATAATTCCCACCATAACAATTCCATTTACAAAATTACTTAAATTCATTTTACACGAGGAAACAGGTTCATCCCTTCCATTAATATCTCTTACTAGTACTTTTTCCATCATAAAACTTCCTGGGATATAAATTGTATCATCAATGATTTATTTGCTCCTGTATGTCCCAAAATTTTGATTTGACTACTTATTTTGTTAGACGAGCAAGGGAAAACTTTGCCCTTTGAAACAAAACATTCAGAACCTCTAAAAGTCTGACTTTCTCCACCTGTACTCAGTAATTCTCTGAACTATCTTGGAATCTCTCCCCTTTTCTCATTGATTCTGAAGTGCATGGTTCACCTGCTCCACTGAACAATTTTAACAGCCATTTAATTTTCTGCTGCTTCCTTTCCCACTATTGTAACTGGTCTCCCAATTAATTTCCAACAATCTGCCCTAATATATCCCACTGTTACAATGGAAAACAGTTAGGCCTCCAAATGTCACTTCCACCCTCAACACCCAATCTTTTGATCTGAGGTGCAATTCCCTATCTTTTCCCAACTATTTCATCTCTTTCTTCCCTTTCTTTTATTTTCTCCTTCCATGTTGTATCCTTCTCTTGTTTAAAAGAATTACGGAGAAAGGTTTTGGTTTTATGGACCAGTTTGTAATTATCAGCTAGTTCTGCTGCCTAATAATGTGTCCTAATAATCAGACAAAATGAATCTTTAAATTCTTCTGAAATAAATCACTCCCCTGAGCGCTTCATATGTTTTCTCTATCTTTAATGCCCGTATCCAATGGTCAGAATTATTTTGCTTTATCTCTTGAACTCAGTATGAGTTTGTCCAGGCTGTTTCCTTGCATTCTGAAATTTCTGTCTGCATGCCTCAGGAACTAACTCATATGCACTAAGGATAGCTTTACCACATCGTAATCTATAGGTAACACTTCCCACAATGATGCAAGCTTCTTGTTAGCTCAATTTTACAACCTACTTTGTAGAAGTAATGTCCAACTTTCTTCTGGCCATTTCATCCATTTGGCTATTTTCTCAAAAGCACAAAAAATTGTCTCAGCATCTGCTTCATTGAATTCCGGGAGAGCTTGTATATATCTGAACATCTCCCCACTACATTTCTGTCCAGAGCCACCTCTCTGTGCCGCCTGCTCCAACCTTTCATTTTCTGTTGCCTATGTGTAATGTTGCTCGTGTCTCTCTCTCCTTTTCTCTTTCTTCCCTTCTGGCTTGCTCCATTTCCCTTTTAGACTTGCTCTCTCTTTCCTCTCATTCTATTTGAAAGGCTCTCTTGTTTCTCTTTACTGCATCTCTAATTTCTTAATTTCTATGTAATTTCTTTGTAATTGAAGTTTAGCTAATTCAATTTCCTCACTTCTCAAAATATTTGGTCTATTAGGCACCCCTTGCGATTTTAAATATTTCCTGGCTTGGGTCACTGTCTGTGCAGAGTCTGCACGTTCTCCCCGTTTCCGTGTGATTTTCTGAGAGACGTGCTGGTTAGATGCATTGGCCATGCTAAATTCTCCCTCCGTGTACCCGAACAGGTGCCGAAGTGTGGCGACTAGGAGATTTTCACAGTAACTTCATTGCAGTGTTAATGTAAGCCTACTTGTGACACTAATAAATCAACTTTTAAAAAAAAACTAAAAACCATGGGTGTTGGGAATCACTAAAATTCTATATCCACAGGTGACCAGCCTGGTGAAGCAATGGGAATGGAGCCAGGATGATGTGATTCTCCACGTTCTACCACTACATCACCTTCACGGAGTTCTCAATAAACTAATGTGCCCTCTCTGGGTGGGGGCGACCTGTGTGATGCTCCCAGAATTCAATGCCCAGCGGGTAAGTTGGGAACTACGCAAGTACGAAACTTAGAGTGAAGTGTGATGAATGTTGGTTGCAAGAATTCAATCATTGTATTCACTAATGGTTAAAAAGAATGATTGCTTCAGTAATCTGCTTATAGGAATCATGTTAAATATTATCAGTTCCCTGAGAACAATGCTTTCCACTTTGTATAGTATACAGAGTTTGGGTTCAGTCTGTATACCTGATTGTATATTGTACAGTATATGCAGTGAGGGTTCAGCCTGTATATCTGATGGTATATTGTACTGTATATGCAGTGAGGGTTCAGTCTGTATACCTGATGGTATATTGTACTGTATATGCAGTGAGGGTTCAGCCTGTATATCTGATTGTATATTGTACTGTATATGCAGTGAGGGTTCAGTCTGTATACCTGATTGTATATTGTACAGTATATGCAGTGAGGGTTCAGCCTGTATATCTGATTGTATATTGTACAGTATATGCAGTGAGGGTTCAGCCTGTATATCTGATTGTATATTGTACTGTATATGCAGTGAGGGTTCAGTCTGTATACCTGATTGTATATTGTACAGTATATGCAGTGAGGGTTCAGCCTGTATATCTGATTGTATATTGTACAGTATATGCAGTGAGGGTTCAGCCTGTATATCTGATTGTATATTGTACTGTATATGCAGTGAGGGTTCAGTCTGTATAACTGATTGTATATTGTACTGTATATGCAGTGAGGGTTCAGTCTGTATACCTGATTGTATATTGTACAGTATATGCAGTGAGGGTTCAGTCTGTATATCTGATTGTATATTGTACTGTATATGCAGTGAGGGTTCAGTCTGTATATCTGATTGTATATTGTACTGTATATGCAGTGAGGGTTCAGTCTGTATACCTGATTGTATATTGTACAGTATATGCAGTGAGGGTTCAGCCTGTATATCTGATTGTATATTGTACAGTATATGCAGTGAGGGTTCAGCCTGTATATCTGATTGTATATTGTACTGTATATGCAGTGAGGGTTCAGTCTGTATAACTGATTGTATATTGTACTGTATATGCAGTGAGGGTTCAGTCTGTATACCTGATTGTATATTGTACAGTATATGCAGTGAGGGTTCAGTCTGTATATCTGATTGTATATTGTACTGTATATGCAGTGAGGGTTCAGTCTGTATATCTGATTGTATATTGTACTGTATATGCAGTGAGGGTTCAGTCTGTATATCTGATTGTATATTGTACTGTATATGCAGTGAGGGTTCAGTCTGTATATCTGATTGTATATTGTACTGTATATGCAGTGAGGGTTCAGTCTGTATATCTGATTGTATATTGTACTGCATATGCAGTGAGGGTTCAGTCTATATCTGATTGTATATTGTACTGTATATGCAGTGAGGGTTCAGTCTGTATATCTGATTGTATATTGTACTGTATATGCAGTGAGGGTTCAGTCTGTATAACTGATTGTATATTGTACTGCATATGCAGTGAGGGTTCAGTCTATATCTGATTGTATATCGTACTGTATATGCAGTGAGGGTTCAGTCTGTATATCTGATTGTATATTGTACTGCATATGCAGTGAGGGTTCAGTCTGTATATCTGATTGTATATTGTACTGCATATGCAGTGAGGGTTCAGTCTGTATATCTGATTGTATATTGTACTGCATATGCAGTGAGGGTTCAGTCTGTATATCTGATTGTATATTGTGCAGCAACAGTCCCCAACATTTTCCTTTACGCGGATTATCAAAACCTTTTGCGGACCATAATGTACACAGGCCCATTTTAAACACATTTTTTAATATATCCTATGACTGACAGCAGCCAAATTGTATGTTGATAGGTATTTTAAAACAGCTATTCCTAATAGTTTGTAATGCACAGTCACAAATACACTGCACTGGTCGCAGCACATTTATCTGCAGTCGGCCTATCAGTGGAAACAGTTAACACCTATCTAGTAAGAAGACTGATGTTTTTTGGCAGACGTCGAATGCTAGATGTCGGGTTCCAGAGATGGCAGTCTTAGTTGGAGAACTGGTTCAACATTAAGTTTATTCCAATATTTGGTCTTCAATCCAACAAGCCCTGAAAATCCAGTTTTGCAAAGGTTGGTTATAAGGCACCAGAAACTTCACTGCCTTGTCGGACAGTTCTGGGTATTCAGAAGCAACTTTTAAGCCAAAAATCAGTCAGGTAATTCTGAGAAAAATCCAGTTTTAAAGCATTGTCACAGGACAATTCCACAAGGCTGTCTTTTTCTCTCTGTCTCTCTCAAGGTCAGGCTTGTGGAGAGGTCATCATCAAGGCTCGCAAAGGGATTTGATATCCAATTGAACTTTGTGTCAGGAACAAGTGCTGGCATAGCTGTGTTTTAAACCGTGCAGGTGCTCTCTGATGTCATGTTTCACACTGTCTGGAAGCTGCATTTCTGCCGTGGCCAAAAGTCTGACAAGTTGTAATTTGACCCACATCTCTGTTTTCCTGATCATTGCTTCTATTTTGTCCTGTACATGAAAAACTGTCACTGATTTCCCTGAAGATTCAGATTCAGAGTATTTCAGTGATTGAAAATATCTGCCAATTTGGCAAACCACTGAAAATCAGTGAAGTGTTGTGAAAGTTCAAACTATGTTGGGAGCTGATGATTGATTGCTTTCTGTATCTACTCTTGATCACCAGTAAAGTGATGGAAGGGGTCATCAATAGTGCTATCAAGCAGCACTGACTCAGCAATAACCTGCTCACTGATGCTCAGTTTGAGTCTTGCCAGGATCACTCAGCTCTTCATCTCGTTACAGCTTTGGTCCAAACATGGACAAAAAAGCTGAACTCCAGAGGTGAGAGTGATTGCCTTTGACATCAAGGCAGCACTGACTGAGTGTGGCATCAAGGAGCCCTAGCAAAACTGGAGTCAATGAGAGTCAGGGGAAAACTCTCCACTGGTAGGTCTCATACTGAGCACAAAGGAAGATGGTTGTGGTTGTTAGAGTCAGTGACCTCTGCTCTGGGTCATCACCGCAGGAATTCCTCGGGAGAGTGTCCAAGGCTGAACCATCTTCAGTGGTTTCATCAATGATTATCCTTCCATCATAAGGTCAGAAGTGTGGCTGTTTGCTGATGACTGCACAATGTTCAGTACCATTCGTGGCTCCTCAGATACTGAAGCAGTCCATATCTAAATGCAACAGGACCTGGAAAATATCCAGGTATGGGCTGATGAGTGGGAAGTGACATTTGCACCACATTAGTACCAGACGATGACCATAGATGTCGTGCCAGTGCCGATCATCAGGCATCTATTGTAAGCTCATTTTCCCAACACTTTGTCTAGCCTTGTATGCTATGGCATTTCAAGTACTTATCTAATGGTGTGAGGGTTCCCAACTCTACTATCCTTTCAGACAGTGAATTCCAGATTCCCACCACCCTCTGAGTGAAATAGCTTTTCCTCAAATCCCCTCTAAATCTCCTGCCCCTTACCATAAATCTATGTCTCCTGGTTATTGACCCCTCTGCGCAGGGTAGTGAATATCTGGAATTTTCTGCCCAAATGGTAGTGCAGTCAGGATTGTTAGAAATATTTGAAGTGGCGGTAGATAAATATTTGACAGAGCAAGGAATAGAGGCCTATGGGGAAATGGCACAGAAAAGGAGTTGAGGCCGATATGGATCAGCATGATCGTATTGAATGGCGGGACAGGCTTGAAGGGCCGAATGGCCTACTCCTGCTTCTATTTCTTGTAAAACCCAATACCAGTGTCTTGTGCTTAAACAAAGGAGACTACAATGGGATGAAGAAGGAGTTGGCTAAGGTAGACTGTGAGCAAAAACTTTATGGTGGGACAATTGAGGAACAGTGGAGGACTTTCAAAGCGATCTTTCACCGTGCTCAGCAAAAGTATATACCAGTGATAAGGAAGGACTGTAGGAAAAGGGATAATCAGCCATGGATATCTAAGGAAATAAAGGAGGGTATCAAACTGAAAGAAAATGCATGCAAAGTGGCAAAGATTAGTGGGAACCTAGAGGATTGGGAAATCTTTAAAAGTCAACAGAAAGCCACGAAAGAAGCTATTTAAAAAAAAAAAGTAAGATGGATTATGAGAGTAAACTAGCTCAAAAAACATAGCAAAAGTTTCTACAAATATATAAAATGAAAAAGAGTGGCTAAGGTAAACATTGGTCCTTTAGAGGATGAAAAGGGGGATGTAATAACTGGAAATGAGGAAATGGCTAAGGCATTGAACAGGTATTTTGTGTCGGTCTTCACAGTGGAAGACACAAGTAACATGCCAAAAATTGATGACAGGAAGGGTATGGCAGGCGAGAACCTAGAAACTATCATTATCTCTAAAGAGGTAGTGTTGGACAAGCTAATGGGGCTAAAGGTAGACAAGTCTCCTGGCCCTGATGGAATGCATTCCAGGGTACTGAAAGAGATGGCGGGGGAAATAGCAAATGCGCTTGTGGTAATTTATCAAAATTCGCTGGACTCTGGGGCAGTTTCGGCAGATTGGAAAACAGCAAATATGACGTCACTGTTTAAAAAAGGTGGTAGACAAAAGGCGGGTATCTATAACAGCAAATTACTGCGGATGTTGGAATCTGAAACCAAAAGAGAAAATGCTGGAAAATCTCAGCAGGTCTGGCAGCATCTGTAAGGGGAGAAAAGAGCTGATGTTGGGCTTTGATAAAGGATCATCTGGACTCGAAACATCAGCTCTTTTCTCTCCTTACAGATGGTGCCAGACCTGCTGAGATTTTCCAGCATTTGCTCTTTTGATGGTGGGGGCAACTAGGCCGGTTAGCTTAACTTCTATAATGGGGAAGATGCTTGAATCTATCATCAGGAAAGAAACAGTGAGACATCTGGATAGAAATTGTCCCATTGGGCAGATGCAGCATGGGTTCATGAAGGACAGGTCATGTTTTACTAATTTACTGGAATTCTTTGAGAACATTACATGCACAGTATACAACAGGGAACTGGTGGATGTGGTGTATCTGGATTTCCAGAAGGCATTCGACAAGATGCCGAACAAAAGGCTGCTGCATAAGATAAAGGTGTATGGCGTTATGGGTAATGTATTAGCATGGATAGAGGATTGTTTAACTAACAGGTTGCAAAGAGTGGGGATAAATGGGTGTTTTTCTGGTTGGCGATCAGTGACTAGTGCCTCAGGGATCAGTGTGTTTGGACCGCTATTGTTTACAATTTATTTGGAGTTGGGAACCAAGTTTAGTGTATCAGAATTTGCAGATGACGCGAAGATGAATGGTAGAGCAAAATGTGCAGAGGATGCTGAAAGTCTGCAAAGGGATATAGATAGTCTAAGTGAGTGGGCAAGGGTCTGGCAGATGGGGTACAATGTTGGTAAATGTGAGGTCATCTATTTCAGTAGGAATAACAGCAAAATGGACTATTATTTAAATGGTAAAAAATTGCAGCATGCTGCTGTGCAGAGGAACCTGGATCTTATAGAGACCTATAAGATAATGAAGGGGCTGGATAGGGTAGAGGTGGACAGATTCTTTCCACTTAGAAAGGAAGCTAGAACTAGAGGGCACAGCCTCAAAATAAAGAGGGGTCAGTTTAGGACAGAGTTGAGGAGGAACTTCTTCTCTCAGAGGGTGGTGAATCTCTGGAATTCTCTGCCCACTGAAGTGGTGGAGGCTACCTCGTTGAATCTGTTTAAATCACGGATAGATGGATTCCTGATCGGTAAGGGAATTAGGGGTTATAGGGATCAGGCGGGTAAGTGGAACTGATCCACTTCAGATCAGCCATGATCTTATTGAATGGCGGGGCAGGCTCGAGGGGCTACTTGGCCTACTCCTGCTCCTATTTCTTATGTTCTTATGCCTTGTGCAAGAATCACAAGGAGTTGGTTTGCAGGTGCAGCAGGTAATTAAGAAGGCAAATAGAATTTTGTCCTTCATTGCTAGAGGGATGGAGCTTAAAAACAGCGAGGTTATGTTGCAGCTGTATAAGGTGCTGGTGAGGCCACACCTGGAGTATTGTGTACAGTTTTAGTCTCCTTACTTGAAAAAGGATATACTGACACTGGAGGGGGTGCAGAGGAGATTCACTAGGTTGATTCTGGAGTTGAGAGTGTTGGCTTATGAGGAGAGACTGAGTAGATAGGACTATACTCATTGGAATTCAGAAGAATGAGGGGGGACCTTATAGAAACATATAAGATTATGAAGGGAATAGATAAGATAGAAGCAGGGAAGATGTTTCCACTGGTGGGTGAAACTAGAACTAGGGGACATGACCTCAAAATAAGGGGAGAAGATTTAGGACTGAGTTGAGGAGGAACTTCTTCACACAAAGGATTGTGAATCTGTGGAACCCCCTGCCCAGTGAAGCCTCATTGAATGTTTTTTAAGGTAAAGATAGATAGATTTTTGAACAGTCAAGGAATTAAGCGTTATGGTGAGCGGGCGGGTAAGTGGAGCTGAGTCCACGAAAAGATCAGCCATGATGTTATTGAATGGCGGAGCAGGCTCGAGGGGCCAGATGGCCTACTCCTGCTCCTAGTTCTTATGTTCTTGTGTATGGGGCTCAGTGTCAGACTTTGTTTTCTAATGTTCCTGTGAAGCAGCTTGGGATATTCCCGGAAGCCTTCTGAATATAAGTTGTTGATTAAGATAATTGATAAAAGAACAAGTGTGCAGTGAATTATACTATGAAATGCGCTGCCTGAAAAGATGGTGGAGGCAGTTTCTATAGTAACATTCAGAGGGAATTGGATAAATGCTTAAAGGAAAAATCTGAAAAGAGCAATGGAGAAAGAGCAGGGTGGAATGGAACTTATAAAAGTTCAAAGAGCTGACACAGATATAACCGGTTAGATGGCTGTCCTCAGTGCACTATGCTTTTATGAATCCAGGTATCATATTTTTAGTTTAAAGAGTGACTGAGTGTTTTCTATTAAACTGGTGAATGTTTACAGTGAGGAGCAAAAGGGATGATGTATATTGGCCTTTTGTTGCTGCTCTAACTCGCCCTAATGTGGGAAAGTCACGTGGGGGGCTGGGGTCGCCAGGATGAAAGGGAACCTCTCAGCCGTATTCAATTAATTCAGGTTTCTTCACCACAGTACTGAGCACTGGAGCGTGGAGGACTTATCCTGTCAACAATGGTTAGAAAATACATTTGTCAAAAGAAGGTTGATGCCTGTAGAGGAAATAAGACTCAGGCCAATTTCAAAAAGCTGCTTACTTTTATTTGTGATTTACAGGAGGTGGGGGTGGGTGTCGTGCGAGTTGTATTCAGAAGTAAGTCGGACAGCATCTGAGTCAGGCTTGAAATTCAGGGGCTCTTTTCATTAGGACTGAGAAGGTTAGGCTTGTGAGAGAAGTGTTTAGTCTTCTGAGGGATTTTGATAAAATGAGTCAGAAAACAATTTCCACTGCTCAGTGATTGGGGAACCGGAGAATGTAAGTTTAAAGGAGATGGCAGGCAAAAAGAGAATCACAGGGAGATTTGTTAGTTTGTGGAACATTTTGGTGGGTGAATAATCCATTGTAGTTCTGAAGACTTGTGCTCCAGAACTAGCCACGCCTCAACCAAGCTGTCAGATTACAGCTGCAGCACTGGTATGTATTACTGGTATGTACCCAGCAGTGTGGAAAACTGCCCAGGTATGTCCTGCACACACAAAGCAGAACAAATCCAACCAGCCAAATTACTGCCTCATCAATCTACTTTTGATCATTACCAAAATGGTGGAAGGTGTCATCAACAGTGCTACCAAGCGACATTTACTCAGCAGTAACCTGCTCACTGATGGTCAGTTTCCATCAGGGCCACTCAGCCCCTGATCTCATTACAGCCTTAGTCTTAACATGGATAAAAGAACTGAACTCCAGAGGTGAAGTTAGAGTGATTGCCCAGACATCAAGGCAGCATTTTTGAGTGTGGCATTAAGGAGCCTTATCAAAAACTGGATTCAATAGGAATCGGGGGGGAAAATGTATACCTGACACAAAGGAAGATGCTTATGGTTGTTTGAGGTCAGCTCCAGGACATCATGGAATCTCTACAGTGCAGAGGAGACCATTCAGCCCATTGAGTTTGCACCGACTCTGTCAGAGTATCTTACCCAGGCCCTATCTCCATAACCCCGCATATTTCCCATGGCTAATCCAAAGAAATAGAGAATGTGATGAACTGGTGAGACGACAATAATCTCTCCCTCAAAGTCAACAAAACAAAGGAGGTAGTCATTGACTTAGGAAGCGTAGTGGAGGACATGTCTACATCAATGGGGACGAAGTAGAAATGGTTGATAGCTTCAAATTTTTAGGTGTCCGGATTGCCAACAACCTGTCCTGGTCCCTCCATGCGGATACCATAGTTAAGAAAGCCCATAAATGCCTCTACTTTCTCAGGAGACTAAGGAAATTTGGCATGTCCATAACGACTCACCAACCTTTACAGATGCATCATAGAAAGTATTCTTTCTGTTTGTATCACAGCTTCGTATGGCTCTTGCTCTGTTCAAGACTGCAAAAAGCTACAACGGATCATGAACGAAGCTCTGTCCATCACTAAAACCCACCCATTGACACTGTCTACATTTCCCGCTGCCTTGGAAAAGAAGCCAGCATCATCAAGGACCTCACGCACCCCGGGGACATACTCTCTTCCACCTTCTTCTGTCGGGAAAAAGATCCAAAAGTTTGAGGTCATATACCAACTCAAGAGCAGCTTCTCCCCTGCTACCATCAGACTTTTGAATGGACCTATCTCGCATTCAGTTGATCTTTCTCTGCACCCTAGCTATGACTGTAACACTACATTCTGCACTCCTTTCCTTCTCTATGTATGGTATGCTTTGTATAGCTTGCAAGAGACATTACTTTTCACAATATACTAATACATGTGACAATAATTAATCCAATCAATAACCTACATGTCTTGGCTACTAAGAGGCAATTTAGCATAGCCAATGCACCTAACCTGCACATCTTTGGACTGTGGGAGGAAACTGGAACACCCGGAGGAAACCCACGCAGACATGGAGAATGTGCAAACTTCACACTGACAGTAACCAAAGGCCGGAATTGAACCCAGCTGGGTCCCTGGAGCTGCAAGACAGGAGTGCTAACCACTGTGCTGCCCTGCAGGAGTTATTGTTAGTTTTCTAGGCCCCAACCATCTTCAGCTGCTTCATCAATGACCTTCCTTTCATTATAAGGTCAGAAGTCATAGAGTCGTACAGTGCAGAAAAGGCCCTTTGAGTCTGCACTGACAATCACTAGCACTAAAGTCATGCTATTCCCATTTTCCATCATTTGTCCCATATCCTTGAATGTTACAATGTTTCAGGTGCTCATCCAAATACTTTTTAAAGGTTGTAAGGTTACTGGCCTCCACTATCTTCCCAGACAGGATGGGCAATAAATACTAATCTAGCCAATGACACTCGCAGCTAGTAAATGAATTTTTAAAAATGGAGAAAGAGCAGGACAATAGGACTAAAGGCCGACCTCTTTCAAAGAACTAGTCCAGGACTGGTAGGCTGAATGAGCTCTTTTTGTGCTGTAGGGTCATGGCTCTCAATCTCAGGAAGGTTTATTAAAAGGATGTTGCTGTCCAGCCTCTGACAAGCTAGAGAATGTTGCAGATGGACAATAGTGTCACAGTTTGGAAGAAATGGGTGGTGACTGGAAAATGATTAAAAATGTAAGTCTTAGAAAGATGCGGATTAATCCGGGATAGTCAGCACGGATTTGTGAAGGGCAAATCGTGCCTCACAAATTTGATAGAATTTTTTGAGGAGGTAACTAAGTGTGTTGATGAAGGTAGGGCGGTTGATGTCATATACATGGATTTTAGTAAGGCGTTTGATAAGGTCCCCCATGGTCGGCTTATGATGAAAGTAAGGAGGTGTGGGATAGAGGGAAAGTTGGCCGATTGGATAGGTAACTGGCTATCTGATCGAAGACAGAGGGTGGTGGTGGATGGAAAATTTTCGGACTGGAGGCAGGTTGCTAGCGGAGTGCCGCAGGGATCGGTGCTTGGTCCTCTGCTCTTTGTGATTTTTATTAATGACTTAGAGGAGGGGGCTGAAGGGTGGATCAGTAAATTTGCTGATGACACCAAGATTGGTGGAGTAGTGGATGAGGTGGAGGGGTGTTGTAGGCTGCAAAGAGACATAGATAGGATGCAAAGCTGGGCTGAAAAATGGCAAATGGAGTTTAACCCTGATAAATGTGAGGTGATTCATTTTGGTAGGACAAATTTAAATGTGGATTACAGGGTCAAAGGTAGGGTTCTGAAGACTGTGGAGGAACAGAGAGATCTTGGGGTCCATATCCACAGATCTCTAAAGGTTGCCACTCAAGTGGATAGAGCTGTGAAGAAGGCATATAGTGTGTTAGCTTTTATTAACAGGGGGTTGGAGTTTAAGAGCCGTGGGGTTATGCTGCAACTGTACAGGACCTTGGTGAGACCGCATTTGGAATATTGCGTGCAGTTCTGGTCACCTCACTATAAGAAGGATGTGGAAGCGCTGGAAAGAGTGCAGAGGAGATTTACCAGGATGCTGCCTGGTTTGGAGTGTCGGTCTTATGAGGAAAGGTTGAGGGAGCTGGGGCTGTTCTCTCTGGAGCGGAGGAGATTGAGGGGAGACTTAATAGAGGTTTATAAAATGATGAAGGGGATAGATCGAGTGAACGTTGAAAGACTATTTCCTCGGGTGGATGGAGCTATTACAAGGGGGCATAGCTATAGGGTTCGTGGTGGGAGATATAGGAAGGATATCAGAGGTAGGTTCTTCACGCAGAGAGTGGTTGGGGTGTGGAATGGACTGCCTGCAGTGATAGTGGAGTCAGACACTTTAGGAACATTTAAGCGGTTATTGGATAGGCACATGGAGCACACCAGGATGGTAGGGAGTGGGATAGCTTGATCTTGGTTTCAGATGAAGGTCGGCACAACATCGTGGGCCGAAGGGCCTGTTCTGTGCTGTACTGTTCTATGTTCTATGTTCTATGTTCTTCAGTTTCTTTTGCCTTTCATATCGTCTTTAATCAGTCTAACTCCACCCACAGCGCCAGTGCCATCTTTATTCTCATTTAAATCATGTGTATGTTGAGAAGGTTGGAAGTAATAGAAAAGGTAAAGATGAGTCCGTATTGTCTTCTCTCATCTGCAGTCAATTCTTCGGCTGCAACATTGGAAGCCTGTTTACTATTAAACTCCCTGATTGTATGATGCCCTAACACCACTTTGTTTATTGTAATCTGAGTGAGTTATTTGTCTGAGCTGTACCGACAGATGTGACTTTTCCCAAGTGTGGAACACAAAACTGTGTTATTCAGAGCTCTTTCTGAAGAGACATTATTGACACACAGTGCATTGAGTGCAGTTTTGGAGAGCCTAGTGATTAACTGAACCTGTAACAGCACAATTTTAACTTCAATCTCTGCAGTCAACATGTTAGAAATGGCAGCCAGCTCCTGTGATCACTCTGTCGGTAGCTGTGGTGCCTTCTGTGGTGGTACAACCTGCTGACACTCACTTCTACTCTAATTGGCCACTTGAGTGAGGTACCAGAGACTTGAATTCACTGCAGTCTGATTGATACAGAAGGAAAAAAATATTTTTCTCAAGTATTAGTAGTTCTCCAGAAAAATTTAGACTGTTGCAATAATATGAGATTTTTTGGTTTCTCTGTGTGGTATAGTTGCCTACTGCTCCCCTTCCATGTTCTACGATGTTTCCTTTTTTTACTTCTATGGCTCTCTAGTTTTGCTGAACTCTTGTCCAGCTCCTCATTTGTGTTAATTGGCACATTGTGTTCTCTTTTTCATCTCTCCTTTTTTTTTTGTTCATTTTGTTTCAGAATTATTTCATTTGAATGTATGTTGTTTTCCCTGCATTTCTCTGTAAAACACCTTGGGCTGTTTACGATGCTCAAGATATTGAAGTTGTGAATGCAACTTTGCTAATCCACCTCTGACTCGCATCCTGTCCAATTGAATGGCAGGGTAGGATATTTTAGCTGTTACCATGGAAGGATAGGGAAAATTAAACTGCCAAATTATGTTTCAAATTTATTTATTTTCCAAGGTTTGGGATTACCTGCTGAAAACTGAAGTTCCACGGATCAACATATTCATGGCTGTGCCTACTATATATGCCAAACTCATCGCCTATCATACCAAGCACTTCACACACAGCCACGTAAAGGACTTCATATACAGTGTGTGCCGTAACAACATCAGGTAAAAAGAATAATCTTAGTAGCCAGGAGTAGGATTTTGGTTTAACCCTTGCCCAAAACCAGTATTTCTCTTCGGTGTTCACGCAAGGGGACATGAATATAGCTGAGGAGGACACTGGGTTGCAAGGGAGTAGAATAGACAGTATTACAGTTGATAAGGAGGATGTGCAGGATATTCTGGAGGGTCTGAAAATAGATAAATCCCCTGGTCCGGATGGGATTTATCCAAGGATTCTCTGGGAGGCAAGAGAAGTGATTGCAGAGCCTCTGGCTCTGATCTTCAGGTCGACGTTGGCCTCTGGTATAGTACCAGAAGATTGGAGGTTAGCGAATGTTGTCCCATTGTTTAAGAAGGGGAACAGAGACTTCCCCGGGAATTATAGACCGGTGAGTCTCACTTCTGTTGTCGGCAAGATGTTGGAAAAAATTATAAGGGATAGGATTTATAGTTATTTGGAGAGTAATGAATTGATAGGTGATAGTCAGCATGGTTTTGTGGCAGGTAGGTCGTGCCTTACTAACCTTATTGAGTTTTTTGAGAAAGTGACCAAGGAGGTGGATGGGGGCAAGGCAGTGGACGTGGTATATATGGATTTTAGGAAGGCGTTTGATAAGGTTCACCATGGTAGGCTTCTGCAGAAAATGCAGATGTATGGGATTGGGGGTGATCTAGGAAATTGGATCAGGAATTGGCTAGCGGATAGGAAACAGAGGGTGGTGGTTGATAGTAAATATTCATCATGGAGTGCGGTTACAAGTGGTGTACCTCAGGGATCTGTTTTGGGGCCACTGCTGTTTGTAATATTTATTAATGATCTGGATGAGGGTATAGTTGGGTGGATTAGCAAATTTGCTGATGACACCAAAGTCGGTGGTGTGGTAGACAGTGAGGAAGGGTGTCGTAGTTTGCAGGAAGACTTAGACAGGTTGCAAAGTTGGGCCGAGAGGTGGCGGATGGAGTTTAATGCGGAGAAGTGTGAGGTAATTCACTTTGGTAGGAATAACAGATGTGTTGAGTATAGGGCTAACGGGAGGACTTTGAATAGTGTGGAGGAGCAGAGGGATCTAGGTGTATGTGTGCATAGATCCCTGAAAGTTGGGAATCAAGTAGATAAGGTTGTTAAGAAGGCATATGGTGTCTTGGCGTTTATTGGTAGGGGGATTGAATTTAGGAGTCGTAGCGTTATGTTGCAACTGTACACAACTCTGGTGCGGCCGCACTTGGAGTACTGTGTGCAGTTCTGGTCCCCACATTACAGGAAGGATGTGGAGGCTTTGGAGAGGGTGCAGAGGAGGTTTACCAGGATGTTGCCTGGTATGGAGGGGAGATCCTATGAGGAGAGGCTGAGGGATTTGGGATTGTTTTCGCTGGAAAGGCGGCGGCTAAGAGGGGATCTTATTGAAACATATAAGATGATTAGAGGTTTAGATAGGGTGGATAGTGATAGCCTTTTTCCTCTGATGGAGAAATCCAGCACGAGGGGGCATGGCTTTAAATTGAGGGGGGGTAGTTATAGAACCGATGTCAGGGGTAGGTTCTTTACCCAGAGGGTGGTGAGGGATTGGAATGCCCTGCCAGCATCAGTAGTAAATGCGCCTAGTTTGGGGGCGTTTAAGAGATCCGTAGATAGGTTCATGGACGAAAAGAAATTGGTTTAGGTTGGAGGGTCACAGTTTGTTTTTTTTTTAACTGGTCGGTGCAACATCGTGGGCCGAAGGGCCTGTTCTGCGCTGTAATGTTCTATGTTCTATGTTCTAAGTCTCACAACATCAGGTTAAAGTCTAACAGGTTTATTTGGAAACACGAGCTTTCGGAACGTTGCTCCTTCCTCGGGTGAGTCCAGGACTCGGTCAACTCGCTTCATAGTTTACTTTGTTTAGATATAGGACCCTAGTTTCAGAACAGACTTCTTCACCTTCCATCCTAATGAAGATTCTATCATGTTACGGTCACTGTTCCCTGAAGGATCCCACACAACAAGATTATTAATTAACCCCTTCTCACTGCATAATACCAAACCTAGGACAGCATGTTCCCTATTTGGATCTATGACATACTGGTCTAAAAAAATCTTGTGCACACTCCAGGAATTCATCTGCCACAGTATTGTTGCTAATTTGATTCGCCCAATCAATATATTGATTATTTATTTAGCAAATGCAAAGCCCCTAAGCCAAAACGTTTCTTCCTGTGCTGCTGTGTTAAGTGTGGATAGGCCTCCGCTGAGTCACTATAGTTAAGAAAGAGACACTATAGTTAAGAAAGCCCACCAACGCCTCTACTTTCTCAGAAGACTAAGGAAATTTGGCATGTCAGCTACTTTTACAGATGCACCATAGAAAGCATTCTGGTTGTATCACAGCTTGGTATGGCTCCTGCCCTGCCCAACACCACAAGGAACTGCAAACGGTCGCAAATGTAGCCCAATCCATCATGCAAACCAGCCTCCCATCCATTGACTCTGTCTATACTTCCCGCTGCCTCGGCAAAGCAGCCAGCATAATTAAGGACCCCACGCACCCCGGACATTCTCTCTTCCGCCTTCTTCCGTTGGGAGAAAGGTACAAAAGTTTGAGGTCACGTACCAACCGACTCAAGAACAGCTTCTTCCCTGCTGCTGTCAGACTTTTGGATGGACCTACCTCGGATTAAGTTGATTTTTCTCTACACCCTAGCTATGACTGAAACACTACATTCTGCACTCTCTCCTTTCCTTCTCCACGCTTTGTCTGTATAGCACGTAAGAAACAATACTTTTCACTGTATGTTAATACATGTGACAATAAATCAAATCAAATGAGTCTGTGGATTGGACACTCTTCTATGATGTGGTGCAGTTTACTCTTCCCCACAGGCACATTGGCGGCTGATACTAATGCCCCATCTGTGGAGATTGGCTAAGCAGGGGCCATGGCCGATCCTTTTTTTAAATTCATTTGTGGGACGTGTGCGTTGCTGGCTAGCCAGCTTTATTGCCCGTCACGAATTGCCTGAGGGCAGTGGAGAGCCAACTGTATTGCTGTGGCCCTGGAGTCGCATATAGGCCAGACCAGATAAGGACAGCAGATTTCCTTCCCTCAGGGACATTAGTGAACCAGATGGATTTTTCTGACAATTGGCAAGGGTTTCATGGTCATCGGTAGATTCTTAATTCCTGATTTTTTTCTTTATTATTGAATTCAAATTTCCACCATCTGCCGTGGCAGTATTTGAACCTGGGTCCCCAGAACATTAGCTGAGTTTCTGGATTAATAGCCTAGCGATAATACCACTAGGCCATTGCCTCCTGAACCTGTTGAGGGTGGACCACTTTTTCCTTGAAAGGTTGAAACCAGGCAGCTGTTAGGTTGGGTTTGGTTTGATATCAGTTACTAGTTTGTTTTGTCCAATGATTCCCATACATTTGTCCAGGTGGAATTTGCATTGAAGTCCCGTGTGAGAGAGTTTATCCAGAACGTTCTTCTTGATGGGAGTTGTACTTTGGGTGAGCTGAATAGATCAGCATGAAGTGGCAGGTGGGGGGCATTGCAAACCCTTTTCTATCATTTTGTGGGTATTGCAATTCGGTGGATATGTGGAGGAATGATGGTTGCCATGACAGGGAGCCAAGGGAGTGGTGTTGTACGTACTGTTCCAGTGCTGATACGCATGGTAGCCTTCAGCTGGATGTCAAGTGTGTGTGTACGTGTGTGTGTACATACCTGCAGACTAATTTCCAATTTCATTGTATGTTTTCATCCAATCTGAAAAACAGTCATTCATCGCAACTCTCCATTTCTATCCCTCAGCCAATTTTGTATCCATGCTGATAGCCTTTTATCTCATGGCCATTAGAGAGTTATTGTGGTAAGATAGTTGTTAACTATGTATTTTTTCATTTTTGAGGTTAATGGTTTCAGGATCATCTGCTCTTCCTGAACCAATCCTGGAGAAATGGAAGGAAATCAGCGGTCACACATTGTTGGAGCGATATGGGATGACCGAGATAGGAATGGCTTTGTCTAACCCGGTGCATGGAGTCCGTATTCCAGGTAAGCCCAGAGTAAGGCATTAAAGAACAGTGAGCACTTGAGTGCCTGGGCACTTGTGTTCCAAGAAAATGGTTTTTATGTTTAATTGGGGTTTTATAGAGTAGACGCTGCAAAATTGTTTCAGTTGGTTGTGCAATCTAAAACATCAGGGCACACTCAGGATAAGGGGCCTATTATTTAGCACTGAAATGAGGGGGTATTACTTCCCTCAAAGGGTTGTGAGTCTTTAGAATTCTTTACCCTAGTTGTACATGCTCCATCGTTGAATATATTCAAGGCTGGGATAGACTAACTTTGGCCTTTCAGGGAATCAAGGGATATGGGGAGAGGGTGAGAAAGTGGAGTTGAAGCCAATAATCCACAATGATTGTTCTGAATGGTGGAGAAGGCTCGACGGCCATATAAGAACATAAGAAATAGGAGCAGGAGTAGGCCATCTAGCCCCTCGAGCCTGCCCCGCCATTCAATAAGATCATGGCTGATCTGACGTGGATCAGTACCACTTACCCGCCTGATCCCCATAACCCTTAATTCCCTTACCGATCAGGAATCCATCCATCCGCGCCTTAAACATATTCAGCGAGGTAGCCTCCACCACCTCAGTGGGCAGAGAATTCCAGAGATTCACCACCCTCTGGGAGAAGAAGTTCCTCCTCAACTCTGTCTTAAACCGACCCCCCTTTATTTTGAGGCTGTGTCCTCTAGTTTTAACTTCCTTACTAAGTGGAAAGAATCTCTCCGCCTCCACCCTATCCAGCCCCCGCATTATCTTATAAGTCTCCATAAGATCCCCCCTCATCCTTCTAAACTCCAACGAGTACAAACCCAATCTCCTCAGCCTCTCCTCATAATCCAAACCCCTCATCTCCGGTATCAACCTGGTGAACCTTCTCTGCACTCCCTCCAATGCCAATATATCCTTCCTCATATAAGGGGACCAATACTGCACACAGTATTCCAGCTGCGGCCTCACCAATGCCCTGTACAGGTGCATCAAGACATCCCTGCTTTTATATTCTATCCCCCTCGCAATATAGGCCAACATCCCATTTGCCTTCTTGATCACCTGTTGTACCTGCAGACTGGGCTTTTGCGTCTCATGCACAAGGACCCCCAGGTCCCTTTGCACGGTAGCATGTTTTAATTTGTTTCCATTGAGATCGTAATCCCATTTGTTATTATTTCCTCCAAAGTGTATAACCTCGCATTTCTCAACGTTATACTCCATTTGCCATATCCTCGCCCACTCACTCAGCCTGTCCAAATCTCTCTGCAGATCTTCTCCGTCCTCCACACGATTCACTTTTCCACTTATCTTTGTGTCGTCTGCAAACTTCGTTACCCTACACTCCGTCCCCTCCTCCAGATCATCTATATAAATGGTAAACAGTTGCGGCCCGAGTACCGATCCCTGCGGCACGCCACTAGTTACCTTCCTCCAACCGGAAAAACACCCATTTATTCCGACTCTTTGCTTCCTGTCGGATAGCCAGTCCCCAATCCACTTTAACACACTACCCCCAACTCCGTGTGCCCTAATCTTCTTCAGCAGCCTTTTATGGGGCACCTTATCAAACGCCTTTTGGAAATCCAAAAACACCGCATCCACCGGTTCTCCTCCATCAACCGCCCTAGTCACATCTTCATAAAAATCCAACATGTTCGTCAAGCACGACTTTCCCCTCATGAATCCATGCTGCGTCTGATTGATCGAACCATTTCTATCCAGATGCCCTGCTATCTCCTCTTTAATAATGGATTCCAGCATTTTCCCTACTACAGACGTTAAGCTGACCGGCCTATAGTTACCCGCCTTTTGTCTCCTTCCTTTTTTAAACAGCGGCGTAACATTAGCCGTTTTCCAATCAACCGGCACTACCCCAGAATGCAACGAGTTTTGATAAATAATCACTAACGCATCCACTATTACCTCTGACATTTCTTTCAATACCCTGGGATGCATTCCATCCGGACCCGGGGACTTGTCCACCTTCAGTCCCATTAGTCTACCCAGCACTGCCTCTCTGGTAACATTAATCGTATTAAGTATTTCTCCTGCTGCCAACCCTCTATCGTTAATATTTGGCAAACTATTTGTGTCCTCCACCGTGAAGACCGACACAAAAAACGTATTTAAAGACTCAGCCATTTCCTCATTTCCCACTATTAACTCCCCCCTCTCGTCCTCCAAGGGTCCAACATTCACTCTAGCCACTCTATTCCTTTTTATATATTTATAAAAACTTTTACTATCATTTTTTATATTAATTGCTAGCCTAGCTTCATAGTCTATCCTTCCTTTCTTTATCGCTTTCTTAGTCTCTCTTTGTTGTTTCTTAAATTTTTCCCAATCACTTGTTTCTCCACTATTTTTGGCCACTCTGTACGCAGCTGTTTTTATTTTAATACTCTCCTTTATTTCCTTCGTTATCCACGGCTGGTTCTCCCTTTTCTTACAATCCTTGTTTTTTGCTGGAATATATTTTTGCTGAGAACTGAAAAGGATCTCCTTAAAAATCCTCCACTGTTCCTCAGCTATCCTACCTGCCAGCCTGCTCTCCCAGTCTACCTTAGCCAATTCATCCCTCATCCTATCATATTTCCCTCTGTTCAAACAGAGGACACTGGTTTGAGACCAAACTTTCTCCTCTTCCATCTGAATCAGAAATTCGACCATATTGTGGTCACTAGACCCAAGAGGGTCCTTCACAATAAGATCCTTAATTCTACCTACCTCGTTACACAATACCAGATCCAAAATAGCTCATTCCCTCGTCGGTTCCGTAACATGCTGTTCAAGGAAACTATCCCGACAGCATTCTAAGAACTCTTCCTCCATTCCACCCTTACCGACTTGAGTCTGCCAGTCAATGTGCATGTTGAAGTCCCCCATGATTATTGCCGTTCCGTTTTTACACGCATCCCTTATCTGCTTGTTTATAGCCCTCCCTACCTCAACATTATTATTTGGGGGCCTATATACCACACCTACTAGTGTCTTTCTCCCTCTACTATTCCTCATCTCTACCCATAATGATTCCACGTTTTGTTCCTCAGAGCCTATGTCATCCCTCAGTACTACCCTGATATTATCTCTTATTAATAGCGCGACCCCACCACCTTTTCCTTCCTGTCTATTCTTCCTAAACGCCTGATACCCCTGGATATTCATCTCCCAGTCCTGGTCACCTTTCAGCCACGTTTCTGTAATGGCCACTAGATCGTACCCACTTGTGCTGATTTGCACCATCAACTCACTCACCTTGTTCCGAATGCTTCGTGATCTATTCCTGCTCCTATTTTTTGTGTTCTTGCCCAAAGCGTTTGTGTGGGAAAGTGACTGGTTAGCACCATCATAATCTGATCTAGGCTCTGAAAGCCTGATTCCAGGGATGGCAGGACTGTCATTTGAGGAGACACTAAGTCGGTTCGGATTAAAAATTTTCATCGGCACGGTAGCACAGTGGTTAGCACTGTTGCTTCACAGTTCCAGGGTCCCGGGTTCGATTCCCAGCTCGGGTCACTGTCTGTGTGGAGTTTGCACATTCTCCTCGTGTCTGCGTGGGTTTCCTCCGGGTGCTCCGGTTTCCTCCCACAGTCCAAAGATGTGCGGGTTAGGTTGATTGGTCAGGTTAAAAATTGCCTCTTAGAGTCCTGAGATGTGTAGGTTAGAGGGATTAGTGGGTAAAATATGTGGGGGTAGGGCCTGGGTGGGACTGTGGTCGGTGCAGACTCGATGGGCCGAATGGCCTCCTTCTGCACTGTAGGGTTCCTATGATTTCTATGATTTCTTCTGGGGCGGCACGGTAGCACAGTGGTTAGCACTGCTGCTTCACAGCTCCAGGGTCCCGGGTTCAATTCCCGGCTCGGGTCACTGTCTGTGTGGAGTTTGCATTTTCTCCTCGTGTCTGCGTGGGTTTCCTCCGGGTGCTCCGGTTTCCTCCCACAGTCCAAAGATGTGCGGGTTAGGTTGATTGGCCAGGTTAAAAATTGCTCCTGAGATGCGTAGGTTAAGAGGGATTAGCAGGTAAAATATGTGGGGGTAGGGCCTGGGTGGGATTGTGGTCGGTGCAGACTCGATGGGCCGAATGGCCTCCTTCTGCACTGTAGGGTTTCTATCTTCTGAAGATCTTCTTCTATATTCATTGGAGATTAGAAGAGTGAGAGGGGATCTCATAGAAGCTCATATAAAATTCTAACAGGGTTAGACAGGGTAGATTCAGAAAGAATGTTCCCAGTAGTGCGGGAGCCCAGAACTAGGGGTCATAGTTTGAGGATAAGGGGTAAACCTTTTAGAACCGAGGTGAGGAGAAATTTCTTCACCCAGAGGGTGGTGAATGTGTGGAATTCACTACCACAAAGTAGTTGAGGCCAAAATGTTGTGTGATTTCAAGAGGGAATTAGACATAGCTCTTGGGGCTACAAAGATCAAAGGATATGAGGGAAAGGCGGGATCAGGCTGTTGAATTTGATGATCAGCCATGATAATGAATGGTTGAACAGGCTCAAAGGGCCAAATGGCATACTCTTGCTTCTAGTTTCTATTTTTCAATGAAGCTCTGCAGCTTGAGGGTAGATCTTTCTCTGGAAACTGCTGTATGGGAGTCAAATGATAGGTGTTTTTCTGTATCAGTCCAAGGGGTTAAAAGACTTGAAATCTAGCATCCACATGAGCATATCTGTTTTTGCGCTAATTGATTCCGTAGAAGGATTTATGTCTATGGGGATGTTGCTTAAATTGGAACTGTAGAGATAGATAGCTGTTAAGAATTATACCTTGTCATGTTTAAGTATTTCAATTGGTAAAAGTTATGCTAATTCTTTTTGTTGTATTCTAACTGTGTTCTTAAAGAAAGTTTGTTTTAATAAAATCTTCCTAGTGGGTTAAGAGAATCACGTCTGGAACAAAACAACAATTGCCTCCACTAATGCCAAAATCAAATAAAGTTGGGGGTCTAGGTCTCTAATCTACCTGGGGGTATCTGATCTGGTCCCTAACAGATGGGGGTATTTACATGGTGTTCTCACTACCTGGTGTTTCTCATACTATAAGGGTTTTTTATTTCTATAAGAGTTTCTAGCAATATACATGGTTTTCTCCCTGCCTTTTGTTTCTTGGAAGGTGGTATTTACAGGGGTTTTCATTGCCTTTTGTATTTTGGATGTTATTACAAGGGGTTCTCATTTCCTGCACTTTGAGGAGGCGGGGTGGGGGGCGGTCCGGTGGCGGTAAAAAGAATTCTCACTGCCTATTGTATCTCCGTTTGTGTTTTGAATCTAGGGGCTGTTGGGACTCCGCTGCCTGGAGTGGAGGTACGCATTGCAGTGGAAACCTCCACAAGAAACCATTCTCTCAACACTGTCATTGCTGAGGGGAACAGTACAGAAACTAAGGTAAGGACAGCATAAGCTCACAGTAAAGCTGTGGAATTGCTGTGAATATCTAGTTCATTCGTGTTGATATTTTTAGGGGTAACATTTAGTTCTCTGAAGATTATTGTTTTGAAAGTAAATAATTAAAATGCTGGCTTTGGTGATTGCCAGAACAGCTAAAATGAAATAGCAGTTCAGAAAGTCGTCCATGGTTGCTTGTTTAGTATCAGCTTAGAAGAAATAGAAAAAAAGTCTTTACTTAGCAAGAGAAACTGTAAATTTGGGATAATTAACTTAAAGGTCAGTTTGAGGATAGCCCAGAATAGGCTGCATTGTCATGGATATGTCTGATTTCAATTTATCTGGGTGTTTGCTGCGAGAGGTTCTTAGTTGCAGTTTGGACCTTGTGTGCTTTCCAGCTCACGGAGAAGTTAGCCAAAATAAATGACAGTTGGACAGACCTGCACTGTAAGCAGAAAAAAGACTAAATTCATCACTGACCACGTGGAAAGCCACAGATGACGCTTAATCTATTTGAACCTTGAGGAACAGAAGCTATGATTGCCGAGTTCAATGTTAGTGGGAGAATCTACAGTGGGGGTCTCAGTGCCTTATTGTAAAAGAAAGTAATTAGCTGAATTAGCTTGCAGGTATTGAAAAGTAACCAGAACAGAAGACTGGGCATTCACAGTCAAGAAAGGGTTAATTAAAGTTTTACCTCTGAGAATTCTCCAGAGAACAAAGAACAAAGAACAGTACAGCACAGGAAACAGGCCCTTCGGCCCTCCAAGCCTGTGCCGCTCCTTGGTCCAACTAGACCAATCGTTTGTATCCCTCCATTCCCAGGCTGCTCATGTGACTATCCAGGTAAGTCTTAAACGATGTCAGCGTGCCTGCCTCCACCACCCTACTTGGCAGCGCATTCCAGGCCCCCACCACCCTCTGTGTAAAAAACGTCCCTCTGATGTCTGAGTTATACTTCGCCCCTCTCAGCTTGAGCCCGTGACCCCTCGTGATCGTCACCTCCGACCTGGGAAAAAGCTTCCCACTGTTCACCCTATCTATACCCTTCATAATCTTGTATACCTCTATTAGATCTCCCCTCATTCTCCGTCTTTCCAAGGAGAACAACCCCAGTCTACCCAATCTCTCCTCATAGCTAAGACCCTCCATACCAGGCAACATCCTGGTAAACCTTCTCTGCACTCTCTCCAATGCCTCCACGTCCTTCTGGTAGGGCGGCGACCAGAACTGGACACAGTACTCCAAATGTGGCCTAACCAGCGTTCTATACAGCTGCATCATCAGACTCCAGCTTTTATACTCTATACCCCGTCCTATAAAGGCAAGCATACCATATGCCTTCTTCACCACCTTCTCCACCTGTGTTGCCACCTTCAAGGATTTGTGGACTTGCACACCTAGGTCCCTCTGTGTTTCTATACTCCTGATGACTCTGCCATTTATTGTATAACTCCTCCCTACATTATTTCTTCCAAAATGCATCACTTCGCATTTATCCGGATTAAACTCCATCTGCCACCTCTCCGTCCAATTTTCCAGCCTATCTATATCCTGCTGTATTGCCCGACAATGCTCTTCGCTATCCGCAATTCCAGCCATCTTCGTGTCATCCGCAAACTTGCTGATAACACCAGTTACACCTTCTTCCAAATCTTAAGGTTGTTCGCTACATAGGTAAACTTTAAGATTAATATGTTTTATAAGGGAATTCTTGGGGAAATAAGGAATAAACCTGAGTGCATACCACACCATCGTTGTAAACCATATTGTTGTCTGTCGTGCTTGTTTTATTTAAGTTTATATACAATAAAGTTTGTTTTGTTGGAAAAAAAAGTGGAATCTTGTAGTTAATTATAATGGTTAAAGTGAGATAATAGAATTTATTTTTAAATGTTAATGGCCTCTCATCAGATCACAGGCGGCATGCATGGGGTACAGAAGCTGGTAAATTTATAATTTGTCCAATTTTGTCAGAGCCGTTTCCATCTTGTGGATATTTTAATTTGGATATTTCTAATTGGAATGCAGAACTTTACTTGTGCAGAATGTGTGATTCTGTGAAGTGACTGGTTGGTGACTGGATCTGGTTTTGTTTTTTATTACAGTATCATTTTGAGTACAGAGTGTTCTATATGACTTCCTCCTATGTAATTGTTTTAATGTCTGTTCAAGGTTCTGAGCACACGTGGGCTTTGGAGGGTTTTTCAGTCTGTACAAGTGTGTTCTGTAAGCAAGACCTGTTTTACTAGTGCTCCTGGTTTCATAGTTATTACTGTTCTGCTGAGTTACTGTTATTGTTGAAGTTTATTTATTTATGTATGTGAAGAAGATCGTTTTTTAAACAATGCATTCAACTACCTTATTTGTAGTCTCAGTTCTCCAACTGTGCAGCACTCCCTACATAGCGCACTGGTATATCAACCTAGAATAGGTGCTCAAATTTCTGGAGTGAGCCTTGATTCCGTAGCTGTCTGACTCAGGTGCAAGTGTGTCACCACTGGCAAGCTGATAATGTTGGGAATACACAGGTTTACGTATAGGATTTGTTGCATGGAGCTGGTTGTGTATAAGGTCTGCATGGGGTCTGTAAGAAGGAATGTGCTTGTTGACGGGGTGTTGTAAAGACTGTTCTCAATGAGCTTGATACCCATTCCGAGACATGACTTCAGTGTTATTCATATTTATGTCCATGAGTTCCTCAAATGATTTAGTGGGAACTGTCTGTGATTCTGCACCATCTGTACCTGCAGTAGATGAGCTGTTAAAAGGCCCACAGTGTGACTGTATTAGAATGTGCTGCAAATAATTTCCAACTTAGAGAGAGCTAAACACTCCAGCTGCCGGCAACACATTCATCGAATCACAATGCAGCCATCCCACTGTAATTTAGCTCTGAAATGGTTTCTGGTGACGAGTAAAACAGTGGTTCAAAACACCTGCTTCACTTCAAAAGACTTGAAAATTTGTTATGAATTCAGAGCAAAGTGGAATGAGTGCCCAGAGTACCACAGCGTCAGATACAGAGGTGACTCCAGAATATCACAGCGTTCGGTGTCCCCAGATATAGAGGTGACCTGAGAATATCGTAGGAATATCATTTACGATTTACATAGATGATTTGGAATGGGGATCAATTGTAGTGTGTCAAAATTTGCAGATGACACCAAGATGAGTGGCAGAGCAAAGTGTGCAGAGGACGCTGAAAGTCTGCAAAGGGATATAGATAGTCTAAGTGAGTGGGCGAGGGTCTGGCAGATGGAGTACAATGTTGGTAAATATGAGGTCATCCATTTTAGTAGGAATAACAGCAAAATGGACTATTATTTAAATGGTAAAAAATTGCAGCATGCTGCTGTGCAGAGGGACCTGGGTGTCCTTGTGCAGGAATCTCAAGGAGCTGCTTTGCAGGTGCAGCAGGTAATTAAGAAGGCAAATGGAATTTTAGAACATAGAAAAACTACAGCACAAACAGGCCCTTCGGCCCACAAGTTACGCCGATCATGTCCCTACCTACCTAGGCCTATATATAGGCTTACCTATAACCCTCAATCCTATTAAGTCCCATGTACTCATCCAGAAGTCTCTTAAAAGACCCTATTGAGTTTGCCTCCACCACCATTGACGGCCGCCGATTCCACTCACCCACCACCCTCTGAGTGAAAAACCTACCCCTGACATCTCCTCTGTACCTACTCCCCAGCACCTTAAACCTGTGTCCTCTCGCAGCAGCCATTTCAGCCCTGGGAAAAAGCCTCTGAGAATCCACCCGATCTATACCTCTCAACACCTTGTACACCTCTATCAGGTCACCTCTCATCCTTCGTCTCTCCAAGGAGAAAAGACCGAGCTCCCTCAACCAATCCTCATAAGGCATGCCACCCAATCCAGGCAACATCCTTGTAAATCTTCTCTGCACCCTTTCAATAATTTCTAAATCCTTCCTGTAATGAGGCGACCAGAACTGAGCACAGTACTCCAAGTGGGGTCTGACGAGGGTCTTATAAAGCTGCATCATTATCTCCCGACTCCTAAACTCAATCCCTCGATTGATGAAGGCCAGCACACCATACGCCTTCTTAACCACCACCTCTACCTGCAAGGCCGATTTAAGAATCCTATGGATCCGGACCCCAAGGTCCTTCTGATCCTCTACACTGCTAAGGGTCTTACCCTTGATATTATATACTCCATCGACGATGCAAAGATCATCGCCAAAGGCTCCGCAATCTCCTCCCTCGCCTCCCACTGTAACCTGGGGTACATCCCATCCGGTCCCGGCGACTTACCAACCTTGATGCCATTCAATAGTTCCAACACATCCTCTTTCTTTATGTCCACATGCTCGATCCTTTCTGTCCACCGCAAACCAGCAGTACAACCACCCAGATCCCTTTCCACCGTGAATACCGAGGTAAAGTATTCATTAAGCAGCTCCGCCATTTCTAACGGTTCCGCACAAACTTTTCCCCCTTCACCTTTTAAGGGTCCTATGCCTTCACATCTCATCCTTTTACTCTTGACATATTTGTAGAAAGCCTTGGGATTCTCCTTAATCTTACCCGCCAAGGCCTTCTCATGACCCCTTCTCGCTCTCCTAATTTCCTTCTTAAGCTCCTTCCTATTATACTCCTTCATCCCATTTGACCTGCCAAAATGTACCACTACACATTTATCCGAGTTGAAGTCCATCTGCCACTTCTCCGCCCAGCCTTGCATCCTATCTATGTCACGCTGCAGCTTCTGACATTCCTCCAAACTATCCACAACACCACCAACCTTCGTGTCGTCGGCAAACTTACCAACCCATCCCTCCACTTCCTCATCCAGGTCATTTATGAAAATGACAAACAGCAAGGGTCCCAGAACAGATCCCTGGGGCACTCCACTGGTGACCGACCTCCAGTTTTGTTCTTCATTGCTAGAGGGATGGAGTTTAAAACCAGGGAGGTTATGTTGCAGCTGTATAAGGTGCTGGTGAGGCCACACCTGGAGTACTGTGTACAATATTGGTTTCCTTACTTGAGAAAGGATATACTGGCATTGGAGGGGGTGCAGAGGAGATTCACTAGGTTGATTCCGGAGTTGAGAGTGTTGGCTTATGAGGAGAGACTGAGTAGACTGGGGCTATACTCATTAGAATTCAGAAGAATGAGGGGAGATCTTATAGAAACATATAAGATTATGAAGGGAATAGATAAGATAGAAGTAGGGAAGTTGTTTCCACTGGTGGGTGAAACTAGAACTAGGGGGCATAGCCTCAAAATAAGGGGAAGCAGATTTGGGACTGAGTTGAGGAGGAACTTCTTCACACAAAGGGTTGTGAATCTGTGGAATTCCCTGCCCAGTGAAGCAGTTGAGGCTACCCCATTGAATGTTTTTAAGGCAAGGATAGATAAACTTTTGAACAGTAAAGGAATTAAACGTTATGGTGAGCGGGCGGGTAAGTGGAGCTGAGTCCACGAAAAGATCAGCCATGACCTTATTGAATGGCGGAGCAGGCTCGAGGGGCCAGATGGCCTACTCCTGCTCCTAGGTTCTTATGTTTTTATGTTCATAGCGTTAGATACAGAGGTGACCCCGGAGTATCACAGCGTGATGGATTGGGCGACATTCATGACTTTTGTAGTTTATTGCGGTCTTGGGCAGAGCAGGAGCCATACCAAGCTGTGATACAACCAGAAAGAATGCTTTCTATGATGCATCTGTAAAAGTTGGTGAGAGTCGTAGCTGACATGCCAAATTTCCTTAGTCTTCTGAGAAGTAGAGGCGTTGATGGGCTTTATTAACTGTAGTGTCGGCATGGGGGGACCAGGACAGGTTGTTGGTGATCTGGACAATTAAAAACCTGAAGCTCTCGACCTTTTCTACTTCGTCCCTGTTGATATAGACAGGGTACTCTGAAAGCTAGTGGCGTTTGCTACCAAATAAACCTGTTGGACTTTAACCTGATGTTGTTAGACTCCTTACTGTGTTTACCCCAGTCCAACGCTGGCATCTCCACATCATGATATAGACAGGGACATGTTCTCCTCTACACTTCCTGAAGTCGATGACAATCTCCTTCATTTTGTTGACATTGAGGGAGAGATTATTGTTGCCGCACCAGTTCACCAGATTCTCTATCTCATTCCTGTACTCTGTCTCATCATTGTTTGGGATCCGACCCACTACGCTGGTGTCGTCAGCAAACTTGAAAATCGAATTAGAGGGGAATTTGGCCACATGGTCAAGGAGTATAGTCGGGGACTGAGAACACTGCCTTGTGGGGCATCAATGTTGAGGATAATCGTGGAGGAGGTGTTGTTGCTTATCCTTACTGATTGTGGTCAGTGGGTTAGGATGTTCAGGATCCAGTTGCAGAGGGAGGAGCTGAGGCCCAGGCCACGGAGTTTGGAGATGAATTTTGTGGCAATGATGGTGTTGAAGGCTGAGCTGTGGTCAATAAATAGATGTCTTTGTTATCTAGATGTTCCAGGGTTTGTTTGTCCTCCCCAAGTGCATCACCTCTTACTTATCAAGATTGAATTCCAATTGCCACTGATCAGCCCATCTGACCAGCCTATCTATATCCCACTGTAATCTAAGGCTATCCTCCTCATTATTTTCCACCCTATCAATTTTCGTATCATTTACGAACTCACTGATAACCCTCCTACATTCAAATCTAAATTGTTTATAGAAACCACAAACTGCAAGGGCCCCAACATTGATCCCTATGGGACCCCAACTGCAGCGTGAAGAGGAGTTGGAGATTGTGCAGCCATGATGTTTAGAAGAGGTTCATATATCTGTAATTTTGTGATATGATTATATTCGGAGGTTGTTTGCAGGGGAGCTCCAGTGGGGATAGGAGATTCCTTCGTTCAACCATCTCCTATAAACAAACACTGCAATGTACAGGGGGAAAAAAATCAATGCCTAAATGAAACAGTTGTTTGCTTTATTTAATTTCCTCCTCCACCAATGTTGGCATTAGTTATTTCCTCTCTGCTAGAGTTCTTCAGCTGCATTGACTCCAGGTCTGGCAGTACCTCGAATTTAAAATTCTCATCTTTGTTTTCATATCCCTTCATGATCTCATCCCTTCCTATCTCTGTAATCTCAAGCCTCAGAACCCTGCAAGATCTCTTGCAAGGGACCCGGGTTCAATTCAGGCCTTGGGTGACTGTCTGTGTGGAGTTTCCACATTTTCCCCATGTCTGTCCTGTTGGTGCTCCGGTTTCCTCCCATAACCCAAAGATGCGCAGCTTAGGTGGATTGGCCATGCAACCTGCCCCTTAGTGTCCCAAGGTCTGTAGGTCAGATGGCAAATGTGTGGGGTTACAGGGATAGGGCAGGGGAGAGGACTTGAGTAAGATACTCTGTCAGAGAGTTGGTGCAGATTTGATGGGCCAAATGGCCTCTTATGCACTGTAGGGATTCTCTGATTCAATCCTCCATTTCTGTTCCTTTTTACATGCCTGAGTTTAATCATTCCACATATTGAAAACTGTGTCTTCAGCTGCAAATGACCTAAGCTCTAGAATTTCCTCCCTAAACCTCACTGCCTCTCTCTCCTCCTTTAAGACACTCTGAAACCTTCCTCTTTGACCAGGTTTTTGCTCATCTATCCAAATATCACCAGAAGCAGCTCAGTGTCAAGTGTTATTTGCTAATGATCCCCTGAAGGGCCTTACTATCTTAAGGCACTATAAAAAGGTATGGTGTTATTGAGATAGATATTTCCTTTCATGCATTTCAAAGTTCCTTTTCAGCAATGACATAGTCACACATGACCCATACATCACACAGTGATTGAATGCTGGCTTTTACCACATCAGTTACTACACTGCATTATCTGAGTGTACATCTTGAGTGGAATCTTGTACATCTTGAAGTAACACAGGTTTGTGTTGGTAGGTGAGACCTGGAATGGAAGGCAAGGAAGGAGAACTGTTGGTTAAAGGACATTCAGTATTTCGAGAATATTGGAATCGAACAAAAGAAACAAAGGAATCATTTACATCGGACGGCTGGTTCAAGACAGGTACTATGCAGAGCTGTGTTGCAGTACAAACCTCCCACTGCACAGTCCCAATGAAATGGATCCTCTGGGACGCAGCATGGAAATAAGAGTCTGATGTTTATCTCCATCAACCTGAAGATAAACATATCACTTATTGATCAGTGTGTGTTACACTGAGGGGTATGGAGTATATCAGTATGTTGCAGTGAGGGGTGTGGAGTATATCAGTATGTTGCAGTGAGGGGTATTGGAGTATATCAGTATGTTGCAGTGAGGGGTGTGGAGTATATCAGTATGTTGCAGTGAGGGGTATGGAGTATATCAGTATGTTGCAGTGAGGGGTGTGGAGTATATCAGTATGTTGCAGTGAGGGGTATGGAGTATATCAGTATGTTGCAGTGAGGGGTGTGGAGTATATCAGTATGTTGCAGTGAGGGGTATGGAGTATATCAGTATGTTGCAGTGAGGGGTGTGGAGTATATCAGTATGTTGCAGTGAGGGGTATTGGAGTATATCAGTATGTTGCAGTGAGGGGTGTGGAGTATATCAGTATGTTGCAGTGAGGGGTATGGAGTATATCAGTATGTTGCAGTGAGGGGTGTGGAGTATATCAGTATGTTGCAGTGAGGGGTATGGAGTATATCAGTATGTTGCAGTGAGGGGTGTGGAGTATATCAGTATGTTGCAGTGAGGGGTATGGAGTATATCAGTATGTTGCAGTGAGGGGTGTGGAGTATATCAGTATGTTGCAGTGAGGGGTATGGAGTATATCAGTATGTTGCAGTGAGGGGTGTGGAGTATATCAGTATGTTGCAGTGAGGGGTATGGAGTATATCAGTATGTTGCAGTGAGGGGTGTGGAGTATATCAGTATGTTGCAGTGAGGGGTATGGAGTATATCAGTATGTTGCAGTGAGGGGTATGGAGTATATCAGTATGTTGCAGTGAGGGGTGTGGAGTATATCAGTATGTTGCAGTGAGGGGTATGGAGTATATCAGTATGTTGCAGTGAGGGGTATGGAGTATATCAGTATGTTGCAGTGAGAGGTGTGGAGTATATCAGTATGTTGCAGTGAGGGGTATGGAGTATATCAGTATGTTGCAGTGAGGGGTATGGAGTATATCAGTATGTTGCAGTGAGGGGTATGGAGTATATCAGTATGTTGCAGTGAGGGGTATGGAGTATATCAGTATGTTGCAGTGAGGGGTGTGGAGTATATCAGTATGTTGCAGTGAGGGGTATGGAGTATATCAGTATGTTGCAGTGAGGGGTGTGGAGTATATCAGTATGTTGCAGTGAGGGGTATTGGAGTATATCAGTATGTTGCAGTGAGAGGTGTGGAGTATATCAGTATGTTGCAGTGAGGGGTGTGGAGTATATCAGTATGTTGCAGTGAGGGGTGTGGAGTATATCAGTATGTTGCAGTGAGGGGTGTGGAGTATATCAGTATGTTGCAGTGAGGGGTATGGAGTATATCAGGTTGTTGCAGTGAGGGGTGTGGAGTATATCAGTATGTTGTAGTGAGGGGTGTGGAGTATATCAGGTTGTTGCAGTGAGGGGTATGGAGTATATCAGTATGTTGCAGTGAGGGGTGTGGAGTATATCAGTATGTTGCAGCGAGGGGTATGGAGTATATCAGTATGTTGCAGTGAGGGGTGTGGAGTATATCAGGTTGTTGCAGTGAGGGGTGTGGAGTCTATATGTGTCACAGTGAGGATTGAGGCATCCATCAATGTGTTACAGTGAGGGGTGTGGAGTATAACAAGAGATTCTCTTAGATGGCAAGAATGGATCTTGGATCAGAAGACGTAGAATCCATAAGGGATATGGGGGGGAAGGCGGGATCAGGATATTGAATTTGATGATCAGCCTTGATCAAATGGTGTCCGTTTGCACTAGTCATTGAAGGTAAGCATGCAGGTGCAGCAGGGGTGGTAAAGAAGGCAAATGCTATGTTGGCTTTCAATGCAAGAGGTTTCGAGTACAGGAGCAGGGATGTGTTGTTGCAATTATACAGGGTCTTCGTGAGGCCACACCTAGAATATTGTGTGCAGTTTTGGTCTCCTTTTCTGAGGAAGGATGTTCTTGCTCTCGAGGGAGTGCAGCGAAGGTTTACCAGGCTGATTCCGGGGATGGCGGGAATGATGTATGAGGAGAGATTGACTAGGTTAGGATTGTTTTCGCTGGAGTTCAGACAAATGAGGGGGGATCTTGTAGAGATTTATAAAATTCTAAGTGGACTAGACAGGATAGATGCAGGGAGGATGTTCTCGATGGTGGGTGAGTCCAGAACCAGGGGTCACAATCTGAGGATTCAGGGTAGACCATTTAGGACGGAGGTGAGGAGACATTTCTTCACCCGAAGAGTGATGAGCCTGTGGAATTCATTACCACAGGAAGCAGTTAATGCCAAAACATTATATGTATTCAAGAGGCGGCTGGATATAGCACTTGGGGTGAATGGGATCAAAGATTATGGGACAAAGCAGGATTAGGCTATTGAGTTGGATGATCAGTCATGATCTTAATGAATGGCGGAACAGGCTCGAAGGGCCAAATGGCCTCCTCCTGCTCCTATCTTCTATGTTTCTATGTAAAATGAATAGCGGAGCAGGCTCGAAGGGCTGAAATGGCCTACTGCCTTTATTTTGTATGTTTCTATCTGGGTGGAGGTAAGAAACAACAAGGGGAAGAAAGCACTGGTGGGAGTAATTTATAGGCCCTCTAACAGTAACTATACTGTAGGATGGAGAAATATATCTGGAGATAGAACATGTAAAAAATGTAGCCCTCTAATCATGGATAACTTTAATCGTCACGTGGATTGGGAAAATCATATTGGCAGAGGACAGTTTCCTGGAGCAATATATTGTGGATCCGACCTGGGATCAGGCTATTTTGGATTTGGCCATGCGTAATGAACATGGTTCAATAAACAATCTCGGAGTTAATGATCCCGAGGAAACAGTGACCATAACATGGTAAAATTTAGGATTCAGTTTGAGTGTGAGAAAATTGGGTCTGAACCAACTGTGCTACACTTAAATAAGGGTAATTATATAGGAATGAGGACAGAGTTGGCCAGAGTGGACTGGGAAAGGAGTTTAACAAGAATGACAGTTGATCAGAATGGCAGACATTTCTGAAAATAGTTCATGATTCACAACAAAGATTTATCCCAGTGAAGAAGAAGGATTCTAGGAAGGGAATAAATCAACAATGGTCAACCAAAGTAGAATGTGTAGGGTAAATGGTCTGAAGAGTGCAGTTGAACAGAGGGATCTGGGAATACAGGTACAGAATTCCCTAAAAGTGACGTCACAGGTGGATAGGGTCGTAAAGAGTGCCTTTGGTACATTGGCCTTTATAAATCGGAGTATCGAGTATAAAAGTTGGAGTGTTATGGTAAGGTTATATAAGGCATTGGTGAGGCCGAATTTGGAGTATTGTGTACAGTTTTGGTCACCTAGTTACAGGAAGGATGTAAATAAGGTTGAAAGGGTGCAGAGAAGGTTCACAAGGATGTTGCCGGGACTTGAGAAGCTGAGTTACAGAGAGAGATTGAATAGGTTGGGACTTTATTCCCTGGAGCGTAGAAGATTGAGGGGAGATTTGATAGAGGTGTATAAGATTTTGATGGGTATAGATAGAGTGAATGCAAGCAGGCTTTTTCCGCTGAGGCTAGGGGAGAAAAAAACCAGAGGGCATGGGTTAAGGGTGAAAGGAGAAAAGTTTAAAGGGAATATTAGGGGGGGGCTTCTTCGCGCATAGAGTGGTGGGAGTGTGGAATGAGCTGCTGGATAAAGTGGTAAATGCGGGGTCACTTTTAACATTTAAGAAAAACTTGGACGGGTTCATGGATGAGAGGGGTGTGGAGGGATATGGTCCAAGTGCAGGTCAGTGGGACTAGGCAAAAAATGGTTCGGCACAGACAAGAAGGGCCAAAAGGCCTGTTTCTGAGCTGTAATTTTCTATGGTTCTAACCACAGAAGTTAAGGGTACTATTAAACGGAAAGAAAATGTGGCTAGACTAGTGGTAAGCCAGAGGATTGGGAAAGTTTTAAAATCCAACAAAAGAGGACCAAAAACATAAAGAGGAAGAGATAAATTATGACGGTAAACTAGCAAGTATATAATAATGGAAGGAAGAGAGAGGCCAAAGTGAATGGAGGCCTCTTGGAGAATGAGACTGGGGAAATAATAATGGGGAACCAGGAAATGGCAGAGAAGTTAAACAAATACTTTGCATCAGTCTTCACGGTGGAAGACACTAATAACATTCCAAAAATACCAAAAGGGGCAGAAAGGAGAGGAAATAAATACAATAATCATTACTAGAAAAAAAAACTGGAGAAATTAATGGGTTTAAAGGCCGATAAATCACCTGGACCTGTGGGTTGCATCCCAGGATATTAAAGGAAGTAGCTACTGAGATATTAGATGGTAGTAATCTTCAAAGAATTCTTAAATTCTGCAACAGGACTGGACTATTGGAAAACTGTCAAGTCACAACTTTATTCAAAAAAGGAAAGAGACAAAAAACAAGTATCTATAGGCCAGTTAGCTTAACTTCTGTCATTGGGAAAATGTTAAAGTCCATTATAAAGGATGTAATAGCAGAGCATTTAAAAATGCATAATGTAATCAAGCAGAATCAGCACGGCTTCATGAAGGGGAAATCCTCCCCAACAAATTTATTAGAATTCTTTGACATGGTAACAAGGAGGATAAAGGTGAACCAGTAGATGTAATATACTTGGATTTGTAAAAAGCATTCAATAGCGTACCACACAAAAGGTTACTTCATAAAGTAAAAGCCTATTATTGCCATGGATGGAAGATTGGCTAACTAACAGAAGAATTGGGTTAAGAGTGGAATTTTTAGGATGGCAAGCTGTAACTAGTGGGGTATCAAAGGAATCAGTATTGAGGCCACAATTATTTACATATATATTAATGACTTGGATGAGGGAAGTGAATGTAGAATTGTCAAGTGTACGAATGACACAAAAATAGATGGAAAGGCAAGTGGTAAGGATCATACAAAGAGTCTACAGAGGGATATAGACAGGTTAAGCTCGTGGGCAAAAACTCGGCAGATGCAATATAATGTAGGAAAATATGAAGTGAGACACTTTGGTAGGAAGAATGAAGGAACTAAATTTTATTTAAATGGAGAAAGACTGCAGAAAGCTGCAGTACAGAGGGATTTGGGAATCCTTGTGCATCGAAAGATAGAAAAACTACAGTACAAAACAGGCCCTTCAGCCCCACAAGTTGTGCCGAACATATCCCTACCTTTTAGGCCTACCTATAACCCTCCATCCTATTAAGTCCCATGTACTCATCCAGGAGTCTCTTAAAAGACCCTATTGAGTTTGCCTCCACCACCACTGACGGCAGCCGATTCCTCTCGTCCACCACCTTCTGTGTGAAAAACTTCCCCCTAACATTTCCCCTGTACCTACCCCCCAGCACCTTAAACCCGTGTCCTCTCGTAGCAGCCATTTCCACCCTGGGAAAAAGCCTCTGAGAGTCCACCCGATCTATGCCTCTCAACATCTTAAGCACCTCCATTAGGTCTCCTCTCATCCTACGTCTCTCCAAGGAGAAAAGACCGAGCTCCTTCAGCCTATCCTCATAAGGCATGCCACTCAATCCAGGCAACATCCTTGTAAATCTCCTCTGCACCCTTTCAATCTTTTCCACGTCCTTCCTGTAATGAGGCGACCAGAACTGAGCACAGTACTCCAAGTGGGGTCTGACGAGGGTCTTATATAGCTGCATCATTATCCCCGGACTCCTAAACTCAATCCCTCGATTGATAAAGGCCAGCACACCATACGCCTTCTTAACCACCTCCTCCACCTGCGGGGCCAATTTTAGAGTCCTATGGACCCGGACCCCAAGGTCCTTCTGATCCTCCACAGTACTAAGAGTCTTTCCCTTTATATTGTACTCCTTCATCCCATTTGACCTGTCAAAATGGACCACTATGCATTTATCTGGGTTGAAGTCCATCTGCCACTTGTCCGCCCAGTCTTGCATCCTATCTATGTCCCTCTGTAACTTCTGGCATCCCTTCAGACTATCCACAACCCCACCAACCTTCGTGTCGTCGGCAAAGTTACCAACCCATCCCTCCACTTCCTCATCCAGGTCATTTATGAAAATGACAAACAGCAAGGGTCCCAGAACAGATCCCTGGGGCACACCACTGGTGACCGACCTCCATTTAGAAAAAGACCCATCTATACACACTCTCTGCCTCCTTTGGGCAACGTAAGAAGTCTCACAACACCAGGTTAAAGTCCAACAGGTTTATTTGGTAGCAAATACCATAAGCTTTCGGAGCACTGCTCTTTCGTCAGATGGAGTGAAAATATGCTCTCAAACAGTGCAAACAGACACAAAATCAAGTTGCAGAATACTGATTAGAATGCTCATCCTACAGAATCCTTTGGGCAAGCCAGTTCTGAATCCACAGGGCAGCAGCACCTTGGATCCCATGCCCTCTCACTTGTTCGAGAAGCCTTGCATGGGGGACCTTTGTGATTTTTATTAATGACTTAGAGGAGGGGGCTGAAGGGTGGATCAGTAAATTTGCTGATGACACCAAGATTGGTGGAGTAGTGGATGAGGTGGAGGGCTGTTGTAGGCTGCAAAGAGACATAGATAGGATGCAAAGCTGGGCTGAAAAATGGCAAATGGAGTTTAACCCTGATAAATGTGAGGTGATTCATTTTGGTAGGACTAATTTAAATGTGGATTACAGGGTCAAAGGTAGGGTTCTGAAGACTGTGGAGGAACAGAGAGATCTTGGGGTCCATATCCACAGATCTCTAAAGGTTGCCACTCAAGTGGATAGAGCTGTGAAGAAGGCCTGTAGTGTGTTAGCTTTTATTAACAGGGGGTTGGAGTTTAAGAGCCGTGGGGTTATGCTGCAACTGTACAGGACCTTGGTGAGACCACATTTGGAATATTGTGTGCAGTTCTGGTCACCTCACTATAGGAAGGATGTGGAAGCGCTGGAAGGAGTGCAGAGGAGATTTACCAGGATGCTGCCTGGTTTGGAGGGTAGGTCATATGAGGAAAGGTTGAGGGAGCTAGGGCTATTCTCTCTGGAGCGGAGGAGGCTGAGGGGAGACTTAATAGAGGTGTATAAAATGATGAAGGGGATAGATAGAGTGAACGTTCAAAGACTATTTCCTCGGGTGGATGGAGCTATTACAAGGGGGCATAACTATAGGGTTCGTGGTGGGAGATACAGGACGGATATCAGAGGTAGGTTCTTTACGCAGAGAGTGGTTGGGGTGTGGAATGGACTGCCTGCAGTGATAGTGGAGTCAGACACTTTAGAAACATTTAAGCGGTTATTGGATAGGCACATGGAGCACACCAGGATGATAGGGAGTGGGATAGCTTGATCTTGGTTTCAGATAAAGCTCGGCACAACATCGTGGGCCGAAGGGCCTGTTCTGTGCTGTACTGTTCTATGTTCTATGACCTTATCGAACGCCTTGCTAAAATCCATATAAACCACATCTACCGCTTTCCCTTCGTCAATGTGTTTAGTCACATTTTCGAAGAACTCCACCAGGCTCGTAAGGCACGATCTGCCTTTGACAAAGCCATGCTGAGTATTCTTGAGCATACTAAACCTCTCTAAATGCTCATAAATCTTGTCCCTCAGGATCTTCTCCATCAGCTTACCAACCACTGAGGTTAGAGTCACCGGTCGGTAATTTCCTGGGCTATCCCTATTCCCCTTCTTAAAAATAGGAACCACATCCGCAATCCTCCAATCCTCCGGCACCTCTCCCGTCTCCATCGATGACGCAAAGATCATCGCCAGAGGCTCTGCAATCTCTTCCCTCGCCTCCCACAGTAACCTGGGGTACATCCCATCCGGACCTGGCGACTTATCTATCTTGATGCCATTCAAAGATTCCAGCACAACCTCTTTGTTAAAGTCCACATACTCAATCTTTTCAGTCCACCGCAAGCCCGCAGTACATCCACCCAGGTCCTTCTCCTCTGTGAAAACCGAGGCAAGATACTCATTAAGCACCTCTGCCATTTCTACTGGTTCCGTACAGATTTTCCCGCCTTCACCTTTTATAGGCCCTATTCCTTCACGTCTCATCCTTTTACTCTTCACATATTTATAGAACGCCTTTGGGTTTTCCTTAATCCTACGTGCCAAGGCCTTTTCGTGACCCCTTCTGGCTCTCCTAATTTCCTTCTTTAGTCCCTTCCTACAAGCCGTATACGCATCTAGATCCCTATCTTCACCAAGCTCTCTGAACCTTTTGTACGCTTTCATTTTCTTCTCGACTTGGTCCCGCACAGCTTTCGTGCACCACGGTTCCTTTAACCTACCAACTCCTCCCTGTCTGCTTGGAACGTTGTCCTGTAGAACTCTAGACAGACATTCCTTGAAAAACTGCCACCTCTCTTCAGTACATTTCCCCAAGAATACCTCCTTCCAATTTACTCCTCTAATTTGCCTCCTTATGTCTTCATATTTCCCCTTACTCCATATAAACACTTTCCTAGCTTGCCTGATCCTCTCTTTTTCCAATGCAAGCAGAAAGGAGATAGAGTTATGATCGCTATCCCCAAGATGCTCTCCCACTGAGAGATCTGACACCTGTCCAGGTTCATTGGTCAGTATCAGATCAAGTACAGCCTCTCCTCTTGTAGGCTTGTCCACATGCTGTGTCAGGAAACCCTCCTGAACACACCTAACGAACTCCTCCCCATCCAATCGGCACTGGGGCGGCACGGTAGCACAGTGGTCAGCACTGCTGCTTCATAGATCCATGGTCCCGGGTTCGAATCCCGGCTCGGGTCACTGTCTGTGTGGAGTTTGCACATTCTCCTCGTGTCTGCGTGGGTTTCCTCCGGGTGCTCCGGTTTCCTCCCACAGTCCAAAGATGTGCAGGTTAGGTTGATTGGCCAGGTTAAAAATTGCCCCTTAGAGTCCTGAGATGCGTAGGTTAGAGGGATTAGTGGTAAATATGTGGGGGTAGGGCCTGGGTGGAATTGTGGTCGGTGCAGACTCGATGGGCCGAATGGCCTCCTGCACTGTCGGGTTTCTATGATTTCTATGATTTCAATCCCCTTACCCTAGGGATATTCCAATCTGTGTTTGGGGAATTAAAGTTTCCCATCACAACAACTCTGCTATTATTGCAACTCTCCAGGATCTGTTTCCCTATCTGCTCCTCCACCTCCCTGTTACTATTGGGCGCCCTATAGAAAACTCCCAGCAAAGTGATCGACCCCTTCCCACTCCGAACTTCCACCCACAGAGACTCTGTAGACAATCCTTCCACAGCATACACCTTCTCTACAGCTGTGACACTATCCCTGATCAGGGACCACCCCCTCTCTTGCCTACCTCACAAAAAATTAGCGTGCAAGTTCAGCAGGTAATAGGGAAGGCAAATGCAATGCTGGCCTTTATTTCAAAGGGAATGGAGTTAAAAAATAGGGAGGTCTTGCTAAAACTATAGAAGGCACTAATTAGACCACACCTGGAATATTGTGAACAGTTTTGATCCCCTTTATCTAAGGAAAGAATAGAGTCAATTAGGGATCAAGAGACTAATCTATGTGTGGATCCCAACCATTATTCATGTAAATTGAGTCTGTGTCTTTATAAGTTCTGTTTGTGAACAGAATTCCCACTCACCTGAAGAAGGGGCTTAGAGCCTCGAAAGCTTGTGTGGCTTTTGCTGCCAAATAAACCTGTTGGACTTTAACCTGGTGTTGTTAAACTTCTTACTGTGGATCCAGAGGACATGGGTAGAATGTTGAACGAATACTTCACATCCGTCTTCACCCAAGTGAATGAGGATGAAGGTATGGAATTCAGGAGACTGGGAAGTTCTTGAGCAAATTGACATAGGGAGTGACAAGGTATTGGAGGTGTTGGCAGGCTTTGAAGTGGATAAATCGCCAGGTCCAGATGAATTGTGCCCCAGGCTGCTGGGAGGTTAAGAAGGAGATTGCAGGGGCTCTCACTCTCAGATTTTTCATTCCTCTCTGGCCGTGGGTGAGGTGCCAGAGGACTGGAGAACAGCTAATGTGGCTCTGCTACGTAAGAAGGGTTGTAGAGATAAGACAGTAAACTACAGACCACAGGGAACACAAGTTCAAGGTGAGGGGAAGAAGGTTTAAGGAGGATGTGAGGAAAATCTTTTTTATCCAGAGAGTGGTGACGGTTTGGAATGCGCTGCCTGGAAGGGGGCATGGCCTCAAAATAAGGGGAAGCAGATTTAGGACTGAGTTGAGGAGGAACTTCTTCACACAAAGGATTGTGAATCTGTGGAATTCCCTGCCCAGTGAAGCAGTTGAGGCTACCTCATTAAATGTTTTTAAGGCAAGGATAGATAAATTTTTGAACAGTAAACGAATTAAGGGTTATGGTGAGCGGGCGGGTAAGTGGAGCTGAGTCCATGAAAAGATCAGCCATGATCTTATTGAGTGGCAGAGCAGGCTCAAGGGGCCAGATAGCCTACTCCTGCTCCTAGTTCTTATGGAGGCAGGTTGCCTCACATCCTTTAAAAAGTACCTGGATGAGCACTTGGCACATCATAATATTCAAGGCTATGGGCCAAGTGCTGATAAATGAGATTAGGTAGTTAGGATGGGTGTTTCTCATGAGCTGGTGTAGACTCATAGAACATAGAACAGTACAGCACAGAACAGGCCCTTCGGCCCACGATGTTGTGCCGAGCTTTATCTGAAACCAAGATCAAGCTATCCCACTCCCTATCATCCTGGTGAGCTCCATGTGCCTATCCAATAACCGCTTAAATGTTCCTAAAGTGTCTGACTCCACTATCACTGCAGGCAGTCCATTCCACACCCCAACCACTCTCTGCATAAAGAACCTACCTCTGATATCCTTCCTATATCTCCTACCACGAACCCTATAGTTATGCCCCCTTGTACCCGAGGAAATAGTCTTTGAATGTTCACTCTATCTATCCCCTTCATCATTTTATAAACCTCTATTAAGTCTCCCCTCAGCCTCCTCCGCTCCAGAGAGAACAGCCCTAGCTCCCTCAACCTTTCCTCATATGACCTACCCTCCAAACCAGGCAGCATCCTGGTAAATCTCCTCTGCACTCTTTCCAGCGCTTCCTCATCCTTCTTATAATGAGGTGACCAGAACTGGACACAATATTCCAAATGTGGTCTCACCAAGGTCCTGTACAGTTGCAGCATAACCCCACGGCTCTTAAACTCCAACCCCCTGTTAATAAAAGCTAACACACTATAGGCCTTCTTCACAGCTCTATCCACTTGAGTGGCATCCTTTAGAGATCTGTGGATATGGACCCCAAGATCTCTCTGTTCCTCCACAGTCTTCAGAACCCTACCTTTGACCCTGTAATCCACATTTAAATTAGTCCTACCAAAATGAATCACCTCACATTTATCAGGGTTAAACTCCATTTGCCATTTTTCAGCCCAGCTTTGCATCCTATCTATGTCTCTTTGCAGCCTACAACAGCCCTCCACCTCATCCACTACTCCACCAATCTTGGTGTCATCAGCAAATTTACTGATCCACCCTTCAGTCTCGATGGACTGAAGGGTCTCTTCTGCACTCTGTCGTTCTGTGAAGATATACTGGTGTTGAAGACAGTCCAGAGAACGTTCATGAGGTTCATTTCATGTATGGACGTGTTTTCTTATGAGGAGATGTTGAGTAGGTTGGGCCCGTACTCTTTGGAGTTTTGAAGAATGCAAGGTCACCTTATTGAGATAGATAGGATTCTGAGGATGTTAGGAAAATAAAGGTAGTTTTAAGGGATTTATATTTGTATTGGTAAACATTTGATATAAGGTGTAGTTTTAAATGTGTTTAATGTTTCTATGCTTGGAACGGTAAAATATAGTTTGAGTCGTGCTGGACAAAGGTGTTTGTATGTGTTGTGGTTCGTTAAGTTCCAACTGTGTTTCTATTGTGCTCAGAGAGGACTATGGTGTGAAAAATAAATAGGCCAGCAGAGGTATGCGAGTGTTGCTTGGCAACTGGAGGCCCTTGTAAGATAAAAAAGCTTTTACGTTTTAGTTTTAGCATTGCAGTTGGAGACAGGACATTGGGGAATGAACATCTGTCAACTCTGCCAGAAGACTGGACAGGACAGGAGCTACAAAAAGGCAGGCTTCCTAGTGTACCAGTTACTGTGCAGATAATCAGGGATTTGGAACAGAGAGAATTTCTCAAGGTGACTGAAGTTCAGAGAACAGAGACCCAGGATTGTTCAGAAGAATTGAAGACAGAGTAAACAAAATATTCTGAGTTAAATAGGCCATTACAGTAACCAGATTTAGTGGGACAGCAGAGTTCAGAGATAAATGAAACATTTGAAGGGAATCGAGAGTTGAAGCAATTGTGAACAGTTAGTACAGTAGTCAAGACAAAGAAATCCTAAAGAGGGTGTTGTAAAATCCTCGACTGGATTCATTGTTAAAAGTGGAGTGGAAGCTTTGCTTAAAAGTGTCATTTTGAAAACCTGGACTGGTTTTTGGATTGTAACCACTAGGGAAAGTGTTATTGTGACAGGATTTTAAAGCCTGTTTTTGGGAGTGGAGTTTGTAAACTCGTGACAATCATCTGGGGGGGGGGGGTTCTGAGGCGAAATCCAGATACTAATATGAGTTCAGAGCAGAGTATGTGTATTTGACCACAGCCAATCTGTGTGCTTAAAGCAACAGTGTGTTACAGAGACCTTTGCATCTTAAAATATATTTAGTAATCCGTGTTAATCTCAAAATCTGTGTATTTGTTTAGCTAAGGGGGAGGAGGGGGTGAAAAGGCGTATTATATCATCCAATTTTTTATGCTTAATAAATGTTGTTTTCCTGTTAAGACAACAAGGGTGGCACGGTGGTTAACACTGCTGCTTCACAGCACCAGGGACCTGGGTTCAATTCTGGCCTTGGGTGGCTGACAGTGCGGAGTTTGCATGCTCTCCCCGTGTCTGCGTGGGTTTCCTTCGGGTGCTCCAGTTTCCTCCCATGGTCCAAAGATGTGTAGATTAGGTGGATTAGCCATGCTAAATGCACAGGGCACAGGAAAGGGGTGGGCCTGGGTAAGATGCTCTTTCAGAGAGTCGGTGCAGACACGATGGGCCGAATGGTCTCTTCTGTACTGTAAGGATTGCATTAAAAAAAAAGGCCCTGTAACTCTGTTCCTCCATGTTTTATAAAAAAATGTAAAAGGTTTTTTGAGCCAGAGTTCCATTCTGGGATCTTCCTATCCAATTATAACATCACCTGGGAGCGTAATAAGAGGCCTTGACAGGGTAGAGGCTAAGGTTGTTTCCCCTTGACGGAGAGTCCAGGACTAGAGGGTATAGTCTCAGAATAAGGGGTTGCCCTTTTTAGACAGAGATAAGGAGGAATTTCAGAAGGGAGGTAGGATGAGTGTTTCACTACCTAATTCACTCAGAAGGGAGTGAATCTATGAAATTCTTTACTGCAGAGGGCTGTAGAGGTTGGGTCATTCAATATGTTCAAGGCTGAGATAGACATGCTTAATCAGTATGGGAATAGAGGGTTATGAGGATAAGGTTAGCAAGTGGAATTGAGAATTATTGGGGTGGCATGATGGCACAGTGATTAGTACTGCTGCCTCACAGGGCCAGGGATCCAGGTTCAATTCTGACCTCGGGTCTGTCTGTGTGTAGTCTGCACATTCTCCTCATGTCTGCATGAGTTTCCTCCAGATGCTCCAGTTTCCTCCCACAGTCCAAAGATGTTTGGGTTAGGTTGATTGGCCATGCTAAATTGATACTTGGTGTCAAGGGGATTAGCAAAGTAAATACGTGGGGTTACGGGGATGGGGCCTGGGTGGGATTGCTGTTGGTGCAGGCTCGATGGGCCAAATGGCCTCCTTCTGTATTATAGAGATTCTATTTTATTCTATTATTACAGCAGATCAGTAATGATCTAATTAAATGGAGGAGCTGACCCGATGGGCCAAATGGCCTACTTCTGCTCCTATGTCTTATGGTCCTTTACCTCAGCACCTCTGCCGTTATGTCCACTAACCATTACTTTGTTATTTCTAAACTTGATTGTACAAACAGCATAAAATCTGACATGTCCAAATGTCTGCTGCTCTTTTCCAGGTTCTCACTTAGTCCTGCTCACCCATCACTTTTATCTGTCGTATTCTCACTGACCTACATTAGCTCCCTTGCCCCCAAAGCAGTAAATTTAATGGCCTGACCCTAAATCTTTCCATAGCTTCTCTGTAGTCTCCTCCAGACCATCTGAATCCACCAATCCTTTTTCTCTGGACTTTTGAGCATTCCTTCACTTTCTTTACATTGGCAAAGCTTTCAGCTGCCTCGGTCCTACACTCGAGGACTCTCTGTGAAATAACATGATTGGAGCAGCAGTGGACTATTGCTCCTCTGAAACACCATTCAATAAGATCATGGCTGAACCTCCACATCAACTTGTCTTCCTCAGAAGGGCGACACGGTAGCACAATGGTTCATGGTTCCATTTCGGCCTCGGGTGACTGTGTGGAATCTGCACGTCCTCTCCATGTCTGGGTGGGTTTCCTCCAGGTGCACCGGTTTCCTCCAAAGATGTGCAGGTTAGGTGGATTACCCATGGTAAATTACCCCTCAGTGTTCAAAGATTAGGGGGATTAGTGGGGTGAATGCATGGGGTTATGGGGATAGGATGGGATGGTGGGCCTGGGTAAGATGCTCTGTTGGAGAGTTGCTGCAGACTCGATGGGCCAAATGGCTGCCTTCTGCGCTGTAAGGCTTCGATGATTCTCGCACTACATTACACTTTTCTGCATCTCTCATCATTGCTTTTCTCTTTAGGGATCCTTCTCAAAAACATCTCTGACCAAATTTTTAATCTTTCCTGACTCCTCCTCTCCTGCCTTTGTTTGTGGAATACATTTGGACATTTTTGTTACCTTCTAGATGCTGTGTAAATGGCTCAGTTACTCACAGGATAAAACTGTACAGAAGAGTCTTCAGTCCCGTTTTTTATCAGTGGTATAGTCTCTATGGGAATTCTGCACTAATTGCTGTTGATGGGGCTTTGCTATTACCATGTAAGAAAAAAAAACCTTTACCATTGTTCGCAGTTTCTCTGCTCAGAGACCAAATAACTGCAAGAAAAGAGGGGGCAGAACTTTGTAAGCAATCTCAATTCCCCACATCCTCAATGCATTCTCCTTTTGATTGATTTTAGTTTTCCTTCTGACATATAGGCACCAACTGAGCTCCATGTACAATGCTATCTAACTTCACAAAGGCATGTGAGAAGAAACTCATCCTGTTGGGACCCAGCAATGTTCATTAACATTTATTACTTGTACTGAGGCTTAAGAAAAGCATGGATCATGCTGTCATTTAGCAAGGCTGTCTCATGCTCACAAAGAGTCTCCCCACCAAGGCTAGGGCCATGGGGTTAAGGTTCACTCAGGTTCCTGTGAACCAGGAGCCAAAGGCAGAACTGTCTGTATTCTCAGTACAAGAAAGGTGAGAATTGAAAGTTTGTGTGAGGGATGAACCTGTGGGATTCTGGAGAGTGTGATGTATTAATTTTATACACTTGCATCACCTTGGATTTGATTTGTAAATGTATGTGTGGATGCCAGGGCACCATTCCTCGGCACCATTACCTCGCGAGTCCCCCGAGGATCTATCCTTGATATCATGGGGAAACGCAACATTAGGTTTCACACCTACGCTCCTGTTGCCTCGCTCTACCTCATCACCATCTCTCTGGGGGCCAGCGCAGCGGGCTGGGAGAATCGCCCCCACATGTTTTTAAATTCCCCTCTAATGCTGACCCTGAGCGATTATTGAAGCCTAACATGATAAAATTAGAGCTAAAATGACTTATGCTAAGTTTAGGTGATTTAATCTTGTATTCACAGCTTGTTCTGTAGGTAATTTTCAGTTGGTTCAAATGGCGAGCAGCATTGTGCATGGTAATTATCGAGAATAGCTAAGGTCCTGAAGAAGCAAATGATTTTCAATATTGTGCAGGCTGGTGTGTTTAATTACTTCCCAAGAGGAAGGACTGTGGAATGACAGCCCTTTGTCACAGACCATTAGTAATGGAACTCCTAAAGACTCAGTAATGAGCAACACAGTTAAACTCACATCTGCAGTCTCTCCAGTCTGATTCTGTAGGATTCACATGCGCTAAAGCTCAGCACTCAAATAAACCTAACTGATTCAGAAGAATGGCTGCAGTCTGTTAGAATGTAGCACTTTAGCCTACCCCAATCTAACCGCATGCGGCACCATACTATACGGCCAATCCACTTAACCTGCATCGTCGATTGAATGAGGCATTTCCTATCTGATTGTGGGATTGGTTGAAAACTGGCCTTTCACTTCTGGGAGCTGAATTCCAAATGAAATTAGTATTCCTTTCACTGATCATGGAGCAGCTGTGATAGAATTAACTATAAACTAAAGATGCTGCAAACACACAGCCATTCTATGTAATGAGAACTCTGTATAGGGAAAAGACAGCAGGATTTCTCAGTGATAGACACTTCACTAGAACTGGAAGACCTGGCGTCGAGTGTGACCCTGGGCTGGATTTGATGAACCCTCTGGAATGAGCATGGAGATTCAGGTGGCAGTACCCACATTGGATTCCTAACATTGGGAGAAGTGACTCATTTAAGTTGGGAGTGGGATGGACCCATTGCTAGTGGCAGGATGGCAATTAGACTCACTAATGAGCAACTTAAAACCAATTACCCCTGGGCCCGATGGAATTTAGTGGTTGTTCAGGGATTCTCCCAAACTCTATGGCTTTTCCATGCCTCCTGAAGGATTTATCTGCAGCCTCAAGGCAGTGGGTCCCTCGTTCACAGGCATTTTGTGCCTGGTCGAGGATCCAGGATCGAGAAGTGGGAGAGCCACTGAAAGTCACACCTTTTCTTTGACCTCATTGGCCCCCCCCATCCCCTCACTAATGACCCAGTCATATATTTAAGTCATTGGCATGATTGCTTTAAGAGCCAGTCACATGTTTTGGTGCTGATGTCATTAGGGTGTTGCACAGGCTCTTGTTATAGTTTCAGTTTGTACTCTGTACAGGCAAGAGCTCCTGGAATAAATCTGTTGTTACTTTGAATCTACATTCAAATAAACCTAACTTATTCAGAAGAAGAAGAAGTTAATAAGGCTGAAATCTGTCAGAATGTAGCACTTTATTTGAAACCACAACCTCTAACATAGTTGGGACTTTTCAAAAAGATGATTGGTGATGAGCCAGGATTTTCTTTCATCGAGAACATTGAAAAAAGGTCCCAAGTAGAAAAACAGTACTGTGGGTCCTCACATTTTGAATATTAGAAGGCTGGGCAAAATCAACAGCAGGGTTACAGATTGAAGTGCCAGAAAGAATTCCAAGTAAGGAAAAAAGCTCCGTGTGGTTTTAAACGAGTGTTTTCTTTTTCCGATCAGAGAAGGGTGAGATTCCAAGCATATTTGAACAGAAGGAATGCTTTGCTGTACGTTGGGGCTATTCAAAAAAAAACATCAAGTCAACAGTCTCCAGGGTAAAAGGGGGAATCTGGGAAGACAGTAAAACAAAATATATGGAGCAGTCTCGAGTCACTAGTGCCTATACGAGAAATGGTGGGTCGATTAGGATCCATGGGGCGTTTCGATGAAGAAAGTAAATTACTGTGTTCCAATGGAGAACATTTTCAGTACTTTGTACAAGCAGATAAATTTGAAAACCAGTTGCTCATACCAATTTTACTCAGTACAATAGGAAGTGAAACCTTCATTTCCAGAGCTTGGCTCATTCAGAAAAGCCAGGAACCAAAACTTATGATGACTTGACAAAGATCCTTGAAGAGCATCACTCTGCAGAGCCACTAATCATCGCGGAACAGTTCAGGTTCCACCAAAGGAATCAAGTGGAAGGTGCTCAGTTTGTGGCAACCTTAACCCTGGCATAACATTGTGAGTTTGGCGAATCGTTAACGATACTCTTTGAGATCTTCCACTTTGTGGTCTCCAAAATGAGGCTATCCAAAGAAGATTTCTTACTGAACATGCTTTGACTTTAAAGACAGCAGTAGAAATCTGTGTCAGTGGAACTGGCTGGAATGAAGATCCACAAGTTGGGAGAAGTCAAAGCAGCAACAAGCATGTCACAAGATGGGCCATTCAGCAAGTGAATACTGGAGCAAGAATAGTCAATGTAAGAATTGTGGCAAAATGGGTCACATTGCAAAAACTTGTTGGGCTAGACCAAATTCCCCTGAGAAGAACATTGAAAAGAAGTAACTGGGTACCTTCAATAAGAAAAGAACAGTTGCATTCTACAAATAGAATTCACAACACGGAAGTAAAGAAGAAGTGTCCAGAAATTTGATGAAGAGCTCCAAGTGAAGATCTTAACCATATGAGACGAATCACAGATATTTAGGTAATTCTAAAGTTAAGTGGACAATCTATTGGGATGGAGTTTGATACTGGTTCTGCTGTATCTTTAATTCCTGAAACTACATACCAACAGAAGTGTGGCATGGTGGCACAGTGGTTAGCACTGCTGCTTCACAACACCAGGGACCTGGGTTCAATTCCCAGCTTGGGTCACTGTCTGTGTGGAGTTTGCGCATTCTCCCTGTGCCTGCATGGGTTTCTGCCAGGTGCCCCAGTTTCCTCCCACAGTCCAAAGATTAGGTAGATTGACCATGCTAAATTGCCCCATAGTGTCAGGGGGACTAGCAGGGTAAATGCATGGGGTTAAGGGGGTGGGGCCTGGGTAGATTGTGGTTGGTGCAGACTTGATGGCCCGAATGGCCTCCTTCTGCACTGTAGGGATTCCATGAAAAGCTGAAGCATCTTTCTTTAAAACCAGTTGACGTGATCTGAAGGACACACACAGGACAATACACCATTAAAAGGTTATATCATGGTCAGTGTAGAGTTGAGTGGGCAAACAGCAGAGTTGCCTTTCCATCTCGTAGAGTCATAGAGGTTTACAGCATGGAAACAGGCCCTTCGGCCTATCTTGTTCATGCCGCCCCTTTTTTTTTAAACCCCTAAGCTAGTCCAATTGCCCGCATTTGGCCCATATCCCACTATACCCATCGTACCCATGTAACTGTCTAAACACTTTTTAAAAGACAAAATTGTACCCGCCTCTACTACTGTCTCTGGCAGCTTGTTCCAGACACTCACCACCCTCTGTGGAAAAGATTGCCCCTCTGGACACTTTTGTATCTCTCCCCTCTCACCATGTGGTCCATGGCAATTTTCCAGCTCTATTTGGGAGACCATGGTTGGAGAAGATAAAGCCTGACTGGGAGTGCTGTCAACAGACTGGTCAATGCCAAAAGAGACCGACAGCACCCTCTGGATAAATGAAAGTGTATTCAAAAAGAGACTTGGCTGAATGAAAGGAGTTCAAGTGAAACTCGAGGTAAAGCCTAATATTCGACCAAAAAGTCTCAAAACAAGAGCGGTGCCATATGTAAATTTTCCTAAGGTCAAAGAAGAATTCATAGGACTTGTTAACACTGGTGTGTTAGAGCGGGTTACACCAGATGGTTCAGTTTGGTCTTTGTGATGATTTTAAAACACTCACAAATCGGGTGTTGTGCGCTGATCAATATCCACTTCCTTTAACTGAAGACTGACAAAGAGTCATCCAGACACGAAAACGTTGGCTCTATTCTCTCTCCTCACAGATGCTGTCAGACTTGCTGAGATTTTCTGTTTTTGTTGTGGCTGTGACCTCTAACACTCAGTAGGAAAAGGACAGCAGATGCATGGGAACACCAGCATCTGCAAGATCCCCTGCAAGTCACTCACCATCCTGCTTGGAACTATATCATGATGTGGAGATGCCGGCGTTGGACTGGGGTGAACACAATAAGAAGTCTCACAACACCAGGTTAAAGTCCAACAGGTTTATTTGGTAGCAAATACCATAAGCTTTCGGAGTGCTGCTCCTTCGTTAGATGGAGTGGAAATGTGCACTCAAACAGTGCACAGAGACACAACATCAAGTTACAGAATACTGATTAGAATGCGAATCCCTAAAGCCAGCCAGGTCTTAAAGGTACAGACAATGTGGGTGGAGGGAGCATTAAACACCGGTTAAAGAGATGTGTATTGTCTCCAGACAGAACAGCTAGCGAGATTCTGCAAGCCCAGGAGGCAAGCTGTGGGGGTTACTGATAATGTGACATAAATCCAACATCCCGGTTTAGGCCGTCCTCGTGTGCGGAACTTGGCTATCAGTTTCTGCTCAGCGACTCTGCGCTGTCGTGTGTCGTGAAGGCCGCCTTGGAGAACGCTTACCTGAAGATCCAAAGCTGAATGCCCGTGACTGCTGAAGTGTTCCCCCACAGGAAGAGAACAGTCTTGCCTGGTGATTGTCGAGCGGTGTTCATTCATCCATTGTCGTAGCGTCTGCATGGTTTCCCCAATGTACCATGCCTCGGGACATCCTTTCCTGCAGCATATCAGGTAGACCATGTTGGCCGAGTTGCAAGAGTATGTACCGTGTACCTGGTAGATGGTGTTCTCACGTGAGATGATGGCATCCGTGTCGATGATCCGGCACGTCTTGCAGAGGTTGCTGTGGCAAGGTTGCGTGGTGTCGTGGTCACTGTTCTCCTGAAGGCTGGGTAGTTTGCTGCGGACAATGGTCTGTTTGAGGTTGCGTGGTTGTTTGAAGGCAAGAAGTGGGGGTGTGGGGATGGCCTTGGCGAGATGTTCGTCTTCATCAATGACATGTTGAAGGCTCCGGAGGAGATGCCGTAGCTTCTCCGCTCCGGGGAAGTACTGGACGATGAAGGGTACTCTGTCCACCGTGTCCCGTGTTTGTCTTCTGAGGAGGTCGGTGCGGTTTATCGCTGTGGCGCGTCGGAACTGTTGATCGATGAGTCGAGCGCCATATCCTGTTCTTATGAGGGCATCTTTCAGCGTCTGGAGGTGTCTGTTGCGATCCTCCTCATCCGAGCAGATCCTGCGTATTCGGAGGGCTTGTGCGTAGGGGATGGCTTCTTTAACGTGTTTAGGGTGGAAGCTGGAGAAGTGGAGCATCATGAGGTTATCCGTGGGCTTGCGGTACAGTGAGGTGCTGAGGTGACCGTCCTTAATGGAGATGCGTGTGTCCAAGAATGCAACCGATTCGGAGAGTAGTCCATGGTGAGTCTGATGGTGGGATGGAACTTGTTGATGTCATCATATAGTTGTTTCAGTGATTGCTCACCATGACTCCAAAGGAAGAAAATGTCATCGATGTATCTAGTGTACACGATCGGTTGAAGGTCCTGTGCGGTGAAGAAGTCTTGTTCGAACCTGTGCATGAAGATGTTGGCATATTGAGGTGCGAATTTGGTCCCCATGGCTGTTCTGTGTGTCTGGATGAAGAACTGGTTGTTGAAGGTGAAGACATTGTGGTCCAGGATGAAGCGGATGAGTTGTAAAATTGCATCTGGAAACTGGCAGTTGACGGCATTGAGTACTGAGGCCGTTGCAGCAATGCCATCATCGTGGGGGATGCTGGTGTAGAGTGCCGTGACATCCATTGTGACGAGGAGTGCTCCTGGTTCAACTGCTCCATGTGTGCTGAGTTTCTGTAGGAACTCCGTAGTGTCGCGACAAAAGCTGGGGGTTCTTTGTACAATGGAACTATATCACCATTCCTTCATCGTCGCTGGGTCAAAATCCTGTGGAACTCCTTTCCTAGCAGCACTATGGGTGTACATACACCACATGGATTGCAGCTTCTCCAGGGTTCAAAAAGCCTGCTTACTGCCACTGTGTCGAGGATAATTTGGGATGAATAACACATTGTGGTTTCACCAGCAACACCCACTTCCCATGAATAATTTTATAATTGCACACTTCATTTAACTCGGATGATGACGTGAGCAACCTGAGCCAATTTGGCACCTACTGGCATATCCTTCTCCCTTTTTGTCCCCTCCCCCATCCTTCCTGCTCTCTCCACTGCCCTTTCCTCTTCTCTCCCACTCCGCCAGCTCTCCCCATGCCCCCCTCCTCCCCTGCTCCCCTTCTCGAGCTCCTCCAGGTTGTGTATAGTCAGTAGTACTGAAGCCGAGAAGTTTGAAGTCCCTGTTTACTGTATCAATCTTGCTCGGTAGTCTGCTGCTGAAGTTTGAAGTCCTGTTTACTATATCAGTCTTCCCTGGTAGTCTGCTGCTGAAGTTAATTGATGGTTGGGAGATATAAAATTGAAATATTTATGATTTATTTTGGATAATAGACTGAAATGAAATGTGTGATTCATGTGAGGAGATGGGCTCACTGATGCAGCACGAGGTGATGTCTCACAGTCAGATGCAGCTACAACAATAAAGTATGTAGAAGTTTCTCATTGGCATGGTTCCCAGATCGTCAAATCACAGGACCAAGGGAACCCTCACAATCTGCACTCACATCCTTACACCAAGCTGAAGCATCAGTGTTGCAGTTCCTGTGCTGCATATCTACATACTTTTACAAGGAAGTAGTTTAAGAGAGAAATTAGGAGGGCAAAAAGGGCACACGAGATTGCTTTGGCAGATAAAGCAAAGGAGAATCCAAAGAGCTTCTACAAATACAAATGGGCCAAAAGAGTAACTAGGGAGAGAGTAGGGCCTCTTAAGGATCAACAAGGTCATCTATGTACGGATCCACAAGAGATGGGTGAGATTCTAAATGAATATTTCTCATCAATATTTACTGTTGAGAAAGGCATGGATGTTAAGGAACTTGGAGAAATAAATAGTGATGTCTTGAGGAGTGTACATATAACAGAGAAGGAGGTGCTGGAAGTCTTAAAGTGCATCAAGGTAGATAAATCCCCGGGACCTAATGAAGTGTATCCCAGGACATTGTGGGAGGCTAGGAAGGAAATTGCGGGTCCCCTAACACAGATATTTGAATCATCGATAGTCACGGATGAGGTGCCTGAAGATTGGAGGGTAGCAAATGTTGTGCCTTTGTTTAAGAAGGGCTGCAGGGAAAAGCCTGGGAACTACAGGCCAGTGAGCCTGACGTCTGTAGTGGGTAAGTCGTTAGAAGGTATTTTGAGAGACAGGATCCACAGGCATTTAGAGAGGCAAGGAGTGATTAGGGACAGTCAGCATGGCTTTGTGAGTGGAAAATCGTGTCTCACGAATTTGATTGAGTTTTTTGAAGGGGTAACCAAGAAGGTAGATGAGGCAGTGCAGTCGACATTGTCGACATGAACTTTAGCAAGGCCTTTAACAAGGTCCGCATGGTAGGTTGTTGCATAAGGTTAAATCTCATGGGATCCAGAGTGAGGTAGCCAGTTGCTTACAAAATTGGCTTGACGACAGAAGACAGAGGGTGGTTGTAGAGGGTTGTTTTTCAAACTGGAGGCCTGTGACCAGCGGTGTGCCTCAAGGATCGGTGCTGGGTCCACTGTTATTTGTCATTTATGTTAATGATTTGGATGAGAATTTATGGGGCATGGTTAGTAAGTTTGCAGATGACACCAAGATTGGTGATTAAGTGGACAGTGAAGAAGGTTATCTAGGATTGCAACAGGATCTTGATCAATTGGGTCAGTGGGCTGATGAATGGCAGTTTAATTTAGATAAATGTGAGGTGATGCATTTTGGTAGATCGAATCGGGGCAGGACTTACTCAGTTAATGGTGGGGCGTTGGGGAGAGTTATAGAACAAAGAGATCTAGGACTACAGGTTCATAGCTCCTTGAAAGTTGAGCCAAAGGTGAACAGTGGTTGAAGTTGTACAAGACATTGGTAAGGCTATGCTTGGAATACTGTGTACAGTTCTGGTCACCCTATTATAGAAAGGATATTATTAAACTAGGAAGAGTGCAGAAAAGATTTACTAGGATCTACTGGGACTTGATGGTTTGAGTTATAAGGAGAGGCTGGATAGACTGGGACTTTTTTCCCAAGAGGCTGAGGGGTGATCTTATAGAGAAGTCTATAAAATAATGAGGGGCATAGATCAGCTAGATAGTCAACATCCTTTCCCAAAGGTCGGGGAGTCTAAAAGTAGAGGACATAGGTTTAAGGTGAGAGGGGAGAGATACAAAAGGGGCATTTTTTCCACAGAGGGTGGTGAGTGGAACAAGCTGCCACAGGTAGTAGTAGAGGCAGGTACAATTTTATCTTTCAAAAAGCATTTAGACAGTTACATGGGTAAGATGAGTATAGAGGGATATGGGCCAAATGCAGGCAATTGGGACTAGCTTAGTGGTCAAAACTGGGGAGCATGGACAAGTTGGGCCAAAGGGCCTGTTTCAATACTGTAAACCTCTATGGCTATGACCCTACTCTTCCCTCAGTTAGAACATAGAACAGTACAGCACAGTACAGGCCCTTTGGCCCTCGATGTTGTGCCGAGCTTTGTCCGAAACCAAGATCAAGCTATCCCACTCCCTATCATTCTGGTGTGCTCCATGTGCCCATCCAATAACCGCTTGAAAGTTCCTAAAGTGTCCGACTCCACTATCACAGCAGGCAGTCCATTCCACACCCCAACCACTCTCTGAGTAAAGAACCTACCTCGGACATCCCTCCTATATCTCCCACCATGAACCTTATAGTTATGCCCCCTAGTAACAGCTACATCCACCCGAGGAAATAGTCGCTGAACGTCCACTCTATCTATCCCCCTCATCATCTTATAAAGCTCTATTAAGTCACCTCTCAGCCTCCTCTGCTCTAAAGAGAAAAGCCCTAGCTCCCTCAACCTTTCCTCATAAGACCTACCCTCCAAACCAGGCAGCATCCTGGTAAATCTCCTCTGCACTCTCTCCAATGCTTCCACATCCTCCTTATAGTGAGGTGACCAGAACTGCACACAATATTCCAAATGTGGTCTCACCAAGGTCCTGTACAGTTGCAGCATAACCCCACGGCTCTTAAACTCAAACCCGCTGTTAATAAACGCTAACACACTATAGGTCTTCTTCACGGCTCTATCCACCTGAGTGGCAACTTTCAGAGATCTGTGGATATGAACTCCAAGATCTCTCTGTTCCTCCACATTCCTCAGAACCCTACCGTTGACCCTGTAATCCGCATTCAAATTTGTCCTACCAAAATGAATTACCTTGCACTTATCAGGGTTAAACTCCATCTGCCATTTTTCGGCCCAGCTCTGCATCCTATCAATGTCTCTTTGCAGCCTACAACAGCCCTCCACCTCATCCACTACTCCACCAATCTTGGTGTCATCAGCAAATTTACTGACCCACCCTTCAGCCCCTTCCTCCAAGTGATTGATAAAAATCACAAAGAGCAGAGGACCCAGCACTGATCCCTGTGGTACACCGCTGGTCACTAGTCTCCAGTCTGAAAATTTTCCATCCACCACCACCCTCTGACTTCTATTAGATAGCCAGTTACTTATCCAATCGGCCAAATTTCCCTCTATCCCACACCTCCTTACTTTCTTCATGAGCCGACCGTGGGGGACCTTATCAAACGCCTTACTAAAATCCATGTATATGACATCAACTGCTCTACCTTCATCTACACACTTAGTTACCTCCTCAAAGAATTCAATCACATTTGTGAGGCAAGACTTACCCTTCACGAATCCGTGTTGACTATCCCGGATTATGCTGCACCTTTCCAAATGGTCATGAATCCTATCCCTCAGGACCTTTTCCATCAACTTACCGACCACCGAAGTAAGACTAACCGGCCTATAATTACCAGGGTCATTCCTATTTCCTTTCTTGAACAGAGGAACAACATTCGCCACTCTCCAGTCCTCTGGCACTATCCCCGTGGACAGTGAGGACCCAAAGATCAAAGCCAAAGGCTCTGCAATCTCATCCCTTGCCTCCCAAAGAATCCGAGGACATATCTCATCTGGCCCAGGGGACTTATCGACCCTCAGGTTTTTCAAAATTGCTAATACATCTTCCCTCAGAACATCTACCTCCTCCAGCCTATCAGCCTGTATCTCACACTCATCCTCAAAAACATGGCCCCTCTCCTTGGTGAACACTGAAGAAAAGTATTCATTCATTGCCTCTCCTATCTCTTCTGACTCCATGCACAAGTTCCCACTACTGTCCTTGACCGACCCTAATCTCACCCTGGTCATTCTTTTATTCCTCACATAAGAGTAAAAAGCCTTGGGGTGTTCCTTGATCCGACCCGCCAAGGACTTCTCATGCCCCCTCCTAGCTCTCCGAAGCCCTTTTTTTAGTTCATTCCTTGCTACCTTGTAACCCTCAAGCGACCCAACTGAACCTTATTTTCTCATCCTTGCATACGCTTCCTTTTTCCTCTTGACAAGACATTCAACCTCTTTTGTGAACCATGGTTCCCTTACTCGGCCATTTCCTCCCTGCCTGACAGGGACATACCTATCAAAGGACACGCAGTATTTGTTCCTTGAACAAGCTCCACTTTTCATTTGTGCCTTTCCCTGAGAGTTCGTGTTCCCATCTTATGCCCCCTAATTCCTGCCTAATCGCATCATAATTATCCCTCCCCCAATTATAAACCTTGCCCTGCCGTATGGCCCTATCCCTCTCCATTGCAATAATGAAAGACACGGAATTGTGGTCACTATCTCCAAAGTGCTCTCCCACAACCAAATCTAACACTTGTCCCTGTTCATTTCCCAGTACCAAGTCCAATGTGGCCCCACCTCTTGTCGGCCTATCCACATATTGTGTCAGGAAACCCTCCTGCACACACTACAAAAACTGCCCCATCTGAACTATTCGACCTATAAAAGTTCCAATCAATATTTGGAAAGTTAAAATCACCCATGACAACTATCCTGTGACCTCCACATCTCTATTACTATTTGGGGGCCTATAGAAACAACGTGACCACTCCTTTCCTATTTCTAACTTCAGCCCATATTACCTCAGTAGGCAGATCCCCCTCAAACTGCCTTTCTGAAGCCGTTAAACTATCCTTGATTAACAATGCTACTCCTCCACCTCTTTTACCACCTTCCCTACTCTTACTGAAACATCTATACCCCGGAACTTCCAACAACCATTCCTGTCCCTGTTCTAACCATGTCTCCGTAATGGCCACAACATCGTAGTCCCAAGTACCAATCCACGCTCCAAGTTCACCTACCTTATTCCAGATGCTCCTTGCATTGAAGTAGACACACTTCAACCCACCTTCCTGCTCGCCGGTACACTCCTGCGACCTTGATACCTTCCTCAGTCCCTCACTACACTCAACACTGGCTTCTGGACTACAGCTCCTTTTCCCATCCCCCTGACAAATTAGTTTAAACCCCCCCGAAGAGCCGTAGCAAATTTCCCTCCCAGAATATTGGTGCCCCTCTGGTTCAGGTGCAACCCGCCCTGTTTGTACAGGTCCCACCTTCCCCAGAATGTGTTCCAATTATCCACGTATCTGAAACCCTCCCTCCTACACCATCCCTGCAACCACATGTTTATCTGCACTCTCTCCCTGTTCCTCAACTCACTATCACGTGGCACCGGCAACAGACCAGAAATGACAACATGGTTTGTCCTGGCTCTCAGCTTCCACCCGAGCTCCCTAAATTCCTGTTTTAAATCCCCATCCCTTCTCTTACCTATGTCGTTGGTAATGATGTGTACCACGACTTTTGACTGTTCCCCCTCCCCCTTAAAGATCCTGAAAACACGGTCCGAGACATCTCAGACCCTGGCACCCGGGAGGCAACATACCATCCGTGAGTCTCTTTCGCTGCCACAAAACCTCCTATCTGTCCCTCTAACTAACGAGTCCCCAATAACTATTGCTCTCCTGCTCTCCCCCTTTCCCTTCTGAGCCACAGGGACGGACTCAGTGCTGGAGATCCGGTCACCTTGGCTTACCACTGGTAGGACCAACGCCCCCCCCCCCCCCCCCGCCCCCGCTTCCTCCCAGCCCCTCTCACCGCCACCCATCTAGCTTCATTCCTTGGAGTAACTACATCCCTGAAGCTTCTATCTGTGGCCACCTCTGCCTTCCGAATGATCCGAAGTTCATCCAGCTCCAGTTATCCTCTTACTCTTAATGTATTGATAAAATAGCTTTGACTTCCCCTTGATTCTGCTTGCCAATATTCTTTCATGCCCTGTCTTTGCTTTCCTAATTTCCTTTTTGATTTCACCCCTGCACTTTCTATACTCCACTTGGCTTTCTGTAGTTTTCAGTTCTCGGTGGCTAACATAAGCTTTCCTTTTCTGCCTCATCTGTAAATACCTTGATATCCACGAAGCCCTAGGTTTGATCATCCCACCCATTTTACTTTGTGGGAACATGTTTACTCTTGGGAGGTTCACCAGGATGTTGACTGGGACGGAGCATTTGAGTTATAAGGGATGGGATAGGCTTGGATTGTTTTCTTTAGAGCAGAGAAGGCTGAGGAGGTTTATGATTGAGGTGTATAAGATTATGAGGGGTGTGGACAGGGTGAGTCGGAAGCAGCTGTTCCCCTTGGTTAAGGGGTCAATCACGAGGGGGCACAGCTTTAGGGTTAGGGGCAGGAGATTCAGTGGGAATTTGAGATTTGTTTTCACTCAGAGGCTGGTGAGAATTTGGAATGTTCTGCCTGGGAAGATAGTGGAGGCTGGAAACCTCAACCGTTAAAAAGTATTTGGAACATCCTATGGGACAAGTGCAGGAAAATGGGATTAGCATTATTTTAGTGGTAGATATTGTCAGTGCGGACACGGGCCGAAGGGCCTTTTCTACGCTGTACAACTCTATGACTGACTCTAACCCCATGAATCTCCCCTTGGAATGCCTGCAACTGCTCCAACCCTGATTTACCTTCAAGCAGCTGTTCCGGTCCACTTTGTCTAAATCACTCATTTAAAAAAATTGTCCTTGTCCCAATTTAGAACTCAAACTCCTGTTCCATATCACGGTGCTGATAGGAAGGGGATTCCAGGATTTTGACCCAGCGACGGTGAAGTTTATGGAGATTGGAATGTGAGACATCTCCCAAGAATGCACTGAAATAGTGAAAAAAGGCATGGACAAGGGTCTCCGAGATGGATGAAGTGAGATGGGTGAAGTCAGGCATTGGTACGAAGATGGAAATATTCAGTGTTAGCGATGATCTGGATGTGTGTTTGGAAGCTCGGTGCTGCGCATTCTCGGGGGGTAATTAATACCATAAAGAGTTAAAGAATAATGATCTTTGTGAGCAAGAGAATAATAGGATTCATTATTGTTTGTTTGAGGGACAATTCCACCAGTCAGTAACTCCCTCCCTGTGACTCTTCCAGTCTTTTCCTCATTTGACAGAACAAAGAATGGTACAGCACAGAAACAAGCCCTTCAGTCCACCAAGTCTGTGCCAGCACAGATGCCTCTCTAATCCAATATTTTCTTGCCTCTACATGGTCCATATCCCTCCATTCCCTGCCGATTCATGTATCTATCCAGATGCCTCTTGAACATTGTTTTAGAATCTGCTTCCACCACCTCCTCTGGCAGCGCGTTCCAGGCATTCACCACCCTCTGTGTGAAAAACTTGCCCCTTCCATCTCTTTTAAACTTTTCCCCCCTTCGTTTTTGGCCTATGCCCCCAAGCAATTGACCCTTCAACTCTGGGAAAAGGATTCTGACTATCCACTCCATCCAAGCCTATCATAATCTATCAGGTCCCCCCTCGTCCTCCAACGCTCCAATGAAAACAATCCAAGTTTGTTCAACCTTTCTTCATATTTCGTATCCTCCAAACCAGGCAACATCCTGGTAAATCTCTTCTGCACTCTTTCCAATGCATCAACATCCTTCCGGTAGTGTGGGACCAGAATTGTAGACAATACTCCAAATGTGGCCTAACCAAAGTCTTATACAGCTACAACATGATTTTCCAATTCCTATACTCAACACCCTGACCAATGAAGGCCAGCATACTACACGTTTTCTTGACCACCTTGTCCACCTGAGTTGCCACCTTCAGGTAATGTGGATCTGCACGCCTAAATCCCTCTGTATGCTAATATTTCTAAGGGCTCTACCATTTACTGTGTACTTTCCTTCTGCATTAGAGATTTTTCTGCTTCACTGGAAGCTTACTAATGAAGTCTCAGCAGCTTGATAACAAAACCGTATGTTGCGGAAGTAATTAACAAGGCACCCTGCATTCTGCTCCCAGCAAATTATCCAGGGGCCTTTCATCAGGCTGTCTGCATTATAATCAGAACTCATCAAACACAGAGAAAAAGAATAAATGGGAAAAAAGTGTGATGTAGAATGTCACTGAGGATCGATTCATTGGGGCATGATGCAAGTTAGCAAAAAGCCTCAGCTCAGGAAAACATGGAAATAGAATGTGAGATGGGGCAAATTTATCATGGGATTGGGACTATGATTGTTTGGGAGTTTAGGATAAGGTCAAGAGATGTAGTTATGATACAGAAGTTATTGCCTCAATGGGCAATGCAAGCTGATTCCATTAGAACTTTCGAAAGGAGATTGGATAAATGTTCAGTGAGGAAAAATGTGCAGGGCTGTGGGGAAAGTGCAGGGCTGTGGGGAAAGTGCAGGGCTGTGGGGAAAGTGCAGGGCTGTGGGGAAAGTGCAGGGCTGTGGGATTAATTGGATAGCTTTTTCAGAGTGGCCACCGGCATGACGTGCCAAATAGCCGTTTCCTGTAATAAATTGTTTTGTGATATAGGGGACAATTTTTAGGCCTCTTGCTCTCCCGATCTGGATTAGGATCACACAATCATAGAATTTTACATCACAGATGGAGGTTGTTCGGCCCACCATGTTTGTGCTAGCTATTTGAAAGAATTCAATCCCATTCCCCAGACCTTTCCCCATACCCTATAAAATAGGTCCCTGCAAATCTTAGCAGTGGTCTGGAGGGGCATAGTGGCACAGTGGTTAGCACTGCTGCCTCACAGCGCCAGAGACCCAGGTTCGATTCCCGGCTTGGGTCACTGTCTGTACGGAGTCTGCACGTCCTCCCCATGTCTGCATGGGTTTCCTCCGGGTGCTCTGATTTTCTCTCACAGTCCGAAAGATGTGCTGGTTAGGTGCATTGACCGTGCTAAGTTCTCCCTCAGTGTACCTGAACAGGCATCGGAGTGTGGCGACTAGTGGATTTTCACAGTAGCTTCATTGCAGTGTTAATGTAAGCCTACTTGTGACTAATAAACAAACTTTATAAAAACATTTCTCCTCTAAATCTTTTACCAATTATTTAAAATCTTTAACCTCTGGGTACCATCCCACAAACATGTTCTATTAAAACTCCACATGTAACGTTCTGTTATGAGCCTTGGCCAGAGCCAGAACTTGGGAGATCCGGTTAGAGATTAATGAAGTTTTGTTTAAAGTAGATAAAGGTCGAGTTTCACGACTTTGGAATCAAACCACAAGATTGCGAAGGTTTGAACAAACAAAAAAAAACTTTCTATTCAAATTCAGAAAGATAAAACAATTTACAATATATTTCTTATACTCTAACATTCAGGATAAGTATGAGATACTTATCATACTTAAATTCACAGTTGGACTGTGGTTGAACGCACCACAGTACAGAGTAAATGACAAATGCAACCAAGATAGAGTCCATGCATTTCACACTCAAATCCCCCAGATATTAGTCCCATTGGGTGAATCAACCAATATCACTGAAACTTCGTCTTTCAAGGGATTCCCAGCTTCACCTTCGAAGATCTCTCCTTGGAATCCTCTTCAAGTGTCATCCCCACTTGGATGGCTTTAACAATGGTCAACCTCAGAGGGTAATAATCTCACCTGAGAATTCTTCTCCCTGGATTCCTTGAGTCTTCAGCCTCTGCTTGTGTACTTTCAGCTCTTTGCTAAACAGCTACCTTCACTGTTCAGGCAGTGCCCCTGTTTCTCCAATCAATTGTCTCCTGGCTGTATCCAGCTATTTGTCTCTCTCAGGCTTTCCCCTGAGCCTCTTCTCAACTCCTCCGAGTTAACAGTCACACTTTCAGATCAATGGCCTTGCTAAACAAATTACCATTGCTCCAAAGGGGTACATTTGCCCCAATGGTCCAGTTACCTAAAGCCTGCTCCCCTCAGCTCCATAGCTTAACTGGCTTCTGTTCCTGTCCCTGCTTCTGTGACACTTGCAGGCAGTCTTTCCGAAAATGACTGTCTTAAGAAGAGCTGTGCACTAACGCTCGAAATAATCTGTTGACCTATCAAAACACTCCCAGAGGCTCCCACCCTTGTTACAGGCAGGAACCAATATGACGAGCATTGGAACACCCAATGTTAAACGTTACAATTTCCACAGACTGCTAACTTAGCACCAGGGACACAATGAATTGAACTCATAACAGTCTGAATTGGGAGCAGGAGTAGGCCATTCAGCCCCTTGGGTCTGCTTCACCATTCAATAAGAACACGGCTGATCTGATTGTGGCCTCAGCTTCACTTTCCTGCCTATCCCCCAATAACTCTTGACTCCCTTGTTAGTCAAGAATCTATCTACTTCTGCCTTAAAACTATTCAATGACGTTGCCTCATCACATAATTTTAAACATCTCTATTAAATCTGTCCCAAACTTTCTCTGTTTTGAGGTGTGCTCTCATGGCAGTTAAAGAGAGCACTACAGATAGTCTATCCAAATGCTTCACTTTAGGAGTTTTGATATTGACTTAAATTCTTGGAGCATTTCTTCCGACCATCATGAGAGTGTGCCCCAGACTCTAGCTTTCGACAAGATTCACTGTGATAAACGAGTGCCAGGAATTCTGGCTGCATGACCAGCAAGGTGATAAGGTGCAACTAAAAATAACAGTACGGTCTCCCTCGGACAGAAGCGATATCAGAGTCAGGAGAAGAAACAAGGACAGGAAATCCCAAACTACAGCTCGTCCAAAACAGTCACCTGCAGGTATGCTGTCCTATTGGCAGTAGAACCTTCCAGACACAAGCTGACATTGTTAGGGTAGGAGCTCAGAAATCCCAAGGTATACTATGAAATCAGACTGGACCCCAACAATGTGCTATTCTGACACTAATATGAGGATGTAATGATACACTCCAGGGGGTGACACGGTGGCACAGTGGTTAGCACTGCTGCCTCACAGCATCAGGGACCTGTGTTCGATTCCCGGCTTGGGTCACTGTCTGTGTGATGTTTGCATGTTCTCCCCATGTCTGCGTGGGTTTCCTCCAGGTACTCCGGTTTCCTCCCACCGTCCAAAGATGTGCGGGTTAGGTGGATTGGCCATGCTAAATTGCCCCTTAACGTCAGGGGGACTAACTATGGTAAATGCATGGGGTTATAGGGATAGGGCCTGGGTGGGATTGTGGTCGGTGCAGACTCGATGGGCTGAATGGCCTCCTCCTGCACTGTAGGGATCCTATGATTCTATTCTATGATTCTGCTGACAAACTAGGGAGCTTTTATTAAAACAAATTTTATTTAACAACACAGATTAACTATAACATTAATTAGCTTAACATTTAACAATTGAACAATACTTAAACATGACGAGATACAATTCTTAACTGCTAACCTATCCCTATGAGTTCCAATTCAAACACTATTCCTCTTACAGATTTAAAATCCTTCTTCAAAATCAGTTAGCAAACCACAGGCTTACGTGCTTATACTTGGGTTACAGTCCCAGAATTCTCAGAGTACTTCTGGGGGGAGAGAGACAGAAATTCACATTTTGTTTCTTTCAGAACCTGGCAATAAACTGCTTGTTTTTAAAAATAAAAGAGAAACTGTGCATCTTTCCTGCAAGCTTAGCTCCTCCCATTAGCACATGACTCGGTCTCTATCAAAACCCTACTCTGAAACACCAGGGGAAAATCAAGTAAACAAAAATGCATTAACTCTGTTTAGACAAAGACACCATTAGCTAAAATGAGTTATTATCCTGCAGTCTCGGCATGGAGCTCGATGTCCTTTCAGACAAATTGAATCCTTGAACCAAATGCTGCCTCTTACAAGAAACATGATATAAATATATTTCTTAAAGAGACAGTAATTTCACAACCATAGCAGTCATCCATACAGCCAAACACCATGGAAGATGTGCATGGTCATCTTTTAAAATTAACACCAACTTGTCCTGCCACCTTCAATGATATTTGTGAACAAGAGTCCCAGGTGGTTTTGCTGCTGCTTCCCTGTAAAATCATACAGTTCAGATTATATCACCTTTCAGTTTTTTTCTCCTGAAGTTCTTCACACTTTAAATTGTGTATTCCTTATGTCTATCCAGTTCACTAGGCTGTCAATGTCCTGAAGTTTACTACAACCCTTCTCACTATTTGCTGTGTTGCCAAGTTTTGTATCACTTACAAACTTCAGCATTTTGCTACCTGAACCTAAATCCAGTAAATTTATTAACTGAGAGAGCCATAATCCCAGTACAATCCCTGGGAGACTGCATTGCATACTTCTCTCCAGACATTATTGTTTGGGAAAAGAGGATTTCCTGTTTATGTGAGTTTGGAAAGTTGCTATTCCTGTCCGGATGATTTGGGATGTTCCCTTGTGCTGATGATCTCTATGCAACATCGATAAGGCACTGGCTTCTTTTGTATTGTTGGGTCCGAATTTTTTCCTCGTCATTTATTATTGACTTTTATGATCCCAGACCAGATTCTCAGACTTTATTATGAACTGGTTAGGAAACAGTAACTTTTGTTGTAAAGTAGATGGAATTTGGAATTGTAATTACTTACTCAGAGAATAAGGCTACAAGATTCCATGGTTTTAAAATCCCTACAGAACCATAGAATCCCTACAGTGCTGGAACCCCATTGAAAACATATAAGATTATGAAGGGAATAGATAAGATAGAAGCAGGGAAGTTGTTTCCATTGGCGGGTGAAACTAGAACTAGGGGGCATAGCCTCAAAATAAGGGGAAGCAGATTTAGGACTGAGTTGAGGAGGAACTTCTTCACACAAAGGGTTGTGAATCTGTGGAATTCCCTGCCCTGTGAAGCAGTTGAGGCTACCTCATTGAATGTTTTTAAGGCAAGGATAGATACATTTTTGAACAGTAAAGGAATTAAGGGTTATGGTGAGCGGGCGGGTAAGTGGAGCTGAGTCCACAAAAAGATCAGCCATGATCTTATTGAATGGCAGAGCAGGCTCGAGGAGCCAGATGGTCTACTCCTGCTCCGAGTTCTTATGAATCTGCGCCGACTCTCTGAAAGAGTACCTTACCCAGCACTGCGCTCCCCTGCCCACCCCATCCCTGTAACTCCACGGATTTATTTGGCTAATCCACCAAACCAACACAACTTTGGAGTGTGGGAGGAAACCGGAGCACCCGGAGGAAACCCACGCAGACACGGAGAGAATGCAAACTCCACACAGACAGTGACCCAAGGCCAGAATCAAACCCGGGTTCTTGGTGCTGTGAGGCAGCAGTGCTAACACTGTGCCGGCCTGTTCAAATAAACAGAAGAAATTTTACTGTACAAAAGTCAGCAAAGCAAACAGTCAACACTATCTGTCTTCTCTTAATGTTCAGAATTAACGTGGGGTAAACATGAATTAACGTGGGGTAAACATGAATTAACAGGCAAACTGTGGTCAAGCACACCACAATCTGCAGGTTACAGATCCCCAAATTTCTCAGCAACTCACTCAGATGAGTCATCACTGAGTCACAAAATCCTCTAAACTTTCTGTCCTCATGAGGGGTTTCACCTCCTGTCTTTTGACGATACAGCTTCTGATTTCCCTCAGCAGATGCTCAAACTGCCCCAATAACTGCTAACCTCCCTGTCGCACAATCTCTTCTCCCAACACTGCGTCCCACTGGTTTCTTGAGACTGCACCCAGGCATCTAATAACTGGCACAATTCTAGCTATCTGGCTATTCTAAGCAGAACACTACTGCTCCTCTGCTTTTGCCCAACGGCCAGCTTCACTGAGCTGCTGCTGCCCTGGGCTTTCTCTGAGCTACAGTGTTATCAGCAGCACAGAGCTAATGGCAGCACTAGCACTGTGTGGAGCTGATCTTCCTCTCTGTCTGTCCTCAGCTCCTGACCTGCAGGCTCACTTATGTGTTGTATCCCAGTCCTGTGGTTGTTTTCACATCACTCCACCATGCAAACCCCCGTCCCCAGTCTCTGTATCAGCAGAGAAACACCAGACCAAGCGCACACAGCCTGTCTCCATGTCCCACTTCGCACTTGAGCAAGGCCTCATGGGCATGTTGTGAATTGTAGTCTGTGATCTCTGCTCAGAACTCCAACAACGCAGGAAATCTCACCTCAAAACATAACCCCTGTCCCCATTCTACAGGAAGAAGTTTAACAACACCAGGTTAAAGTCCAACAGGTTTATTTGGTAGCAAAAGCCACACAAGCCCATTCTACGGCACAGTGATGTTAAAAAAATTGCCAAGCACTGTGTCTCCTTGGAGGATTCACTGTGGCCTGTGTCCCACTGACAGCTTGGAGTTCAGAACCAGAGGCAACACTTCTGGTTATTTAGTTATTTTCTCAACTGGAGCAAGGGTTTGATTAATCTGCTACAGAGATGTTGCAAGTTTGGTTTGTTTGCAGCTGGATAGAAGTCATTTATAATAATGTGCTTGGAATATGTTAAAACCCAGCGAGCCAGCTGTGCTTCAGAAAATATCAATTTGCAGCATCCAGCTGCTCACTAATGACATTTATTTCAATGGACGATGTACCTGTCCTCCCTCGAGTTGGGTCTGATTATAGAATTCCACACAGTGTCAGCATCAAACACTCAGGCAACCTGCTGTAATCAGCTTCTGCTGAGCACTCGCTGGGATTTGCTTTTACAGTTTGAGGAGCTGGGGGAGTGATTGCAAGTTTTCATCATTTTCTGTCCATTAAGCTGTGATATTGAGTCACTCTACGCTGGAGGATCTCCCATTAACAGGTTGAATGGCTCTTCTTCCAGCTGCATTCACTTGTCACCTTGTCAGGTATCCAGGCTTCAAACTGTTTCACACCCTCTGCCAAATAATTTATTGTCAAGCCCTGCATATTCTGTGATGACCTCAGTGTTTTCTGTGCTATTCCCTCATTCCCAGTTTGCCTGTGATTGGGGGAGTTTGGGTATCGGAAAGAGTTAGGTTTGCGGAAGTGATTTTTTTTCTGTTCACATTCAGCACTAATCCATCACTTCATGTTCAATAAATTTATGTTTGTGATTTAGTCTCTGCAAAAGTGATGAAACTAAAGAGCTTGTGACAACTGAGAAAGAGAAAACCATCAGTGTATCCTGTAGAGGATGTGAAGACAGTTTCACCACACCTTTCACTGCCTTGTTCCCACTGTCATTTCCTTCTGTCAAACCCTGAAGCTCAGCACTTTGCACATCTGGATGGATAGACAGACATTTGCACAGACCCACAGTCACGTGCACAAACACATACACAGGCATCTGCAGTTAATTGCAGTCCGATGCAGTGGTTGTGACCATGAGCCGTGTCCAGAATTATTTTCTGTCAAGGACTGTATTACAGGGATGGTGTTTACTGGTTCTGTGTTTTTTAGGGGACACCGTGTGTTACAGAGACGGTGTTTACTGGTTCTGTGTTTTTTAGGGGACACCGTGTGTTACAGAGACGGTGTTTACTGGTTCTGTGTTTTTTAGGGGACACCGTGTGTTACAGAGACGGTGTTTACTGGTTCTGTGTTTTTTAGGGGACACCGTGTGTTACAGAGACGGTGTTTACTGGATCCTGGGCCGCACTTCTGTTGACATTATTAAGAGTGGAGGATACAAGATCAGTGCACTGGACATTGAGCGCCATCTTCTGGGACATCCAAATATTGCAGGTGTGAATACTCTGAAAATTTAAACTGCCCTGTTAAACTTCCCTGTTTTAAGTTTGTAACCACTCTGGTGTATCAACTTGATTATGTCAACTGTGCCACTGCCAAGTAAACACACACACATGTACACATACATACATACATATTGTACATACATAAGCATACATAGAACATAGAACATTCCAGCGCAGTACAGGCCCTTCAGCCCTCAATGTTGCGCCGACCAGTGGTACCAATCTAAAGCCCCTCTAATCTACACTATTCCAATATCATCCATATGTTTATCCAATAACCACTTGAACGCTCTCAACGTTGACGAGTCCACCACTGCTGCAGGCAGGGCATTCCACGCCCTTACTACTCTCTGAGTAAAGAACCTACCTCTAACATCTGTCCTATATCTATCACCCCTCAATTTAAAGCTATGTCCCCTCGTGCTAGCCAACACCATCCGAGGAAAAAGGCTCTCACTATCCACCCTATCTAATCCTCTGATCATCTTGTATGCCTCTATTAAGTCACCTCTTAACTTTCTTCTCTCTAACGAAAACAACCTCAAGCCCCTCAGCCTTTCCTCATACGATTTTCCCACCATACCAGGCAACATTCTGGTAAATCTCCTCTGCACCCTTTCCAACACTTCCACATCTTTCCTATAATACGGCGACCAGAACTGTACGCAATACTCCAAATGCGGCCGCACCAGAGTTTTGTATAGTTGCAGCATGACCTCCTGGCTCCGAAACTCAATCCCTCTACCAATAAAAGCTACCACACCGTACGCCTTCTTAACAACCCTATCAACCTGGGTGCCAACTTTCAGGGATCTATGCACATGGACACCCAGATCCCTCTGTTCATCCACACTATCTTACCATTAGCTCAGTACTCTGTATTCCTGTTACTCCTTCCAAAGTGAATCACCTCTCACTTTTCCGCATTAAACTCCATTTGCCACCTCTCAGCCCAGCTCTGCAGCTTATCTATGTCCCTCTGTAACCTGCCACTTCCCTCCGCACTGTCTACAACTCCACCGACTTTAGTGTCATCCGCAAATTTACTAATCCATCCTCCCACGCCCTCATCCAGGTCATTAATAAAAATGACAAACAGCAGTGGCCCCAAAACAGATCCTTGCAGTACACCACTAGTAACTGAACTCCAGGATGAATATTTTCCATCAACCACCACCCTTTGTTTTCTTCCAGCTAGCCAATTCCTGATCCAAACCACTAAATCACCCTCAATCCCATGTGTCCGTATTTTCTGCAAAAGCTTACCATGGGGAACCTTATCAAACGCTTTGCTGAAATCCATATACACCACATCAACCGCTTTACCCTCATCCACCTCTTTGGTCACCTTCTCAAAGAACTCAATAAGGTTTGTGAGGCACGACCTACCCTTCACAAAACCGTGCTGACTATCCCTAATCAAATTATTCCTTTCTAGGTGATTATAAATCCTATCTCTTATAATCCTTTCCAATACTTTGCCCACAACAGAAGTAAGGCTCACCGGTCTATAATTACCAGGGTTGTCCCTACTCCCCTTCTTGAACAAAGGGACAACATTTGCTATCCTCCAGTCTCCTGGCACTGTTCCAGTAGACAATGACGACACAAAGATCAAAGCTAAAGGCTCTGCAATCTGCTCTCCAGCCTCCCAGAGAATCCTAGGATAAATCCCATCCGGCCCAGGGGACTTATCTATCTTTACCCTTTCCAGAATTGCTAACACCTCCTCATGAACATGAATCCCATCCAGTCCTGCATCTCAGTACTCCCCTCGACAACACTGTCCCTCTCCAGTGTGAATACCGACGAAAAATATTCATTTAGTGCCTCTCCTATCTCTTCAGACTCCACGCACAACTGTCCTTCCCACTCCTGTCCTTGACTGGCCCTAATCTTACCCGAGTCATTCTTTTACTCCTGACATACCTTTTCATAAATGACCTGGATGAGGAAGTGGAGGGATGGGTTGGTAAGTTTGCTGACGACACCAAGGTAGGTGGTGTTGTGGATAGTTTGGAGGGATGTCAGAAGTTGCAGCGAGACATAGATAGAATGCAAGACTGGGCGGAGAAGTGGCAGATGGACTTCAACCCGGATAAGTGTGTGGTGATCCATTTTGGCAGATCCAATGGGATGGAGCAGCAGTATAAAATGAAGGGTACCATTCTTAGCAGTGTAGAGGATCAGAAGGACCTTGGGGTCCGGGTCCATAGGACTCTTAAATCGGCCTCGCAGGTGGAGGATGCGGTCAAGAAGGCGTATGGCGTACTAGCCTTCATTAATCGAGGGATTGAGTTTAGGAGTCGGGAGATAATGCTGCAGCTTTATAGGACCCTGGTTAGACCCCACTTGGAGTACTGCGCGCAGTTCTGGTCACCTCATTACAGGAAAGATGTTGAAGCCATTGAAAGGGTGCAGAGGAGATTTACAAGGATGTTGCCTGGATTGGGGGGCATGCCTTATGAGGATAGGTTGAGGGAGCTTGGTCTCTTCTCCCTGGAGAGACGAAGGATGAGAGGTGACCTGATAGAGGTTTACAAGATGTTGAGGGGTCTGGATAGGGTGGACTCTCAGAGGCTATTTCCAAGGGCTGAAATGGTTGCTACGAGAGGACACAGGTTTAAGGTGCTGGGGGGTAGGTACAGGGGGGATGTCAGGGGTAAGTTTTTCACTCAGAGGGTGGTGGGTGAGTGGAATCGGCTGACGTCGGTGGTGGTGGAGGCAAACTCGTTGGGGTCTTTTAAGAGACTTCTGGATGAGTACATGGGATTTAATGGGATTGAGGGCTATAGATAGGCCTAGAGGTGGGGATGTGATCGGCGCAACTTGTGGGCCGAAGGGCCTGTTTGTGCTGTGGCTTTCTATGTTCTATGTTCTATACCTATAGAAAACTTTAGGGTTTTCCTTGATCCTACCTGCCAAAGACTTCTCATGTCCCCTCCTGGCTCTTCTTAACTCTTTCTTTCGGTCCTTCCTGGCTAACTTGTAACTCTCAAGCGCCCAAACTGAGCCTTCACGTCTCATCTTTACATAAGTCTCCTTCTTCCTCTTCACAAGAGATTCAACCTCTTTAGTAAACCACGGTTCCCTCACACGTCTGCTTCCTCCCTGCCTGACAGGTACATACTTATCAAGGACGCGTAGTAGCTGTTCCTTGAACAAGTTCCACATTACAATTGTGCCCATCCCCTGCAGTTTCCTTCCCCAACCTATGCCAGCTAAATCTTGCCTAATCGCATCATAATTTCCTTTCCCCCAGCTATAACTCTTGCCCTTTGGTATATACCTATCCTTTTCCATCGCTAAAGTAAACGTAATCGAATTGTGGTCACTGTCACCAAAGTGCTCACCTACCTCCAAATCTAACACCTAGCCTGCTTCATTACCCAGTACCAAATCCAATGTGGCCTCTCCTCTTGTTGGTCTATCTACGTACTGCGTCAGGAAGCCTTCCTGCACACACTGGACAAAAATCGACCCCTCTAAAGTACTCGAACTATAGCTTTTCCAGTCAATATTTGTAAAGTTAAAGTCCCCCAGTACAACTACCCTGTTACTTTCGCTTCTATCCAGAATCGTCTTTGCAATCTTTTCCTCTACATCTCTGGAACTTTTCGGAGGTCTATAAAAAACTCCCAACAGGGTGACCTCTCCTTTCCTGTTTCTAACCTCAGCCCAAACTACCTCAGTAGACGAGTCCTCATCAAATGTCCTTTCTGCCACCGTAATACTGTCCTTGACTAACAATGCCACACCTCCACCTCTTTTACCACCTTCCCTGCACTTACTGAAACATCTAAACCCCGGAACCTGCAACAACCATTCCTGTCCCTGATCTATCCATGTCTCCGAGATGGCCACAACATCAAAATCCCAGGTACCAACCAATGCTGCAAGCTCACCCACCTTATTCCGGATGCTCCTGGCGTTGAAGTATACACACTTCAAACCGCCTTCCTGCCTACCAGTACACTCCTGCGACTCTGAAACCTCATCCATGACCTCACTACTCTCAACCTCCTGTACACTGGAGCTACAATTCAGGTACCCACCCCCCTGCTGAATTAGTTTAAACCATCCCGAAGAGCATTAGCAAATTTCCCCCCCAGGATATTGGTACCCCTCTGGTTCAAGTGCAGACCATTCTGTTTGTAGAGGTCCTACCTACCCCAGAAAGAGCCCCAATTGTTCAGGTATCTGAATCCCTCCCTCCTGCACCATCCCTGTAACCACGTGTTCAACTGCTCTCTCTCCCTATTCCTCTCCTCACTATCACGTGGCACGGGTAACAAACCAGAGAAAACAACTTTGTTTGTTCTAGCCCTAAGCTTCCACCCTAACTCCCTGAATTTCTGCCTTACATCCCCATCCCTTTTCCTACCTATGTCTTGAGTGCCTCTGTGAACCACAACTTGGGGCTGGTCCCCCTCCCCCTTAAGGATATCGAAAACACGATCCGAGACATCGTGGACTCTGGCTCCTGGGAGACAACACACCAACCGCGAGTCTCTCTCGTTCTCGCAGAATCTCCTATCCGTCCCTTTAACTATGGAGTCCCCAATGACTAATCCTCTACTCCTCTCCCCCCTTCCCTTCTGAGCCACAAGGACAGACTCTGAGCCAGTGACCTGTACACCATGGCTTACCCCTGCTAAGTCGTCCCCCCCAACAGCATCCAAAAGTGTACTATCCCCAATTTCTACGACATTTTTTATTTCTCCCCCCACTAGGACGGCTCCCTGTACCTTGGTGCTGTGGTCAGTTTGCTCATCCTCCCTTTCCCTACCCTTCTGAGCTGCCGGGCCGGACTCTGCCCCGGAGGCACGGCCACTGTTGCTTCCCCCAGGTAGGCTGCTCCCCCCAACTGTACTTAAACAGGAGTACGTATTGTTAAGGGGCACAGCCACTGGGGTACTCTCTAGTACCTGACCTTTCCCCTTCCCCTTCCTAACCGTGACCCACTTGTCTGTCTCCCGTGGCCCCGGTGTGACCACCTGTCTGTAACTCCTATCTATCACCTCCTCATTGTCCCTAACCAGACAAAGGTCATTGAGCTGCAGTTCCAGTTCCCCAACGCGGTCCCTTAAGAGCTGCAGCTCGACGCACCTGGCGCAGATATGGACGTCCGGGAGGCGAGCTGACTCCAGGACCTCCCACATCAGACACTGAGAACAACAAACTGGCCTCACAATCATAATTCCCCCTTTCTTCCAATGACACAGGAAAAACTGTCTAAACCTACCCCACCTCTGCCTGTTTACGCCGAAGCCCGATGAGCCAAAGCCCGTCAGCTCTCACTCTACTTCCCACTCACTCCACTGCCCGCTCCCGACGCTGCCCACTCAAAAGTACGGCCTACTTTTAAACCCTCCAAAAACCTTCCCAGGCTTCTCCTGGGCCTACTTCCTGTTTTGGAAAAAAAACCTCTGATTTTTAACACAAATTTAACTGAAAAATAAATAAATAAATCACATGCAGGAACACACTCCCTTACTCTCAGCCTGCTCCTGTGGGACAATGAGGCAGCATGATGTGGGCAGCACAGTGGCAACTGGTTAGCACTGCTGCCTCACAGCGCTAGGGACTCGGGTTCGAATCCTGGCTTGGGTCACTGTGTAGAACCTGCACGTTCTCCCCATGTCTGCGTGGGTTTCCTCCGGGTGCTGCGATTTCCTCCCCGAAAGACGTGTTGGTTAGGTGCATTGACTCGAACTGGCGCCGGAGTGTGGCGGCTAGGGGAATTTCACAGTAACTTCATTGCAGTGTTAATGTAAGCCTTACTTGTGACTAATAAACTTCAACTACATTCAAATATATAAACATACACATAAAAATATACACATACACAAACATATACACATGTAAAGATGCACACACACAGGATGGCATGGTGGTATAGTGATTAGCACTGCTGCCTCACAGCACCAGGGACCCGAGTTCCATTCCCGGCTTGGGTCACTGTCTGTGCAGAGTCTGTACGTTCGTCCCTTATCTGCATGGGTTTCCTCCGGGTGCTCCAGTTTCCTCCCACATTCAGAAAGACGTGCTGGTTAGATGAATTGGCCATGCTAAAGTCTCCCTCAGTGTACCCGGACAGGCACCAGAGTGTGACGACTTGGGGATTTTCACAGTAATTTCATTGCAGTGTTAATGTAAGCCTACTTGTGACAATAAATAAACTTTAAACACAAACATAGAACAGTACAGCACAGAACAGGCCCTTCGGCCCACGATGTTGTGCCGAGCTTTATCTGAAACCAAGATCAAGCTATCCCATTCCCTATCATCCTGGTGTGCTCCATGTGCCTATCCAATAACCGCTTAAATGTTCCTAAAGTGTCTGACTCCACTATCACTGCAGGCAGTCCATTCCACACCCCAACCACTCTCTGCGTAAAGAACCTACCTCTGATATCCTTCCTATATCTCCCACCACGAACCCTATAGTTATGCCCCCTTGTAATAGCTCCATCCACCCGAGGAAATAGTCTTTGAACGTTCACTCTATCTATCCCCTTCATCATTTTATAAACCTCTATTAAGTCTCCCCTCAGCCTCCTCCGCTCCAGAGAGAACAGCCCTAGCTCCCTCAACCTTTCCTCATAAGACCTACCCTCCAAACCAGGCAGCATTCTGATAAATCTCCTCTGCACTCTTTCCAGCGCTTCCACATCCTTCTTATAGTGAGGTGACCAGAACTGCACACAATATTCCAAATGTGGTCTCACCAAGGTCCTGTACAGTTGCAGCATAACCCCACGGCTCTTAAACTCCAACCCCCTGTTAATAAAAGCTAACACACTATAGGCCTTCTTCACAGCTCTATCCACTTGAGTGGCAACCTTTAGAGATCTGTGGATATGGACCCCAAGATCCCTCTGTTCCTCCACAGTCTTCAGAACCCTACCTTTGACCCTGTAATCCACATTTAAATTAGTCCTACCAAAATGAATCACCTCACATTTATCAGGGTTAAACTCCATTTGCCATTTTTCAGCCCAGCTTTGCATCCTATCTATGTCTCTTTGCAGCCTACAACAGCCCTCCACCTCATCCACTACTCCACCAATCTTGGTGTCATCAGCAAATTTACTGATCCACCCTTCAGCCCCCTCCTCTAAGTCATTAATAAAAATCACAAAGAGCAGAGGACCAAGCACTGATCCCTGTGGCACTCCGCTAGCAACCTGCCTCCAGTCCGAAAATTTTCCATCCACCACCACCCTCTGTCTTCGATCAGATAGCCAGTTACCTATCCAATCGGCCAACTTTCCCTCTATCCCACACCTCCTTACTTTCATCGTAAGCCGACCATGGGGGACCTTATCAAACGCCTTACTAAAATCCATGTATATGACATCAACTGCCCTACCTTCATCAACACACTTAGTTACCTCCTCAAAAAATTCAATCAAATTTGTGAGGCATGACTTGCCCTTCACGAATCCGTGCTGACTATCCCGGATTCATCCGCATCTTTCTAAATGGTCGTAAATCCCATCCCTAAGGACCTTTTCCATCAACTTACCAACCACCGAAGTAAGACATACAAAAGCATCTCCCTGCTGTTGCCCTCTTTCTCTGACACATGACAACCCCAATCACCCTCACTTATATGCTGATTGCCATTGCAGATGTTGCAGTTATTGGCGCCCCTGATATGACCTGGGGTCAGAAGGTGGTTGCAGTTGTCCAGTTACAGAAAGGATACTCACTGTCCCCGAAGGAGCTGAAGGAATGGGCGAGGTAAGAGGGCATGTTTGTTTCTTTGTGTATATGTATGCATACGTATTTGTGTCCATGTTTATGTATGTCTGTGTGTGTCCATGTTTGTGTGCGTGCATGTAAGTGTCTGCCGTGGGCAGTGTGTGTGTTAGTCTGTGGTATGGGACGTGTGTTACTCTGGTGTGGGGCGTGTGTGGGCAGTGTGTTGTCTGTGGTGTGGGTCTGTGGTGTGGGAAATGTGTGGGTCTGTAGTGTGGGGAGTGTGTGGTCTGTGGTCTGGGCAGTGTGTGAGTTTGTGGTGTGGGGAGTGTGTGTGTCTGTGGTGTGGAGAGTGTTTGGGTCTGTGTGTGGGTATGTGGTGTGGGCAGTGTGAGGGTATGGGGTATGGGTAGTGTGTGGGTATGTGTTGTAACATTACACAATGCTGCTGGACTTTGGCACTGAGACAATGCTTATCAAATGAGCAGAGATGTGTCACGATTGTCAGTGAAACCTCCAATTAAATGCAGGGTTTAAATGTTGACTGCAGAGTCACAGATTTTGTATTTCGATTACAGGGACCGTTTGGCCACATACAGTCTCCCCTCTGAGCTGATCCTCATGGAAGAGATACCTCGCAACCACATGGGAAAAGTCAACAAGAAAGATCTGCTCAAACGCTTCTATTCTACACCCAGCACATAGGGAGACTGCTCTTCTACACCTCACCCTTTCTGTTGCATTTCTATCAGGTCATGACTGGCTGAAGGTCCAAACCTACACATGCCACCTCAGTCTGAACCTTTCCAATCGTCATCTATAGGGAACAGCATCATTGGAGGGAGGATGGTCAATTGGAGACCAGATGATTTCTGTCTCTCCTTCAGTAGTGGAGAATAAGTTTCCAGTTCTTTGTTGGAGGGCACAGGGCAGCACATTACCTACTGATCATTCATTTACTGCTCAGTTCCACATCTGACTGTAGCCTAACTGCCAGGACTAAGGCATTTGCTAGTAAAATACATATTTGGATCACTGGCAATTGCAGTGATCCCTCTGAAGCCTGTGTCCATTTTCATGCTGTGTTAATTATTTATATGTCCAGTTTTCATTAATTTTTCTAGTGCTTTCAATGTTAAACTATTTTAATTCTCCATTCCTTCAGCGCAAGTCTCAAGCTTTCCAATGACTCTCTGTACCTGTGTCACTGTTTCAGTTTGAAGTAAATTCGTAACCACATATTCAGGAAAAACAGGTTGTGCCTTCCAGATTTGAAGGGTTTTTTTGCGGAAGTCATTGGGGTTGTGCTGATGGTAATTAGATTGATGATGTCCAGCTGGACTTTCAAAACGCTTCTGATAAAATGCTCCTCACTCGAGTACGTCACAAGATGGAGTCTCGGTTTAGGAATGTGAAATTCTGGAATTGGTTCAAGTTGTGCAAATAGAAAGTTACAGTCAATGGGCGTGTTTTATTAGTGGTGTCCCATTGGGCTGCGTCCACAGTGCTCGACTCTTCAAGGTCATTATTAATGGCCATCGTCTGTGTTGTGAGCATGGTATTAAATTTGCACATGACACCAAAATATATGCAATGGTTAAGCTGCTAGAAGGGGAGTGATATACAAAGGTACCTGGGTGCCCTAGTACACCAGTCACTGAAAGCAAGTGTGCAGATACAGCAAGCCGTTAGGGAGGCAAATGGTATGTTGCAAGAGGAGCAAGAATGTCTTACTGCAGCTGTTGAGAGACTTGGTGAGACCACAGGTGCAGTTTTGGTATCCTTATCTAGGAAAGAATATACTTGCCATCGAGGGAATGCAGCCAAGGATCATCAGACTGATTCCTGGAATGGCAGGATTGTCCTCTGAGGAGAGATTGGGTTGACTGGACCTGTATTCACTGGAATTTAGAAGAATGAGAAGGGATCTAATTGAAACGTATAAAATTCAGACAGAACTGGACAGGCTGGATGCAGAGATGTTATTTCCTGTGGCTGGGGGAGGGGGTCTAGAACAAGGGGTCGCAGTCTCAGGATACGGGGTAGCCAATTAGGACTGGGATGAAGAGAGACTTCTTCACGGTGGTGAACCTGTGGAATTCTCTGCCACAGAAGGCTGGGACAGTGTCAACTTCAAATAGATGGTTAGTGTCTGTAGAGATCACATTCAATCCTGTTTTCCTGCCTCTCCCAGGAGATTTTGCAGCTGTGGAAGGGGTTTTATGGAAAGTGAAGGAAGGGTAATGGTTCTAGAACATAGAACATAGAACATTACAGCGCAGAACAGGCCCTTCGGCCCACGATGTTGCACCGACCAGTTAAAAAAAAACTGTGACCCTCCAACCTAAACCAATTTCTTTTCGTCCATGAACCTTGAGAAAGTGAGAGGGCATGGGATCCAAGGGGCTGTTGCCTTGTGGATCCAGAACTGGCTTGCCTGCAGAAGGCAGAGAGTGGCTGTGGAGGGGTCTTTCTCTGCATGGAGGTCAGTGACCAGTGGAGTGCCCCAGGGATCTGTTCTGGGACCCTTGCTGTTTGTCATTTTCATAAATGACCTGGATGAGGAAGTGGAGGGATGGGTTGGTAAGTTTGCTGACGACACCAAGGTAGGTGGTGTTGTGGATAGTTTGGAGGGATGTCAGAAGTTGCAGCGAGACATAGATAGAATGCAAGACTGGGCGGAGAAGTGGCAGATGGACTTCAACCCGGATAAGTGTGTAGTGATCCATTTTGGCAGATCCAATGGGATGGAGCAGCAGTATAAAATGAAGGGTACCATTCTTAGCAGTGTAGAGGATCAGAAGGACCTTGGGGTCCGGGTCCATAGGACTCTTAAATCGGCCTCGCAGGTGGAGGATGCGGTCAAGAAGGCGTATGGCGTACTAGCCTTCATTAATCGAGGGATTGAGTTTAGGAGTCGGGAGATAATGCTGCAGCTTTATAGGACCCTGGTTAGACCCCACTTGGAGTACTGCGCGCAGTTCTGGTCACCTCATTACAGGAAAGATGTTGAAGCCATTGAAAGGGTGCAGAGGAGATTTACAAGGATGTTGCCTGGATTGGGGGGCATGCCTTATGAGGATAGGTTGAGGGAGCTTGGTCTCTTCTCCCTGGAGAGACGAAGGATGAGAGGTGACCTGATAGAGGTTTACAAGATGTTGAGGGGTCTGGATAGGGTGGACTCTCAGAGGCTATTTCCAAGGGCTGAAATGGTTGCTACGAGAGGACACAGGTTTAAGGTGCTGGGGGGTAGGTACAGGGGGGATGTCAGGGGTAAGTTTTTCACTCAGAGGGTGGTGGGTGAGTGGAATCGGCTGACGTCGGTGGTGGTGGAGGCAAACTCGTTGGGGTCTTTTAAGAGACTTCTGGATGAGTACATGGGATTTAATGGGATTGAGGGCTATAGATAGGCCTAGAGGTGGGGATGTGATCGGCGCAACTTGTGGGCCGAAGGGCCTGTTTGTGCTGTGACTTTCTATGTTCTATGTTCTAACCTATCTACGGATCTCTTAAACGCCCCCAAACTAGGCGCATTTACTACTGATGCTGGCAGGGCATTCCAATCCCTCACCACCCTCTGGGTAAAGAACCTACCCCTGACATCGGTTCTATAACTACCCCCCCTCAATTTAAAGCCATGCCCCCTCGTGCTGGATTTCTCCATCAGAGGAAAAAGGCTATCACTATCCACCCTATCTAAACCTCTAATCATCTTATATGTTTCAATAAGATCCCCTCTTAGCCGCCGCCTTTCCAGCGAAAACAATCCCAAATCCCTCAGCCTCTCCTCATAGGATCTCCCCTCCATACCAGGCAACATCCTGGTAAACCTCCTCTGCACCCTCTCCAAAGCCTCCACATCCTTCCTGTAATGTGGGGACCAGAACTGCACACAGTACTCCAAGTGCGGCCGCACCAGAGTTGTGTACAGTTGCAACATAACGCTACGACTCCTAAATTCAATCCCCCTACCAATAAACGCCAAGACACCATATGCCTTCTTAACAACCTTATCTACTTGATTCCCAACTTTCAGGGATCTATGCACACATACACCTAGATCCCTCTGCTCCTCCACACTATTCAAAGTCCTCCCGTTAGCCCTATACTCAACACATCTGTTATTCCTACCAAAGTGAATTACCTCACACTTCTCCGCATTAAACTCCATCCGCCACCTCTCGGCCCAACTTTGCAACCTGTCTAAGTCTTCCTGCAAACTACGACACCCTTCCTCACTGTCTACCACACCACCGACTTTGGTGTCATCAGCAAATTTGCTAATCCACCCAACTATACCCTCATCCAGATCATTAATAAATATTACAAACAGCAGTGGCCCCAAAACAGATCCCTGAGGTACACCACTTGTAACCGCACTCCATGATGAATATTTACTATCAACCACCACCCTCTGTTTCCTATCCGCTAGCCAATTCCTGATCCAATTTCCTAGATCACCCCCAATCCCATACATCTGCATTTTCTGCAGAAGCCTACCATGGTGAACCTTATCAAACGCCTTACTAAAATCCATATATACCACGTCCACTGCCTTGCCCCCATCCACCTCCTTGGTCACTTTCTCAAAAAACTCAATAAGGTTAGTAAGGCACGACCTACCTGCCACAAAACCATGCTGACTATCACCTATCAATTCATTACTCTCCAAATAACTATAAATCCTATCCCTTATAATTTTTTCCAACATCTTGCCGACAACAGAAGTGAGACTCACCGGTCTATAATTCCCGGGGAAGTCTCTGTTCCCCTTCTTAAACAATGGGACAACATTCGCTAACCTCCAATCTTCTGGTACTATACCAGAGGCCAACGACGACCTGAAGATCAGAGCCAGAGGCTCTGCAATCACTTCTCTTGCCTCCCAGAGAATCCTTGGATAAATCCCATCCGGACCAGGGGATTTATCTATTTTCAGACCCTCCAGAATATCCTGCACATCCTCCTTATCAACTGTAATACTGTCTATTCTACTCCCTTGCAACCCAGTGTTCTGTCATTGTCTTGTGAGGCAGGTTTGCTGGTCCATTGTTTTTGTATGTTTGCTTAACGTCTTCTGGTTTTCCTGTGCCTTGTGTTTCTTTGAAGTGTGCAGGGTGCACTCGGATGTATCTAGAATGTTAGCTAAACTGCGTCCAGTTGTGTATTATGGAAATGCTTGAAGTTTCTTTCTGATTTGTCAAATTGGTAAGGAAGCTGCCAGAGATTTTCCTGAAATCGCCAGCATGATTTAACCTCCTGCAGCAGGGTAGTGTTTGTAGCTGCAGTAAGTTAGTGGGTGAGGTGTTGGATTGGGGGAAGGCTAACTTTAGTGGGATTAGGCAGAAATTGGCAGCTGTTGATTGGGAGAGGCTGTTTGAGGGTAAATCCACATCTGGCATGTGGGAGTCTTTTAAGGAACAGTTGTTAGGGCTGCAGGACAGGCATGTGCCTGTAAAAAAGGATAGGAAGGGTAGGATTTGAGAACCGTGGATAACCAGGGAAATTGAGGGACTGGTCAAAAAGAAAAGAGAGGCGTATGTTAGGTCCAGGCAGCTAAAAACGGAGGGAGCTCTGGAGGAGTACAAAGGAAGTAGGAAAGAACTCAAACGGGGAATTAGAAGGGCAAAAAGGTGTCACGAAATGTCCTTGGCAGACAGGATTAAGGAGAATCCCAAGGCATTTTATTCATACGTTAGGAACAAAAGGGTTGTCAGGGAAAAAATCGGACCTCTCAGGGACAAAGGTGGGGAATTATGCTTGGAGCCCAAAGAAGTCGGTATTTAGGAACATTTAAGCGGTGATTGGATAGGCTCATGGAGTACACCAGGATGATAGGGAGTGGGATAGCTTGATCTTGGTTTCAGATAAAGCTCGGCACAACATCGTGGGCCGAAGGGCCTGTTCTGTGCTGTACTGTTCTATGTTCTATGGTATTCACAAAGGAGAGGGATGTGTTGACTGGGAGTGTCTCGGAGGGGAGTGTTGAACTGTTGGAGAAAATCTCCATTACAAGGGAGGAAGTGTTAGGTTTGTTAGAGAATATAAAGACTGACAAATCCCCAGGGCCTGATGGAATCTATCCAAGGCTGCTCAGGGAGACGAGAGATGAAATCGCTGGGCCTCTGATGCAAATCTTTGTCTCATCACTGGACGCAGGTGAGGTCCCAGAGGATTGGAGGATAGCTAATGTGGTCCCGTTATTTAAGAAGGGTAGGAAGGATAACCCGGGAAATTATGGGCCGGTGAGCTTGACGTCCGTGGTGGGGAAGTTGTTGGAGAAGATTCTTAGAGATAGGATGTATGCGCATTTAGAAAGGAATAAACTCATTAACGATAGTCAGCATGGTTTTGTGAGAGGGAGGTCATACCTCACTAACCTGGTGGAGTTTTTTGAAGAAGTGACCAGAATGGTTGATGAGGGAAGGGCCGTGGATGTCGTCTATATGGACTTTAGTAAAGCGTTTGACAAAGTCCCTCATGGTAGGCTGATGAAAAAGGTTGGATTTCATGGGATAAAGGGGAGTTGGCTAGATGGGTGGAAAACTGGCTTGGTCACAGAAGACAGGGTGGTAGTGGAAGGGTCTTTTTCCGGCTGGAGGCCTGTGACTAGTGGTGTTCCGCAGGGCTCTGTATTGGGACCTCTGCTGTTTGTGATTTATATAAACAATCTGGAAGAAGGTGTAACTGGGGTGATCAGTAAGTTTGCGGACGACACAAAATTGGCAGGACTTGCAGATAGTGAGGAGCATTGTCAGAAGCTACAGAAGGACATAGATAGGCTGGAAATTTGGGCAAAGAAATGGCAGATGGAGTTCAATCCTGATAAATGTGAAGTGATGCATTTTGGTAGAAATAATATAGGGAGGAGCTATACGATAAATGGCAGAACCATAAATGGTGTAGATACGCAGAAGGACCTGGGTGTGCAAGTCCACAGATCCTTGAAGGTGACGTCACAGGTGGAGAAGGTGATGAAGAAGGCATATGGCATGCTTGCCTTTTATAGGACGGGGCATAGAGTATAAAAGTTGGGGCCTGATGTTGCAGATGTATAGAACGTTGGTTCGGCCGCATTTGGAATACTGCGTCCAGTTCTGGTCGCCACACTACCAGAAGGACGTGGAGGCTTTGGAGAGAGTACAGAGGAGGTTTACCAGGATGTTGCCTGGTATGGAGGGGCTTAGTTATGAGGAGAGATTGGGTAAACTGGGATTGTTCTCACTGGAAAGACGGAGGATGAGGGGAGACTTAATAGAGGTGTATAAAATTATGAAAGGCATAGATAGGGTGAACGGTGGGAAGCTTTTCCCCAGGTCGGTGGTGACGTTCACACGGGGTCATAGGTTCACACGGGGATCTTATGGAGACTTATAAGATAATGCGGGGGCTGGATAGGGTGGAGGCGGAGAGATTCTTTCCACTTAGTAAGGAAGTTAAAACTAGAGGACACAGCCTCAAAATAAAGGGAGGTCGGTTTAAGACAGAGTTGAGGAGGAACTTCTCCCAGAGGGTGGTGAATCTCTGGAATTCTCTGCCCACTGAGGTGGTGGAGGCTACCTCGCTGAATATGTTTAAAGCGCGGATGGATGGATTCCTGATCGGTAAGGGAATTAAGGGTTATGGGGATCAGGCGGGTAAGTGGTACTGATCCACGTCAGATCAGCCATGATCTTATTGAATGGCGGGGCAGGCTCGAGGGGCTAGATGGCCTACTCCTGCTCCTATTTCTTATGTTCTTATGTTCAAGGTGAAGGGGGGGAGGTTTAACACAGATATCAGAAGGACATATTTTACACAGAGGGTGGTGGGGGCCTGGAATGCGCTGCCAGGCAAGGTGGTGGAGGCGGACACACTGGGAACGTTTAAGACTTATCTAGACAGTCATATGAACGGAGTGGGAATGGAGGGATACAAAAGAATGGTCTAGTTTGGACCAGGGAGCGGCACGGGCTTAGAGGGCCGAAGGGCCTGTTCCTGTGCTGTATTGTTCTTTGGGTACAGGGAGTGATGGGGACAAGGAGATGGGAAAGAAATTGGAAATATGGCTGGTCCAAAGGGCTTTTTCTTGCTTTCCATTGGATTGTTGGGAATTATCAGATTAACGTTAACCCCAGGCACAAAGCTGCTTGGCTACATCCAACATTTCAGGTGTTGCCAGCATTGGGGCATCTGTGATAGGGTAAATATATGACCACTGAAAATCAAAAACTCCAAATGCCTGAACTCCTGAGCACTGGTACAAAGTAATGTGTGATTTTGCAGGTGATGTAATTCCTGAGTGTGTGAATAATGATAAGTGCACCGCATGGAGCGGCATTTACAGAGTGACAGAAATTAACTGTGAGAAACCTCACTGATACGGGAGTATGTGGAGCACTCTGGGGGTTGAGTGTGGGCACAGATACTGTATTCACAGAACAAACAATACAGTATTGTGTTGTAGGTCTCTGATCATTGAGTTATAAAGTGAGATGTTACATTAACTCTCCCTGGGATCAGATCGCAGATATCAAATCCAGCTGCTTAAAATGATGCAAGAAATTTGAATGTAGATTACTTGGAGAAGCAGATCATGAGTTAAGGAGATTAGTTAGAGAACACATGGCAAATACTCCCTCTGAGAATCACCTACTTCGAATATTAAACTACAGTTAGAATTTGTCCCATTTTGGGTGGCCTATTTTGGGAAGGATGTCACGACTATTTGAAAGGTGCAAAAATGATTCACAAAGATCCCAAAGATAAGAGTTTTGTTACGAGACAAGATTGAATAAACTGCTCCTTTCATTAGAATGGAAAAGGCTTCCTAATAAAAACCTTCAAAAGAGCAGAGGTTCTGATAAAGTCCATCACAAAGACCTGTTTCCACTGGTCCAGAAAGGTGAGAGCTAAACACCATGGTTTTCCCACGAGAGCAGAGGGACAGGTTGGGATAATACTTCTTTAATATCAGGATTGTTGGATATGGATACAAGAGATTCATGGTTATCATACCAGACAAGTTCAAAAAGCAACTAAATTCAATAAATCTGCTCATTTGTCAGCCGTGAACCAAAGATCAGCAAAAAAGAACAGCAAGTTCATGAAAGTTTTTCAGGGAAGGGAGTCCTGACCCAGTCAGTCCTTTGTGTGAGCTGCAGTGCCACCTGTGGTGGGGCAGTAAGTGCTGTCCTGCCAATTACACCCACATCCCAAAAGCACATTTTAAACACTCATAAATGCCTAACCAGAAGTAATGTTAGAAATAGGAAAGCATTTGAAAAGTAAAAATTACAAAGGGATACGGGAAAAAGCAGAGGAATGGAAGTACGGAGGTTTCGAGCTAATCCAGAGCCAGTACAGAGAAAAGGTGATGACCAATTCCAAGTTCAAAAACAAGGAAGAGATGGTCAAGCAGGTCTTACAAGTGGAGGAAAGTCGTACCTGTCACAAACCCCCACAAGGAAAGGGCTGTGAAATGGTTTTTCTGATGGTTTTGATTGATTTGATTTATTATTGCCACATGTATTGGTATACAGTGAAGAGTATTGTTTCTTCCACTATACAGACAAAGCATACAGTTCATAGAGAAGGAAATGAGAGGGTGCAGAATGTAGTGCTACAGTCATAGCTAGAGTGTAGAGAAAGATCAAATTTATGCAAGGTAAGTCCATTCAAAAGTCTGATGGCAGCAGGGAAGAAGCTGTTCTTGATTGTGATCTCAGACTTTTGTACCTTTTTCCCAATGGAAGAAAGTGAAAGAGTATGTCTGGGTGCATAGGGTCCTTGATGATGCTGGTTGCTTTTCTGAGACAGCAGGAAATGTAGACTGAGTCAATGGATGGGAGGCTGGTTTGTGTGATGGACTGAGCTATGTTCACAACCCTTTGTAGTTTCTTGCGATCTTGGTCAGAGCAGGAGCCATACCAAGCTGTGATACAACCAGAAAGGACACTTTCTATGATGTATCTGTAAAAACTGGTGAGAGGAATAGCGGACATGCCAAATTTCCTTAGCCTCTTGAGAAAGTAGAGGCGTTGGTGGGCTTTCTTAACTATAGTATCGGCGTGGGGGGAATAGGACAGGTTGTTGGTGATTTGGACATCTAGAAACTTGAAGTTCTCAACCATTTCCTTCGTTTTACTGACATTGAGGGAGAGATTATTGTTGTCGCACCAGTTCACCAGATTCTCTATCTCATTCCTGTACTCTGTCTCATCATTGTTTGAGATCCGACCCACTACGGTGGTGTCATCAGCAAACTTGAAAATGGCATTGGAGTGGAATTTGGCCACACAGTCATAGGTGTATAAGGAATATAGTAGGGGGCTGAGAACACAGCCTTGTGGGGCACCGGTGTTGAGGATAATGGTGGAGGAGGTGTTGTTGCCTATCCTTACTGATTGTGGTCTGTGAGTTAGGAAGTTCAGGATCCAGGCGCAGAGGGAGGTGCTGAGGCCCAGGCCACGGAGTTTGGAGATGAGTTTTGTGGGAATAATAGTGTTGAAGGCTGAGCTATAATCAATAAATAGGAGTCTGACATAGGTGTCTTTGTTATCCAGGTGTTCCAGGGTTGAATGTAGGGCCAGGGAGATGGTGTCTGCTGTGGACCTGTTGCGGCGATAGGTGAACTGTAGTGGATCCAGGCAATCTGGGAGGCAGGAATTGATTCGTGCGATAACTAACCTTTTGAAGCAAAGGTGATAATAGTGTATGCTTCTGCTGATGAACTGCAGTTTCTTAATGCATATATTACCATCTCGATATGAGCTTGTTCTGATGGACAAACAAAATCTCAGCATCAGAAGATTAAATCGGGATCTGCAGAGAACTGTGGCTTTTCTAACTGTTTCATCGTCTGGAATTGGTCTGGGGAGGAAGCTCGGTGTTTGCTGAGTATCTGGTAAGTCCCTAGTGAGTGGTAAAGTCTATTTCTATTCGAAAGATTTAAAATAGAACAGAAATTTGTGGTAAGATTAATAGGATAAATACATGATTAAATAACTAAGTAGTTAATTGAAACACGTAAGTATAGTAGGACTCTTGTGCTGACCATTTATTCTGTGATCCTGAACTGGGGAAGTAATTTAATTCTTTAGATGCACTTTAAGGCACTGGGCCAGAACCCCAGGTTATATTTGGAAGACAGACTAGACCCCGAAAAGGAAACAAATATTGGAAAAATGTGAGGAAAAGGTACTTCACTCCAGGATTGATTCCACTGACAAAATAGGGACTTTTATATCAAAATGTTCTTTATTACATAAGAACATAAGAGCCTGCCCCGCCATTCAATAAGATCATGGCTGATCTGAAGTGGATCAGTTCCACTTACCCGCCTGATCCCTATAACCCCTAATTCCCTTACCGATCAGGAATCCATCTATCCGTGATTTAAACATATTCAATGAGGTAGCCTCCACCATTTCAGTGGGCAGAGAATTCCAGAGATTCACCACCCTCTGAGAGAAGAAGTTCCTCCTCAACTCTGTCCTAAACTGACCCCCCTTTATTTTGAGGCTGTGCCCTCTAGTTCTAGCTTCCTTTCTAAGTGGAAAGAATCTCTCCACCTCTACCCTAGCCAGCCCCTTTATTATCTTATAGGTCTCTATAAGATCCCCCCTCAGCCTTCTAAATTCCAACGAGTACAAACCCAATCTGCTCAGTCTCTCCTCATAATCAACACTCATCTCTGGTATCAACCTGGTGAACCTTCTCTGCACTCCCTCCAAGGCCAATATATCCTTCCGCAAATAAGGGGACCAATACTGCACACAGTATTCCAGCTGCGGCCTCACCAATGCCCTGTACAGATGCAGCAAGACATCTCTGCTTTTATATTCTATCCCCCTTGCGATATAGGCCAACAAGGATGTTGCCTGGATTTTACAAGGATGTTGCCTGGATTTTACAAGGATGTTGCCTGGATTTTACAAGGATGTTGCCTGGATTTTACAAGGATGTTGCCTGGATTTTACAAGGATGTTGCCTGGATTTTACAAGGATGTTGCCTGGATTTTACAAGGATGTTGCCTGGACTTTACAAGGATGTTGCCTGGATTGGGGGGCATGCCTTATGAGGATAGGTTGAGGGAGCTTGGTCTCTTCTCCCTGGAGAGACGAAGGATGAGAGGTGACCTGATAGAGGTTTACAAGATGTTGAGGGGTCTGGATAGGGTGGACTCTCAGAGGCTATTTCCAAGGGCTGAAATGGTTGCTACGAGAGGACACAGGTTTAAGGTGCTGGGGGGTAGGTACAGGGGGGATGTCAGGGGTAAGTTTTTCACTCAGAGGGTGGTGGGTGAGTGGAATCGGCTGACGTCGGTGGTGGTGGAGGCAAACTCGTTGGGGTCTTTTAAGAGACTTCTGGATGAGTACATGGGATTTAATGGGATTGAGGGCTATAGATAGGCCTAGAGGTGGGGATGTGATCGGCGCAACTTGTGGGCCGAAGGGCCTGTTTGTGCTGTGGCTTTCTATGTTCTATGTTCTAACATCCCATTTGCCTTCTTGATCACCTGTTGCACCTGCAGACTGGGTTTTTGCGTCTCATGCACAAGGACCCCCAGGTCCCTATGCACAGTAGCATGTTGTAATTTTTTTCCATTTAGATAATACAATTTGCTATTACTTCCTCCAAAGTGAATAACCTTGCATTTGTCAACGTTATACTCCATCTGCCAGATCCTCGCCCACTCACTCAGCCTGTCCAAATCTCTCTGCAGACCTTCTACGCCCTCCACTTGATTCATTTTTCCACTCATCTTTGTGTCGTCTGCAAACTTTGTTACCCTACACTTAGTTTATTCTTAACACAGTTTAAATATATCCCTAACAAAGGAAATGGCATAACCATTAACAGTCGAACAATTCTTAAAACAAAGGAAACAATTTTAATTTCTAACTCATCACTGTTCCAGTTCCAAATGAACAACATTCCTCTTACAGAATTAAAGGTCACTTTAAATATAGTTGGCAATCACAAAAATACTTGCTATAATAAGCGTAGATAGCTTTGGAGTTTTCTGAGAGATCAGTTTCAGAGTAGCTTGCAGAAGCTTCCGTCTTCAAACAATTTCAACCCTGAACTGCAAAATCATCTTTCCTTCTGCTACAGACCCAGCACTGCACAGGAACCAAATTATCACATAACCCTGTCAATCAACTTCCCAAAAGAATATTTTATAGAGTCAGAGGTTTACAGCATGGAAACAGGCCCTTTGGCCCAACTTGTCCATGCCGCCCTTTTTTTAAAAACCCCTAAGCTAATCCCAATTGCCCGCATTTGGCCTATATCCCTCTATAACCATTGTACCCATGTAACTATCTAAATACTTTTTAAAAGACAAACTTGTACCCGCCTCTACTACTACCTCTGGCAGCTTGTTCCAGACACCACCCTCTGTGTGAAAACATTGCCCCTCTGGACACTTTTGTATCTCTCCCCTCTCACCTTAAACCTATGCCCTCTAGTTTTAGACTCCCCTACCTTTGGGAAAAGATATTGATTATCTAGCTGATCTATGCCCCTCATTATTTTATAGACCTCTATAAGATCACCCCTCAGCCTCCTACGCTCCAGAGAAAAAAGTCCCAGTCTGTCCAGCCTCTCCTTATAACTCAAACCATCAAGTCCTGGTAGCATCCTAGTAAACCTTTTCTGCACTCTTTCTAGTTTAATAATATCCTTTCTATAATAGGTTGACCAGAACTGTACACAGTATTCCAAGTGTGCCCTTACCAATGTCTTGTACAACTTCAACAAGGCGTCACAACTCCTGTATTCAATGTTCTGACCAATGAAACCAAGCATGCTGAAAGCTTCAGCACTCTATCCACCTGTGACTCCACTTTCAAGGAGCTATGAACCTGTACCCCTCGATTTCTTTGCTCTGTAACTCTCCCCAGCCCCCTACCATTAACTGAGGAAGTCCTGCCCTGGTTCAATCTACCAAAATGCATCACCTTGCATTTACCTAAATTAAACTCCATCTGCCATTCGTCAGCCCACCGGCCCAATTGATCAAGATCCCGTTGCAATCTGAGATAACCTTCACTGTCCACTATGCCACCAATCTTGGTGTCATATACAAAATTATTATCCATGCCTCCTATATTCTCATCCAAATCATTAATATAAATGACCAATAACAATGAATCCAGCACTGATCCCTGAGGCACGCCGCTGGTCACAGGCCTCCTGTTTGAAAAACAACCCTCTACAACCACCCTCCTGTCATCACGCCAATTGTGTATCCATTTAGCTACCTCACCCTGAATCCTGTGAGATTTAACCTTATGCAACAACATACCATACGATACCTTGTCAAAGGCCTTGCTAAAGTCCATGTAGACAACATCAACTGCACTGCCCTCATCTACCTTCTTGGTGACCCCTTCAAAAAACTCAATCAAATTTGTGAGACATGATTTTCCACTCTCAAACAATTTACCCACCACAGATGTGACGTTCACTGGCCTGTAGTTCCCAAGCTTTTCCCTGCAGCCCTTTTTAAACAAAGGGACGACATTTGCCACCCTCCAATCTTCAGGCACCTCACCCATGACTATCGATGATTCAAATATCTCGGCCAGGGGACCCGCAATTTCCTCCCTAGCCTCCCACAGTGTCCTCGGATATACTTCATCAGGTCCCGGGGATTTATCTACCTGATGCGCTTTGAGACTTCCAGCACCTCCTTCTCTGTTACATGTTCACTCCTCAAGACATCACTATTTATTTCCCCAAGTTCCCTAACATCCATGCCTTCCTCAACATTAAATACTGATGAGAAATATTCATTTAGGATCTCGCCCATCTCTTGTTGGTTCTTAAGAGGCCCTACTCTCTCCCTAGATACTCTTTTGGCCTTTACGTATTTGTAGAAGCTCTTTGGTTCTCCTTTGCCTTATCTGCCAAAACAATCTTGTGCCCCCTTTTTGCCCTCCTGATTTCTCAGAGTATAGAAGATTAAGCATCAGTCTAATTGTGTTTAAGCTGATTAACAGATTTGATAGAATAGATCAAGAGAATCTATTTCCCTTGGTGACTAGAGTCTGGAACAAGCCTTGAAATTATAGCCAGGATCATTCAGGAGTGATGTCAAGAAGTGTTTCCTCCCACAACGGAGAGTAAAAATCTAGAACTCTTCAACCTTCCTCTCCCAGCCCCCACCCCCTGCACCCCCAGTGATACTGAGGGTCGTTTAAAAATTAAACTCTGAGAACGATAGATTTTTGTTGGGTTTTAAGGGTTAGAGAACCAAGATGGGTTAATGGAATTAGGATACAAATTACACATGATCTAATTGAATGGCAGAACAGGTTTGAGGGGCTGAATGGCTTCCCCTGTTCCTCCATATCTATATCCAAATGCCCCATAGAAAGCTTTACTGTTTAAGATATATTCCATGCATTTACCACATTTCAGCCTGTACCTGCTTTCTACAGTTTGTTCCTGTTGCTCTGATGTACTGCTTATCTTCTGTCCATCCTATTGCTGTGTTTACAGGATGGGAGCCATTCACTCTATCTGATATTGCTTATCTGTGTGTTTCAGTCTCACTGCCCTCTCTGAAGCAGTGTTCATGTGTATTAATCATAAGGGCTCAGTACTAAGAGCTCAGAGTCGATGTGAACAGCTCTTTAGCTGTTCTCTAGTGTTTTGTAATCACTGCAATCTCATTTCATTTACAGTTTGATCAGAGACAAGAAGAATGAGCTCATTCAGGTTGCACTTCACTGTCTCACATTCACATACTCTGCCTCAGCCCTGCAAAGAGCTGAGGTGCATTGGCCATGCTAAATTCTCCCTCGGTGTACCCAAACAGGCACCGAGTGTGGCGACTGGGGGATTTTCACAGTAACTTCACTGCAGTGTGAATGTAAGCCTACATGTGGCACTAATGAATAAAGTTTAAAAAGAGAATCCTTCAGACAACATGGCACGTTTGCCGACATAGACATGCAATGAAATGATCAGCTTGACTCATTACTGCTCTCCCAACTCCTCTTTAATCCAAATAGACCTGAGAGAGAGAGAAAGAGACAGAGAACAGATACAGAAAGACAGAAAGAGATAGGGAGAGAGAAAGAGAGGGAGACAGGGAGAGAGAAAGAAAGGGAGACAGGAAGGTAGAAAGAGAGCTCACTTTAATCAGCTTGATTGACATTAAGAGTTCAGGTACTTTAATCCTGTGTTTTGACATTTCCAATCGGTGGCTGGGGATGTCAGGTCAGTGGTATTGGTGACAAAGTGGTATTATCATTGGACAAGTAATCCAGAGACCAAGGATAATGCTCAGAGGGCATGGGTTCGAATCCCACCATGGCAGCAAGTGGAATTTAAATTCAATTCATAAATCTACAATTAAGGGCTAGTCTACTGGCGACAATGAAAACATTGTCGATTGTCATAAAAACCCATCTGGTTCACTAATGTCCTTAAAGGAAGGAAATCTGAGTCCTTACCTGGTCTAGCTTACATGTGACTCCAGAGTCAGCAATGTGGTTGACTCCAGCTACCTCTGAAATGGCCAAGCGAGACACTCAGTTCTATCAAAGGAGCTAAAGGGTCTCAAAGGAGTGAAACCAAACGGACCACCAGACATTGACCTAAGCATCAGAGATGACAACAGAAAGCCCAACCCTGTTGATCCTGCTAAGTTCTCCTTACTAACATCTGGGAGTTTGTGCCAGAATTAGGAGAGCTGTCTCACAGACCAGTCAAGCAACAGCCTGACATAGTCATGCTCACAGAATCATACCTTACAGGCAACATCCTAGATACCACCTTAGATAACGTCCCAGACACCAACATCACCATCTCTGGGTGTGTCCTGACCCTCCGGCAGGACAGATCCAGCAGAGATGGTGGCAGCCCGGTGGTATACAGTCAGGAGGGAGTTGCTTTGGGAATCTTCAACATCAACTCTGGACCAAATGAAGTCTCATGACATCAGATCAAACATAGACAAGGAAACCACCTGTTGCTTACCACATATATGGATGATTACACACATTTCACACCATTCGCGACTCCTCAGCTATTGTCCTGTTAAGAACCCTGCTGATGTTACGTGACCCTTCAACATCCTGAAGGATAACTTGAAACACTGGTTCTTAGTGGTGTATATTTGTATAGAATAATGTGAGGAACAGTGTACAACCCAGTGAAGAACCAGTTCAGTCATTGTATAAACAATTAATAAAGGGTATTTATTAAAGTAAAAAAGAAACACACAAGAAAGACTAATGTACACTCTGAACCTTAAGTATATGAATAACTAAACACACCATTTTATCTGAGATTACCTTTTGTTCCCAAAACCCATGTTGCTAAAATCACTGAGACCCCTTTTCCCAGACACTTTAGTAATTCTAGAAATTAAATCCAGCCCATAATTACCACACAATACAATTAGCTGACCAAGTCCGGGAAAATGTTTTTTCCCGCTTCAATGAAGGTATGAAACTGTGTCTTTTAGAAGAGAATATCTGCTGTGACTCTAAATGTTTTGTGATTTATGCACGAGGATCCCGAAATCCCTGTGCTGCAGCTTCCTGCAGTCCTTCTCCTTTAGATAATGTTCAGCTCCTTTATTCTTCTTACCAAAGTGCGTAATTTCACATTTTCCTACATTATATTCCATCTACCAAGTTTTACCCACTCACATAACCTGTCTATATCTCTCTGTAGACTCTGTGCCATCCTCACCACTTGCCTTCCCATCTATTTTTCTGTCATCCACAAACCTGGCAATATTACATTCACTTCCCCCATCCAAATCATTTATATTACAAATAAATGTGGCCCAGCATTGATCCCACTAGTTACAGGTTACCATCCTGAAAATGCCCCTCTTATCTCAACTCTGTCTTCTATTAGTTAGCTAATCTTCTATCCATGCTAATATGCTATCCCAACACCATGGGTTCTTATTAAGTAGTCTTTTTTTGCTGTACCTAATCAAACACTTTTTGGAAATCCAAGATTATTGCATCTAATGGTTCCCTTTTATCAATCCTGCTTGTTACCACTTCAAAGAATTTATCAGGCATGATTTCCCCTTCATGAAGCCATGCTGACTCAGCTTGATTAAATTATGCATTTCAAAAGCCTCTGCTGTTACATCCTTTATAATGGACTCTTCCCAATGATAGCAGTTGAGCTAACTGGCCTAGAGTTGCCTATTTTTTTGCCTCTCCCCCTTTTTGAATAAGTGTGTTACATTGGCAATTTTCCAGTCCTCTGCGCTTTTTCTAGAATTTAAGAGGTCTTGGAAGATTAACAACATAAAAACTAGCAGCAGGAGTGGGCCATCTGGCCCCTCTCGGCTGCTCCGCCATTGAATAAGATAATGGCTGATCTTTTGGTGGACTCAGCTCCACTTACCCGCCCGCTCACCATCACCCTTAATTCCTTTACTGTTCAAAAGTCTATCTATCTCTGCCTTAAAAACATTCTGATGTGGACATGCCAGCGTTGGACTGGCGTACAAAGAACAATACAGCACAGGAACAGGCCCTTCGGCCCTCCAAGCCTGCAACAATCACGTGTTCCTAACTAGACCATCCGTTTGTATCCCTCTATTCCCAGTCTGTTCATATGGCTATCTAGATAAGTCTTAAACGATCCCAGCGTGTCCGCCTCAACCACCTTGCTTGGTAGTGCATTCCAGGCCCCCACCACCCTCTGTGTAAAATACGTCCCCCGAATATCTGTATTGAACCTTGCCCCCCTCACCTTGAAAACACAGTAAGAAGTCTCACAACACCAGGTTAAAGTCCAACAGGTTTATTTGGTAGCAAAAGCCACTAGCTTTCGGAGCGCTCGCTGCTACTTCGTCAGGTGAGTGGGAGTTCTGTTCACAAACAGGGCATATAAAGAGACAAACTCAATTTACAAGATAATGGTTGGAATGCGAGTCTTTACAGGTAATCAAGTCTTAAAGGTACAGACAATGTGAGTGGAGAGAGGGTTAAGCACAGGTTAAAGAGATGTGTATTATCTCCAGCCAGGACAGTTAGTGAGATGTTGTAAGCCCAGGCAAGTCGTGGGGGTTACAGATAGTGTGACATGAACCCAAGATCCCGGTTGAGGCCGTCCTCATGTGTGCGGAACTTGGCTATCAGTTTCTGCGCAGCAATTCTGCGCTGTCGTGTGTCGTGAAGGCTGCCTTGGAGAACACTTACCGGAAGATTAGAGGCTGAATGCCCGTGACTGCTGAAGTGTTCCCCGACTGGAAGGGCACTCTCCTGCCTGGTGATTGTCGAGCGGTGTTCATTCATTCGTTGTCGTAGTGTCTGCATGGTCTCCCCAATGTACCATGCCTCGGGACATCCTTTCCTGCAGCGTATCAGGTTGACAACGTTGGCCGAGTTGCAAGAGTATGTACCGTGTACCTGGTGGATGGTGTTCTCGCGTGAGATGATGGCATCCGTGTCGATGATCCGGCATGTCTTGCAGAGGCTGCTGTGGCAGTGTTGTGTGATGTCGTGGTCACTGTTCTCCTGAAGGCTGGGTAGTTTGCTGCGGACAGTGGTCCGTTTGAGGTTGTGTGGTTGTTTGAAGGCAAGAAGTGGGGGTGTGGAGATGACCTTGGCGAGATGTTCGTCTTCATCGATGACATGTTGAAGGCTCCGGAGAAGATGTCGTAACTTCTCCGCTCCAGGGAAGTACTGGACAACGAAGGGTACTCTGTCCACTGTGTCCCGTGTTTGTCTTCTGATGAGGTCGGTGCGGTTTTTCACTGTGGCACGTCGGAATTGTCAATCGATGAGTCGAACGCCATTTCCGTGTTCTTATGAGGGCATCTTTCAGCGTCGTCTGTTGCGATCCTCCTCATCTGAGCAGATCCTGTGTATACGGAGGGCTTGTCCGTAGGGATGGCTTCTTTATCGTGTTTAGGGTGGAAGCTGGAGAAGCGGAGCATCGTGAGGTTATCCATGGGCTTGCGGTAAAGTGAAGAGCTGAGGTGACCATCCTTGATGGAGATGCGTGTGTCCAAGAATGCAACCGATTCTGGAGAGTAGTCCATGGTGAGTCTGATGGTGGCATGGAACTTGTTGATGTCATCATAGAGTTGTTTCAGTGATTGTTCACCATGAGTCCAAAGGAAGAAAATGTCATCGATGTCTCTAGTGTATAGGATCGGTTGAAGGCCCTGTGCGGTGAAGAAGTCTTGTTCGAACCTGTGCATGAAGATGTTGGCATATTGCAGTGCAAATTTGGTCCCCATGGCTGTTCCGTGTGTTTGGATGAAGAACTGGTTGTTGAAGGTGAAGATGTTGTGGTCCAGGATGAAGCGGATGAGTTGTAGAATTGCGGATGAGTTGTAGAATTGCATCTGGAGATTGGCAGTTGTCGGCGTTGAGCACTGAGGCAGTTGCAGCAATGCCTTCGTCATGGGGATGCTGGTGTTGAGTGCCGAGACATCCATTGTGACGAGGAGTGCTCCTGGTTCAACTGCTCCATGTGTGCTGAGTTTCTGTAGGAAGTCCGTAATGTCATGACAATAACAGAAAAATGGAGGAGATTCACTCGGTTGATTTCAGAGTTGAGAGTGTTGGTTTATGAGGAGAGACTGAGTAGACTAGGACTATACTCATTGGAATTCAGAAGAATGAGGGGGGATCTTATAGAATGAGGGGGCATAGCCTCAAAATAAGGGGAAGCAGATTTCAGACTGAGTTGAGGAGGAACTTCTTCACACAAAGGGTTGTGAATCTGTGGAATTCCCTGTCTAGTGAAGCAGTTGAGGCTACCTTGTTGAATGTTTTTAAGATATGGAAATGCCGGCATTGGACTGGGGTAAGCACAGTAAGAAGTCTCACAACACCAGGTTAAAGTCCAACAGGTTTATTTGACAGCACTAGTTTTCGGAGCCTCAAGCTCCTTCTTCAGGTGAGTGAGGACTTGTACATAGAACATAGAACAGTACAGCACAGAACAGGCCCTTCGGCCCACGATGTTGTGCCGAGCTTTATCTGAAACCAAGATCAAGCTATCCCACTCCCTATCATCCTGCTGTGCTCCATGTGCCTATCGAATAACCGCTTAAATGTTCCTAAAGTGTCTGACTCCACTATCACTGTACGCAGTCCATTCCACACCCCAACCACTCTCTGAGTAAAGAACCTACCTCGGACATCCTTCCTATATCTCCCACCATGAACCCTATAGTTATGCCCCCTTGTAATAGCTCCATCCACCCAAGGAAATAGTCTTTGAACTTTCACCCTATCTATCCCCTTCATCATTTTATGAACCTCTATTAAGTCTCCCCTTAACCTCCTCCGCTCCAGAGAGAACAGCCCTAGCTCCCTCAACCTTTCCTCATAAGACCTACCCTCCAAACCAGGCAGCATCCTGGTAAATCTCCTCTGCACTCTTTCCAGCACTTCCACATCCTTCTTATAGTGAGATGACCAGAACTGCACACAATATTCCAAATGTGGTCTCACCAAGGTCCTGTACAGTTGCAGCATAACCCCACGGCTCTTAAACTCCAACCCCCTGTTAATAAAAGCTAACACACTATAGGCCTTCTTCACAGCTCTAACCACTTGAGTGGCAACCTTTAGAGATCTGTGGATATGGACCCCAAGATCTCTCTGTTCCTCCACTGTCTTCAGAACCCTACTTTTGACCCTGTAATCCACACTTAAATTAGTCCTACCAAAATGAATCACCTCACATTTATCAGGGTTAAACTCCATCTGCCATTTTTCAGCCCAGCTTTGCATCCTATCTATGTCTCTTTGCAGCCTACAACAGCCCTCCACCTCATCCACTACTCCATCAATTTTGGTGTCATCAGCAAATTTACTGATCCACCCTTCAGCCCCCTCCTCTAGGTCATTAATAAAAATCACAAATAGGAGAGGACCAAGCACTGATCCCTGTGGCACTCCGCTAGCAACCTGCCTCCAGTCCAAAAATTTTCCATCCACCACCACCCTCTGTCTTCGATCAGATATGATGTGGAGATGCCGGCGTTGGACTGGGGTAAACACAGTAAGAGTTTTAACAACACCAGGTTAAAGTCCAACAGGTTTATTTGGTAGCAAATACCATTAGCTTTCGGAGCGCTGCTGACTAAGGAGTAGCGCTCCGAAAGCTAATGGTATTTGCTACCAAATAAACCTGTTGGACTTTAACCTGGTGTTGTTAAAACTCTTACTTCGATCAGATAGCCAGTTACCTATCCAATCGGCCAACTTTCCCTCTATCCCACACCTCCTCACTTTCATCATAAGCCGACCATGGAGGACCTTATCAAACGCCTTACTAAAATCCATCCTTCATCAACACACTTAGTTACCTCCTCAAAAAATTCAATCAAATTTGTGAGGCACGTCTTGCCCTTCACGAATCCGCATCTTTCTAAATGGTCGTAAATCCCATCCCTAAGGACCTTTTCCATCAACTTACCAACCACCGAAGTGTTCACAAATAGGACATATAAAGACACGAACTCAATTTACAAGATAATGATTGGAATGTAAGTCTTTACAGGTAATCAAGTCTTAAAGCTACAGACAATGCGAGTGGAGAGAGGGTTAAGCACAGGTTAAAGAGATATGTATTGTCTCCAGCCAGGACAGTTAGTGAGATTTTGCAAGCCCAGGCAAGTCGTGGGGGTTACAGATAGTGTGACATGAACCCAAGATCCCGGTTGAGGCCATCCTCATGTGTGCAGAACTTGGCTATCAGTCTCTGCTCAGTGATTCTATGTTGTCGTGTGTCGTGAAGGCCGCCTTGGAGAACGCTTACCTGAAGATCAGAGGCGAATGTCCGTGACTGCTGAAGTGTTCCCCGACTGGAAGAGAACACTCCTGCCTGGTGATTGTCGAGCGGTGTTCATTCATTGTCATAGCGTCTGCATGGTCTCCCCAATGTACCATGCCTCGGGACATCCTTTCCTGCAGCGTATCAGGTTGACAACGTTGGCCGAGTTGCAAGAGTATGTACCGTGTACCTGGTGGATGGTGTTCTGACGTGAGATGATGGCATCCGTGTCGATGATCCGGCACGTCTTGCAGAGGTTGCTGTGGCAGGGTTGTGAGATGTCGTCGTCACTGTTCTCCTGAAGGTTGGGTAGTTTGCTGCGGACAATGGTCTGTTTGTGGTTGTGCGGTTGTTTGAAGGCAAGAAGTGGGGGTATGGGGATGGCCTTGGCGAGATGTTTGTCTTCAACAGGCCCTTTGGCCCACAAGTTGCGCCGAACATGTCCCTACCTACAAGGCTTACCTACAACCCTCTATCTTACTAACTTCCATGAACTTATCCAAAAGTCTCTCAAAAGACCCTATCGAATCTGCCTCCACCACCACTACCGGCAGCCGATTCCACGCACGCACCACCCTCTGAGTGAAAAACGTACCCCTAACATCTCCTCTGTACCTACTCCCCAGCACCCTAAACCTGTGACCTCTTGTGGCAACCATTTCAGCCCTGGGTAAAAGCCTCTGAGAATCCACTCTATCAATACCCCTCAACATCTTATACACCTCTATCAGGTCACCTCTCATCCTTCGCCTCTCCAAGAAGAAAAGACCTCGCTCTCTCAACCTATCCTCATAAGTCATGCCACCTAATCCAGGCAACATCCTTGTAAATCTCCTCTGCACCTTTTCTATGGCTTCCACATCCTTTCTGTAATGAGGCGACCAGAACTGGGTACAGTACTCCAGGTGGGGTCTGACCAGGGTCCTATACAGCTGTAGCATTATCTCCCGATTTCTAAACTCAATTCCTCTATTGATGAAGGCCAGTATTCCATACGCCTTCTTAACCACAGCCTCCACCTGCGATGCTGCTTTGAGCGTCCTATGAACCCGGACCCCAAGATCCTTCTGATCTTCCACACTGCCAAGCGTCTTGCCCTTAATATTATATTCTTTCATCCTATTCGACCTGCCAAAATGAACCACCACACACTTATCTGGGTTGAAGTCCATCTGCCACTTCTCCGCCCAGTCTTGCATCTTATCTATGTCTTGTTGCAACTGCTGACATCCCTCTACACTATCCACAAGCCCACCAACCTTTGTGTCATCAGCAAACTTGGCAACCCATCCTTCCACTTCCTCATCCAGGTCATGTATAAAAATCCAGGTCAATTCATAAAAGGATAGAACATAGAACATAGAACATTACAGCGCAGAACAGGCCCTTCGGCCCACGATGTTGCACCGACCAGTTAAAAAAAAAAACTGTGACCCTCCAACCTAAACCAATTTCTTTTCGTCCATGAACCTATCTACGGATCTCTTAAACGCCCCCAAACTAGGCGCATTTACTACTGATGCTGGCAGGGCATTCCAATCCCTCACCACCCTCTGGGTAAAGAACCTACCCCTGACATCGGTTCTATAACTACCCCCCCTCAATTTAAAGCCATGCCCCCTCGTGCTGGATTTCTCCATCAGAGGAAAAAGGCTATCACTATCCACCCTATCTAAACCTCTAATCATCTTATATGTTTCAATAAGATCCCCTCTTAGCCGCCGCCTTTCCAGCGAAAACAATCCCAAATCCCTCAGCCTCTCCTCATAGGATTTCCCCTCCATACCAGGCAACATCCTGGTAAACCTCCTCTGCACCCTCTCCAAAGCCTCCACATCCTTCCTGTAATGTGGGGACCAGAACTGCACACAGTACTCCAAGTGCGGCCGCACCAGAGTTGTGTACAGTTGCAACATAACGCTACGACTCCTAAATTCAATCCCCCTACCAATAAACGCCAAGACACCATATGCCTTCTTAACAACCTTATCTACTTGATTCCCAACTTTCAGGGATCTATGCACACATATACCTAGATCCCTCTGCTCCTCCACACTATTCAAAGTCCTCCCGTTAGCCCTATACTCAACACATCTGTTATTCCTACCAAAGTGAATTACCTCACACTTCTCCGCATTAAACTCCATCCGCCACCTCTCGGCCCAACTTTGCAACCTGTCTAAGTCTTCCTGCAAACTACGACACCCTTCCTCACTGTCTACCACACCACCGACTTTGGTGTCATCAGCAAATTTGCTAATCCACCCAACTATACCCTCATCCAGATCATTAATAAATATTACAAACAGCAGTGGCCCCAAAACAGATCCCTGAGGTACACCACTTGTAACCGCACTCCATGATGAATATTTACTATCAACCACCACCCTCTGTTTCCTATCCGCTAGCCAATTCCTGATCCAATTTCCTAGATCACCCCCAATCCCATACATCTGCATTTTCTGCAGAAGCCTACCATGGTGAACCTTATCAAACGCCTTACTAAAATCCATATATACCACGTCCACTGCCCTGCCCCCATCCACCTCCTTGGTCACTTTCTCAAAAAACTCAATAAGGTTAGTAAGGCACGACCTACCTGCCACAAAACCATGCTGACTATCACCTATCAATTCATTACTCTCCAAATAACTATAAATCCTATCCCTTATAATTTTTTCCAACATCTTGCCGACAACAGAAGTGAGACTCACCGGTCTATAATTCCCGGGGAAGTCTCTGTTCCCCTTCTTAAACAATGGGACAACATTCGCTAACCTCCAATCTTCTGGTACTATACCAGAGGCCAACGACGACCTGAAGATCAGAGCCAGAGGCTCTGCAATCACTTCTCTTGCCTCCCAGAGAATCCTTGGATAAATCCCATCCGGACCAGGGGATTTATCTATTTTCAGACCCTCCAGAATATCCTGCACATCCTCCTTATCAACTGTAATACTGTCTATTCTACTCCCTTGCAACCCAGTGTCCTCCTCAGCTATATTCATGTCCCCTTGCGTGAACACCGAAGAGAAATATTGGTTCAATGCTTCACCAATCTCCTCCGGTTCCACACATAACTTCCCTCTGCCATCTATAACTGGCCCTAAACTTGCCCTAACCAACCTTCTGTTCTTGACATACCTATAGAACGCCTTAGGATTCTCTTTAACCCTATCCGCCAAAGTCTTCTCATGTCCCCTTTTAGCCCTTCTAAGCTCGCTCTTCAACTCCCTCTTAGCCAATCTAAAGCTTTCTAGTGCACTACCCGAGTGCTCACGTCTCATCCGAACATAAGCCTCCTTTTTCTTTTTAACCAACAAAGAAACTTTTTTGGTGCACCACGGTTCCCTAGCCCTACCAATTCCTCCTTGCCTGACAGGGACATACCTATCACAGACTCGCAGTAGCTGCTCCTTGAAAAAACTCCACATGTCGGACGTTCCCAGTCCCTGTAATCTCCTAGTCCAACCTATGTTTCCTAATTCTCTCCTAATAGCCTCATAATTACCCTTCCCCCAGCTAAAACCACTGGCCCGAGGTTCATGCCTATCCCTTTCCATCACTAAGGTGAACGTAACCGAATTGTGGTCACTATCACCAAAATGCACACCAACTTCCAAGTCTAGCACCTGGTCTGGCTCATTTCCCAGCACCAGATCCAATATAGCCTCACCTCTAGTTGGCCTGTCTACATACTGAGTCAAAAAACCTTCCTGCACGCTTTGAACAAAAACTGACCCCTCTAACGAGCTAGAGCTATAACAATTCCAGTCAATATTAGTCAAGTTAAAATCCCCCATAACAATTGCCCTATTACTTTCACTCCTAAGCAGGATTGACTCCGCAATCCTTTCCTCAACCTCTCTAGAACTTTTAGGAGGTCTATAAAAGACTCCCAACAGGGTGACCTCTCCTCTCCTATTTCTAATCTCCGCCCATACTACCTCAACAGATAAGTCCTCATCAAACCTCCTCTCTGACACTGTGATACAATCTCTGACCAATAATGCTACCCCTCCCCCTCTTCTACCTCCTTCCCTACTTCGACTAAAACATTTGAACCCCGGGACCTGCAGCATCCATTCCTGCCCCTGCTCTATCCATGTCTCTGAAATAGCCACAACATCGAAGTCCCAGGTACTGATCCACGCTGCAAGTTCACCCACTTTATTGCGAATACTCCTGGCATTGAAGTATACACATTTCAAACCCTGCTCCACCCCACCTCTGCAATGCCGTGCATTGCAGTCCCCATCCATGCATCCCTCACTTTCAGATGGAGGAATATAATATTAATGGTAGGACTCTTGGCAGAGTGGAAGATCAGAAGGATCTTGGGGTCCGAGTTCATAGGGCGCTCAAAGCAGCTGTGCAGGTTGAGGCTGTGGTTAAGAAGGCGTATGGTGTACTGGCCTTCATCAATCGAGGAATTGAGTTTAGGAGTTGTGAGATAATGTTGCAGCTATATGGGACCCTGGTCAGACCCCACTTGGAGTACTGTGCTCAGTTCTGGTCGCCTCATTACAGGAAGGATGTGGAAACCATAGAAAGGGTGCAGAGGAGATTTACAAGGATGTTGCCTGGGTTGAGGAGCATGCCTTATGAGGATAGATTGAGTGAGCTCGGCCTTTTCTCCTTGGAGAGACGAAGGATGAAAGGTGACCTGATAGAGGTGTGTAAGATGTTGAGAGGTATTGATCGAGTGGATAGTCAGAGGCTTTTTCCCAGGGCTGAAATGGTTGCCACAAGAGGACACAGGTTTAAGGTGCTGGGGAGTAGGTACAGAGGAGATGTCAGGGGTAAGTTTTTCACTCAGAGGGTGGTGGGTGTGTGGAATGGGCTGCCAGTAACGGTGGTGGAGGCGGATTCGATAGGGTCTTTTAAGAGACTTTTAGATAAGTACATGGAACTTAGTAAGAGGGTTATAGGTAAGCCTAGTAATCGCTAAGGTAGGGACATGTTCGGCACAACTTTGTGGGCTGAAGGGTCTGTATTGTGCTGTAGTTTTTCTATGTTTCTGGAAATCCAGATACACCACATCCACCGGTTTCTCATTGTCCACTGCACTCGTAATGTCCTCAAAGAATTCCAGTAAATTAGTAAAACATGGCCTGCCTTTCATGAACCCATGCTGCATCTTCCCAATGGGATAATTACTATCCAGTGCATTCACTATCTCTGTCGCTACTTCTTTTAATATCCTAGGATTCAACCCATCAGGACCATGGGGAATGATTGGCCATTAGCCCCATTCATTTCCTGGTATCTTTTCTCTAATGATAGTTACTATATTTATCCGCCCCCCGCCCACCCCCACACTCCTTCTGGCTTTTGATTATTTCGGTATCTTTGGAATATTATTAGTGTCTTCCGCAGTGAAGACTGACACAAGGTATTTATTTAACTCCACTGCCATTTCCTGATTCCCCATTATTTTTTCCACAGTCTCATTCTCTAAGAGGGTTATGTTCACTTTGGCCTCTCTCTTCCTTTTTATATATTTAAAAGTGTTCTTACTGGGGCGGCACTGTGGTAGCACTGCTGCCTCACAGTGCCAGGGACCTGGGTTTGATGCCTCACAGAAATTCTGGCCTTGGGTGACTGTGTGCAGTTTGCACATTTGCCCCATTTCTGGGGGGTTTGCTCCAGGTGCTCTGCTTTCCTCCCACAATCAAAAAGATGAATAGGTTAGGTGGATTGGCCATGCTAAATTGCTACTTAATGTCCACATGTATAATAGGTTGGGTGAATTAGCAATGGTAAATGTGCATGGTTATGGGGATAGAGTGGGGTTCGGGCCTTGGTAAGATGCTGTTTCGGAGAGTCAGTGCAGACTGGATGGGCCAAATGGCCTCCTTCTGCACTGTAGGGATCCATGATTCAAGTTTTACAACAACCTGAGGTCCCTATCTGCTTCAAGAAGACAACCATCATCCCAGTACCAAAGAGAAGCCAAGCAGTGTGCCTTAATGACTATCATCCGGTGGCTCTAACATTCATCATTATGAAGTGCTTCGAAAGGCTAGTCATGGCACGAATCAATTCCGCCTTCCCGACTGCCTGGATCCACTACAGTTTGCCTACCGCCGCAACAGGTCTACAACAGATGCCATCTCCCTGGCCCTGCACTCAACCCTGGAACACCTAGATAACAAAAACACCTATATCAGACTCCTATTTATCGACTACAGCTCAGCCTTCAACACCATTGTTCCGACGAAATTCATCTCCAAACTCCGTAGCTTGGGCCTCGGCACCTCCCTCTGCGGCTGGATCCTGAACTTCCTAACCCACAGATCACGATCAGTAAGGAGAGGCAACAACACCTCCTCCATGATCATCCTCACCTCCTCCAACTCGATTTTCAAGCTTGCTGATGACACCACCGTAGTGGGTCGGATCTCAAACAATGACGAGACAGAGTACAGGAATGAGATAGAGAATCTAGTGATGACAATCTAGCGGTGATAATAATCTCTCCCTCAATGTCAACAAAATGAAAGAGATTGTCATCAAATTCTGGAAGCGTAGTGGAGAACATGCCCCTGTCTACATCAACAGGGACGAAGTAGAAATGGTTGAGAGCTTCAAGATTTTAGGTGTCCAGATCACCAACAACCTGTCCCATCCCCCAATGCTGACACTATAGGTAAGAAAGCCCACCAACGCCTCTACTTTCTCACAAGCCTAAAGAAATTTAACATGTCAGCTATGACTCTCACCAACTTTTACAGATGCACCATAGAAAGCATTCTTTCCGGATGTATCACAGCTTGGTATGGCTCCTGCTCTGTCCAAGATGCAAGGGACTACAAAAGGTCGTGGATGTAGCCCAATCCATCACGCAAACCAGCCTCCCATCCATTGGCTCTGTCTCCACTTCCCGCTGCCTTTGCAAAGCAGCCAGTTTAATTAAGGACCCCACGCACCCCGGACATTCTCTCTTCCACCTTCTTCTGTCGGGAAAAAGATACAAAAGTCTGAGGTCACGTACCAACCGACTCAAGAACAGCTTCTTCCCTGCTGCTGTCAGACTTTTGAATGGACCTACCTTGCATTAAGTTAATCTTTCTCTACACCCTAGGTATGACTGTAACACTACATTCTGCACACTCATTTCCTTCTCTATGAATGGTATGCTGTATAGTGCGCAAGGAACAATACTTTTCACTGTATACAAATACATGTGACAATAATAAATCAAATCAAATTTTTATATTATTTGTGAGTTTACTCTCATAGTTTATCTTCTTCCTCTTTTTTTTTTGGTCCTATTTTGTTGTCATTTTAACTTTCCCAATCCTCTGGTTTCCCATTAATCTTTGTCACATGGTATGTTTTTTCTTTGAGTTTAGTACTATCTTTAACTTCCTTGGTTCGCCATGTTTAATTTATCCCCTTCCTAGAATCCTTACTCTTTGTTGTGAGTCATGAATTATTTTCATAAACACTGCTGGTAAACTGCCTTTGATCAAATTTCTTTCCCAGTCCACTCCAGCCAGCTCTGCCCTCATTCCTTTGTAATTACGTTGTTTCCGACCCAGGTTTCTCACCACAAGCTTTCTATTGTATCTGACCTGTTCTGTACCTGTCCTGGGAGTGTTTGATGAGGACAGTGTAGAGGGAGCTTTACTCTGTATCTAACCCCGTGCTGTCCCTGTCCTGGGAGTGTTTGATGGGGACAGTGTAGAGGGAGCTTTACTCTGTATCTAACCCCGTGCTGTCCCTGTCCTGGGAGTGTTTGATGGGGACAGTGTAGAGGGAGCTTTACTCTGTATCTAACCCCGTGCTGTCCCTGTCCTGGGAGTGTTTGATGGGGACAGTGTAGAGGGAGCTTTCCTCTGTATCTAACCCCGTTCTGTATCTGTCCTGGGAGTGTTTAATGGGGACGGTGTAGAGGGAGCTTTACTCTGTATCTAACCCCGTGCTGTACCTGTCCAGGGAGTGTTTGATGGGGACAGTGCGGAGGGAACTTTACTCTGTATCTAACCCCGTGCTGTACCTGCCCTCGGAGTGTTTGATGGGTAATCATGGTAAGAAGTCTCACAACATCAGGTTAAAGTCCAACAGGTTTATTTGGTAGCACAAGCTTTCAGAGTGTCGCTCCTTCTTCAGATGAGTGAGGAGTTGTGTTCACAAACAGGGCATATAAAGAAACAAATTCAATTTACAAGATAATGGTTGGAATGCGAGTCTTTACAGGTAATCAAGTGTTAAAGGTACAGACAATGTGAGTGGAGAGAGGGTTAAGCACAGGTTAAAGAGATGTGTATTGTCTCCAGCCAGAACAGTTAGTAAGATTCTGCAAGCCCAGGCAAGTCGTGGGGGTTACAGATAGTGTGACATGAACCCAAGATCCCGGTTGAGGCCGTCCTCATGTGTGCGGAACCTGACTATCAGTTTCTGCTCAGCGACTCCGCATTGTTGTGTGTCGTGAAGGCCGCCTTGGAGAACGCTTACCTGAAGATCAGAGGCCGAATGCCCGTGACCGCTGAAGTGCTCCCCAACAGGAAGAGAACAGTCCTGCCTGGTGATTGTTGAGTGGTGTTCATTCATCCGCTGTCGTAGTGTCTGCATGGTCTCCCCAATGTACCATGCCTCGGGACATCCTTTCCTGCAGCGTATCAGGTAGACAACGTTGGCCGAGTTGCAAGAGTATGTACCGTGTACCTGGTGGATGGTGTTCTGACGTGAGATGATGGCATCCGTGTCGATGATCCGGCACGAATGGAAGGGCAGCTGACAGAGGGATCCGCGGTGCATCAACCGAAGAGGAAAGAGTCGAATTGGACTCCTCCGGAAGGCCGCTGCCTTCGACTTGACATGTATGCCCAGGAGGTGCATCAATGCCAGATTCATCAGCCGCACTCACAAGACAGCCCCGAACATCACCCAAGCACAACGCAACGCCATCCACGCTCTCAAGACCAACCACAACATTGTCATCAAACCAGCAGACAAAGGAGGGGCCATCGTCATACTGAACAGAACGGATTACTGCAAAGAAGTGTACTGACAACTGAACAACGAGGAACACGACAGACAGTTACCCACAGATCCGACCAAAGAACACACCTGTCAACTCAACAGACTCTATCAAGACCTTTGATCCGGACCTTCAGAGCACCCTCCGTGCTTTCATCTCACGTACTCCCCGCATTGGAGATCTCTACTGCCTCCCGAAGTTACACAAGGCCAACACACCCGGCCGTCCCATCGTATCGGGCAATGAGAACCTGTGCGAAAAACTCTCCGGCTGCGCCGAGGGCATCCTGAAACCCATTGTACAAAGAACCCCCAGCTTCTGTCGCGACACTACAGACTTCCTACAGAAACTCAGCGCACTTGGAACAGTTGAACCAGGAACACTCCTCGTCACAATGGATGTCTCGGCACTCTACACCAGCATCCCCCACGACGACGGCATTGCTGCAACGGCCTCAGTACTCAACACCGACAACTGCCAATCTCCAGATGCAATTCTACAACTCATCCGCTTCATCCTGAACCACAATGTCTTCACCTTCAACAACCAGTTCTTCATCCAGACACACGGAACAGCCATGGGGACCAAATTCACTCCTCAATATGCCAACACCTTCATGCACAGGTTCGAACAAGACCTCTTAACCGCACAGGACCTTCAACCGATGCTATACACTAGATACATCGATGATATTTTCTTCCTTTGGACTCATGACTCCTTTGGACTTTAATTTAGACAAATGTGAGGTGATGCATTTTGGTAGATTGAACCAGGGCAGGACTTACTCAGTTAATGGTAGGGCATTGGGGAGAGTTACAGAATAACGAGATCTAGGGGTAGATGTTCATAGCTCCTTGAAAGTGGAGCCACAGGTGGACAGAGTGGTGAAGAAGGCATTCAGCATTCTTGGTTTCATCAGTCAGAACATTGAATACAGGAGTTGGAATGTCTTGTTGAAGCTGTACAAGACATTGGTAAGGCCACACTTGGAATACTGTGTGCAATTCTGGTCACCCTATTATAGAAAGGATATTATTAAACTAGAAAGAGTGCAGAAAGATTTACTAGGATGCTACCGGGACTTGATGGATTGAGTTATAAGGAGAGGCTGGATAGACTGGGACTTTTTTCTCTGGAGCGTAGGAGCCTGAGGGGTGATCTTATAGAGGTCTATAAAATAATGAGGGGCATAGATCAGATAGATAGTCAATATCTTTTCCCAAAAGTAGGGGAGTCTAAAACTAGAGGGCATAGGTTTAAGGTGAAAGTGTCCAGAGGGGCAGTTTTTTCACACAGAGAGTGGTGAGTGTCTGGGACAAGCTGCCAGAGGTAGTAGTAGAGGCAGGTACAATTTTGTCTTTTAAAAAGCATTCAGATAGTTACATGGGTACGATGGGTATAGAGGGATATGGGCCAAATGTGGGCAATTGGGATTAGCTTACGGGTTTTTTTAAAAAAGGGCGGCATGGACAAGTGGGGCCGAAGGGCCTGTTTCCATGCTGTAAACCTCTATGACTCTATGGCGAACAATCACTGAAACAACTACATGATGACATTAACAAGTTCCATCCCACCACCAGACTCGCCATGGACTACTCTCCAGAAACGGTTGCATTCTTGGACACACCCATCTTCTCGTGTCTGCGTGGGTTTCCTCCGGGCGCTCCCGTTTCCTCCCACAGTCCAAAGATGTGCGGATTAGGTTCATTGGCCATGCTAAAATTGCCCCTTAGTGTCCTGAGATGTGTAGGTTAGAGGGGTTAGTGGGTAAAATATGTAGGGATATGGGGGTAGGGCCTGGGTGGGATAGTGGTTGGTGCAGACTCGATGGGCCGAATGGCCTCTTTCTGTACTGTAGGGTTTCTATGATTCTATGATCTCCATCAAGGACGGTCACCTCAGCACTTCACTTTACCGCAAGCCCACGGATGACCTCACGATACTTCCACCCTAAACACGTTAAAGAAGCCATCCCCTACGGACAAGCCCTCCGAATACACAGGATCTGCTCAGATGAGGAGGATCGCAACAGACACCTCCAGACGCTGAAAGATGCCCTCATAAGAACAGGATATGGTGCTCAACTAATCGATCAACAGTTCCGACGTGCCACAGCGAAAAACCGCACCGACCTCCTCAGAAGACAAACACGGGACACGGCGGACAGAGTACCCTTCATCGTCCAGTACTTCCCCGGAGCGGAGAAGCTACGGCATCTCCTCCGGAGCCTTCAACATGTCATTGATGAAGACGAACATCTCGCCAAGGCCATCCCCACACCCCCACTTCTTGCCTTCAAACAACTGCACAACCTCAAACAGACCATTGTCCGCAGCAAACTACCCAACCTTCAGGAGAACAGTGACCACGACACCACACAACCCTGCCACAGCAACCTCTGCAAGATGTGCCGGATCATCGACACGGATGCCATCATCTCACGTGAGAACACCATCCACCAGGTACACGGTACCTACTCTTGCGACTCGGCCAACGTTGTCTACCTGATACGCTGCAGGAAAGGATGTCCCGAGGCATGGTACATTGTGGAGACCATGCAGACGCTACAACAATGGATCAATGAGCACCGCTCGACAATCACCAGGCAAGACTGTTCTCTTCCTGTGGGGGAGCACTTCAGCAGTCACGGGCATTCGGCCTCTGATCTTCGGTAAACATTCTCCAAGGCAGCCTTCACGACACACGACAACGCAGAATCGCTGAGCAGAAACTGATAGTCAGGTTCCGGACACATGAGGACGGCCTCAAAGGGGATCTTGGGTTCACGTCACACTATCTGTAACCCCCACGATTTGCCTGGGCTTGCAGAGTCTCACTAACTGTCCTGGCTGGAGACAATACACATCTCTTTAACCTGTGCTTAACCCTCTCTCCACTCACATTGTCTGTACCTTTAAGACTTGATTACCTGTAAAGACTCGCATTCCAACCATTATTTTGTAAATTGAGTTTGTGTCTTTCTATGCCCTGTTTGTGAACACAATTCTTCACTCACCTGAAGAAGAAGCAACGCTCCAAAAGCTTGTGCTACCAAATAAACCTGTTGGACCTTAACTTGGTGTTGTGAGACTTCTTGCTGTGCTTACCCCAGTCCAACGCCGGCATCTCCACATCGTGTTTGATGGGGGACAGTGTAGAGGGAGCTTTACTCTGTATCTAACCCCGTGCTGTACCTGTCCTGGGAGTGTTTGATGGGGGACAGTGTAGAGGGAGCTTTACTCTGTATCTAACCCCGTGCTGTACCTGTCCTGGGAGCGTTTGATGGAGGCAGTGTAGAGGGAGCTTTACTCTGTATCTAACCCTGTGCTGTACCTGTCCTGGGTGTGTTTGATGGGGGACAGTGTAGAGGGAGCTTTACTCTGTATCTAACCCCGTGCTGTACCTGTCCAGGGAGTGTTTGATGGAGAAAGTGTAGAGGGCGATTTAGGTTGGTCTGGGCTCTATGCAAATTTCTGAATATGGATCTCATGACAACATGGACAACTTGAGGCAAACAGTACAGGTGGATGTAAATGGAAGGTAGATAAGAATGTGGGAGAGAATAATAGAAGGATTTGCTAAATGAAAGGTGGTTTTGAAACCATAAACACTGGGATAGATGTGTTGGGCTGTTTGTGTTATAAATACTGTGGCAACATACACAGGGCAGTAAACCTCTCTCCTGTCAAAGACAGTGGTTGCTGGATTGGGTGTAAATTTAAATAAAATCCCAACAGTGCAGAATGAGGCCATTTGGCCCATCAAGCCTGCACTGACAGCAATCTGACCCAGGCCTGATCCAGGAGGAAACCGGAGCACTCAGAAGAAAAACCCACGCAGACACGGGGAGAATGTGCAAACTCCACACAGGCAGTGACCAACGCTGGGAATCGAACCCAGGTCCTTGGCGCTGTGAGGCAGCAGTATTAACCACTGTGTCACTGTGCCACCTCTGTAAATTGTAAGATTGACAGATTTCTTTTAAAGATAGTAAGGAACAGAGTAATAAAATCATGCATAGGATATGGGGAATAGGCCGGCTAATGGGATAGAAACATAGAAGAAGATAGGAGCAGGAGGCGGCCATTTGGCCCTTTGAGCCTGCTCTGCCATTCATTACCATCGTGTCTGATCGTCCGACTCAATAGCCAAAACCTGTTTTTTCCCCATAACCTTTGATCCCGTTTGCCCCAAGTGCTATATCCAGCCGCCTCTTGAATGTATTCAATGTTTTGGCATCAACTACTTCCTGTGATAATGAATTCCCCAGGCTCACCCCTCCCTGATGAGCTCAATGCATTCTACGCCCATTTTGAGCAAGAGGTCAGCGAGAGCATTTCCTCCACCCTGGAAGCCCTGGATGAACCTGTATCTGGGGTCACCATTGCAGATGTCAGAGCAACTTTCTTGAAGGTCAACCCATGGAAAGCAACTGGCCCGGATGGGGTTTCCGGACATGCACTCAGATCCTGTGCAGCTCAGCTGGCGGGGGTATTCACAGACATCTTCAACTTCTCTTTACAACAATCTGAGGTTCCTATCTGCTTCAAGAAGATGATCATCATCGTGGTACCTAAGAAAAACCAAGCAGTGTGCCTTAATGACTATCGGCCGGTGGCTCTGACATCCATCATTATGAAGTGCTTTGAAAGGTTAGTCATGGCACGAATCAATTCCAGCCTCCCGGACTACCTGGATCCACTACAGTTTGCCTACCGCCGCAACAGGTCCACAGCAGACACCATCTCCCTGGCCCTGCACTCAACCCTGGAACACCCAGATAACAAGGACACCAATGTCAGACTCCTATTTATTGACTACAGCTCAGCCTTCAACACCATTATTCCCATGAAACTCATCTCCAAACTCCATGGCCTGGGCCTCGGCACCTCCCTCTGCAACTGAATCCTGAACTTCCTAACTCACAGACCACAATCAGTAAGGATAGGCAACAACACCTCCTCCACAATCATCCTCAACACTGGTGCCCCACAAGGCTGTGTTCTCAGCCCCCTACTATACTCCTTATACACCTATGACTGTGCGGCCAAATTCCCCTCCAATTCGATTTTCAAGTTTGCTGACGACACCACCGTCGTGGGTCGGATCTCAAACAATGATGAGACAGAGTACAGGAATGAGATAGAGAATCTGGTGAACTGGTGCGGCAACAATAATCTCTCCCTCAATGTCAACAAAACGAAGGAGCTTGTCATCGACTTCAGGAAGCATAAAGGAGAACATGCCCCTGTCTACATCAATGGGGACGAAGTAGAAAGGGTCGAGAGCTTTATGTTTTTGGGTGTCCAGATCACCAACAACCTGTCCTGGTCCCCCCATGCCGACACTATAGTTAAGAAAGCCCACCAACGCCTTTACTTCTCAGAAGACTAAGGAAATTTGGCATGTCAGCTACGACTCTCTCCAACCTTTACAGATGCACCATAGAAAGCATTCTTTCTGATTATATCACAGCTTGGTATGGCTCCTGCTCTGCCCAAGACCGCAAGGAACTACAAAAGGTTGTGAATGTAGCCCAATCCATCACGCAAACCAGCCTCCTATCCATTGACTCTGTCTACACTTCCCTCTGCCTCGGCAAAGCAGGCAGCATAATTAAGGACCCCACACACCCCGGACATTCTCTCTTCCACCTTCTTCCTTTGGGAAAAAGATACAAAAGTCTGAGGTCACGTAACAACCGACTCAAGAACAGCTTCTTCCCTGCTGCTCAGACTTTTGAATGGACCTACCTCGCATTAAGTTGATCTTTCTCTACACCCTAGCTATGACTGTAACACTACATTCTGCGCTCTCTCGTTTCCTTCTCCATGAATGATATGGGGTTATGGGGAACAGGCCGGCTAATGGGATATTGGGAATGATGCGCGATTGATTCACACCGGAGGTTAGAACGTACCCGGGAATATAGGCTTTTATTCACTACAAATAGGAGCACACTACTCAACAATATTATCCCAGACTAAAGACGACTAGGAAGTAGCAGTGACCTTTATACTCCTGTAAGAAGGCGGAGTCCTGGGCGGAGCCAAACGGAGTGTACCACATAAACAGTAATAACAGGTGGAACACCCAACAACCCTAACCCCAACAGCAACGAGAGTAACATATATACAAGTACCCATAGTGGTAACCATCTATGGTTCACCACATTCACCCCTCCTTTAAAAAACAAAGACAGGTGGGGTAAAAAAAAAAGAACTGTCCACATGTTCACAAGTTCAGCCGAACCGGAGGTCCGCACCGTCTCTGCGACCTCCGCAGTACCGGCTCCAGTGCCGGTTCTGGTGACCGTGGTGACGACCCTCTCTCCGAGGTGGTGTCCACAGACTCCTCCAGTTCCTCTCCCGACCGCCGACCTCGAGATGGTGACAATCCCCTGGACTCAGGCAAGCTGCACACGGGAGTAAGAGGATCAAGTTGAGGTCCCGATGCTGCCCACGCCGTGTCAGGAGAGGAGAGAATGGGCAAAGGAATCCTAACCAGGGGTGCGGGAGTGACGGGGGTTTCCAGGTCCCCTGCAGGCGCCAGATCTCTGATAGAGACCGTGTCCTCTTGCCCGTCAGGATATGCCACATAGGCATATTGAGGGTTGGCGTGGAGGAGATGGACCTGTTCAACCAAAGGGTCGGACTTGCGGGCCCTGACATGCCGCCGCAGGAGAACAGGTCCTGAGTACGTCAACCAAGACGGCAGTGAGGTCCCAGAGGAAGACATCCTAGGGAAGACAAACATCTGCTCATGTGGGGTAGTGTTGGTTGCTGTACACAGGAGGGACCGGATCGAATGGAGCGCATCAGGAAGTACCTCTTGCCAACGGGTGACTGGAAGATCCCTAGACCGTAGCGCCAGTAAAACAGCCTTCCAGACTAGCGTTTTCTCTTTCGACCTGTCCGTTACCCCTGGGGTTGTAACTTGTAGTCCTACTTGAGGCAATTCCCTTAGAGAGCAGGTATTGCCTCAAGTCGTCACTCATAAACAACGAACCTCTATCACTGTGGATATAACTGGGGTAGCCGAACAGGGTGAAAAGACTCCGCAGGGCCTTGATGACCGTGGCAGAGGACATGTCAGAACAGGGGATGGCAGAGGGGAATCGGGAGTATTCATCAACAACGTTGAGGAAATACACGTTCCGATCCGCCGAAGGGAGGGGCCCCTTGAAGTCGACACTCAGTCGTTCAAAAGGGCGAGTGGCTTTAATGAGGTGTGCCCTGTCAGACCGGTAGAAGTGCAGCTTGCACTCCGCACAGACCTGGCAGCGTCGAGTTATCGACCTGACATCCTCTATGGAATAGGGCAGATTCCGAGCCTTTACAAAATGGAAGAGCCGAGTGATCCCCGGATGGCAGAGATCATTGTGGAGGGCCTGTAGCCGGTCCTCCTGCAAACTGGCACATGTTCCACGCGACAGGGCATCTGAGGGCTCATTGAGCTTCCCCGGACGGTACATGATATCATAGTTGTAGGTGGAGAGTTTGATTCTCCACCTCAAGATTTTATCATTCTTAATTTTTCCCTTTAACGTGTTGTTGAACATAAAGGCCATGGACCTTTGGTCCGTGAGCAGGGTAAACCATTTGCCAGCCAAATAATGGCGCTAATGCCGTACGGCCTCCACAATGGCCTGAGCCTCTTTCTCCACAGGGGAGTGCCGAATTTCAGGGCCTTGGAGGGAGCAAGAGAAAAAGGCGACGGGCCTGCCCGCCTGGTTAAGTGTGGTGGCTCGGGCGAAATCAGATGCATCACTCTCCACCTGAAAGGGGATGGACTCATCGACAGCGTGCATCGTGGCTTTCGCGATGTCGGCTTTTATCCTTTCAAAGGCTAGGCGAGCCTCTGCTGTCAGGGGAAAAGAGGTAGATTTTATGAGCGGACGGACTTTGTCCGTGTAATTGGGGACCCACTGTGCATAGTACGAGAAGAAGCCTAAGCATCTTCTCAGTGCTTTGATGCTAGTGGGTAGGGGAAGTTCAAGGAGGGGACAATACGGTCTGTATCGGGTCCGATGACCCCGTTTTCCACCACGTATCCGAGGATTGCTAGGCGGTGCTTGCTGAATACGCACTTCTCCTTGTTATAGGTCTGGTTCAGGAGAGCTGCAGAGCGTAAAAGCTTCTGGAGGTTGGCGTCGTGGTCCTGCTGGTCATGGCCGCAGATAGTGACGTTGTCTAGGTACGGGAAGGTAGCCCGTAGCCTGTTTTGGTCCACCATTCAGTCCATCTCACGCTGGAAGACCGAGACCCCATTAGTGACACCGAAAGGGACTCTTAAAAAGTGGTAGAGACGGCCATCCGCCTCAAAGGCCATGTATTTGCGGTCCTCTGGGCGAATGGGGAGCTGGTGGGAGGCTGACTTCAAGTCGATGGTGGAGAACACCCGGTACTGCACAATCTGGTTGACCATGTCAGATATGCGCGGGAGAGGATACGCGTCCAGATGCGTGTACCTATTAATGGTCTGACTATAGTCTATGACCATCCAGGGTTTGTCTCCAGTCTTGACCACCATGACTTGTGCTCTCCATGGGCTAGTGCTAGGTTGAATGACCCCTTCCCTCAGGAGCCGCTGTACCTCAGATCTAATAAAGATCCGATCCTCAGTGCTGTAACGCCTGCTTTTAGTCATGATGGGCTTGCAGCCTGGCACGAGATTTTCGAATAGGGAAGGTGGGGTAATTTTGAGTGTTGAGAGGCCGCAAGTGGAGTGCGCTGGACAATTTGGAGGCTGCGGTTCTCCCACTGAAAGTAGGGGGAGTGGCCCATCGTACTGCAGGGTGACACTCCTCAGGTGGACCATAAAGTCTAGCCCCAGGAGTACCGGAGCGCAAAGGTGCAGCAGCACGAGGAGCCTGAAGTTCTCGTAGACTGTGCCCCGCACCGTTAGAGTTACCACACAGCTCCCGAGAACGTGGACAGATCGGGACCTCGATGCCATGGAGAGTGTCTGCCTGACAGCTTGCACACAGAGAGCGCAACTTTTACTGTATCCGGATGGATGAAGCTCTCCGTGCTCCCGCTGTCAAACAGACAATGAATGCTCCAGGTGCCCGTTTACCTCTATGTCCATCATGGACTTGTCGAGTTTGTGAGGCTTGGCCTGATCCAGGATGATTGACGCCACTGTTGGATCCCGAGCGTAACTGCAGGCAGTTGAGATAGCCGACAACGACGACCCCTGCTGGTCTCCTGCGGCTGATGCCAAGCAAAATGGCTGCGCCCATGAATCGCACGCAGTCAAGGATGTTGAAAACGGCGGCACCTGCAGGTCGCACATGGCTGACATCGTCGTCATAGGAAATGGCGGCGCCCGTGGATCGCACGTGGCTGAAGACATCGACGAGGCCGGAGACGTGGAGATGGATCCTGGAGAGTCACACGCAGCGCTGCTGGGCCTGGAAGGGGTCTTCGCTCGGCACACCTTAGCATAGTGCCCTTTCTTTCCACAGGCGGAGCAAAACACCGCCCTGGCCGGACATCTTTGGCGAGGATGCTTCGCCAAACCGCAGAAGTAGCACCGTGGGCCTCCAGGAGCCGCCGCAGCCGGAAGGTCCGAAGTTGGGAGCGTCATCGCGCAGTTCCGAGGAGCTGCCGAGTACAGTTGAGGCGGTGGCTGTGCTTGCCACGCTGTTCCCACGTGGTCGGTGAGGTAGGCTTCGAGATTTCTGAAGGCTGTCTCCAGTGTGTCGGCCAATTCTACCGTCTTAGCCAGGTCCAGGTTACCCTGCTCTAGCAGCCGCTGGCGGATATAGGACAAGGCGATTCCAGTCACGAACGCGTCCCGAATGAGGTCGTTGGTGCATTGAGTAGCCGACACCGTCTTACAGTAGCAGGCTCTGGCTAGCTGTTGAAGTTCGCGCAGGTACTGTCCCGTAGTTTCGCCGGGCTGCCGCCGTCGAGTGGCATGAATTTCGTTCGGCTGTTTGTTACACAGCCCCTTGAGCAAGTCGATAGCATCTTTATAATTTTGGGAATCGCAAATTGTTGCATACACAGTGTCGCTCACCCTGGCGTGAGGACCCGCAATCTGTCGGCGTCGGACTGGACTGCTGCCGAGGCCTTAACGTAATCCTCGAAGCACTTTAACCAATGGTCGAAAGTGTTCGATGCCCCAGCGGCACGCGGATCCAAGGTTAGCCGATCGGGCTTTAGCATCTGCTCCATTTTCTTTGAACAAAATTTTCAGCAATTGTAGTGAATCAAATTGATGCGCGATTGATTCACACGGGAGGCTAGAACGTACCCGGGAATAAAGGCTTTTATTCACTACAAATAGGAGCACACTACTCAACAATATTATCCCAGACTAAAGACCACTAGGAAGTAGCAGTGACCTTTATACTCCTGTAAGAAGGTGGAGTCCTGGGCGGAGCCGAACGGAGTGTACCACATAAACAATAATAACAGATGGAACACCCAACAACCCTGACCCCAACAGCAACAAGAGTAACATATATACAAGTACCCATAGTGGTAACCATCTATGGTTCACCACAGGGAACAGGCCGGCTAATAGGGTTGCGGTGTGGGTCAGTATCTACTTCACTGAATGGTGGACAGCGGGTAAATGGGCTCCTCCTGTTCCTGTATTTCACCCTCAGTCACTGCACCCCCTGGTTACAAGAGTTCTCTGAATCCTCCCATTCAACTGTGTTATATTTTTCTGCTTACGATACCACTTTCCCTCTCTCCCAGATCCTTATCCAATCCACTCAGCTCCCAGGAATGTTTTACTTTGAAGCTGCGACCTTGCTTTAAAGATTATTATTGAAAGGGAACAGTAACTAAATCCTGTTAAATCGCTCTCTGCTGCTGGTTGGGGTGAAAGTGTTTCAGAATCAAACCTTGTTTTATTACTTCTGTCCCAGGTCTGGGTGGGCAGAGCTAAACAGTCTGACTGAGTCACCAGACAGACAGACTGAGCCAGACAGACAGACTGAGCCAGAAAGACAGACTGAGCCAGACAGACTGAGGCAGGCAGACTGAGCCAGACAGACTGAGCCAGACATGAGCCAGACAGACAGAGTCAGACAGACTGAGACAGACAGATAGACTGAGCCAGATGGACAGACTGACTGAACCAGACAGACTGAGGCAGACAGACTGAGCCAGACAAACTGCGTCAGACAGATTGAGACTGACAGACAGACAAACTGAGTCAGAGACAGACTAAACCAGACAGACTGAGGCAGACAACCAGACAGACTGAGCCAGTCAGACTGAACCAGACAGACAGACTGAACCAGACAGACAGCCTGAGCCAGACAGACTGAACCAGACAGACCGTCAGACAGACTGAAACAGACAGTCAGACTGAGGCAGACAGACAGACAGACTGAGGCAGACAGATTGAGCCAGACAGCAGAGTGCTGCCACCTCCTGGTCAGCTCCAGCTGGTACTCAGAGCTGAGATGCTTGAATTTGTGTGACTCTAGCACCACCCTGTGGGCATGGCATGGTTTTGCAAAACTAAAATTCTGTCAACTCACTTCAAATAAAGGGAAGAGTGAGAGAGGGAAAGCAGAGGGTCAGGAGGGGGAAGGTGAGAGGGAGAGGAGAGGTGTGGGAGAGGAGGGAGAGGTGAGGGAGGAGAGAGGTGAGGGAGGGGGAAGCAGAGGGAAAGGTCCTGACCATATGTAGCGTCTCAGCAGCAGGAAGCAGTGGTGATGTGTGCTGACACTCAGTTTACAGTGAGGGAGTTAGGGGTGGGGGGCTGTCTACAACTCATTGAGTCACTACCTACACTTTTGATCAACAGCAGCAAGTGGGAGAAATAAAACCCTTTAAACCGGAGCAGATGGATTGTCTGGGCAGCTGGCAATCCTTCTGGTCAGAGAGCTTTCATGATCAACCTTGCCTGGTTACTGCCTTCGACCCAACATCTTAATATCAGTGAGCTGTATGACAGAGTAGAGTGTGATGGCAGGAAGGGGATCTTTACCAACATGACTTCTGACAATCCCCTGCTGTCCTGCCTCCTTCCTGCCACTTTGTACTGGGTGTGGAATTAAACTGGTGCAGGGGAAACACCAATCCGGTCACCACTGAAACCCCACAAAGCTCTTCAACAATTTGAGATGGTTCCACCATCCAATCACACCGCAGCAATGCTGAGATCCTGGAACATGTGGAACATTTTCCGTATTTTGGGAGCCTCCATTCAATAAGGGCAACAAAGTTCTTCATTGTCTCCAATCTGCCAGCTCAGCTTTCAGGATCTCATACCTGAGACTAAAGCCATGGTTTATCAGAGAGCAGTGATCCGTGCATCTATAAACTGTGGAAACAGACAACCTACAGCCTGCCTCAGAGCAATGGTAAAGTACCACCAGGGTAAGAGCATCTTCATAAAACCACCCCAATTCGCTACCACAAAAGGCTTTTCAATTTCAAATGAAGAGTGTGCAGTTCATTAACAACACGAAAATTGAAGAGAACACGATTGCTAAAGGTTTGGGATGTTGTATCAGGATATGACAGCCGGGATTCTCCGACCTTGCCTGGGGCTTGGATTTTCCGGTCCTGCTGCTATGGATGGAGATTTGGCTGAGCGCCAAATTCTTTGTTCTTGTTGTAGAGGGTGGGATGTACGAGAAAGGCAGTCTCTGCCCAAACCACCCAGCGCTAAACTAACCCTCTGATCAACAATACCACTCACTCACTACTATCACTCTGTAATCCCAATGTAGCCACTATCTCTAATTCTGTAAACCCAGAGTAAACCATATCACTCACCCTGTAATCTCGCATCCAGATTATCTCATGTTGTAATCCAGTGTAACCATTATTTCTCATCCTGTAATGCCTCTTGAATCAGTATCTATCACTCTGTAATCCCAGTGTAATCAGTATCTATCACTCTGTAATCCCAGTGTAATCAGTATCTATCACTCTGTAATCCCAGTGTAATCAGTATCTATCACTCTGTAATCGCAGTGTAATCAGTATCTATTACTCTGTAATCCCAGTGTAATCAGTATCTATCACTCTGTAATCCCAGTGTAATCAGTATCTATCACTCTGTAATCGCAGTGTAATCAGTATCTATCACTCTGTAATCCCAGTGTAATCAGTGTCTCTCACTCTGTAATCCCAGTGTAATCAGTATCTCTCACTCTGTAATCCCAGTGTAATCAGTATCTATCACTCTGTAATCGCAGTGTAATCAGTATCTATCACTCTGTAATCCCAGTGTAATCAGTATCTATCACTCTGTAATCCCAGTGTAATCAGTATCTATCACTCTGTAATCCCAGTGTAATCAGTATCTATCACTCTGTAATCCCAGTGTAATCAGTATCTATCACTCTGTAATCCCAGTGTAATCAGTATCTATCACTCTGTAATCCCAGTGTAATCAGTATCTATCACTCTGTAATCCCAGTGTAATCAGTATCTATCACTCTGTAATCGCAGTGTAATCAGTATCTATCACTCTGTAATCCCAGTGTAATCAGTATCTATCACTCTGTAATCCCAGTGTAATCAGTATCTATCACTCTGTAATCCCAGTGTAATCAGTATCTATCACTCTGTAATCGCAGTGTAATCAGTATCTATCACTCTGTAATCCCAGTGTAATCAGTATCTATCACTCTGTAATCGCAGTGTAATCAGTATCTATCACTCTGTAATCGCAGTGTAATCAGTATCTATCACTCTGTAATCCCAGTGTAATCAGTATCTATCACTCTGTAATCCCAGTGTAATCAGTATCTATCACTCTGTAATCCCAGTGTAATCAGTATCTATCACTCTGTAATCCCAGTGTAATCAGTATCTATCACTCTGTAATCGCAGTGTAATCAGTATCTATCACTCTGTAATCGCAGTGTAATCAGTATCTATCACTCTGTAATCCCAGTGTAATCAGTATCTATCACTCTGTAATCCCAGTGTAATCAGTATCTATCACTCTGTAATCGCAGTGTAATCAGTATCTATCACTCTGTAATCCCAGTGTAATCAGTGTCTCTCACTCTGTAATCCCAGTGTAATCAGTATCTATCACTCTGTAATCCCAGTGTAATCAGTGTCTCTCATTCTGTATTCAAAGTGTCCAGTTTCTCTTAATCTGTAATCACAGATTAAACTATGTCTCTAACTCGCTAATCCTAGAGTATCCAATACCTCCCACACTGTAATCACAGTGTAACCAGTACCTCTCATTCTGTAATCCCAGTGTAACAATTTCTCACCCTATAATCTCTGTGCAACCAGTATCTCTTATGCTGTAATCCTACTGTAACCGGTATCTCCCACTCTTTTATCTAGTGTAACCAGTATATCTAACTCTGTAATTTCATTGTAACTAGTATCTATCATTCTGTAATACTACTGTAACCTGCATCTCAAAGAACAACGAAAGAACACAGAGAGTGGTGGGTGCCTGGAACTCGTTGCCAGGGGAGGTAGTGGAAGCGGAGACTTTTAAGGGGCGTCTTGACAAGTACATGAATGAGATGGGAATAGAGGGATATGGTCCCTGGAAGGCTAGGGGATTTTAGTTAAGTCGGGCAGCATGGTCAGTGCAGGCTTGGAGGGCCGAAGGGCCTGTTCCTGTGCTGTAATTTTCTTTGTTCTTTGAACAAAGAAAATTACAGCACAGGAACAGACCATTCAGCCCTCCAAGCTGCCCGACTGAACTAAAGCCCCCCACCCTTCCGGGGACCATATCCCTCTATTCCCATTCTATTCATGTATTTGTCAAGACGCCCCTTGAAAGTAACTATCGTATCTGCTTCCACTACCTCTCCCGGCAGTGAGCTCCAGGCACCCACCACCCTCTGTGTAAAAAAAACTTGCCTCGTACATCTCCTTTAAACCTTGCCCCTCGCACCTTAAACCTGTGCCCCCGAGTTATTGACTCTTCCACTCTGGGAAAAAGCTTCTGACTATCCACCTCCGTCGTTCCAGTGAGAACAAACCAAGTTTTTCCAACCTCTCCTCATAGTTAATGCCCTCCATACCAGGCAACATCCTGGTAAATCTTTTCTGTACCCTCTCCAAAGCCTCCACATCCTTCTGGTAGTGTGCCAACCAGAATTGAACACAAATGCGGCCTAACTAAGATTCTACCGTAATACCTTGTAATGCCAGTGTAACTAATACCTCTCTCTCTCTGTAATCCCAGTGTAACTAGTATCTCTCTATAATCCTAGTGTAACTAGTACCTCTCTCTGTCTGTATTCCCAGTGTAACTAATACCTCTCTCTCTATAATCCCAGTGTAACTAGTATCTCTCTCTCTCTCTGTAATCCCAGAGTAACTAGTGCCTCTCTCTCTCTGTAATCCCAGTGTAACTAGTATCTCTCTCTCTGTAATCCCAGTGTAACTAATACCTCTCTCTCTCTATAATCCCAGTGTAACTAGTATCTCTCTCTCTCTGTAATGCCAGTGTAACTAATGTCTCTCTCTCTCTGTAATCCCAGAGTAACTAATATCTCTCTCTCTGTAATCCCAGTGTAACTAATACCTCTCTCTCTCTGTAATCCCAGAGTAACTAGTATCTCTCTCTCTCTGTAATGCCAGTGTAACTAATGTCTCTCTCTCTCTGTAATGCCAGTGTAACTAGTACCTCTCTCTCTCTGTAATCCCGGAGTAACTAATATCTCTCTCTCTCTCTAATCCCAGAGTAACTAATATCTCTCTCTCTCTGTAATCCCAGAGTAACTAATATCTCTCTCTCTCTGTAATCCCAGTGTAACTAATATCTCTCTCTGTAATCCCAGAGTATCTAATATATCTCTCTCCATAATCCCAGTGCAACTAATATCTCTCTCCATAATCCCAGAGTATCTAATATATCTCTCTCTATAATCCCAGAGTAACTAATATCTCTCTCTCCATAATCCCAGAGTATCTAATATCTCTCTCTCTCTCTGTAATGCCAGTGTAAATAACACTCTCATTCTCTGAACTTTCTTTCCTTATTTTAATTGATTCTTGACAGGTGGGTGCTGTTGCAAAGCCTGCCATTCATTCTTCATCTCACAGCCTCTAGGGGACAGCTAAACATTGTCCAGCTTTCTATGGGTCTGGAGTTAATTTTAGGCCTGGACTGGGTTGGTTTGGCAGATGTCCTTCCCTGAAGAGCGTTAATGAATCAGATGGGTGTTTACAACAATCCAACAGCTTCATGGTCAACTTTGTTGATTCCAGATTTCTGTTTCCAGGTTTTCAAGACTGAATTCCAATTCTTAGAGTGAAATTGGAACTCTCTCTCTCTGAACTATTATCCTGTAAAGAACGGCAGATTGGATTGGTGTTTGGATAAACTCTCCTCAGGCCAGCTAATCGTGAACTTGGTGAACAGACACATTCCACCTTGGCCTCTACTGAACATAGCTGAAGATCCTTTAACTCTTTTTTTTATTTGTTTGTGGGTGTCGCTGGCTGGGCCAGCATTTATTGCCCATTTAAGAGTCAACCACAATCTGTGGTTCTGGAGTCACATGTGGGCCAGACTGGGTAAGGACGGCAGATTTCCTTCCCTAAAGGACATTAGTGAACCAGATTTGTTTTTTCGACAATGGTTTCGTAGTCATCAATAGACTTTTAATTCCAGATTTTTATTGGATTTAATTTTCTGCTGTCGTGGGATTTGACCCCGGATTCCTGAATTAGTAATCCAGTCACTGCACCACTGCCCCTTCCACTGTCTCATTGTGCTGACACTGAATTTTTCAACTTAGAGGACACATCCCTTTAGATACATTGTCTTATCCAATACACATTTCCACTTCTGATTTGCCTTCAGATTTCATTTGACTTGTTTCCTTTATCTTAATTTTTGGAAGTTTCCGCTTTGAGTTTGTGAAGCCTGATACTCATTCTGTGATATTCAGCGACATCCTTGTATATATATTAATTCTCACAAGATGCTCCTCACACGTTTTGCCCTGAGAAGCTAAGTCAACATTTGTTTTTTTTGGGCCCTGTCACAGGACAGTTAATCATCAGTAACCGTGTCACTTTGTGCATTAATAATTGCAACAAACTAATCATTTGTTCATCGTGTTAAAATATCACAATCTGAGTGACTTGCTCAAAGCCAGCATTGAGTGGAGAGGCTGGGGGAGGGGGGGGTGGTCTGGGGGCACTTTGATGGGGAGCAGCTGTTTTCTGTCTGTCTTTCTCTCCACAATTGCTGTGTGTCAGGACACGAATATTTCAATCCGCCTCTCACTCTCTCCTTAGCACATGTGCTGTCAGTCAATTGGTTTTCCTGGACCCTGTGCAGCTCGTCAGCTGTCAGTTAATTGGCATCCCAGAAACAACAGATCACACAGACCAGCTCCAACTCACTTTATTTCTGTAGGGCTTTCTGTCGCGCTCTCCGATGTTCTGTCTCTCCAGCTTTGGGATGTGGGCTGAAACCTGTATTACTCTGCTGACTGTGGTAGCAGTTCTTCAGGTATGTGCTGTACATGCATGTAAACATGTGTGTTATGTCGTGTGTGTATTAAGGAATCATGTGCTAAAGAGTGAGAGTTAAGGGATGTGTGTGTGTTCCCTATCACTGCTCTGTCCACTGACCTACACTGGGTCCTGGTCCAGCAATGATTTTAATATTCTCGTGTTTGATTTCCAATCCCTTCATGGTATCATCCTCCCTATTTCTCTAATCTCCTCCAGCCAATTCAGCGAAACCTCTGCCCTCCTCCAATTCCAGCCTCTTGAACATTCCCAGTGTTACCATCAGCGGCCGTGCCTTCAGCTCTAAGCTCTACAATTCCTTCCCTAAACCTCTCTCTACCTCACTTTCTTCCTTTAAGACACTCTTTAAATCCCCTGCCTTTTTGAGCAAGCTTTTGACCACCTGAGCTAATATCTCTTTATGCGGCTTGGTGTCAGATGTTGTTTTATAATTCCTCTGAAAACACCTTGGGCTTTTCATTATCTTAAATGTGCTTTGTTAATACAAGTTGCTGCGTGTGTGCGTGTTGTGGGGGCTGGTGTAATGCATGCGTGTGTGCTGTGTTTAGGGGGTGCATGTGAGTTTGTGAGTTTAAAGGAGTGCATGGTCTGTACTTGTGTCAGATATAAAGGTTGTATCAGGTTGGTTAGTATCCCTGGTAGGGTTGGTGATTACGTTTGGACAGATCGATCACAATCACATTTGGTTTGTGCTTTTTGCAGTGATATCAGTTTTGTTGGGTGGAACTTTGTCAAATGGGAGATATGGGTCAGATAGATTCCCATCTCCACAATTTTGCTTCAGTTGACTTCAATGCAAACAAGATTCGAGAGATTCTTTCGGAAATGCAATCCGCAACGCCCACTTTCTGGTAAAAGTTTCAAGATTGACTGAAAGCAGTTGCTGGGACAAGGTAAATGTTAAATATCTTGGAAGGATCAGTTTCATGAGCGACTGTGTAAGTGCCAGTGTAGGTGTGAGCCCGGAATCTCACTCCGTATAACTTGCAGACTGTGAATACAGGAATCTGCTCTATTTTAGGAACAGGAGGAGGTCCATCAGCCCCGCAGGATTTCTGCCATTCAATTAGAGCTGATTTCTACCCAAATTCCGTTCACCTGCCTTTGTGCCATGACTCTCAATGTCGAACAATAATCTCCGCATTCTCTGTTTTGAATTTTTCAATTGACCCCCCGCCTGTATGACCATTTGGAGATTTGTAGGAGAGAGTTCCAGATTTCCACTCCATTTTATGTGAGGAAATGCTTCCTAACATCACCCCTGAACAGCCTGGCTCCAATTTTAATGTTGCCCCCTTGATCTGAACTCTCTACCACCATTCCCACCATCCTCCCACCCGCCCACTAGTTTCTATCAAATTCCTCTAAATATCTCAATCCCTCAATCTTTTATAGTCAGGAGAATAAAAGCCCAGCTCTACAAAAGCAAAATGCTGCAGATTTTGGAAATCTGAAAATACTGGAAATCCTCAGCTGGTCTGGCAGCGTCTGTGGAGAGAGAAACATTGAACATTTCACCTCTGTGACCTTTCATCTTAAATGGAAAAAGTTTGAGATGTAAGGGGTGGCACAGTGGTTAGCGCTGCTGCCTCAGAGAGCCAGGACCCAGGTTCAATTCTGGTCTTGGGTCACTGTGTGGAGTTTGCATGTTCTCCCCATGTCTGTGTGGGTTTCCTCCGAGTGCTCCAGTTTCCTCCCACAGCCCAAAGATGTGCTGGTTAGATGGATTAGCCATGAGAAATGTGCGGGGTTACGTGTGGGAGAGGACGTGGATAAGATACTCTGTCAGAGAGTCGCTGCAGACCCGATGGGCCAAATGGCCTCTTCTGCACTGTAGGGATTCTATGATTCTATGTAGCAGATGAAGGTAGCTGGTGGGAGGGGGGATAAATTAAAAGGAAAAGTCTGTGATAGGCTGGACAGCAAGAGAGATTAAAAGAAAATAGGGTTCATGGTGCAAGGACAGATAGAGAAAGACAAGATGTCTGTAAAGGGGTGATTGGCAGGTGGATGTAATGGTTATTGTCCAAAAGGAAAAAAAGAAAAAACTAAACAAAGGGAAAGTAAATAGGGGTAGAGGTTACATTCTGAAATTGTTAGAGAGAAGCCTGGAACACTGTGAAATGCCTAATCAAAAGATGGGACTCTTCTTCAACTTATGTTGAGCTTCACCAGAACACTATAGGAGCAGGGGACAGAAATGTCAGAGTGGGAGCAAGGTGGAGAATTAAAATGACAAGCAAACAGAAACTGAGGAATCTGAGAGTCCTAAACATCAACTCTGGACCCCATGAAGTCTCATGGCACCAGGTCAAACATGGGCAAGGAAACCTCCTGCCCATTAACTGTCCCCCTCTCAGCTGATGAATCTGTACTCCTTCATGTTGAACACCACTTGGAGGAAGCACTGAGGGTGGCAAGGGCACAGAATGTACTCTGGGTGGGGGACTTCAATGTCCATCACCAAGAGTGGCTCGGTGGTCCCAGCACAGACCGAGCTGGCCGGGTCCTCAAGGACATCGTTGCTAGACTGGGATGTGGCAAGCGGTGAGGCAGCCTAAAGAGGGAAAAACATACTGAGAGACCTCATCCTCCCCAAACTGCCGGCTTCAGATAAATCTGTCCGTGACAATATCGGTAGCAGTGATCACCACACAGTCCTTGTGGAGACAAAGTTTCATTTTCACATTGAGCATACCCTCCATTGCGTTGTGTGGCACTTCCACCGTGCTAAATGGGATAGACTTTGAACAGATCTAGCAATCCAAGACTGGGCATCATGAGGTGCTGTGGGCCATCAGCAGAATTGTAAATCTGTAACCTCATGGCCCAGTATATTCCCCACTCTACCATTACCAAGCCTGAAGGTCAACCCTGGGTTAATGTAGTGTGCAGGAGGGCATGCCAGACACACCTAAAAATGAGGTGTCAATCTGGCAACAAGGAGTTCCAGTAAAACTAGAGTCAGTGGGAATTGGAAGGAAAACTGGTTGGAATCATAGCTGGCGCAAAGGAAGACGGCGGTAGTGGTTGGAGATCAGTCACCCCAGCTCCAGGACATCACGGCAGGAGTTCCTCAGGGTTAGTCTTCTAGAACAAAGAGCAAAGAAAAGTACAGCACAGGAACAGGCCCTTCGGCCTCCAAGTCAGTGCCGATCATGATGCCCTGACCATCTAGGCCCAACCATCTTTAGCTACTTCACCAATGACCTTACTTCCATCATAAAGTCAGAAGTGGGGATGTTCACTACAAGTTCAGCACCATTCATGACTCCTCCATGTCCAAAGGCAACAAGATCAGAACAATATCCAGACTTGGGCTGACAAGTGGCAAGTACAAATGGCAGGCAATGAACATACCCAATAAGAGAGAATCTAACCTTTGCCCCTTGTGCAGGGGGTTTATGAATGTTGATAAATAAACAAGGTGACCGGGGTTTGGATGCACTTGCCTAGATTGCCATTCACTGGACTATGCGCATGGACACCCAGCTCCCTCTGCTCCTGCACTCCTTTAAGAATTTTACCCTTTATTTTATATTGTCTCTTCATGTTCTTCTGAGCAAAATGCATCACCTCACACTTCTCCGCATTGAACTTCATCTGCACCTATCTGCCCACTCCACCAACTTATCTGTGTTCTTTTGAAGTTCTACGCTGTCCTCTCCACAGTTTACAATACTTCCACAATCTTTGAAGCTGCCCCCTGCACACCAAGATCTAGATCATAAATATCTATCAGGAAAAGCAAGGGTTCCAATCCCGACCCCGGGGGAACTCAAAGAACAAAGAACAAAGAAAATTACAGTACAGGAACAGGCCCTTCGGCCCTCCAAGCCTGCACCAATCATGCTGCCCAACTGAACTAAAACCCCCTACCCTTCCGGGGACCATATCCCTCTATTCCCATCTTATTCACGTATTTGTCAAGATGCCCCTTAAAAATCACTATCGTATCTGCTTCCACTACCTCCCCCGGCAGCAAGTTCCAGGCACCCACCACCCTCTGTGTAAAAGCCTTGCCTCATACATCCCCTTTAAACCTTGCCCCTCACACCTTAAACCTGTGCCCCCTAGTAATTGAATCTTCCACCCTGGGAAAAAGCTTCTGACTATCCACTCTGTCCATGCCTCTCACAATCTTGTAGACTTCTATCAGTTCGCCCCTCAACCTCTGTCGTTCCAGTGAGAACAAACCAAGTTTCTCCAATCTCTCTTCATAGCTAATGTCCTCCATACCAGGCAACATCCTGGAAAATCTTTTCTGTACCCTCTCCAAAGCCTCCACATCTTTCTGGTAGTGTGGCGACCAGAATTGAACACTATGGGCCCGATTTTACCATTTCCATTCTAAGTGCTGAATCTGGGCGTAATGCAGATCCGACTTGGAAATCTGCTTTCAGGCGCCCCCCATACGCACTCAGCCATCTCCAGTCCCATTCATGCTGTGGGCGGGGCTTAGCACGGCCAAAACGATCGGAGCTCTGAACTGCGCATGCGCAGTTGGAAAAAAAATTTGAAAAAGCACGCCCGTGTCAGAAAGCGGAGAAAGGTCTTATGAGGAAAGGTTGAGGGAGCTGGGGCTGTTCTCTCTGGAGCGGAGGAGGTTGAGGGGAGACTTAATAGAGGTTTATAAAATGATGAAGGGGATAGATAGAGTGACCATTCAAAGACTATTTCCTCGGGTGGATGGAGCTATTACAAGGGGGCATAACTATAGGGTTCGTGGTGGGAGATATAGGAAGGATATCAGAGGTAGGTTCTTTACTCAGAGAGTGGTTGGGGTGTGGAATGGACTGCCTGCAGTGATAGTGGAGTCAGACACTTTAGGAACATTTAAGCGGTTATTGGATAGGCACATGGAGCACACCAGGATGATAGGGAGTGGGATAGCTTGATCTTGGTTTCAGATAAAGCTCGGCACAACATCATGGGCCGAAGGGCCTGTTCTGTGCTGTACTGTTCTATGTTCTATGTTCTAAAGTGGTCCGGGAGCGAAAAGTGGGAGCGATGGCCCCCACACACATCACTGTCCCCCTTATCCACCCCCCCACTACCCACACACATCACTGTCCCCCTTATCCACCCGCCCACTACCCACACACATCACTGTCCCCCTTATCCACCCCTCCCACTACCCACACACATCACTGTCCCCCTTATCCACCCCCCCCCCACTACCCACACACATCACTGTCCCCCTTATCCATCCCCCCCTACCCAAACACATCACTGTCCCCATTATCCACCCCCCTCACTACCCAGACCGATCCCCATCCTTGCCCCCCCCACCCCCCCCCCCCCCCGCCCCACCGATCACCTGCAGCGTGGCAGCGGACCTCCCTGCCCCCGCCAGAGATCCATCTGATCCTCCCCCCCCACCGAAGATCCATCTGCACACCCCCCCACCCCCCTCCCAGACAATGATCTGGCTTCACTTCTCTCCCCCCCCCCCCCGCCCTTAGACAACGATCTGGCCTCACTCATCTCCCCCCCCCCCCCCCCCCCCCAGAGAATGGTCTGGCCTCACTCACCCCCCCAGACGAACATCTGACCTGCCTCCTCCCCCCCCCCCCCCCCACCACCAGACAACGATCAGCCCTTCCCCCCCCCACCACCAGAGATACATCTGACCCGCCTCCCCCTCCTCCCTCCACCAATCAGACGATCTGGCCTCACTCCCCTCCCCCCCACAACCAGAGAATGATCTGACCCGCCTCCCTCCTCCCCCCCACCACTGATCTGAGTCAGGGAGCCGTTGGAAACACTGAACTCGCTCTTCAGCAGCTGGAGCGCCCGATTCAGACTTTTATTCAGCAGGTCCATTACGGCGCGGTTCCGGATTGGTAAACGCGGTGGTAAAGGGGGAAATGCTGATAAAGTTGGGCGGGCAGTTCATTAATTCAATTTAAATGCATGCAAATACTTTTAAATCGCCATTGCGCCTGTTTTGGGCGCGAATCGAATCGCCGCCGTTCCCGGGTTTTGGTAAAGTGGCAATCTGCGCGGATGCGGGTGCGGATCGCGATAATGGCCTCTCACCCAACTTTACCACATTTTCGCGCCCAAAATAGGGCCCTATATTCCAAGTGCGGCCTCACTAAGGTTTTATAAAATTGCAACATGACTTGCCAATTTTTAAACTCAATGCCCGGCCGATGAAGGCAAGCATGCCGTATGCCTTCTTGACTACCTTCTCCACCTGCGTTGCCACTTTCAGTGACCTGTGTACCTGTACACCCAGATCCCTTTGCCTATCAATACTCTTAAGGGTTCTGCCATTTACTGTATATTTCCTATCTACATTAGACCTTCCAAAATTCTTCACCTCACATTTGTCCAGATTATACTCCATCTGCCATCTCTCTGCCCAAGTCTCCTGCTGTAACCTCTGATGGTCCTCATCACTATCCGTAAATCCACCAACCTTTGTGTCATCCGCAAACTTACTAATCAAACCAGTTACATTTTCCTCCAAATCATTTATGTATATTACAAACAGCAAAGGTCCCAGCACTGATCCCTGAGGAACGCCACTTGTCACAGCCTTCCATTCAGAAACGCACCCTTCCACTGCTACCCTCTGTCTTCTATGACCAACCCAGTTATGTATCCACCTTACCAGCTCACCTCTGATCCCATGCGACTTCACCTTCTGCACCAGTCTGCCATGAGGGACCTTGTCAAAGGCCTTAATGAAGTCCATGTAGACAACATCCACTGCCCTACCCTCATCAATCATCTTTGTCACTTCCTCGAAAAGCTCAATCAAGTTCGTGAGACACGACCTCCCCTTCACAAAACCATGTTGCCTCTTGCTAATACGTCCACTTATTTCCAAGTGGGAGTAATTCCTGTCTCGAAGAATCCTCTCCAATAATTTCTCTACCACTGACGTAAGGCTCACCGGCCTGTAATTACCTGGATTATTCTTGCGACCCTTCTTAAACAAAGGAACAACATTGGCTATTCTCCAATCCTCTGGGACCTCCCCTGTAGCCAGTGAGGATACAAAGGTCTCTCTCAAGATTCCAGCAATTTCCTCCCTTGCGCCTGTCAGTATTCTGGGGTATATCCCATCAGGCCCTGAGGACTTGTCTACCTTAATGTTTCTAAAGAACCCCAATACCACCTTTTTGATCTCAACGTGACTCAAACTATCTACACATCCTTTCCCAGATTCATCATCCACCAAGTCCTTCTCTTTGGTGAATACTGACACAAAGTACACATTTAATACCTCGCCCATTTCCTCTGGCTCCACGGATAGATTCCCTTCCCTGTCCTTGAGTGGGCCAACCCTCTCTCTGACTTCCCTCTTGCTCTTTTTTATATATATATGTATAATATATATATATATATAAAAAGCCTTGGGATTTCCCTTGGCCAATGATTTTTCGTGACCCCTTTTAGCCCTCCTTACTCCTTGCTTAAGTTTCTTTCTGCATTTTTTGTATTCCACACTTGCTTCTTATGTTCCCAGCCTCCTGGTCTTGACAAATGCTTCCTTTTTCTCATTGACTAGGCTCACAACATCTCGTTATCCAAGGTTCCCAAAGCTTGCCATACTTATCCTTCATCCTTACAGGAATGTGCCGGTCCTGAATCCCTATCAACTTACACTTGAAAGCCTCCCACATGCCAGATGTTGATTTGCCCTCAAACATCTGCCCCCAATCTTCAGTTCCTGCCTAATATTGTTGTAATTAGCCTTCCCCTAATTTAGCACCTTCACTTGAGGACTGCATTATCTATATCCATCAGCACCTTAAAACTCACTGAATTGTGGTCACTGTTCCCAAACTGCTCCCCTACTGAAACATCGACCACCTGGCCGGGCTCATTCCCCAATACCAGGTCCAGTATGGCCCCTTCCCTAGTTGGACTATCTACATACTGTTTCAAGAAGCCCTCCTGGATGTTCCTTACAAATTCTGCCCCATCCACACCCCTCGCACTAAGTGAGTCCCAGTCAATATAGGGGAATTTAAAATCTCCCACCACAACAACCCTGTTACTTTTACACCTTGCCAAAATCTGCCTACATATCTGTTTCTCTATCTCCCACTGGCAGTTGGGCGGCCTATGGTAAACCCCCAACATTGTGACTACACCCTTCCTATTCCTGAGCTCTACCCATATTGCCTCGCTGTATAAGCCCTCCGAGGTGTCCTCCCGCAGTACAGCTGTGATGACCAGTATTGCAACTCCCCCACCCCTTTTACATTCCCCCTCTATCCCACCTGAAACCTCTGTATCCTGGAATGTTAACCTGTCCTTCCCTTAACCAAGTCTCTGTAATAGCAACAACATCATAGTTCCAAGTACTAATCCAAGCTTTAAGTTCATCTGCCTTACCTGTTACACTCCTCGCATTGAAACAGATGCACTTCAGTCCACCAGACCCTCTCTGATTAGCAACCCCACCCTGCCTGCTGTTTCTCTGAGTCTTACTGGCCCTGCTCTCTGGTTCCCCTTCAGTTAATTCACCTTTGCTTTGGTTCCCACCCCCCTGCCAAACTAGTTTAAATCCTCTCGTGTGACACTAGCAAACCTCCCGGCTAGAATATTTATGCCTTTCCAATTTAGATGCAACCCGTCCTCCTTGTACAGGTCCCATAAGAGACCCCAATGGTCCAGATATCTGAAACCCTCCCTCCTACACCAGCTGTTTAGCCACATGTTAAGCTGCGCGATCTTCCTATTTCTAGCCTCACTGGCACGTGGCACAGGGAGTAATCCTAGATGTCCTGCTTTTTAAATTTCTACCTAACTCCCTAAACTGCTGCTGCAGGACCTCATCACTCTTCCTGCCTATGTCATTAGTACCAATATGAAAAATGACCTCTGGCTGTTCACGTTCTGAACTTTCTGCCCGTTCAGAGACATCCTGGACCCTGGCATCAGGGAGCCAACATACCATCCTAGAGTCTCTTTCAGAAGCGCCTATCGGTGCCCCTGACCATGGAGTCCCCTATAACTATTGCTCTAGTGCTCTTTGTCCCTTGCTACTTAACAACAGAGCCAGCTGTGGTGCCAGTGCTCTGGCTGCTGCTGTTATCCCCTGATAGCCCATCTCCCCCAACAGTATCCAAAATGGTATACTTGTTAGAGAGGGGGACGACCACAGGGGATTCCTGCACTGACTGCCTGCCCCTTCCAGTGGTCACCCATCTATCTGCCTGCACCTTGGGTGTGACCACGTCTCTAAAGCTCCTATCTATGATGCTTTCCACCTCCTTCATGCTCCCAGGTGCATCCAACTGCTGCTCCCAAATAAACCTGTTGGACTTTAACCTGGTGTTGTTAAAACTCTTACTGTGTTTACCCCAGTCCAACGCCAGCATCTCCACATCATCCTATTATTCAGCCAATTTTATATCCATGTTACCAGCATCCTTTTAATTCCATGAGCTATACCTTTTCTCATAAGGCTTTTTGGGGCACTCTATTGAATGCTTTCTGAAAGTCCATGTACACCATATCAATAGCATTACCTTCATCGACTCTTTCTGTTACCTCTTCAAAAAAGTGCAGCAAGTTAAACACAATTTCCCCTTTAGAAATCCATGCTGGTTCCACATCAGCCCATATTTATCTGTGTGACTATTAATTCTATCCCAAATAATTGTTTCTAGAAGCCTGTCCATCACTGATGTTAAACTGATGGTTCTGTAATTCCTGGGGCTATACTTATAATCCCTTTTGAACAAGGGCTTAACTTTGCAATTCTCCAGCCTCTGGCACCTTCCCTAAGTCTAGAGAAGACTGGACAATTCTGGCCAGCGCTCCTGTAATTTCCACTCTCACTTCTTTCAATATCCTTGGATGCATCTCATCTGATCCCGGTACCTTATCAACTTTCCGTACTAACCTGTTAGGAATGGGTTAACAGTTACATAGAAACATAGAAACTGGAAGCAGGAGTAGGCCATTCGGCCCTTCGAGCCTGCTCTGCCATTCATCTTGATCATGGTTGATCATCAAATTCAACATTCTTCTGCCCATATCCCTTGAGCCCCAAGAGCTACATCTAATTTCTTCTTGAAATCAGACAACGTTTTGGCCTCAACTACTTTCTGTGGTAGTGAATTCCACACATTCACCACCCTCTGGGTGAAGAAATTTCTCCCGCCTCAGTCCTAAAAGGTTTACCCCTTATCCTCAAACTATAACCCCCAAGTTCTGGACTCCCCCACCACTGGGAACATTCTTTCTGAATCCACCCTGTCTAACCCTGTTAGAATTTTGTAAGTTTCTATGAAATCCCCTCTCACTCTTCTAAAGTCCAGTGAATATAATCCTAACCAATTTAGTCTCTCCTCATATGACAGACCAGCCTGGTGAACCTTCACTGTATTCCCTCTATAGCAAGGACACCTTTCCTCAGATAAGGACACCAAAACAATACACCTTCCACTTAAGTCCTGAATTGGATGTTAGTCATTTAATAGAAGTCACTGAGATTTATAAAGAGGTTACAGGTGGCACAGGGTGTTGGATGTCATAGAGGTTTACAACATGGAAACAGGCCCTTCGACCCAACTTGTCCATGCGGATGTGTTGAATCAGAATATAAAGGGAGTTTATGAAGAAGCAAGACTTGTGTTTCCTTTAACTGGACTGCAACTGAGAGGCTCAAACATTGGTAGCAGAGGGTGGTTGCTGGTTCCAAGTAAAGGACTGCAAGTTACGACTGTTTCAAGAAAAAAATAGGAAGATTTCACTGAGCATTTCCAATCAATGAAGGAGTGAATGGGCGACAACAAAATGACTGAATCCAGAGTAAAAGTGTCGTGGTATGACTATCCACCATTACTCTCTGACACTGAACCTTATGACCAATGGAGAAATGAAGTCATCATGTGGACCATGGTAACCGGTTTTGGAAACGAAGACAAGGAATGGCCTTGGCTCTTTCTTTACCATCTAGATGTAAAATTAGACGCAAAGTATTTTCCCAATTGGAGTTGGAACATTTGGACTAGGAGGAAGGTTTGAATAATTTATTAATCTTTATGGATAAGATTTATTAAAAGGATAACTTATTAAGTGTGTATGAAGTCTGGTCAGATTTCGGAAATCAGAGGATATTTCTATTGAAGAGTATGTGATGGAATTTACTTAACTATATATAAGGCTGCAAAACACCGCCTGGAAATTCCACAGTCCGTGTTGCCATTTACGTTACTGGACTGTGCTAAGGTTACCAATATGGATAGGTTCTTGGTTTTGACAGGAGTTAAATTTACAGACAAAGATATATAGATTACATAGAAGAAAGGAGCAGGAGGCGGCCATTCGGCCCTTCGAGGCTGCTCTGCCATTCATTACGATCATGGCTGACTGTCCAACTCAATAGCCTAATCCTGCTTTCTCCCCATAATCTTTGACCCCATTCACCCCATACCCTATATGATCAAATGTTAGAGGCGTTAACAAATTTTTTTTGGGAAACATTCAATCCACGGCTTTTATGACCTCAAATGTCAGTGATAAAACAGACTGTGGCAGATACACCGTTAACAGGATGGTGAAATCGTACAGGCACAAGCTGGCTACGGGAATATGGCAGCAGATTGGGAGCCAGAAATTGAGGACAAAAACCCCTTTATTGTCTATAACAGGAGGAAGGATATGGAGAGTGGTAACAGTAAAATGAACCCCAAAAATGCCCAGGGGATAATTAATCAGTGTTTTTGGTGTGACTCTAAATTTCATTATGCTTTCAACTGTCCAAACGATCTAATAAAGTGTTTGAAGCTACACATGACATGACATAAGACCCTCGTCAGACCCCACTTGGAGTACTGTGCTCAGTTCTGGTCGCCTCATTACAGGAAGGATGTGGAAAAGATTGAAAGGGTGCAGAGGAGATTTACAAGGATGTTGCCTGGATTGAGTGGCATGCCTTATGAGGATAGGCTGAGGGAGTTCGGTCTTTTCTCCTTGGAGAGACGTAGGATGAGAGGAGATCTAATAGAGGTATATAAGATGTTGAGAGGCATAGATCGGGTGGACTCTCAGAGGCTTTTTCCCAGGGTGGAAATGGCTGCTACGAGAGGACACAGGTTTAAGGTGCTGGGGGGGTAGGTACAGGGGAAATGTTAGGGGTAAGTTTTTCACACAGAGGGTGGTGGGTGAGTGGAATCGGCTGCCATCAGTGGTGGTGGAGGCAAACTCAATAGGGTCTTTTAAGAGACTCCTGGATGAGTACATGGGACTTAATAGGATGGAGGGTTATAGGTAGGCCTAAAAGGTAGGGATATGTTTGGCACAACTTGTGGGGCTGAAGGGCCTGTTTTGTGCTGTAGTTTTCTATGTTTCTATGTTTTTATGAAAGAAACGGAAGAGGAAAGAGATAGTGACCAGAAAGAAGGCATTGTCTTATTAAAGAGAAGTTTTACTCCTGTAATGAGTGTTTTGGTTGCACAGCCCTTTAATTGTGTTGTATTGAACAGTGGCTGCACATCTGCCATGTGTGGAGTTGACTGGTTAAAATGTTACCTGGACTCTAAATACTGAAAATCGGAACATGGTTAAGGAATTTGAAAGTTCTACAAGTTTCAGGTTTGGAGATTGATGCACTATCAATTACTACGCGAAGACTTCTGAGACTGAGGGAAAACTAATAGGCTTTTATTCACAGAGAACAGGAGCACACCCTTGTAGCTGACCTGGTCTGGACTGAGGCAAGGAGCAGGGACCATCACCTTTATACCCCACTCTGGATGGAAAGGGAGGGGCCTCAGGTGGAAAGGGAGGAGTCTCGGGCCAGGTGCAGCATGGGTGTGTCCAGGCACATACATGTAGTAACAGTGGTTCACCACAGAGATGATAATCCCCTGAAGTTACTGAAAAGAGTAGTGATCCCTTGCAATGTTGCCAGAGTGAATCATTTCATTAGCACAGATGTTGTGTCGAGTGAGATCCCTTCACTTGAGTAGACCACTATAAGAAGGCTGTGGAAGCGCTGGAAAGAGTGCAGAGGAAATTTGCCAGGATGCTGCCTGGTTTGGAGGGTAGGTCTTATGAGGAAAGGTTGAGGGAGCTAGGGCTGTTCTCTCTGGAGCGGAGGAGGCTGAGAGGAGACTTAATAGAGGTTTATAAAATGATGAAGGGGATAGATAGAGTGAACATTCAAAGACTATTTCCTCGGGTGGATGGAGCTATTACAAGGGGGCATAACTATAGGGTTCGCGGTGGGAGATATAGGAAGGATATCAGAGGTAGGTTCTTTACGCAGAGAGTGGTTGGGGTGTGGAATGGACTGCCTGCAGTGATAGTGGAGTCAGACACTTTAGGAACATTTAAGCGGTTATTGGATAGGCACATGGAGCGCACCAGGATGATAGGGAGTGGGATAGCTTGATCTTGGTTTCAGATAAAGCTCGGCACAATATCGTGGGCCGAAGGGCCTGTTCTGTGCTGTACTGCTCTATGTTCTATGTAGACCATCGATGAAGAAAGCACACATGAAACTGGATATGGAAAATGATAAGGCAACAGCTTTTGGAAAAACAGTGGACTTACAATTTACACAGTCGGAACACTATTTATTCTGTTATTGACAAATAATTTTTCAGATGAAGAGGTTAAGGAAGAATTATTAGCAGCTGGAAATGGGACTTTTGCAGATAAAAAGCTCATTGTGTTAAAGCTGCATTCGCAATTTGTGCATCCATCTCCTTGGAGGCTGCAAATGTTATTAAAGGATGCAGGGGTAAAAGATGAGGACTATACTAAACTGATAGAACAGGTCAGTGATCAGTGTGGGATTTATAGGAAGTACAGAAGGGTAGCTTCATGACCGATAGTGACCTTACCTTTGGCCAGAGATTTTAACGACATTGTGGCCATGGACCTTACGATCTGGGATAAAGCAAACAATATATTCATTCTGCACTTTGTAGATTTAGCAACCAGATTTGGTCAATCAACCATTGTCTGTAATAAAGAAAAGGGAGTAATCCTGGATCAGGTCACGGAAAAATGGATAGGGACAGGAATGGGGCCACCAGCAAAGTTCCTTACAGACAATGGGGGGGAATTTGCTAATGATGAGTTTAAGGATGTGTGTGAAAACATGAATCTCGTAGTCATGAACATGTTGCGGAAAGCCCATTTAGTAGTGGGGTGTGTGAGAGGAACCACGCGGTGAGAGATGACATGCTCCGGAAAATTATGGCAGATAGACTAAATTGCAAGTTAAATTTAACTTTAACTTTAGCATGGGCGGTACATGCAAAGAATTCATTGCAGATGGTTGGGGGCTATAGTCCCTATCAATTAGTATTTGGTAGGAATCCTAAAATTCCATCCATTTTGAATGACCAGCCTCCAGCTTGGGAAGGGTTGACAATTATCTCTGCCTTTGTTGAGCATTTAAATGCATTGCACACAAGTAGAAGAGCATTTTTGGAAGCAGATGTTTCTGAAAGAATTCACAGAGCTTTTAAGGCACGGCCATCAAACACCGTTTTCCAGCAAGGAGACATATCAGAGAGATCATTTTAATGAATGGAAAGGCCCAGGGAAGGTTATAGACATAGATGGCTGAACAATTTTGCAACATGGTAATTAGACTATTAGGATAGAGGATAATGGGTACAGATTACAAACGTGCAAATTTAGAAAGTGTAGCCGTGATGTGGAGATGCTGGTGTTGGACTGGGGTAAGCACAGTAAAAAAGTCTCACAACACCAGGTTAAAGTCCAACAGGTTTATTTGGAATCACAAGCTTTTGGAGCTCTGCCCCTTCATCACCTGATGAAGGGGCAGCACTCCGAAAGCTCGTGCTACCAAATAAACCTGTTGGACTTTAACCTGGTATTGTGAGACTACTTTCTGGGCTTGAGACAATTCACACCTCTTTAACCTGTGCTTAACCCTCTCTCCACTCGCATTGTCTGTATCTGTAAAGACTTGATTATCTGTTAAGACTCGCATTCCAACCATTATTTTGTAATTGAGTTCGTGTTTATATATGCCCTGTTTGTGAACCCAACTCTTCACTCAACTGATGAAGGGGCAGCGCTCCGAAAGCTCATGCTACCAAATAAACCTGTTGGACTTTAACCTGGTGTTTCTGGAAAGAGTAGACAAACATGATGAGGAAGCAGGGTCATCTGATACTCACGTGTTACAGAATTAAGAGGACCAGTTAACTGAAACAGACAGGGTATCATAGAGGAACACAATACTTCTGATGAACTAGAACAGGCCATTTTTCTGAAAGGACAACCGCCAGAGGTTGGTACAAAAGTGACTTACTTGCCTGAAGGGTCCAGTCAATGGAAGGATGCAACTGTCATTAGTAGAGCAGGGAAGGCCACTGGAAAGTATAAACACTGGTTGAATGTACAGAATACAGGGGAGGATGTCAAGACCATGGATTGGGAACATGAAGTTCAATAATAGAGGGCACAGAAATGTAGCGCCAGTTCAGATAGCAAGTCCGATAGTGAAGGTGATCACAGGAAGAGATCGAGAACTATTGAAGGAACATCCCACAGCAGGAGGGAAAGATCAAGCAGCGGTCGTTCAGAATGAGATATCAGGCGGGAAAAGGGGGCACGTAGCTTGGCAAGGTCTCGGAATAGGGGGTAAGACTACGAACGATACTAGGAGTAGAAGCCCACATGCTCGTGAGGTTTTGGCAGGTTCCAATAAATTAGATTAAAAAGTTATAAAAGATGCTACACAGCAAAAACTGCATAGTTGGAGTGAATTTGGGGTATACACGGAGGTACCAGATAGGGGACAAAGAGCTCTATCTCACAGATGGATTTGCACGGAAAAGGTGCTTCCTGATGGAGCTTATAAGGCAAAGGCCAGGCTCGTGGCAAGGAGATTTGAAGAAAACTTAGGAGACCAGGATTTAAGGGTAGATTCACCTACGGCAGGAAAGATTATTTTAAAGATCTTCTTGGCTCTGTTAGCTACAAAGGCCCGGGAATGCAAATCTATCGATATTAAAAGCTGCCTTTTTGCAGGGGCATCAGCTTCAGAGAGACATCTTTCTCCGTCCTCCCAAAGAGGCAGCTAACACAGAAGGGGTAATCTGGAAATTTAATAAATGTGTGTATGGGCTGAATGATGCGTCTAGAGTTTGGTATTTTTCTGTAAGATCGGTTTTGTTAAAGTTAGGCTGTTGCCAGTTTAAAGCAGATCCTGCAGTGTTTTACTGGCATTATGAAGGAAATCTTTCTGGTATCTTTGTGATGCATGCTGATTATTTTGTGGGGTGGTAGGAGCGATTTTGAAGCTCTTGCAATTTCTGGGCTGAAGGAGGAATTCAGCGTTGGGAGTCGGGCTTCAGGAGCCTTCAAACATATTGGGCTGGAAATTGGACAGGCTGAGTCGGGTGTCACTTTACATCAGCAGTCTTATTTGCAGAGTATCAGCCTAATAGCAATTAGTCACAGTTGGGCTTCACAAAAGGATGCGATGGTTTCTAAGATGGAAAAAGAGAAACTCTGAAGTGTGATTGGGCAACTGAATTGGCTAGGTAGACAGGCCAGACCGGACGCTAGTTTCAATGTGCTAGAGTTGAGTAAAAAATGAATGATCCCACAGTGGAAGACACAATGAGAACAAACAAAACATTGACCAAACTAAAAATGCAGGTGTGTGTTTTGAGGTTCCTGTTTTTGGGCGATCTTAGGCACCTGAAACTCCGTTTATCGTGACGCATCGTGTGCCAATCTGTGTGATGGGTTTTCACACGTGGGAAATTTTATAATCTTTCTTTTGGGGAAAATTGCTAAATGTTGCCCTCTTGATTGGGAAACAAAGAAAATAAGGAAAGTGGTAAAAAGCACATTGGTCGCTGAGACACTAAGCCTTGTGGAGGCAGTGGATATGGCCTTTTATATATCCCAGATATTAACAGAAATTTTGGGGTTAGGTGATTTGGGTAAAATACCCATTGCGTGTCACATTGACAATAAGTCACTTTGGGAAAATGTGCACTCCACAGAGTGTAAACAGGAAAAGGTTAAGGATAGACACAGCCAGCTTAAAGCAGGTGCTGGACAAGGGTAAAATATCAAAAATAAAATCGGCTGATAGTATTATAAGAACATAAGAACGCAAGAAATAGGAGCAGGAGTAGGCCATCTAGCCCCTCGAGCCTGCCCCGCCATTCAATAAGATCATGGCTGATCTGAAGTGGATCAGTTCCACTTACCCGCCTGCTCCCCATAACCCTTAATTCCCTTATCGATCAGGAATCCATCTATCCATGATTTAAACATATTCAACGAGGTAGCCTCCACCACTTCAGTGGGCAGAGAATTCCAGAGATTCACCACCCTCTGAGAGAAGAAGTTCCTCCTCAACTCTGTCCTAAACTGGACACACACAAGGACGGCCTCAACCGGGATATTGGGTTTATGTCACACTATTTCACATAAATATTTCTGCTTTTTTCCTCCTGAGTCTTTATCATGCGATCCTAGAATCAGAATTTATGTCACACTATTTGTAACTCCCACAGTTGCGTGGACCTGCAGAGTTTCACTGGCTGTCTTGTCTGGAGACAATACACATCTTTTTAGCCTGTCTTGATGCTCTCCCCACTCCCATTGTTTTGTTTCTTAAAGACTGGATTAGTTGTAAGTATTCGCATTCCAACCATTATTCATGTAAATTGAGTCTGTGTCTTATAAGTTCTGTTTGTGAACAGAATTCCCACTCACCTGAAGAAGGGGCTCAGAGCCTCGAAAGCTTGTGTGGCTTTTGCTACCAAATAAACCTGTTGGACTTTAACCTGGTGTTGTTAAACTTCTTACTGTGTTTACCCCAGTCCAACGCCGGCATCTCCACATCTAAACTGACCCCCCTTTATTTTGAGGCTGTGCCCTCTAGTTCTGGTTTCCTTTCTAAGTGGAAAGAATCTCTCCACTTCTACCCTATCCAGCCCTTTCATTATCTTATATGCCTCTGTAAGATCACCCCTCAGCCTTCTAAACTCCAATGAGTACAAATCCAATCTGCTCAATTTCTCCTCATAATCTACACCCCTCATCTCCGGTATCAACCTGGTGAACCTTCTCTGCACTCCCTCCAAGGCCAATATATCCTTTTGCAAGTAAGGGGACCAAAACTGCACACAGTATTCCAGCTGCGGCCTCACCAATGCCTTGTACAGATGCAGCAAGACTTCTCTGCTTTTATATTCTATCCCCCTCGCGATAAATGCCAACATCCCATTTGCCTTCTTGATCACCTGTTGTACTTGCAGACTGAGTTTTTGCAACTCATGCACAAGGACCCACAGGTCCCTTTGCACAGTAGCATGTTGTAATTTTTTTACCATTTAAATAATAATCCAATTTGCTATTATTTCTTCCAAAGTGAATAACCTCACATTTGCCAACATTATACTCCATCTGCCAGATCCTCGCCCACTCAGCCTATTCAAATCTCTCTGCAGACCTTCCGCTTCCTCTACACAATTCACTTTCCCATTTATCTTCGTGTCGTCAGCAAACTTTGTTACCCTACACTCAGTCCCCTCCTCCAGATCATCGATGTAAATAGTAAACAGTTGAGGCCCCAGTACCGATCCCTGTGGCACGCCACTAGTCACCATCTGCCAACCAGAAAAGCACCCATTTATTCCAACTCTCTGCTTCCTGTTGGATAGCCAATCCCCAATCCACGCTAACACCCTACCCCCAACTCCGTGTGCCCCAATCTTCTTCAGCAACCTTTTGTGAGGCACCTTATCGAATGCCTTTTGGAAATCCAAAAACACCACATCTACCAGTTCCCCTCCGTCAACTGCACTCGTCACATCTTCATAAAAATCCAGTAAGTTTGTCAAACACGACTTTCCTCTCATGAATCCATGCTGCGTCTGCTTGATCGAACCATTCTTATCCAGATGGCCTGCTATTTCTTCTTTAATGATGGATTCCAGCATTTTCCCAACTACAGACGTTAAGCTAACCGGCCTGTAGTTACCCGCCTTTTGTCTACTTCCTTTTTTAAACAGCGGCGTAACAGTGGCCGTTTTCCAATCAGCTGGCACGACCCAGAGTCCAGTGAATTTTGATAAATAACCACTAACGCATCCGCTATTACCTCTGACATTTCTTTCAGTACCCTGGGATGCATTCCATCCGGGCCCGGGGACTTGTCCACCTTCAGTCCCATTAGTCTGCCAAGCACTGCCTCTCTAGGAACAATAATTGTATTGAGTACCTCTCCTCCTACCAACACTCGATCGTTAATATTCGGTAAACTATTTGTGTCTTCCACCGTGAAGACCGACACAAAAAACCTATTTAAAGTCTCAGCCATTTCCTCGTTTTCCACTATTAAATCCCCCCTCTCGTCCTCCAAGGGTCCAACATTCACTCTAGCCACTCTATTCCTTTTTATATATTTGTAAAAACTTTTACTATTATTTTTTATGTTTAGAGCTAGTTTAGTTTCATAATCTATCTTTCCTTTCTTTATCGCTTTCTTAGTCATTCTTTGTTGTTTTTTTAAAGCTTTCCCAATCTTCTAAGTCTCCACTATATTTGGCCACTCTGTACACATCGGTTTTTAATTTAATACTCTCCTTTATTTCTTTCATTATCCACGGCTGGCTATCCCTTTTCTTACAGTCCTTCTTTATCACCGGAATATATTTTTGCTGAGTACTGAAAAAGATCTCCTTAAAAATCCTCCATTGTTCCTCAGCTGTCCTACCTACCAGTCTGCTCTCCCAGTCCACCCTAGCCAATTCAGCCCTCATCCTATCGTACTCCCCTCTGTTCAAGCAGAGGACATTGCTTTGGGACCCTACTCTCTCCCCCTCCATCTGCACCAGAAATTCGACCATATTGTGATCACTCGACCCAAGAGGGTCCTTCACAAGAAGATCCTTAATTCTACCTGTCTCGTTACACATTACCAGATCTAAGATAACTCGTTCCCTCGTAGGTTCTGTAACATACTGTTCAAGGAAACTATCCCGATAGCATTCTAAGAACTCTTCCTCCATCCCACCATGTCCAACTTGAGTCAGCCAATCAATATGCAGGTTAAAATCCCTCATGATTATTGCCGTTCCGTTTTTGCACGCATCCATTATTTGCTTGTTTATAGCCCTCCCCACCTCAACATTATTATTTGGGGGCCTAGAGACCATGCCTACTAGTGTCTTTCTCCCCCTACTATTCCTTATCTCCACCCATAATGATTCCACGTTTTGCTCCTCAGAGCCTATGTCGTCCCTCACTACTACCCTGATATTATCCTTTATTAACAGAGCTACCCCACCACCTTTTCCATCCTGTCTATCCTTCCTAAATGCCTGATACCCCTGGATATTCATTTCTCAGTCCTGGTCACCCTGTAACCACGTTTCTGTAATGGCCACTAGATCATACCCATTTGTGCTGATTTGTGCCATCAACTCATTTACTTTGTTCCGAGTGCTTCGTGCATTCAGGCAAAGTGTCCTTATTCCAGTTTTTATCTGGACCCGAATTGTTGAAACGTTATTAACCTCCTCCCTCTTACACTGTCTATAACCCTTCTCTGTTTGCGAGCTAACTTCCTCGCTTCCAGTCACCTCGTCTCGATCCCCTTATCAATTATCCAATTGTTTTACTAAGAGCAGCTAGTTCAAATAAACTTTTGGACATTATCAAGGAAGGTTGTATCTTTCTGTGAATGTATGGTTTTTTTCAAGAGATGTATGTGAAAAAATAGGGAAGGGAAAATAGTGTTTTGTGTTTTCTGTAGAAACAATATTTCTCAATTTTTTTTCTTTAAAGGAGAGACTGTTAGGAATGGGTTAACAGCTCCCTCCACTTGAATCCTGAATTGGATGTTAATCATTTAATAGAAGTCACTGGGATATATAAAGAGGTTACAGGTGGCACTGGGTGCTGGATGTGTATGTGGAGCTGAATCAGAAAATAAAGGGAGTTTATGAAGAAGCAAGACGTATATTTCCTTCACTGGACTGCAACTGAGAGACTCAAACATAACCATCTATTTAACATTTCCTTCTTATCAATTTTGAACACTTCTAGAGATGGAATTTCCTCCTCTGTCACCATGTCCTGGGCAGCTTCTACCTCCTTGGTAAAGACTGAAGCAAAATATTAATTTAATATCTCAGCCATGCCCCTGCCTCTATGTAAATTCTCTTGTTGGTCCCTAATCAGCTGTACTGCTCCTTTCACCACCCTTTTGCTATTTATGTGCCTAGAGAAGACTTTGGGATTCCCCGTTATGTTGGCTGCCAGTCCTTTCTCATCATTCCTTTTCTCTCTAATGTGCTTTTCCACCTCCCCTCTGAACCTTCTGTCTTCCTCGTGGTTTTCAACTGTACTTTCTGCCTGACACCTGGCATCAGCACCTTTTTCTTCCTTATCTTACTTTCTATTGCCTTTTTCATCCAGGGAGTTCTGGATTTGTTCGCCCAACTTTTCCCTTTTAATGGAATATACCTTGACTGTGTCCAGACCAGTTCTGTTTTGATGTTAGCCCATTGTTCAGCCAATCTTTCATTCCTGTCTAACTGGCCCAGCTCTATTCTCATTGGTGTCCCTATCTGAGGAAGGATGTCCTTGCTATAGAGGGAGTACAGCAAAGGTTTAGCAGGCCAATTCCCGGGATGGCAGGTCTGTCATATGAGGAGAGATTAAGTCTGTTAGGATTATATTCACTGGAGTTTAGAAGAGTGAGAGGGGATCTCATAGAGACTTATAGAATTCCAACAGGGTTAGACAGGGTAGATTCAGAAAGAATGTTCCCAATGGTGGGGGAGTCCAGAACTAGGGGTCATAGTTTGAGGATAAGGGGTAAATTTTTTGGATTTTTAAAAAATTTGATTTGATTTATGATTGTCATGTGTATTGGTATACAGTGAAAAGTACTGTTTCTTGTGCGCTATACAGACCACACATACTGTACATAAAGAAGGAAAGGAGAGAGTGCAGAATGTAGTGTTACAGTCATAGCTAGGGTGTAGAGAAAGATCAACCGAATGTGAGGTAAGTCCATTCAAAAGCCTGATGGCAGCAGGGAAGACGCAGTTTTTGAGTCAATTGGTACGTGACTTCAGACTTTTGTATCTTTTTCCCGACGGAAGAAGATGGAAGAGAGAATGTCCAGGGTGCGTGGGGTCCTTGATTATGCTGGCTGCTTTTCCGAGGCAGTGAGAAGTGTAGACGGAGTCAATGGATGGGAGGCTGGTTTGCGTGATGGACTGGGCTTCATTCACGACCTTTTTTAGTTTCTTGTGGTCTTGGGCAGAGCAGGAGCCATACCAAGCTGTGATACAACCAGAAAGACTGCTTTCTATGGTGCATCTGTAAAAGTTAGTGAGAGTCGTAGCGGACATGCCAAACTTCCTTTCTTAACTATAGTGTTGGCATGGGGGACCAGGACAGACACAACTGCAGATGACTTGCTGGAGAATGAGGAAGGCAGCTTAGGGTAGGGCAGGAGCATCCTGACAGAATGTCAGTGCTCAGGAATAGATCAGGATTTGTGCTGTACCTTGGCATTCTCCTCATTGCAATGTGTTGCTGAAATTCTTTCTGCACAAGTGCTTTTGAGGTAATATGTTGCTTCTAAAACTAGAAAATAGATAACTCATGGAAAAACTCTTCCAATCTTAAAGAGATTGCCCTTTGAACCTGTTTGCCTCACAAACTATTGACACATGAGCCAAAAACCCAGTCTTTCCCACTGACAGTAATTCTCCTGAATTGTTCCACAAAGTTCTACTTCCATATTCCACTCACAGGTTCAGTTGAGAATGCTCACATTTCATGCAAAATTCCTGGAATGCTCAGAACCAGGAGGGCTTCATTTTCCTAGATCAATGGGAAGTTTTCAAGAGAGGATGGCACCTGTACAAGAAGGACGGGTCACAACTAAGTTGGAAGGGCACGAATATCCTGGCTGGGAGTTTTGCTAGTGCAGTTCGTGGGGGTTTAAACTAATATGGCAGGGGGGTGGGGATCAAAATATTAGGTCTACAAGTGTAGAGGCTGGGGACGAGCTTGGGGCTGGGACAAGGCTGGCAAAGAAGAAGAGCACTCTGGGGGAGGATGACCTCACTGGGCCTGGAGGTCTGGAGTGCTTACACTTCAATGCAAGGAGCGTAGCAGGTAAGACAGACGAACTTAGGGCCTTAATGCTCACGAGGAATTTGGATGTGGTTGCGGTGACAGAGACTTGGTTGAAAGAGGGACAGGACTGGCAACTGAATATTCCGGGGTACAAGTGTTTTAGGCGAGACAGAGGAGGGGCCAAAAGAGGTGGGGGAGTAGCAGTATTAGTTGGAGAGCATATTACAGCGGTGCAGAGGGAGGACAATTCAGAGGGGTCGTGTAACGAGTCACTGTGGGTGGAGCTTAGAAACAGGAAGGGCACAGTCACTATGTTGGGGGTATACTACAGGCCCTCCAACAGCCCAAGGGAAGTGGAAGAACGGATATGTCAGGAGATACTGGATAGGTGCAGGAAAAATAGGGTTGGTGTTGTGGGAGACTTCAATTTCCCTGGTATAGACTGGAAATCGCTGAGAGCTGGGACTCTGAATGGGGAGGAATTTGTAAAATGCGTACAGGAGGGTTCTTTGGAACAATATGTAGATAGCCCGACTAGAGAGGGGGCTATACTGGACCTACTACTGGGGAATGAGCCCGGTCAGTTCTTCAAAGTTTTGGTTGGGGAACATGTAGCAAATAGTGACCACAATTCTGTTAGCTTTAGGATAGTGATAGAAAAGGATGAGTGGTGTCCCAAGGGTAAGGTGTTGGATTGGGGGAAGGCTATCATTAGTGGGATTAGGCAGAAATTGGCAGCTGTTGATTGGGAGAGGCTGTTTGAGGGTAAATCCACATCTGGTATGTGGGAGTCTTTTAAGGAACAGTTGTTAGGGCTGCAGGACAGGCATGTGCCTGTAAAAAAGGATAGGAAGGGTAGGATTCGAGAACCGTGGATATCCAGGGAAATTGAGGGACTGGTCAAAAAGAAAAGAGAGGCGTATGTTAGGTCCAGGCAGCTAAAAACAGAGGGAGCTCTGGAGGAGTACAAAGAAAGTAGGAAAGAACTCAAACGGGGAATTAGAAGGGCAAAAAGGGGTCACAAAATGTCCTTGGCAGACAGGATTAAGGAGAATCCCAAGGCATTTTATTCATACGTTAGGAACAAAAGGGTTGTCAGGGGAAAAATCGGACATCTCAGGGACAAAAGTGGGGAATTATGCTTGGAGCCCAAAGAAGTAGGGGAGATCCTAAATGAATACTTTGCGTCGGTATTCACAAAGGAGAGGGATGTGTTGACTGGGAGTGTCTCGGAGGGGAGTGTTGAACCGTTGGAGAAAATCTCCATTACAAGGGAGGAAGTGTTAGGTTTGTTAGAGAATATAAAGACTGACAAATCCCCAGGGCCTGATGGAATCTATCCAAGGCTGCTCAGGGAGACGAGAGATGAAATCGCTGGGCCTCTGACGCAAATCTTTGTCTCGTCACTGGACGCAGGTGAGGTCCCAGAGGATTGGAGGATAGCTAATGTGGTCCCGTTATTTAAGAAGGGTAGGAAGGATAACCTGGGTAATTATAGGCCGGTGAGCTTGACGTCCGTGGTGGGGAAGTTGTTGGAGAAGATTCTTAGAGATAGGATGTATGCGCATTTAGAAAGGAATAAACTCATTAACGATAGTCAGCATGGTTTTGTGAGAGGGAGGTCATGCCTCACTAACCTGGTGGAGTTTTTTGAAGAAGTGACCAGAATGGTTGATGAGGGAAGGGCTGTGGATGTCGTCTATATGGACTTTAGTAAAGCGTTTGACAAAGTCCCTCATGGTAGGCTGGTGAAAAAGGTTGGATTTCATGGGATAAAGGGGGACGTGGCTAGATGGGTGGAGAACTGGCTTGGTCACAGAAGTGGAGGGTGAGAGGTCCCAATACAGAGCCCTGCGGAACACCACTAGTAAGAAGTTTAACAACACCAGGTTAAAGTTCCACAGGTTTATTTGGTAGCAAAAGCCACACAAGCTTTCGGAGCTCTAAGCCCCTTCTTCAGGTGAGTGGGAATTCTGTTCACAAACAGAGCATATCCGGAGCTCCGGTGTTTTGTAAATGGAGCCTCCGGAGATTCCTCCGGCATCTTCTCCGGAGCCTTCAACAGGTCATTGATGAAGACGAACATCTCGCCAAGGCCATCCCCACACCCCCACTTCTTGCCTTCAAACAACCGCACAACCTCAAACAGACCATTGTCCGCAGCAAACTACCCAGCCTTCAGGAGAACAGTGACCATGACACCACACAACCCTGCCACAGCAACCTCTGCAAGATGTGCCGGATCATCGACACAGATGCCATCATCTCACGTGAGAACACCATCCACCAGATACACGGTACCTACTCTTGCAATTCGGCCAACGTTGTCTACCTGATACGCTGCAAGAAAGGATGTCCCGAGGCGTGGTACATTGGGGAAACTATGCAGACGCTGCGACAACGGATGAATGAACACTGCTCGACAATCACCAGGCAAGACTGTTCTCTTCCTGTTGGGGAGCACTTCAGCGGTCACGGGCATTCGGCCTCTGATATTCGGGTAAGCGTTCTCCAAGGCGGCCTTCGCGACACACGACAGCGCAGAGTCGCTGAGCAGAAACTGATAGCCAAGTTCTGCACACACGAGGACGGCCTCAACCAGGATATTGGGTTCATGTCACACTATTTGTAACTCCCACAGTTGCGTGGACCTGCAGAGTTTCACTGGCTGTCTTGTCTGGAGACAATACACATCTTTTTAGCCTGTCTTGATGCTCTCTCCACTCACATTGTTTCGTTTCTTAAAGACTTGATTAGTTGTAAGTATTCGCATTCCAACCATTATTCATGTAATTTGAGTCTGTGTCTTTATAAGCTCTGTTTGTGAACAGAATTCCCACTCACCTGAAGAAGGGGCTATGAGCTCCGAAAGCTTGTGTGGCTTTTGCTACCAAATAAACCTGTTGGACTTTAACCTGGTGTTGTTAAACTTCTTACTTGGTCACAGAAGACAGAGGGTGGTAGTGAAAGGGTCTTTTTCCGGCTGGAGGCCTGTGACTAGTGGTGTTTTGTAAATTGAGTCTGTGTCTTTATATGCTCTGTTTGTGAACAGAATTCCCACTCACCTGAAGAAGGGGCTTAGAGCTCCGAAAGCTTGTGTGGTTTTTGCTACCAAATAAACCTATTGGACTTTAACCTGGTGTTGTTAAACTTCTTACTAGTGGTGTTCCGCAGGGCTCTGTATTGGGACCTCTGCTGTTTGTGATTTATATAAACGATCTGGAAGAAGGTGTAACTGGGGTGATCAGTAAGTTTGCGGACGACACAAAATTGGCAGGACTTGCAGATAGTGAGGAGCATTGTCAGAAGCTACAGAAGGATATAGATAGGCTGGAAATTTGGGCAAAGGAATGGCAGATGGAGCTCAATCCTGATAAATGCGAAGTGATGCATTTTGGTAGAAATAATGTAGGGAGGAGCTATACAAAGAACAAAGAACAAAGAACAATACAGCACAGGAACAGGCCCTTCGGCCCTCCAAGCCCGCGCCGCTCACTGGTCCAAACTAGACCATTCTTTTGTATCCCTCCATTCCCACTCCGTTCATATGGCTATCTAGATAAGTCTTAAACGTTCCCAGTGTGTCCGCCTCCACCACCTTGCCTGGCAGCGCATTCCAGGCCCCCACCACCCTCTGTGTAAAATATGTCCGTCTGATATCTGTGTTAAACCTTCCCCCCTTCACCTTGAACCTATGACCCCTCGTGAACGTCACCACCGACCTGGGGAAAAGCTTCCCACCGTTCACCCTATCTATGCCTTTCATAATTTTATACACCTCTATTAAGTCTCCCCTCATCCTCCGTCTTTCCAGGGAGAACAACCCCAGTTTACCCAATCTCTCCTCATAACTAAGCCCCTCCATACCAGGTAACATCCTGGTAAACCTCCTCTGTACTCTCTCCAAAGCCTCCACGTCCTTCTGGTAGTGTGGCGACCAGAACTGGACGCAGTATTCCAGATGCGGCCGAACCAACGTTCTATACATCTGCAACATCAGACCCCAACTTTTATACTCTATGCCTCATCCTATAAAGGCAAGCTATCTATACGATAAATGGCAGAACCATAAAGGGTGTAGATACGCAGAGGGACCTGGGTGTGCAAGTCCACAGATCCTTGAAGGTGACGTCACAGGTGGAGAAGGTGATGAAGAAGGCATATGGCATGCTTGCCTTTATAGGACGGGGCATAGAGTATAAAAGTTGGGGTCTGATGTTGCAGATGTATAGGACGTTGGTTCGGCCGCATTTGGAATACTGCATCCAGTTCTGGTCGCCACACTACCAGAAAGACATGGAGGCTTTGGAGAGAGTACAGAGGAGGTTTACCAGGATGTTGCCTGGTATGGAGGGGCTTAGTTATGAGGAGAGATTGGGTAAACTGGGGTTGTTCTCCCTGGAAAGACAGAGGATGAGGGGAGACTTAATAGAGGTGTATAAAATTATAAAAGTCATAGATAGGGTGAACGGTAGGAAGCTTTTCCCCAGGTCGGTGGTGACGTTCACGAGGGGTCATAGGTTCAAGGTGAAGGGGGGGAGGTTTAACACAGATATCAGAAGGACATATTTTACACAGAGGGTGGTGAGGGCCTGGAATGCGCTGCCAGGCAAGGTGGTGGAGGCGGACACACTGGGAACGTTTAAGACTTATCTAGACAGCCATATGAACGGAGTGGGAATGGAGGGATACAAAAGAATGGTCTAGTTTGGACCAGTGAGCGGCGCGGGCTTGGAGGGCCGAAGGGCCTGTTCCTGTGCTGTATTGTTCTTTGTTCTTTGTTCTTAGAACCATTTTAATGTTCAATGGATATTGCTGAAAAGGAAATCATGTTGTTGAAGCTTTTCATTGTGTACTCATCAGGACAAATGCAAGAATGCCAAATTTGACATGATCACAACAATTTATACTTGAGGGAAAAAAGGATGGTGATTGGTTGGCAAGCCAATTCTGATTGGCTGAGGTGTTCTTGTGGAGAAAGAAATGGGGAATTATAGGCTCCTTAAGCTCCCAAGTAGTTTAAAAAAGCACAAGACTTGAACATATTCCTGTTGTTTGCAGAGGATGGGCCCCCATATATGAATGGATGTTGTTTTTAGCAAAAAGGAGCCATGTTATGAGCTTGACAGATTATTTTAAATTGGTTGTTACTGTAGCTAGTAGCACACTCAGAATTGTTCAGTAAATGCTGCCTAATCGCTGCATCAGATGTAACAGCGTGGACTTTTGTTTCGCGTTGTGCAATATGGGCTGATAGACTCCAGTCTGTACTCCTATCTGTTACAAACAACTGAAGGAACATGCGGTTTGCTTCAATTGGCCAATCGCTGAGATGTACGCTCTATGTATGGCAGCCTGTGCTTGCAACCTACCGTTAGTCATCTCAATATTGTGCATCTTTCCTGTCACATTTCCAGGTAGCCACAATTGGTTCATTCTTCAGGCAGGGCCCTTTGTGCTCAGATTAGGACCAATGGGTCTGTGTTACATTCCACCAACAGTCGGCAGATACTTTGCAGTAGGGATGTGCCACAGGCACTGCGTATGGTGGATGCCAGCCTGTGATAGACTGCTTGCCCTCTTGTGTTGCTCAATGTGTGGCGCAGCATGATATTATATTACAGCCTGTGGGAGGTGGCCTGATTCCACATCTAAAAATACTGAACTCTGATCAAAAGAACTCATCTTAAACTAAATTTAAAACATTTATTAGTGCTTCATGTTCAGATACATGGTGCCCCTATTTCTAATGAGTAGCAAACTCCCTCCTGTACACTGTGGGATTTTGCAGGTATCGAAATACATGGACCCAGGTTACTGACTATATCTATAACAAAAGCAAAATACTGCAGATGCTGGAATCTGAAACAAAAACAGAAAATGCTGGAAAATCTCAGCAGGTCTGGCAGTATCTGCGGTTGGTTAAGAAGGTTAAGGTTCATGGGATACAAGGAGAAGTGGCTAGATGGGTGGAGAACTGGCTTGGCCATAGGAGACAGAGGGTAGTGGTCGAAGGGTCTTTTTCCGGCTGGAGGTCTGTGACCAGTGGTGTTCCGCAGGGCTCTGTACTGGGACCTCTGCTATTTGTGATATATATAAATGATTTGGAAGAAGGTGTAACTGGTGTAATCAGCAAGTTTGCGGATGACACGAAGATGGCTGGACTTGAGGATAGCGAAGAGCATTGTCGGGCAATACAGCAGGATATAGATAGGCTGGAAAATTGGGCGGAGAGGTGGCAGATGGAGTTTAATCCGGATAAATGCGAAGTGATGCATTTTGGAAGAAATAATGTAGGGAGGAGTTATACAATAAATGGCAGAGTCATCAGGAGTATAGAAACACAGAGGGACCTAGGTGTGCAAGTCCACAAATCCTTGAAGGTGGCAACACAGGTGGAGAAGGTGGTGAAGAAGGCATATGGTATGCTTGCCTTTATAGGACGGGGTATAGAGTATAAAAGCTGGAGTCTGATGATGCAGCTGTATAGAACGCTGGTTAGGCCACATTTGGAGTACTGCGTCCAGTTCTGGTCGCCGCACTACCAGAAGGACGTGGAGGCGTTAGAGAGAGTGCAGAGAAGGTTTACCAGGATGTTGCCTGGTATGGAGGGTCTTAGCTATGAGGAGAGATTGGGTAGACTGGGGTTGTTCTCCTTGGAAAGACGGAGAATGAGGGGAGATCTAATAGAGGTATACAAGATTATGAAGGGTATAGATAGGGTGAACAGTGGGAAGCTTTTTCCCAGGTCGGAGGTGACGATCACGAGGGGTCACGGGCTCAAGCTGAGAGGGGCGAAGTATAACTCAGACATCAGAGGGACATTTTTTACACAGAGGGTGGTGGGGGCCTGGAATGCGCTGCCAAGTAGGGTGGTGGAGGCAGGCACGCTGACATCGTTTAAGACTTACCTGGATAGTCACATGAGCAGCCTGGGAATGGAGAGATACAAACGATTGGTCTAATTGGACCAAGGAGCGGCACAGGCTTGGAGGGCCGAAGGGCCTGTTTCCTGTGCTGTACTGTTCTTTGTTCTTTGTTCTTTGACTATATCTCTTGTCTCCTTAAATAGCACACCCACCTTTCAGTCTATCACGGGCTGCATTTTCAACTTCTCACCTCGGGTTTAAAATGTATTAAAATATAATTTTAAAAATCACGAGTAGCAACAACTTTGTATTTATGTAGCACCTTTAACATATTAGAATGTTCCAAGGTGTTTCACAGGAGGATAATAAAGAAATGTGATGCTTAGCCAAATAAGGAGGTATTAGCTTGGTCAAAGAGGTAAGTTATTTAAGGAGTGGCTTAAAAGAGGCAAGCGAGTAAGAGAGACGGAGTGGGGTAGGGAGGGAATTCCAGAGCTTGGGGCCTAGGAATCTGAAGGCACAGCCGCCAATGCTGAAGTGATGGAAGTTGAGGATTGACAACACTCCCATGAAGCGGCTTGTTTAAAGGTGTATTTAAATGCAACTGAAGGGGTAGCAGGAAGGAGGAGGCTAAAGAGAGATGGAGAGACAAGGTCATGTTGGGATTGGAAACATTAATTTTAGAATGTTGAAATTGAGGCATTTTGGGGCCAGAAGTTGATTGGTGAGTACAAAAGTGATGGGTGAACAGGGGACTATTTGGACATGCTGAAGCTTTTGGAGGGCAGAATATGGAAGACCAGCCACGAGAGCATTGGAATAGTTAAGTTTGAAGGTATAGGCTTAGATGGGAGATTCAGCAGCAGATGAGTTGAGGAAGGGGTGAAGAGTTGGAAGCAAGCAGTCCTGATGATAGGGACAGGAAGCTCATATTGATTGACAGTACTTGGGTCTGATGGTTTTAAGCTGCTTATCGTTTGATCTGCATCAACATTGTGAAAATGTGACTTTAGATCAATTTTAATTTTAACAAACAGTAACAAGCTCATCCCAGAGCCAGTGTGAACTGTGTGTGTGGAACACGGCCAGGTTTAATGAACAGGAGGTTAATCTGCTTTTAATTTGATATGTCATCGTCAGGAGTTGAAATCTTGCACTGGGAGAGAGACAGATTGAAACAAAGGTTCATGTTTGTGGCAACAGGAAGTGTTTGAGCAGAAACTATTTAATCATAAAGAAAAAAACTTAGAGTAGTTTATATTGTACAATGAACATAAGCAATTAACTATCTCTGGATCTATTCTATAGACTCTGGAACAGTTCCCACACAATATCTTGAATTAAGAATCTACAATGAAACCATTGTCAATTGTCGGAAAAAAAACATCTGGTTCACTAATGTCCTTTAGGGAGGGAAATCTGCCGTCCTTACCTGGTCTGGCCTACCTGTGACTCCAGAGCCACAGCAATGTGGCTGACTCTCAACTGCTCTCTGAAATGGCCTAGTGAGCCATTCAATTGTATTAACTGCTACAAACTCGAGGGCAACTAAGGATGGGCAATAAATGCTGGCCAGCCAGCAACGCCCATGTCCCACAAATTATTAAAAATAAACAGCGGATGGTAGCTAATATAAAGAGAGAACTAGAGAGGAAACAGAGAATTATAGACCAGTCAGCCTGATGCCGGTAGTGGGGAACATTCTAGAGTCCATTATCAAAGATTTTATAGCAGAGAAGTGGAAAACAGTAGCAGGATCGAGCAAACTCAGAATGGATTTATGAAAGGGAAATCATACTTGACAAATCTACTGGAATTCTTCGAGAAGGTAAGAACAAAGAACAAAGAACAATACAGCACAGGAACAGGCCCTTCGGCCCTCCAAGCCCGCGCCGCTCCCCGGTCCAGGATTGAATCCTGAACCCAGGATCCCCGCCCAATTTTCCAGCCTATCTACATACCAATATCCTAGCCACCGAGCTGTCCCTCACAGCTACGATGCTTTGTTCATTACAACCTATTAACTCACCCCCACCCCCCTATTCCAGTAACTAGTAGACTTGATGAGGGGGTGCCAATGGATGTGGTTTATTTGGACTTAAGGTCTTCGACAAAGTCTCACATAAGAGATTAGCGTGTAAAATTAAAGTGCATGGGATTGGGGATATTGTACTGAGACGGATCGAAAACTGGTTCATAAACAAGAAACAAAGAGTAGGAATAAATGGGTCGTCTTCCAAATGGCAGGCAGTGACTTGTGGGGTACCGCAGGGATCAGTGCTGGGACCCCAGCTATTCACCATATATATTAATGATTTAGATGAGGGAACTGAATGTATTATCTCCAAATTTGCAGATGACACAAAGTTGGGTGGGAGAGTGAGCTGTGAGGCGGATGCAGAGATGCTTCAGTGTGATCTGGACAAGCTGAGTGAGTGGGCAAATGTGTGGCAGATGCAGTATAATGTGAGGTTATCCACTTTGGCAGCAAAAATTGGAAGTCAGATTATTCTCCGAATGTTTATAATTAAAAGAAGAGGGAATATGCAATGAGACCTGGGAGTCCTCGTACATCAGTCACTGAAAGTAACATACAGGTACAGCAGGCAGTATAGAAAGCAAATGGTATGTTGGCCTTCATTGCGAGAGGATTCGAATTCAGGAACAGGATGTCTTGCTGCAGTTGTCTAGGGCCTTGGTGAGGCCACATCTGGAATATTGTGTGCAGTTTTGTTCCCCTTAAAATCCTACAGTGCAGAAGGAGGCCATTCGGCCCATCAAATCTGCACCAACCACAATCCAACCCAAGTCCATCCTCGTAACCCCACACATTTAACCTGCTAATCCCCCTGACACTAAGGGGCAATTTAACATAGCCAATCTACCTAACCCGCACATCTTTGGACCGTGGGAGGAAACCGGAGCACCCGGAGGAAACCCACGCAGGCACGGGGAGAACGTGCAAACTCCATACAGCCAGTGACCCAAGCCGGGAATCGAACCCGGGTCCCTGGCGATGTGAGGCAGCAGTACTAACCACTGTGCCACCATGTCGTCCGAGGAAGGACGTGCTTGCTATAGAGGGAGTACAGCGAAGGTTTACCAGACTGATTCCTGGGATGACAAGACTGACGTATGAAGAGAGATTGAGTCGCTTAGGCTTGTATTTGCTGGAGAACAGAAGAATGAGGGGGTGATCTCATAGAAACATATAAAATTCTAACAGGACCAGACAGGGTAGATGCAGGAAGAATGTTCCCGATGGCGGGGGTGTCCTGAACCAGGGGTCATAGTCTCGGGATACGGGGCAAGCCTTTTAGGACGGAGATGAGGAGAAATTTATTTACTCAGAGAGTGGTCAGCCTGTGGAATTCACTACCACAGAAAGTAGTTGAGGCCAAAACATTGTACGTTTTCAGGAAGCAGTTAGATGTAACTCTTGAGGCGAAGGCGTTCAAAGGATGTGGGGGGCAGAAAGGATAAAGCTATTTGTTGGATGATCAGCCATAGTCATACAGAATGGTGGAGCAGGCTCAAAGAGCTGAACACCCTCCTCCTGCTCCTATTTTCTATGTTTCTATACACAGCCATCCTTTCTCTTTGGACTTTGGGTGAAGTTGGTGCTGGAGCTCACACTGAAGTTGTGATCAGTAGGGGTGTGGTTCCTCACAGCTAGATTCAGTTCTGCAATAAGTTCAATGGCCTAAATGCAGGAGACTCTGAGACCTGGCCCACTGGTGTCAATGCACAAATTCTGACTTCCTCAGCATTCTCCTGGACAGCTCTCCTCAGAATTACACACCTTGCTGCTCCATTCATTCCCCTATCAAGGCACCTCCTCCTCACTTGTCCATCTAAACAGTCAACACTGACACTTACCCTCAAAGAACAAAGAAAAGTGCAGCACAGGAACAGGCCCTTCGGCCCTCCAAGCCTGTGCCGATCATGATGCCCAAACTAAGTTTTAAAAAAAACCTTCTGCCCATACTCGGTTAGCCTGATATCGGTGGGGAAAATGCTGGAGTCAATTATTAAGGACGTAATCGCTAAGCATTTGGAAAGTGGTGACAGGATCGGTCCAAGTCAGCATGGATTCACGAAAGGGAAATCGTGCTTGACAAATCTTCTGGAATTATTTGAGGATGTGACCAGTAGAGCGGACAAGGGTGAATCTGTGGATGTTGTGTATCTGGACTTTCAAAAAGCTTTTGACAAGGTCCCACACAAGAGATTAGTGAGCAAAATTAAAGCTCATGGTATTGAGGGTAACGTACTGATGTGAATAGAGAACTGATTGGCAGACAGGAAGCAGAGAGTGGGAATAAATGGGTCCTTTTCAGAATGGCAGGCAGTGACTAGTCTGAGGAAGGACATTCTTGCTATTGAGGAAGTCCAGCGAAGATTCACCAGACTGATTCCCGGAATGGCAGGACTGACATATGAAGAGAGATTGGATTGACTGGGCTTGTACTCATTGGAATGTAGAAGAATGAGAGGGGATCTCATAGAAACATATAAAATCCTGACGGGACTGGACAGGCTCGATGCAGGAAGAATGTTCCCGATGTTGGGGAATTGCAGAATTGGGAGTCACAGTCTAAGAATAAGGGGTAAGCCATTCAGGACTGAGATGAGGAAGAACTTCTTCACTCAGAGAGTTGTGAACCTGTGGAATTTTGTCCCACAGAAAGCTGTTGGGCTAGTTTGTTAGATATGTTCAAGAGGGAGCTGGACGTGGCCCTTGTGGCTAAAAGGATCAAGGGATATGGAGAGAAAGCGGGAGTGTGATACTGAAAGTGCATGATCAGCCATGATCATATTGAATGGTGGCGCAGGCTCGAGGGGCCGAATGGCCTCCTCCTGCACCTATTTTCTATGTTTCAATGTTTCTTGGTCCATATCCCTCTATTCCCTCCTTATTCATGTACTCATCCAGGTGCCTCTTACATGTTGCTAATGTGCCTGCTTCCACCGCCTCCTCTGGCAGCACGTTCCAGGCACCCATCACTCTCTGCATGAGAAACTTCCCCCGCACATCTCCCTTAAACCTTCCCCCTCTCACCTTGAACCTGAGCCCCCTCATCCTATTGACACATCCCTAACGGTCACTGTCCACAAATGTTCTCATTCCATCCTCTCTGTACATTCCACTCCACACACTCCGAATTCTCTGCTCTCTCTCAGTGCAGAAGGTAGCACACAACAAGAGACAGGGACTGCGGTTACAGCTGCAGTCATGTGGCTTGGAAGAAACAAACATGCCTGGAAAACAGAGTTTTAAAAGCTGATTGTGTGGTTTTGCTGTGGGGATGGGGTGGGGCTATGAAGGATCTTCGGTAAAGGAGACAACTGATCCTGAAGTTGCAGACATAGTCAAAAGCAAAAAGTGAATGGAAGTTTCTCCAAAGCCGCTCTGCATTCTGAATTCTGGCTGCAAGCTTTCCACAAAGTCCCCCTGAAAGCAGAGCAATTGATTGTGCTGTAGACCCAATACTGAGTAGCCCAGACACCATTTCAAGGACTTCTTCATCTGTCTTTTTCCCTTGAACCTTTGAGCAGAATTCCCCTATTTTGATTTGCTTTTGCTGTGTGCGTGTGTGAGAGCATGCATGTGCGTGCGTGAGAGCATGCATGTGCGTGCGTGAGACCATGCGTGTGTGCATGTGCGTGTGTGAAGGGGGGTTGCAGAGAGAGCAACAGAGAGTGTAACCAAAGAGTCAGTGTGTGTGAGACAGTTAGGAAGAGTAATTATGATATTTCCATATTTCATACTGTATATTAATAAGTTGACTGGTTTTATAATAAACGAATAAAAAAATCACTGAGCGGTCATTCTGAGATTCATGGGTAAAGCAGATTTGGTCAAATGGCGAGGGGGAGAAATCTTTTAAAAATGTGCTGTGACCCATGGAGTCGTGGAATTGGAGAGCGACAGTGCGTTCCTCCCATTCTGGCCATACATCGGTCAAGCTATTGCATTTGTGAAGGGTCAGGTCATGTCAAAGTTCTTGCTGTTGATTGGCTGACTGTGTAGAATGGATGATTGCCCTTTCTGGCACTTCATGTATGCCAGTGCATGACGGATGAGCAAAGTTTAGAGTTGGACTATTGGATGTGGTGGTTATTAAGTTGAATATGTTTGACAATAGCTGACTTTGCCCATTCACTGTGTTTGAACTGGGTTTGATGCTCCTTAAGTCTACTCTGTAGGCTGTGGCCTGCTTCCCCAATATAGAAGAGTCAGCAATCTTTACCTCGGTATTCACGGTGGAAAGGGATCTGGGTGGTTGTACTGCTGGTTTGCGGTGGACAGAAAGGATCGAGCATGTGGACATAAAGAAAGAGGATGTGTTGGAACTATTGAATGGCATCAAGGTTGGTAAGTCGCCGGGACCGGATGGGATGTACCCCAGGTTACTGTGGGAGGCGAGGGAGGAGATTGCGGAGCCTTTGGCGATGATCTTTGCATCGTCGATGCAGACGGGAGAGGTTCCGGAGGATTGGAGGATTGCAGATGTGGTCCCTATATTCAAGAAAGGGAACAGGGACAGCCCGGGAAATTACCGACCGGTGAGTCTAACCTCAGTGGTTGGTAAGTTGATGGAGAGGATCCTGAGAGACAGGATTTATGATCATCTAGAGAAGTTTAGTATGATCAAAAGTAGTCAGCACGGCTTTGTCAAGGGCAGGTCGTGCCTTACGAGCCTGGTTGAGTTCTTTGAAAATGTGACCAAACACATTGACGAAGGAAGAGCGGTGGATGTGGTCTATATGGACTTCAGCAAGGCGTTCGATAAGGTCCCCCATGCAAGACTTCTTGAGAAAATGAGAGGGCATGGGATCCAAGGGGCTGTTGCCTTGTGGATCCAGAACTGGCTTGCCTGCAGAAGGCAGAGAGTGGCTGTGGAGGGGTCTTTCTCTGCATGGAGGTCAGTGACCAGTGGAGTGCCCCAGGGATCTGTTCTGGGACCCTTGCTGTTTGTCATTTTCATAAATGACCTGGATGAGGAAGTGGAGGGATGGGTTGGTAAGTTTGCTGACGACACCAAGGTAGGTGGTGTTGTGGATAGTTTGGAGGGATGTCAGAAGTTGCAGCGAGACATAGATAGAATGCAAGACTGGGCGGAGAAGTGGCAGATGGACTTCAACCCGGATAAGTGTGTAGTGATCCATTTTGGCAGATCCAATGGGATGAAGCAGCAGTATAATATGAAGGGTACCATTCTTAGCAGTGTAGAGGATCAGAAGGACCTTGGGGTCCGGGTCCAAAGGACTCTTAAATCGGCCTCGCAGGTGGAGGATGCGGTCAAGAAGGCGTACGGCGTACTAGCCTTCATTAATCGAGGGATTGAGTTTAGGAGTCGGGAGATAATGCTGCAGCTTTATAGGACCCTGGTTAGACCCCACTTGGAGTACTGCGCGCAGTTCTGGTCACCTCATTACAGGAAAGATGTTGAAGCCATTGAAAGGGTGCAGAGGAGATTTACAAGGATGTTGCCTGGATTGGGGGGCATGCCTTATGAGGATAGGTTGAGGGAGCTTGGTCTCTTCTCCCTGGAGAGACGAAGGATGAGAGGTGACCTGATAGAGGTTTACAAGATGTTGAGAGGTCTGGATAGGGTAGACTCTCAGAGGCTATTTCCAAGGGCTGAAATGGTTGCTACGAGAGGACACAGGTTTAAGGTGCTGGGGGGTAGGTACAGAGGAGATGTCAGGGGTAAGTTTTTCACTCAGAGGGTGGTGGGTGAGTGGAATCGGCTGACGTCGGTGGTGGTGGAGGCAAACTCGTTGGGGTCTTTTAAGAGACATCTGGATGAGTACATGGGATTTAATGGGATTGAGGGCTATAGATAGGCCTAGAGGTAGGGATATGATCAGCGCAACTTGTGGGCCGAAGGGCCTGTTTGTGCTGTGGCTTTCTATGTTCTATGTTCTATCCCATGGAATGTTGGAAATTCCTGGTTCACTATAAGATGGTTTCTTGTCCTTGTGCTTATGAAGGATGGAATGGAGCTTCTTGGATGGTGTGTGTTGGGCTTTTATCTTTGCTAACTTAAGCAATCTGCGCAAGGTGGAACTGATGTATGGAAGGCTGACTCATGTCTTAATGAAGTAGTTTTATAGAGCAAACAACTGGTAGACACTTGCTAATCTTATGTGAAGGGAATCTATTGAGTTGAAGTATAAACGTAATATGGTGAAGTTCTTGTTGTAGACGTTTATCACTGATCGGGTAGGTTCTTCTAACGAGGGTTTTAGAAACAGTTTGGAGGGATGATGGGAAGATTGATACTCAGGTATCAGTGTGAGTGTTGCTGTGTGACTTGGTATTAAGAACATCGAGAACTGGTATGAAAAGCTGTGCTCCATCTCCATGTTAAAATTAATATTTGAATGGTGATTGTTAATGTGTTATAGGAAACTATGATTTTTTTATTCCTATTGCTATTTGACGTAAATATTGTCAACAATATCAAAGCAAGAGTTTAGGTTTAAGACTGGCTCCTTGTTCAAACTCTTTCATAAAGATGTTAGACATGATTGGAAATCGGAGAGAAGTGGTTAACAGATGTTTTTCAGACTGGAGGAAGGTTTCTAGTGGAGTTCTCCAGAGGTCAGTATTGGGACCCTGTCCTTCCTAATATATATTAATAGAACATAGAACATAGAACAGTACAGCACAGAACAGGCCCTTCGGCCCACGATGTTGTGCCGAGCTTTATCTGAAACCAAGATCAAGCTATCCCACTCCCTATCATCCTGGTGTGCTCCATGTGCCTATCCAATAACCGCTTAAATGTTCCTAAAGTGTCTGACTCCACTATCACTGCAGGCAGTCCATTCCACACCCCAACCACTCTCTGAGTAAAGAATGGTCTAGACCCTGGTGCACAGAACACACTTTCAAAATTTCCGGACAATTGGAAGCATTGTAAACTGTGAGGAATTTTAAAGGATGTAGACAAGTTGTTGGAATGAGGCAGACAAGTGGCAAATTAAAGTTAATACAGAGAAGTGTGAAGTTATTAATTTTGGGAGGAACAATTCAAAGAAACAATATCAAATAAAGGGAGTGGAAGAGCAGAGGGAACTAGGTGTATATGTCCATAAATCATTGAAGGTGGCAGGACAGGTAGAGAGCACATCAATAAAGCATGCAGTATTCTGGGCTTTATAAATAGGGGCATAGGGTACAGGAGCAGACAGGTTAAGCAGGGACTTTTAGATAAACACATGAATATACAAGGAATGGAGGGATATGGACCAAGGCCAGGTAGAAGGGACTAGAACAAAGAACAAAGAACAAAGAACAGGACAGCACAGGAAACAGGCCCTTCGGCCCTCCAAGCCTGTGCCGCTCCTTGGTCCCAACTTGACCATTCGTTTGTATCCCTCCATTCCCAGACTGCTCATGTAACTATCCAGGTAAGTCTTAAACGATGTCAGCGTGTCTGCCTCCACCACCCTACTTGGCAGCGCATTCCAGGCCCCCACCACCCTCTGTGTAAAAAACATCCCTCTGATATCTGAGTTATACCTCGCCCCTCTCACCTTGAGCCTGTGACCCCTCGTGATCGTCACCTCCGACCTGGGAAAAAGCTTCCCACTGTTCACCCTATCTATACCCTTCATAATTTTGTACACCTCTATTAGGTCTCCCCTCATTCTCCGTCTTTCTAGGGGGAACAAGCCCAGTTTACCCAATCTCTCCTCATAGCTAAGACCCTCCATACCAGGCAACATCCTGGTAAACCTTCTCTGCACTCTCTCTAAAGCCTCCACGTCCTTCTGGTAGTGCGACGACCAGAACTGGACGCAGTATTCCAAATGTGGCCTAACCAGCGTTCTATACAGCTGCAACATCAGACTCCAGCTTTTATACTCTATACCCCGTCCTAAAAAGGCAAGCATACCATATGCCTTCTTCACCGCCTTCTCCACCTGTGCTGCCATCTTCAAGGATTTGTGAACTTGCACACCTAGGTCCCTCTGTGTTTCTATACTCTTGATGGCTCTGCCATTTATTGTATAACTCCCCCCTACATTAGTTCTTCCAAAATGTATCACTTCGCATTTATCCGGATTAAATTCCATCTGCCATTTCTCCGCCCAATTTTCCCGCCTATCTATATCCTGCTGTATTGTCTGACAATATTCATCGCTATCCGCAAGTCCAGCCATCTTCGAGTCATCCGCAAACTTGCTGATAACACCAGTTACACCTTCTTCCAAATCATTTATATATATCACAAATAGCAGAGGTCCCAGTACAGAGCCCTGCGGAACACCACTGGTCACAGACCTCCAGCCGGAAAAAGACCCTTCGACTGCTACCCTCTGTCTCTTGTGGCCAAGCCAGTTTTCTACCCATCTAGCCACCTCTCCTTGTATCCCATGAGCCTTAACCTTCTTAACCAACCTGCCATGAGGAACTTTGTCAAATGCCTTACTGAAATCCATACAGACGACATCCACGGCCCTTCCTTCATCAACCGTTTTTGTCACTTCCTCAAAAAACTCCACCAAATTTGTAAGGCACGACCTCCCTCTTACAAAACCATGCTGTCTGTCACTAATGAGATTGTTCCGTTCTAAATGCACATACATCCTGTCTCTAAGATTCCTCTCCAACAACTTCCCTACCACGGACGTCAATCTCACTGGCCTATAATTACCCGGGTTATCCCTGCTACCCTTCTTAAATAACGGTACCACATTCGCTATCCTCCAATCCTCAGGGACCTCACCTGTGTCTCACCTGAGACAAAGATTTCCGTCAGAGGCCCAGCAATTACATTGCTTGTCTCCCTGAGTAGTCTAGGATAGATGCCATCAAGCCCTGGGGATTTGTCAGTTTTAATGGTTGTGTTTGGCACAACATTGTGGGCCGAAGGGCCTGTTCCTGTGCTGTACTGGTCTATGTTATGATAAATCTATTACAAACAATAGAGACCATGCCTGTATTATCATTTAGTTTTTGTCTCCTAACTTAAGGAGGGTGATACTTGCAATCACTGACTGATTCTTGGTATGAAGGGGTTACAAGGAAAAGTTGAGCTTAAACTCATTGGGGTATGGAAGAAGGAGAAATCATCTTATTGCTTTACAATATGTTAACCACACTGCTGTGGGATCGGAGTCACATTCAGGCCAGACCAGGTAAGGACGGCAGATTTCCTTCCAAGATGGGGTTTTGCAGCAATCGATGATGATTTTGTGGTCACCATTACTGAGACCAGCTTTAAATTCCACATTTTAAAAGTTGAATTTAAATTCCCTCAGCTGCCCTGTCGGGATTTTAACCTTTGTCCCCAGAACACAAGCCTGGATCTCTGAATTCATAGTCTAGTGACATTCCCGCTACATCACCAACTGCCTCTACTCAGACCTGGGCCTGAACCTGGTGGGTTTTGAGGTGGTTGGGGGGTGGGGGTGTGAAATTGCATGGACAGGATTTTGTCCGGGATCCTGCCCGTCCAAACCTGGAAGCAATTTTACTGTGGGACAGGCAGGGCCTCGGAGCCGTTCTTGCCCCAATTAAGGCCATTTAGTGGCCACTGAACAGCATTTTGCAGCCCTGCTGAGTGGATGACAGATTGGGTGGGTGGGGACATATAGAAAAATGTTTAAAGCTACATCTCATATAGAGAAGGGGTGGGGGAGTGGGGGCACCTCCGTCAGAAGGTTGAAAAGATTTTCTTCAAATCCCCTTAAATCTCTGACCCCTTTTCGGTTTGATTTGAGTTATTATTGTCACAGAGAGTCATAGAGGTTTACAGCATGGAAACAGGCCCTTCGGCCCAATTTGTCCATGCCACCTTTTTTTTTAAAAACCTCTAAGCTAATCCCAGTTTCCCGCATTTGGCCCATATCCCTCTATACCCATCGTACCCATGTAACTATCTAAATGCTTTTTAAAAGACAACATTGTACCCGCCTCTACTACTACCTCTGGCAGCTTGTTCCAGACACTCACCACCCTCTGTGTGAAAAAATTGCCCCTCTGGACACTTTTGTATCTCTCCCCTCTCACCTTAAACCTATGCCCTCTAGTTTTAGACTCCCCTACCTTTGGAAAAAGATAATGATTATCTAGCTGATCTATGCCCCTCATTATTTTATAGACCTCTATAAGGTCACCCCTCAGCCTCCTACGCTCCAGAGAAAAAAGTCCCAGTCTATCCAGCCTGTCCTTATAACCCAATCCATCAAGTCCCACTAGCATCCTAGTAAATCTTTTCTGCACTCTTTCTAGTTTAATAATATCCTTTCTATAATAGGGTGACCAGAATTGCGCACAGTATTCCAAGTGTGGCCTTACAAATCTCTTGTACAACTTCAACAAGACGTCCCAACTCCTGTATTCAATGTTCTGACCGATGAAACCAAGCATGCCAAATGCCTTCTTCACCACTCTGTCCACCTGTGACTCCACTTTCAAGGAGCTATGAACATGTAACCCTAGATCTCTTTGTTCTGTAACTCTCCCCAACGCCCTACCATTAACTGAGTAAGTCCTGCCCTGGTTCAATCTACCAAAATGCATCACCTCGCATTTGTCTAAATTAAACTCCATCTGCCATTCGTCAGCTCACTGGCCCAGTTGATCAAGATCCCATTGGAATTGGAGATAGCTTTCTTCACTGTCCACTACGCCACCAATCTTCGTGTCATCTGCAAACTTACTAACCATGCCTCCTATATTCTCATCCAAATTATTAATATAAATGACAACTAACAGTGGACCCAGCACTGATCCCTGAGGCACACCGCTGGTCACAGGCCTCCAGTTTGAAAAACAACTCTCTACAGCCACCCTCTGGCTTCTGTCAAGAAGCCAATTTTGTATCCATTTAGATACCTCACCCTGGATCCCGTGAGATTTAACCTTATGCAACAACCTACCATGTAGTACCTTGTCAAAGGCCTTGCTAAAGTCCATGTAGACAACATCAACTGCACTGCCCTCATCTACCTTCTTGTAATAGTACATGTATTAGTATACAGTGAAAAGTATTGTTTCTTGCGCACTATACAGACAAAGCATACTGTACACAGAGAAGGAAAGGAGAGAGTGCAGAATGTAGTGTTACAGTCATAGCTAGGGTGTAGAGAAAGATCAACTTAATGTGAGGTAGGTCCATTCAAAGGTCTGATGGCAGCAGACTTACCCATCTGTTAAGGGGAAATGTTTCTTCCTTTCTCCCCTATCTATGTCCCTCATAATTTTGTTCACCTCAATCAGGTTCCCTCTCAGCCTTCTCTGCTCCAAGGAAAACAACCCCAGCCTAACCAGCCTCTCTTCATGTCTGGAATACCCCATACTGACAGCCATCCAAGGCCAGAATTGAACCCAGGTCTGTGGCCCTGTGAGGCAGCAGTGCTGATCACTGTGCCACTCAATTTCCCTACCGCTGATGTTAGACTCACTGGCTTGTAATTGCCTGGCTTTCCCTGCTTCCTTCATGATATCACATTAGCTGTCCTCCAGTCCTCTTGCACCTCTCCTCTGGGAGGATTTGAAAATTAGCATCAGTAATAATAAACCTCCGTAAAACACTGGTTAGCCCCCAGCTGGGGAACTGTGTTTAATTCTGGATATCACACTTTAGAAAGGGTGACAAGGCCTTGGAGAGAGTGCAGAGGAGATTTACTTGAATGGTTCCAGGGACGAGAGGTCTCAGTTACTGGGAGAGAGAAGGGAAGCTGATCATTGTTCGAGCAGAGAAGGCTAACAGGAGATTTAATTGAGGTGTTCAAAATCATAAGGGTGATGAAATAATGAAGGAGTAACTGTTTCAGTGGCAGGATCACAGACTTGAGGTGATTGGCGAAACAACTGAAGGAATGGATAAGAGGAATTTATTTTAGGCAGTGAGCAATGGTGTCTGGAACACGGCCTGAAAAAGCAGTGGAAACAGATCCAAAAGTAACTTTCAGAAGGGAATTGGATAAATGCTTTAAGGGAAAGAAATGAGAAGGGAGAGTGGGACAAATTGAGTTCTTTCTAAGAGAAGCAATAAACAGAATGGGCTACTCTCCTGAGATGCTTCATTCTATGATTCTTTGAACCCAGCACAGATCTCTCTCTCTCGCTGCTAGTCTCTCTCTCCTTCTGTCACTCTTTCTTTCAATCTTTATGTTTCTGTTTATCTCTGTCACCTTATTTTTCCCTAGCCCTCTTGAGTGTACATCTTTTCCTTTCCATCTGTCTCACTCTTGGTCTCTGTCCCACTCCCTGTCCCACTCTCACTCTCTGTCCCACTCCCTGTCTCACTCTCAGTCTGTCCCACTCTCTGTTTCACTCTCTATCTCACTCTCAGTCTCACTCTCACTCCCTGTTTCACTGCCTCTCTCTCTTTGTCACTCTCTTACTCTGTATCTTTACCATCTCCTTTGTCTCCTTCTCTCCCCATCTCCATTCTAGCAAAACTCTTCATGATTTTCAACACCTCAAATGATTAATTTGAATGAATGTGTGGAAATTCTGCCCTGGGTGGACAGATGGGAGCACTGTGGGATTGTTTACTGGCCGTTATTTTAAGAAAAGTTGGCAAAACTGCCCAGGTTGGAAGAGGAGCCTCTCAAGATTTAATTATTAACAATTTATAAGCAGGAAGTGTGCTGTGTTAATAATCCCCGACACATTTATAGGCATTGCTTGGATTTTTGGGAAAAGTCTAAGAATATTTAACTCAGTAACACCTGTCATTATTTCAGCTGCTGCTTGTCACCAACCCCTCCCCCACCAGCCTTGTCTCTAATCCCATGGAGAATCGAAGAATGTTCCATTTAATTCCAAGCATTCAGCTTGTAGCTCCTTCATTTCAAACACTTGATTCTCACTGACCCCCTTACAATCTCTGCAGCCTCCCCCCTCCCGGATTCTCCTGCCCCAACTCATACTTCCCACTGACTTACCTTCCCCAACTTCCCATTACCCACCACCCCCTTCCCCAACTCCACTTATTGCAACATCCCCAACCCCAGACCCTCTCCCCTCCCCCACTCTGACTCCAAATTCCCCTGAATTTACCTCCCCCAGACACAGCCTTTCCTGACTCTACCATCCCCCAACACTGCTCCCTGACACGCCTCTCTGCATGCTATTGATGTTTAGCTGGTAGATAACTGCTTGTACATCTCACTGCGTGTGAGGAGGTCCAGGGCTCTGCATCCCTGACCTAGGAAGGGACAGGGCAACACAAGGAGGCCATTCAACCCATCAAACCTGTGCCATCATCCATTTAGATCATGGCTGATCTACATTCTAGATCCATATACCACTTTGATTCCTTATTCATTAATATGCTTAGTTCGCTGGAATCTACCAAACTCCACTTTGACATTTTTTAATTGCCCTCCAGTCTTTCTGCTGGTGAGATTTCCAGATGTTCTGCATTTTCTTGCTAACAGCTGGATAATAGCCTTGATCTGAAAATTAGGAGGAGATAATGCTGCAATCGTATTGTCATTGGGCTAGTAATCTGGAGACTGAGTAATGTTCTGGGACCTAGGTTCAGATCCCACCACGGCAGATGGTGAAATTTGAATTCAAATAAAAAATCTGGAATTAAACGTGTAGGGAAGGAAATCTGCCATCCTTACCCGGTCTGGCCTACATGTGACTCCAGATCCACAGAAATGGGGTTGACTCTTAAATGTCCTAAAGGATGGACAATAAATGCTTAATGATTAATAAGTTTGGGTATTAAAAATGTTGACATAATTTCTAATATTAAATGAAATGGGATGTTGGCCTATATCACGAGGGGGATAGAATATAAAAGCAGGGATGTCTTGATGCACCTGTACAGGGCATTGGTGAGGCCGCAGCTGGAATACTGTGTGCAGTATTGGTCCCCTTATATGAGGAAGGATATATTGGCATTGGAGGGAGTGCAGAGAAGGTTCACCAGGTTGATACCGGAGATGAGGGGTTTGGATTATGAGGAGAGGCTGAGGAGATTGGGTTTGTACTCGTTGGAGTTTAGAAGGATGAGGGGGGATCTTATGGAGACTTATAAGATAATGCGGGGGCTGGATAGGGTGGAGGCGGAGAGATTCTTTCCACTTAGTAAGGAAGTTAAAACTAGAGGACACAGCCTCAAAATAAAGGGGGGTCAGTTTAAGACAGAGTTGAGGAGGAACTTCTTCTCCCAAAGGGTGGTGAATCTCTGGAATTCTCTGCCCACTGAGGTGGTGGAGGCTACCTCGCTGAATATGTTTAAAGCGCGGATGGATGGATTCCTGATCGGTAAGGGAATTAAGGGTTATGGGGATCAGGCGGGTAAGTGGTACTGATCCACGTCAGATCAGCCATGATCTTATTGAATGGCGGGGCAGGCTCAGGGGCTAGATGGCCTACTCCTGCTCCTATTTCTTATGTTCTTATGTTCTTATGAAATGGCAGGTTTTGGTTAATGGTGACGGGTTTGGTTAATGGTGACGGGTTTGCTTAATGGTGACGGGTTTGGTTAATGGTGACGGGTTTGATTAACGGTGTTGGGTTTGGTTAATGGCGCGGGTTTGGTTGGTGGTGTCGGGTTTGGTTAATGGCGACAGGCTTGGTTAACGGTAATGGGTTTGGTTGGTGGTGTCGGGTTTGGTTGGTGGTGTCGGGTTTGGTTAACAGTGACGGGTTTGGTTGGTAGTGTGGGTTTGGTTGGTGGTGACGGGTTTGGTTAACGGTGACGGGTTTGGTTAACGGTGACGGGTTTGGTTAACAGTGTCGGGTTTGTTTAACGGTGATAGATTTGTTTAATGGTGACGGGTTTGGTTAACAGTGACGGGTTTGGTTGGTGGTAACAAGTTTGGTTAATGGTGACGGATTTGGTTAACGGTGACGGGTTTGGTTGGTGGTGTCGGGTTTGGTTGGTGGTGACGGGTTTGGTTAAATATGTCGCGTTTGGTTAACAGTGGTGGGTTTGGTTAACGGTGTCGGGTTTGGTTAGTAGCGACGGGTTTGGTTGGTGGCGACGGGTTTGGTTAACGGTGACGGGTTTGGCTAATGGTGATGGGTTTGGTTAACGATGATGGGTTTGGTTAACGGTGTCGGATTTGGTTAACGGTGACGGGTTTGGCTAACGGTGACGGGTTTGGTTAACGGTGTCGGGTTTGGTTAACGGCGTCGGGTTTGGTTAACGGCGTCGGGTTTGGTTGGTGGTGACGGGTTTGGTTAACGGTGTCGGGTTTGGTTAACGGTGTCGGGTTTGGTTAACGGCGTCGGGTTTGGTTAACGGCGTCGGGTTTGGTTAATGGCGTCGGGTTTGGTTGGTGGTGACGGGTTTGGTTAACGGTGTCGGGTTTGGTTAACGGTGTCGGGTTTGGTTAACGGTGTCGGGTTTGGTTAACAGTTGCAGACTCAACTTTAATCGACAGTAAAGTGTTGATTATTTAATTGTTTTGAATTATTCTTTCCAGATTTTGATGACTGTGACAGCTCAGCCTCCACAGTCAGAGAATGGCCCTGTTCTGTATCCATGGAGACTGAAAAAAGCAACAGAAGAGTTAACAAGAGTGAAACGAGCCTGGGTCATACCTCCGATTGCTGTCTCCGAGAACAGCAGGAAGATCCCATTCCAGCTAGTTCAGGTACAGATGCATCACCAGTCACTGTAAGGAACGTGTGTACAGAGCAGACTCAGGATTAACTCTAGCATGTTAGCTTTGTTCAGAGAGAATGATCGCATCAAAAAACAGATTAATTACTCATTTATCTCTGTTCACCCTCTCAGAGCTGTAGATTGAGAGAACAGAGCAGCACTGTGGGGGCAACTGAGGGAGAGCTGCACTGTCAGAGGCTCAGTACTGAGGGAGAGCCGCACTGTCAGAGGGTCAGTACTGAGGGAGTGCCGCACTGTCAGAGTGTCAGTACTGAGGGAGTGCCGCACTGTCAGAGTGTCAGTACTGAGGGAGTGCTGCACTGTCAGAGGGTCAGTACTGAGGGAGTGCGGCACTGTCAGAGGGTCAGTACTGAGGGAGTGCTGCACTGTCAGAGTGTCAGTACTGAGGGAGAGCTGCACTGTCAGAGGCTCAGTACTGAGGGAGTGCTGCACTGTCAGAGTGTCAGTACTGAGGGAGTGCTGCACTGTCAGAGTGTCAGTACTGAGGGAGAGCTGCACTGTCAGAGGCTCAGTACTGAGGGAGTGCTGCACTGTCAGAGGGTCAGTACTGAGGGAGTGCCGCACTGTCAGAGGCTCAGTACTGAGGGAGTGCTGCACTGTCAGAGGGTCAGTACTGAGGGAGTGCCGCACTGTCAGAGGGTCAGTACTGAGGGAGAGCTGCACTGTCAGAGTGTCAGTACTGAGGGAGTGCCGCACTGTCAGAGGCTCAGTACTGAGGGAGTGCTGCACTGTCAGAGTGTCAGTACTGAGGGAGAGCTGCACTGTCAGAGGCTCAGTACTGAGGGAGTGCTGCACTGTCAGAGGGTCAGTACTGAGGAAGTGCCGCACTGTCAGAGGGTCAGTACTGAGGGGCTGCTGCACTGTCAGAGGGTCAGTACTGAGGGAGTGCTGCACTGTCAGAGGGTCAGTACTGAGGGAGTGCTGCACTGTCAGAGGGTCAGTACTGAGGGAGTGCTGCACTGTCAGAGGGTCAGTACTGAGGGAGAGCTGCACTGTCAGAGGGTCAGTACTGAGGGGCTGCTGCACTGTCCGAGGGTCAGTACTGCGGGAGAGCTGCACTGTCAGAGGGTCAGTACTGAGGGGCTGCTGCACTGTCCGAGGGTCAGTACTGCGGGAGTGCCGTACTGTCAGAGGGTCAGCACTGAGGGAGTGCCGTACTGTCAGAGGGTCAGTACTGAGGGAGTGCCGCACTGTCAGAGGGTCAGTACTGAGGGAATGCCGGACTGTCAGAGGGTCAGTACTGAGGGAGTGCCGGACTGTCAGAGGGTCAGTACTGAGGGAGTGCCGGACTGTCAGAGGGTCAGTACTGAGGGAGTGCTGCACTGTCAGAGGGTCAGTACTGAGGGAGTGCCGCACTGTCAGAGGGTCAGTACTGAGGGAGTGCCGGACTGTCAGAGGGTCAGTACTGAGGGAGTGCCGGACTGTCAGAGGGTCAGTACTGAGGGAGTGCCGGACTGTCAGAGGGTCAGTACTGAGGGAGTGCTGCACTGTCAGAGGGTCAGTACTGAGGGAGCACTGCACTGTCAGTGGGTCAGTACTGAGGGAGTGCCGGACTGTCAGAGGGTCAGTACTGAGGGAGTGCCGGACTGTCAGAGGGTCAGTACTGAGGGAGTGCTGCACTGTCAGAGGGTCAGTACTGAGGGAGTGCCGCACTGTCAGAGGGTCAGTACTGAGGGAGTGCCACACTGTCAGAGGGTCAGTACTGAGGGAGCACTGCACTGTCAGTGGGTCAGTACTAAGGGAGTGCCACACTGTCAGAGGGTCAGTACTGAGGGAGCACTGCACTGTCAGAGGGTCAGTACTGAGGGAGCACTGCACTGTCAGAGGGTCAGTACTGAGGGAGTGCCACACTGTCAGAGGGTCAGTACTGAGGGAGCACTGCACTGTCAGTGGGTCAGTACTGAGGGAGTGCTGCACTGTCAGAGGGTCAGTACTGAGGGAGTGCCGCACTGTCAGAGGGTCAGTACTGAGGGAGTGCTGCACTGTCAGAGGGTCAGTACTGAGGGAGTGCTACACTGTCAGTGGGTCAGTACTGAGGGAGTGCCGGACTGTCAGTGGGTCAGTACAGAGAGAGTGCTGCACTGTCAGAGGGTCAGTACTGAGGGAGTGCTGCACTGTCAGAGGGTCAGTGCTGAGGGAGTGCCGCACTGTCAGAGGGTCAGTACTGAGGGAGTGCCGCACTGTCAGAGGGTCAGTACTGAGGGAGTGCTGCACTGTCAGAGGGTCAGTACTGAGGGAGTGCTGCACTGTCAGAGGGTCAGTACTGAGGGAGTGCCGCACTGTCAGAGGGTCAGTACTGAGGGAGTGCCGCACTGTCAGAGGGTCAGTACTGAGGGAGTGCTGCACTGTCAGAGGGTCAGTACTGAGGGAGTGCTGCACTGTCAGAGGGTCAGTACTGAGGGAGTGCCGCACTGTCAGAGGGTCAGTACTGAGGGAGTGCCGCACTGTCAGAGGGTCAGTACTGAGGGAGTGCTGCACTGTCAGAGGGTCAGTACTGAGGGAGTGCCGCACTGTCAGAGGGTCAGTACTGAGGGAGTGCCGCACTGTCAGAGGGTCAGTGCTGAGGGAGTGCCGCATATGGAGGCACATGGACTTCATGGACTTTTAATGCCATTTTTTTCAAATGCCACATTTTTATTGAATTCAAATTTCACCACCTGCCGTGGTGGGATCCAAACCCGGGTCCCCAGAGCATTCCCCTGGGTCTCTGGATTACTAGTCCCGCAATACCACTATGCCACCGTGAGCTCACATAGATGTAAATAAGAAGGGATATTAGGAGAAGGGCCCTGAAGATTGGTGGATGGGAGTGGGTTTTATAAAGAAAGGAAGGCAGAGCAGTGAAAGGATTCAGGAGGGAATTCCAGTGTGTGTGACTCAGTGCTTTTTGCTACTAGTCATTATTTGGCAGTGTTCAGAGTGTCATCTTAATGAACAGGGCGAGGGAGGGAATTCGGAAAATGAGCATGGGGAAAAATAAAAACAGATGGAGGATGCAGATAATTTCATTTTGTTTTGTGAACAGATCAAATCAGACAAGCTTCCCAGCAAGGTGATCTACAGCATTAAAGGACCAGGAGTGGATGAAGAGCCAAAGGGAATCTTCAGCATTGACCAAGACACAGGACTTGTCTTCCTGACCACAGTGCTGGACCGTGAGGAGAAGAGCAGTTACAAGGTAGGAAAACTGAGAGAGTGAGCAGAGGATACATCACGTCCAGAAACCTGAGATAATTGGCTGGCTTTGTTTTACATAGATCAAAGCTTACGCTGTTGATGAGACAGGAACGCCACTGGAAGAACCCACAGATCTGGAGATCATTGTTATTGATCAGAATGACAACCGACCAACCTTTGACCAGCAATATTTCACTGGACATGTTCTCGAGGGATCAGCTCCAGGTTCGTACCATGAGATGGAAAACCATTACCCTGTTATTACAGGCTGAAGTAGTTAAAATGTACGGCGGGCACAATGGTTAGCACTGCTGTCCCTCAGCTCCAGGGACCTGGGTTCGATTCCAGCCTCGAGTCACTGTCTGTGTGGAGTTTGCACATTCCCCCCATGTCTGCGTGGGTTTCCTCCATATGCTCCAGTTTCCTCCCACACTCCAAACTGTGTAGATTAGATGGATTGACCATGGGAAATGTGTGAGGTTACGAGGATAGGGTAGGGTTGGGAGCCTGGGTAAGTTACTCTGTTAGAGAGTTGGTGCAGACCCGATGGGCCAAATGGCCTCTTCTGCACTGTAGGGATTCTATGAAAATGTATATTTGTAAAAGCCTTGCCTCTTGTCCATCTCTCATATTTCAAAAAACACCGGGGAATTCAGTTATTTTCTGCAATTTCTTCTGACCTTGATAACCTGATTTCCACCAAAGCCAGATTCTACGGATTTACGATCAGTTGCAAAGAGACACGAGCTTCTTTTAACCAGCAATTTGTCTCTAAATTACCTCAAGGACTGAAACGGGCACAAACTAGAGCTAACCAGCAGAAGGCAGTTCCCTCGTGTTCTCCATATCTGGACCTACCACAGTGCAGATTGCAACACCAATCACTCTCTTGTGAGCGGCACAGTGAAGCTGCCCCCCCAATCAGAGCAGTTTCAGACACGATGTTCCGCCACACACCAGCATCCCTTACACACGGAATGAGGACAAATATCAGCACTTTGCACTGTGACCCACCAAAGGATTTCCAGGAAGCGCAGTTGCTCATCTTGGTGAAGCTTGGATGTCACTAACCTCCATCATCTGTGTAGCACAGAAGCATCATTTGGTAAAGGCAGGACCCAACAAGGACTGCTTTGGATTAATCAGTTAAGATAATATCCATCATTGATGCAAAAAACAAAGCTGACAGAATAAACTCACCAGCTCGAACACTACAAATGGAGTTTAACCCTGATAAATGTGAGGTGATTCATTTTGGTAGGACAAATTTAAATGTGGATTACAGGGTCAAAGGTAGGGTTCTGAAGACTGTGGAGGAACAGAGAGATCTTGGGGTCCATATCCACAGATCTCTAAAGGTTGCCAGTCAAGTGGATAGAGCTGTGAAGAAGGCCTATAGTGTGTTAGAACATAGAACATAGAACATTACAGCGCAGAACAGGCCCTTCGGCCCACGATGTTGCACCGACCAGTTAAAAAAAAACTGTGACCCTCCAACCTAAACCAATTTCTTTTCGTCCATGAACCTATCTACGGATCTCTTAAACGCCCCCAAACTAGGCGCATTTACTACTGATGCTGGCAGGGCATTCCAATCCCTCACCACCCTCTGGGTAAAGAACCTACCCCTGACATCGGTTCTATAACTACCCCCCCTCAATTTAAAGCCATGCCCCCTCGTGCTGGATTTCTCCATCAGAGGAAAAAGGCTATCACTATCCACCCTATCTAAACCTCTAATCATCTTATATGTTTCAATAAGATCCCCTCTTAGCCGCCGCCTTTCCAGCGAAAACAATCCCAAATCCCTCAGCCTCTCCTCATAGGATCTCCCCTCCATACCAGGCAACATCCTGGTAAACCTCCTCTGCACCCTCTCCAAAGCCTCCACATCCTTCCTGTAATGTGGGGACCAGAACTGCACACAGTACTCCAAGTGCGGCCACACCAGAGTTGTGTACAGTTGCAACATAACGCTACGACTCCTAAATTCAATCCCCCTACCAATAAACGCCAAGACACCATATGCCTTCTTAACAACCTTATCTACTTGATTCCCAACTTTCAGGGATCTATGCACACATACACCTAGATCCCTCTGCTCCTCCACACTATTCAAAGTCCTCCCGTTAGCCCTATACTCAACACATCTGTTATTCCTACCAAAGTGAATTACCTCACACTTCTCCGCATTAAACTCCATCCGCCACCTCTCGGCCCAACTTTGCAACCTGTCTAAGTCTTCCTGCAAACTACGACACCCTTCCTCACTGTCTACCACACCACCGACTTTGGTGTCATCAGCAAATTTGCTAATCCACCCAACTATACCCTCATCCAGATCATTAATAAATATTACAAACAGCAGTGGCCCCAAAACAGATCCCTGAGGTACACCACTTGTAACCGCACTCCATGATGAATATTTACTATCAACCACCACCCTCTGTTTCCTATCCGCTAGCCAATTCCTGATCCAATTTCCTAGATCACCCCCAATCCCATACATCTGCATTTTCTGCAGAAGCCTACCATGGTGAACCTTATCAAACGCCTTACTAAAATCCATATATACCACGTCCACTGCCTTGCCCCCATCCACCTCCTTGGTCACTTTCTCAAAAAACTCAATAAGGTTAGTAAGGCACGACCTACCTGCCACAAAACCATGCTGACTATCACCTATCAATTCATTACTCTCCAAATAACTATAAATCCTATCCCTTATAATTTTTTCCAACATCTTGCCGACAACAGAAGTGAGACTCACCGGTCTATAATTCCCGGGGAAGTCTCTGTTCCCCTTCTTAAACAATGGGACAACATTCGCTAACCTCCAATCTTCTGGTACTATACCAGAGGCCAACGACGACCTGAAGATCAGAGCCAGAGGCTCTGCAATCACTTCTCTTGCCTCCCAGAGAATCCTTGGATAAATCCCATCCGGACCAGGGGATTTATCTATTTTCAGACCCTCCAGAATATCCTGCACATCCTCCTTATCAACTGTAATACTGTCTATTCTACTCCCTTGCAACCCAGTGTCCTCCTCAGCTATATTCATGTTAGCTTTTATTAACAGGGGGTTGGAGTTTAAGAGCCGTGGGGTTATGCTGCAACTGTACAGGACCTTGGTGAGACCACATTTGGAATATTGTGTGCAGTTCTGGTCACCTCACTATAAGAAGGATGTGGAAGCGCTGGAAAGAGTGCAGAGGAGATTTACCAGGATGATGCCTGGTTTGGAGGGTAGGTCATATGAGGAAAGGTTGAGGGAGCTAGGGCTGTTCTCTCTGGAGCGGAGGAGGCTGAGGGGAGACTTAATAGAGGTGTATAAAATGATGAAGGGGATAGATAGAGTGAACGTTCAAAGACTATTTCCTCGGGTGGATGGAGCTATTACAAGGGGGCATAACTATAGGGTTCGTGGTGGGAGATACAGGACGGATATCAGAGGTAGGTTCTTTACGCAGAGAGTGGTTGGGGTGTGGAATGGACTGCCTGCAGTGATAGTGGAGTCAGACACTTTAGAAACATTTAAGCGGTTATTGGATAGGCACATGGAGCACACCAGGATGATAGGGAGTGGGATAGCTTGATCTTGGTTTCAGATAAAGCTCGGCACAACATCGTGGGCCGAAGGGCCTGTTCTGTGCTGTACTGTTCTATGTTCTATGTTCTACAGGACCTGAAAATGGCCGAGACAGCTGTGTAAAAGGCAGGGAGATACTGCGCAGATAAACACCGGATTGACAGATGTCAAAAAATTCAAGCTGCCTATGACAATGAAATCCACGTGCTATGTAAGAAGGTGCTTGATCCGACCAGCACCACAGTTGTCCTCTGAAGTTGGCAGATGGTGAAGTTCTCACTGACAGAGGCAAACAGATGTTCTGTTGGGTTGAAAATTACTGAGCTGGGTGTCTGGGAGTCGGATATCTCCCAGTTCCTGCTTCATCCTTTCCCACAGCTTTCTATCATGGATGAGTTAGATGAAAAACCTTGAGTTGAAGAAGGCCATAGAATGCTTAGCAAACATAAAGACACCAGGCAAATTGCTCACACATGGAAAGCTCCATCTATTGCCATATCTTTACGATCTTCTCCTTCTCTAAGCTCCATTCCACAGAAGTGCAAATATCATCACAAAAACAAAAGCAACAGAGGAGACTGCAACAACTATAGGGGCATCTCACTCCATAGCATCATAGGAAATACCTTTGCTTAGCTGGGATGGAATGTTCTATTTTTCCAATATTTTCTGTATACTGTGAAACAGGCTTATGTGTGTAAGTATGGGCATGAGTAACTTAATTAAACTGAGGACAGTAAGACTGCAGGGTTCAGAACTTCAAGAGGGAGTTAGTTTGAAGTGGACATGAGCAGTGCTGAGATGGAGTACCAATGAGCAGCATAAATGGAAATTTACTTTAGGAAGATAGGGAAGTGACTTGAAGTTAACTATTGCCTTTCAAAAAAAAATTTACAATTGACACAGATTGTAAATGGGTGGAGCAGAGTGCTAAATTCACTTGTACCTAAAAAAACAATGGCCATAACTTAACATGGAAAGACCCGTAAATTCTGGGAAAGGACACTTCTAAGGGAATATAAAACAATAGAATTAAAGATGAAAGAGAAAAATCATTTTTAAAGAGAGGTGTAAGATTGCAGGTGGGTTTGGTAATGAGATCCTGAAGTGGTGAGCACTGGAAACAGACCTGTGGAAAAGCAACTACTGCCACCCTCAGAAAAATATTTGTGTCTGCAAGGTTATGATACAAACTTTGGCTCTCAATATTGGATGAGAGAAAAGCCTGTGTAGGATTTCCCCAATCGCAACAGCAGATTTCTGGCAGCGGTTCAAGAAGGCAGCTCACCACCACCTTCTCAAGGGCAACTAAGAAGGGACAATAAATGCTGGTCCAGCCAGCAACGTCCACATCCTATAAATGAATTTTAAAAAAACAGTAGCTTCATGTGCAGCACTTGTAGCAGGACCTGCCTCTTCAACCATCGGCAAAGGTACACTGTAGACATGGCATCTGAAATGGGTTGTTTGCTGGACCTTCTTTGTTGGATGGAAGGGTGCAGACTACAATGATAAACCAAACCCTGAAAAGTCTTGTGTCCTTTAATCAAACCCTCTCCCACCCAGTAAATTATGGAATTCCAGATTACCTTAATATGTATCCAAGATGAGAATAGACAGAGTAAAATATCGAATGATTAAATCAAGGGAACTGACTGCACACACACAAACGGGGATGTGAATATAGTCTTGAATGTAAAGAATTAGAGCTGTTTGAATAGACTTGGCTTGTGTTTCCTTGAATTTGGAAGGTGAGGCGATTGAGGGATTTAGAATGATAAAAGGATAGAACGTGGCATGGTTTGTTGCCTCCCAGGTGCCAAGGTCAGCGATGTCTCTGATCGCGTGCACAGCGTTCTAAAGTGGGAAGGTGATCAGCCAGATGTCGTGGTACACGTCGGTACCAATGACGTGGGAAGGAAGAATGAGGAGGTCCTAAAGAGTGAGTACAAAGAGCTTGGAAGGAAGTTAAAAAGCAGGACCTCGAGGGTAGTAATCTCAGGATTGCTACCTGAGCCACATGCCAGTGAGGGCAGGAGTAGGATGCTTGGGCGGATGAACACGTGGCTGAGGAACTGGTGCAGGGGGCAGGGTTTCCAATTCTTGGATCACTGGGACCTCTTCTGGGGCAGGTGGGACCTGTACAAGAGAGACGGGTTACACCTAAACTACAAGGGGACCAATATACTTGCAGGGAGGTTTGCTAGTGTTATTGGGGAGCATTTAAACTAGATTTGCAGGGGGATGGGAACCAGAGTGCCAGAGCAGATAGTGGAGCAGGGGTAAAAAGACAGGTTAGTTCAAGCAAAATCACAAATGGAAGGGTGGAGTGTGGTGGAAATAATTTTTTGAGGTGTGTCTATTTCAATGCCAGGAGTATTGTGGGGAAGGCAGATGAGCTGAAGGCGTGGATAGACACATGGAAATATGACATTATAGCCATTAGTGAAACTTGGCTACAGGAGGGGCAGGACTGGCAGCTCAATGTTCCAGGGTTCCAATGTTTCAGGCGGGATAGAGGCAGAAGGATAAAAGGTGGGGGGGGTGGCATTGTTGGTCAGGGAAAATGTTACAGCGGTACTCAGGCAGGATAGATTAGGGAGCTTGTCTACAGAGGCCCTATGGGTGGAGCTGAGAAACAAGAAAGGTATGACCACATTAATGGGGTTGTATTATAGGCCACCCAATAGTCAGCAAGAATTGGAGGAGCAAATCAGCGGAGAGATAGCTGACAACTGCAAGAAACACAAAGTTGTGATAGAATAGAATCATAGAATCCCTACAGTACAGAAAGAGGCCATTCGGCCCATCAAGTCTACACCCACCACAATCCCACCCAGGCCCTACCCCCATATTCCTACATATTTACCCACTAATCCCTCTAACCTACGCATCTCAGGACACTAAGGGCAATTTTTTTTTTAGCATGGCCAATCAACCTAACCGCACATCTTTGGACTGTGGGAGGAAACCGGAGTACCCGGAGGAAACCCACGCAGACACGAGGAGAATGTGCAAACTCCACACAGACAGTGACCCAAGCCGGGAATCGAACCCAGGTCCCTGGAGCTGTGAAGCAGCAGTGCTACCCACTGTGCTACCGTGCCGCCGTGTGATAGGAGGGGATTTTAATTTTCCACATATAGATTGGGACTCGCATACTGTTAAAGGTTTAGACGGGGTAGAGTTTGTAAAATGTGTTCAGGAGAATTTTCTACATCAGTATATAGAGCTGCCAACTAGAGAGGATGTGATATTGGATTTCCTATTGGGAAATGAGTTAGGGCAGGTGATGGATGTGAGTGTGAGGGAACACTTTGGATCCAGTGATCATAATGCCATTAGTTTCAACCTGATCATGGATAAGGATAGATCTGGTCCTCGGGTTGAAGTTCTGAACTGGAAAAAGGCCAAATTTGATGAAATGAGAAGGGATCTGGGATGTGTGGATTGGCACAGGCTGTTCTCTGGTAAGGATGTAAATGGAAAGTGGGAGGCCTTCAAAGGAGAAATTTTGAGAGTGCAGAGTTTGTATGTTCCTGTCAGGATTAAAGGCAAAGTAAATAGGAATAAGGAACCTTGGTTCTCGAGGGAGATTGTAACACTGATTAAGAGGAAGAGAGAGTTGTATGAAATGTACAGGCAGCAAGGAACAGATCAGATGCTCAAGGAGTATAAAAAGTGCAAGAAGCTACTTAAGAGGGAAATCAGGAGGGCTAAAAGAAGACATGAGGTTGCTTTGGCAGACAGAGTGAAGGAAAATCCAAAGAGCTTCTATAGGTATGTTAGGAGCAAAAGGATAGTGAGGGATAAAATTGGTCCTCTTGAAGACCAGAGTGGTAGACTGTGTATGGAACCAAAAGAGATGGGGGAGATACTAAATGGTTTTTTTGCATCCGTATTTACTGCGGAAACGGGCATGGAGTCTACGGAAATAGGGCAAACGGGTAGGGAGGTCATGGAACCTTTACAGATTAAAGGGGAGGAGGTGCTCGCTGTCTTGAGGCAAATCAGAGCGGATAAATCCCCAGGACTGGACAGGGTATTCCCACGGACCTTGAGGGAAGCTAGTGCTGAACTTGCAGGGGCCCTGGCAGACATATTTAAAATGTCAGTATTCACGGGGGAGGTGCCGGATGATTGGAGGGTGGCTCATGTTGTTCCGTTGTTTAAAAAAGGTTCCAAAAGAAATCCGGGAAATTATCGGCCAGTAAGTTTGACATCGGTGGTGGGCAAGTTATTGGAAGGTGTGATAAGGGATAGGATCTACAAATATTTGGATAGACAGGGACTTATTAGGGAGAGTCAACATGGCTTTGTGCGTGGTAGGTCATGTTTGACCAATCTATTAGAGTTTTTCGAGGAGGTTACCAGGAAAGTGGATGAAGGGAAGGCGGTGGATGTTGTCTATCTGGATTTCAGCAAGGCCTTTGACAAGGTCCCTCATGGGAGGTTAGTTAGGAAGGTTCAGTCGCTAGGTATACATGGGGAGGTAGTAAATTGGATTAGACACTGGCTCAATGGAAGAAGCCAGAGAGTGGTTGTGGAGGATTGCTTCTCTGAGTGGAGGCCTGTGACTAGTGGTGTGCCGCAGGGATCGGTGTTGGGTCCATTGTTGTTTGTCATCTATATCAATGATCTGGATGATAATGTGGTAAATTGGATCAGCAAGTTTGCTGATGATACAAAGATTGGAGGTGTAGTGGACAGTGAGGAAGGTTTTCAAAGCTTGCAGAGGGATTTGGACCAACTAGAAAAATGGGCTGAAAAATGGCAAATGGAATTTAACGCAGACAAGTGTGAGATATTGCACTTTGGAAGGACAAACCAAAGTAGAACGTACAGGGTAAATGGTAGGACTCTGAAGAGTGCAGTTGAACAGAGGGATCTGGGAATACAGGTACAGAATTCCCTAAAAGTGACGTCACAGGTGGATAGGGTCGTAAAGAGTGCCTTTGGTACATTGGCCTTTATAAATCGGAGTATCGAGTATAAAAGTTGGAGTGTTATGGTAAGGTTATATAAGGCATTGGTGAGGCCGAATTTGGAGTATTGTGTACAGTTTTGGTCACCTAGTTGCAGGAAGGATGTAAATAAGGTTGAAAGAGTGCAGAGAAGGTTCACAAGGATGTTGCCGGGACTTGAGAAGCTGAGTTACAGAGAGAGATTGAATAGGTTGGGACTTTATTCCCTGGAGCGTAGAAGATTGAGGGGAGATTTGATAGAGGTGTATAAGATTTTGATGGGTATAGATAGAGTGAATGCAAGCAGGCTTTTTCCGCTGAGGCTAGGGGAGAAAAAAACCAGAGGGCATGGGTTAAGGGTGAAAGGAGAAAAGTTTAAAGAGAATATTAGGGGGGGCTTCTTCACGCAGAGAGTGATGGGAGTGTGGAATGAGCTGCCGGATAAAGTGGTAAATGCGGGGTCACTTTTAACATTTAAGAAAAACTTGGACGGGTTCATGGATGAGAGGGGTGTGGAGGGATATGGTCCAAGTGCAGGTCAGTGGGACTAGGCAAAAAATGGTTCGGCACAGACAAGAAGGGCCAAAAGGCCTGTTTCTGAGCTGTAATTTTCTATGGTTCTATGGTTCTAACATAGAACATAGAAAAACTACAGCACAAACAGGCCCTTCGGCCCACAAGTTGTGCCGAACACATCCCTACCTTCTGGACCTACCTATAACCCTCCATCCTAGTAAGCTCCATGTACTCATCCAGGAGTCTTTTAAAAGACCCTATTGAGTTCGCCTCCACCACCCCTGACGGCAGCCGATTCCACTCGCCCACCACCCTCTGTGTGAAAAACTTACCCCTAACATCTCCCCTGTACCTACCCCCCAGCACCTTAAACCTGTGTCCTCTCGTAGCAGACATTTCCACCCTGGGAAAAAGCCTCTCAACATCTTATCCACCTCGATTAGAACATAGAACATAGAACATAGAACAGTACAGCACAGAACAGGCCCTTCGGCCCACGATGTTGTGCCGACCTTCATCTGAAACCAAGATCAAGCTATCCCACTCCCTATCATCCTGGTGTGCTCCATGTGCCTATCCAATAACCGCTTAAATGTTCCTAAAGTGTCTGACTCCACTATCACTGCAGGCAGTCCATTCCACACCCCAACCACTCTCTGCGTGAAGAACCTACCTCTGATATCCTTCCTATATCTCCCACCATGAACCCTATAGTTATGCCCCCTTGTAATAGCTCCATCCACCCGAGGAAATAGTCTTTGAACGTTCACTCGATCTATCCCCTTCATCATTTTATAAACCTCTATTAAGTCTCCCCTCAATCTCCTCCGCTCCAGAGAGAACAGCCCCAGCTCCCTCAACCTTTCCTCATAAGACCGACACTCCAAACCAGGCAGCATCCTGGTAAATCTCCTCTGCACTCTCTCCAGCGCTTCCACATCCTTCTTATAGTGAGGTCTCCTCTCATCCTTCGTCTCTCCAAGGAGAAAAGACCGAGCTCCCTCAGCCTATCCTCATAAGGCATGCCACTCAATCCAGGCAACATCCTTGTAAATCTCCTCTGCACCCTTTCAATCTTTTCCACATCCTTCCTATAGTGAGGTGACCAGAACTGAGCACAGTACTCCAAATGGGGTCTGACGAGGGTCTTATATAGCTGCATCATTATCCCCGGACTCCTAAACTCAATCCCACGATTGATAAAGGCCAGCACACCATACGCCTTCTAAACCACCTCCTTCACCTGCGGGGCCGATTTCAGAGTCCTATAGACCCGGACCCCAAGGTCCTTCTGATCCTGTACCATACTAAGAGTCTTTCCCTTTATATTGTACTCCTTCATCCCATTTGTCCTACCAAAATGGACCACAATGCATTTATCTGGGTTGAAGTCCATCTGCCACTTGTCCGCCCAGTCTTGCATCCTATCTATGTCCCTCTGTAACTTCTGACATCTCTCCAGACTATCCACAACCCCACCAACCTTCATGTCTTCGGCAAACTTGCCAACCCATCCCTCCGCTTCCTCATCCAGGTCATTTATGAAAATGACAAACAGCAAGGGTCCCAGAACAGATCCCTGGGGCACACCACTGGTGACCGACCTCCATTTAGAAAAAGACCCATCTATACCCACTCTCTGCCTCCTTTGGGCAAGCCAGTTCTGGATCCACAGGGCAGCAGCCCCTTGGATCCCATGCCCTCTCACTTTTTCTAGAAGCCTTGCATGGGGGACCTTATCGAACGCCTTGCTAAAATCCATATAAACCACATCTACCGCCTTCCCTTCGTCAGATAGGTCAAGGAAACTACTTCCTCTGGTCGGGGAGTCCAGAACAAAGGCGCAGAACCTTAGAATTCAAATTTATCATTAAAGTTATCACTCTTTACAGCGAGGATGTTGGAAATCTGCAATTCTCTCCTCTAATTGGCTGCTGAGGCTCGGGCTCAATTGAAAAATTCAAAACTGAGATTGCTGGATTTTTGTTAGACAAGTGTAGGTTTAAAGGGTGACTATAGGGGTTTAGGTTGCTTAGACTAAGCTTGTATTTCCTTGAGTTTAGAATAGTAGGTGGGGATCTTTAAGCTGATCAAAGGATTTGATAGAAATCCTTTCTTTTGGTGAAGGAATTCAGAAACAAGGAGCATAAAATCTGAAACAGGCATTGAGGCATGATGTCAGGAAGCACTTCTTCACAAGAGAGAGAGAGGAAATAGACGGAAAGGCAAGTGGCGAGAGAGATAAAGTGTACAGAGATATTGAAAGGTTAAGTAAGTGGGCAAAAAGTTGACAAATGGAGCATCAGGTGGGTAAATGTGAAGTTGTTCAGTTTGGAAAGGAGATCAAAAGAACAGTATTATTTAAAAGGACAAAAACTGCAAAAAGCTGCAACACAAGGGGACTTGGGGGCACTTGTGCGTGAAGCACACAGGGTCTGCAGGTAATCAGGAACGGTAGAAGAAACATAGAAACATAGAAAAACTACAACACAAAACAGGCCCTTCGGCCCCAAAAGTTGTGCCGAACATATCCCTATCTTTTAGGCCTATCTATAACCCTCCATCCTTGGAGGGTTATAGGTAGGCCTGGAATGTTGGCCCTTATCTCAAGGGGGTTGGAGTATAAGAGTAGAAAATCTTGCTGCGACTGTACAAGGTACTGGTGAGAGCACATCTGGAGTACTGAGAGCAGTTTTGGTCCAATTATTAAGGAAAGATATTATTTCATTGGAGGCAGTTCAGAGAAGGTTCACCAGGATGATTCCCGGCACAGAGGGATTGTTTTATGGGGAAAGGTTAAACAAGTTGGGTCTCTACTCAATGGAATTTACACAGCAGACACCATCTCCCTGGCACTGCACTCAACCCTGGAACACCTAGATAACAAAGACACCTCTGTCAGACACCTATTCATAGACAACAGCTCAGCCTTTAACACCATTATTCCTGTGAGACTCATCTCCAAACTTCATGGCCTGGGGCTCGGCTCCTCCCTCTGCAACTGGAACCTAGACTTTCTAACCCACAGACCACAGTCAGTAAGGATAGGCAACAATACCTCCTCCACAATCATCCTCAACTTTGTTGTTCTGCAAGGTTGTGTCCTCAGCCCCTTACTTTACTCTTGATGCACCTATGGCTGTGCAGCCAAATTCCCCTCCAATTCGATTTTCAAGTCTGCTGATGACACCACCGTAGTGGGTCGGATCTCAAACGATGACGAGACAGAGTACAGGAATGAGATAGAGAATCTGGTGAACTGGCGCGACAACAATAATCTCTCCCTCAATGTCAACAAAACAAAGAAGAGAGTCATCGACTTCAGGGAGCAGCGTGGAGTACATGCCCCTGTCTACATCAATGGGACGAAGTAGAAATGGTCGAGAGCTTCAGGTATTTAGGTGTCCAGATCATCAACAACTTGTCCTGGTCCCACATGCTGACACTATAGTTAAGAAAGCCCACCAATGCCTCTACTTTCTCAAGAGACTAAGGAAATTTGGCATGTCTGCTACAACTCTCTCCAACTTCTACAGATGCACCACAGAAAGCATTCTTTCTGGTTGTATCACAGTTTGGTATGGCTCCTGCTCTGTCTAAGACCGCAAGAAACTACAAACGGTTATAGAACATAGAACATAGAACATTACAGCGCAGTACAGGCCCTTCGGCCCTCGATGTTGCACTGACCAGTGAAACCAATCTAAAGCCCCTCTAATCAACACTATTCCAATATCACCCATATGTTTATCCAATGACCATTTAAATGCCCTTAATGTTGGCAAGTCCACTACTGCTGCAGGCAGGGCATTCCACGCCCTTACTACTCTCTGAGTAAAGAACCTACCTCTGACATCTGTCCTATATCTATCACCCCTCAATTTAAAGCTATGTCCCCTCATGCTAGCTATCCCCATCCGAGGAAAAAGGCTCTCACTATCCACCCTATCTAATCCTCTGATCATCTTGTATGCCTCTATTAAGTCACCTCTTAACCTTCTTCTCTCTAACGAAAACAATCTCAAGTCCCTCAGCCTTTCCTCATAAGACCTTCCCACCATACCAGGCAACATCCCGGTAAATCTCCTCTGCACCCTTTCCAATGCTTCCACACCCTTCCTATAATGCGGCGACCAGAACTGTACGCAATACTCCAAGTGCGGCCGCACCAGAGTTTTGTACAGCTGCAACATGACCTCCTGGCTCCAAAACTCAATCCCTCTACCAATAAAAGCTAACACACCGTACGCCTTCTTAACAACCCTATAAACCTGGGTGCCAACTTTCACGGACACCGAGATCTCTCTGCTCATCCACACTACCAAGTATCTTACCATTAGCCCAGTACTCTGTAATCCTGTTACTCCTTCCAAAGTGAATCACCTCACACTTTTCCGCATTAAACTCCATTTGCCACCTCTCAGCCCAGTCCTGCAGCTTATCTATGTCCCTCTGTAACCTGCAACAACCTTCCGCACTGTCCACAACTCCATCGACTTTAGTGTCATCCGCAAATTTACCAACCCATCCTTCTACGCCCCCATCTAGGTCATTTATAAAAATGACAAACAGCAGTGGCCCGAAAACAAATCCTTGCGGTACACCACTAGTAACTGAACTCCAGGATAAACATTTCCCATCAACCACCACCCTCTGTTTTCTTACAGCTAGCCAATTCATGATCCAAACCGCTTAATCACCCTCATAGAACATAGAACATTACAGCGCAGTACAGGCCCTTCGGCCCTCGATGTTGCACCGACCAGTGGTTCCAATCTAAAGCCCCTCTAATCTACACTATTCCAATATCATCCATATGTTTATCCAATAACCACTTGAACGCTCTCAACGTTGACGAGTCCACCACTGCTGCAGGCAGGGCATTCCACGCCCTTACTACTCTCTGAGTAAAGAACCTACCTCTAACATCTGTCCTATATCTCTCACCCCTCAACTTAAAGCTATGTCCCCTCGTGTTAGCCATCACCATCCGAGGAAAAAGGCTCTCACTCTCCACCCTATCTAATCCTCTGATCATCTTGTATGCCTCTATTAAGTCACCTCTTAACCTTCTTCTCTCTAACGAAAACAACCTCAAGTCCCTCAGCCTTTCCTCATACGATCTTCCCACCATACCAGGCAACATCCTGGTAAATCTCCTCTGCACCCTTTCCAACACTTCCACATCTTTCCTATAATGCGGCGACCAGAACTGTACGCAATACTCCAAGTGCGGCCGCATCAGAGTTTTGTAAATGGAGGTCGGTCACCAGTGGTGTGCCCCAGGGATCTGTTCTGGGACCCTTGCTGTTTGTCATTTTCATAAATGACCTGGATGAGGAAGCGGAGGGATGGGTTGGTAAGTTTGCCGACGACACGAAGGTTGGTGTGGTTGTGGATAGTCTGGAGGGATGTCAGAAGTTACAGAGGGACATAGATAGGATGCAAGACTGGGCGGACAAGTGGCAGATGGACTTCAATCCAGATAAATACGTCGTGGTCCATTTTGGTAGGTCAAATGGGATGAAGGAGTACAATATAAAGGGAAAGACTCTTAGTACTGTAGAGGATCAGAAGGACCTTGGGGTCCGGGTCCATAGGACTCTAAAATCACCCCGCAGGTGGAGGAGGTGGTTTAGAAGGCCTATGGTGTGCTGGCCTTTATCAATCGAGTGATTGAGTTTAGGAGTCCGGGGATAATGATGCAGTTATATAAGACCCTCGTCAGACCCCATTTGGAGTACTGTGCTCAGTTCTGGTCGCCTCACTATAGGAAGGATGTGGAAAAGATTGAAAGGGTGCAGAGGAGATTTACAAGGATGTTGCCTGGATTGAGTGGCATGCCTTATGAGGATAGGCTGAGGGAGCTCGGTCTTTTCTCCTTGGAGAGACGAAGGATGAGAGGAGACCTAATAGAGGTGTATAAGATGTTGAGAGGCATAGATCGGGTGGACTCTCAGAGGCTTTTTCCCAGGGTGGAAATGTCTGCTACGAGAGGACACAGTTTTAAGGTGCTGGGGGGTAGGTACAGGGGAGATGTTAGGGGTAAGTTTTTCACACAGAGGGTGGTGGGCGAGTGGAATCGGCTGCCGTCAGTGGTGGTGGAGGCGAATTCAATATGGTCTTTTAAGAGACTCCTGGATGAATACATGGAGCTTAATAGGATGGAGGGTTATAGGTAGGTCTAGAAGGTAGGGATGTGTTCGGCACAACTTGTGGGTCGAAGGGCCTGTTTGTGCTGTAGTTTTTCTATGTTTCTATGAAAAATATTCATTTAGTGCCTCTCCTATCTCTTCGGACTCCACGCACAACTTCCCACTGCAGTCCTTGACTGGCCCTAATCTTACCCTAGTCATTCTTTTATTCCTGACATACCTATAGAAAGCTTTCGGGTTTTCCTTGATCCTACCTGCCAAAGACTTCTCATGTCCCCTCCTGGCTCTTCTTAACTCTCTCTTTGGGTCCTTCCTGGCTAACTTGTAAATCTCAAACGCCCTAACTGAGCCTTCACGTCTCATTTTTACATAAGTCCCCTTCTTCCTCTTCACAAGAGATTCAACTTCTTTAGTAAACCACAGTTCCCTCCCTCGACCACTTCCTCCCTGCCTGACAGGTACATACTTATCAAAGACCCGCAGTAGCTGTTCTTTGAACAAGCTCCACATTTCAATTGTGCCCATCCCCTGCAGTTTCCGTCCCCAACCTATGCATCCTAAATCTCGCCTAATCGCATCATAATTTCCTTTCCCCCAGTTATAACTCTTGCCCTTCGGTATATACCTATCCTTTTCCATCGCTCAAGTAAACCTAACCGAATTGTGATCAGTATCACCAAAGTGCTCACCTACCTCCAAATTTAACACCTGGTCTGGTTCATTACCCAGTATCAAATCCAATGTGGCCTCGCCTCTTGTTGGCCTATCTACATATTGTGTCAGGAAACCCTCCTGCACACATTGGACAAAAACTGACCCCTCTAAAGTACTCGAACTATAGCTTTTCCAGTCAATATTTGTAAAGTTAAAGTCCCCCATAACAACTACCCTGTTACTTTCGCTCCTATCCAGAATCATCCTTGCAATCCTTTCCTCTACATCTCTGGAACCTTTTGGAGGCCTGTAGAAAACTCCCAACAGGGTGACCTCTCCTTTCCTGTTTCTAACCTCAGCCCATACTACCTCAGTCGACGAGTCCTCATCAAATGTCCTTTCTGCCACCGTAATACTGTCCTTGACTAACAATGCCACACCTCCCCCTCTTTTACCACCTTCCCTGCACTTACTGAAACATCTAAACCCCGGAACCTGCAACAACCATTCCTGTCCCTGCTCTATCCATGTCTCCGAGATGGCCACAACATCGATGTCCCAGGTACCAACCCATGCTGCAAGTTCACCCACCTTATTCCGGATGCTCCTGGCGTTGAAGTATACACACTTCAAACCACCTTCCTGCCTACCAGTACACTCCTGCGACCTTGAAACCTTATCCATGATCTCACTACTCTCAACCTCCTGTACACTGGAGCTACAATTCAGGTTCCCATCCCCCTGCTGAATTAGTTTAAACCCTCCCGAAGAGCATTAGCAAATTTCCCCCCCAGGATATTGGTACCCCTCTGGTTCAGGTGTAGACCATCCCGTTTGTAGAGGTCCCACCTACCCCAGAATGAGCCCCAATTGTCCAGGTATCTGAATCCCTCCCTCCTGCACCATCCCTGTAGCCACGTGTTCAACTGCTCTCTCCCCCTATTCCTCTCCTCACTATCACGTGGCACAGGTAACAAACCAGAGATAACAACTCTGTTTGTTCTCGCCCTAAGCTTCCACCCTAACTCCCTGAATTTCTGCCTTACATCTTAGGAGTCTGGGAAGGGTTTTTATTTTAACTTTAAAAGTCAGTTACCTGGGAGGTTCCCCCTCAGTAGTAGTTTTTTTTTCTCTCGGGCCCCTAGCCCTATAAATTGGTGCAGAGGAGATACCCGATCCTCTACACTGGTAGAGGATCCCACCCTTCCATCCTCCTCTAACCTAATTATAAGTGTGGGGAAGTTTTTTGTTTTCTTTTTTTCTTGCTGGTAATGGCTTCAGGGATGGCAGTTCAGGCAGTATGCTGCATCTCCTGTGGGATGTATGTGGTGAGGAAATCCAGTAGTGTTTCAGGAGATTTTAGTTGTAAGAAGTGCATTAGATTGCAGCTTCTGGAGGAGCGTGTAAAGGAGCTGGAGGGGGAGGTACAGGAACTCCGCATAATTCGGGAGGCGGAGGTGGAAGTTGATAGGAGTTATAGAGAAATAGTAACTCCTAGAAATGAGGCTTGGGTCAATGCCAGGAGGAGGGGTAAGAAGCAATCGGGAAGACAATCCCCTGGGGCGGTTCCCCTCCATAATAGGTTTTCGGTGCTGGAGGCTACAGTTGAGGAGGAATCAACTGAGCATAGAGAGCAGATCTCTGGGGGTGAGCCGAGTGAGAAAGCTCAGGTGGTTAGGGGCTGTAAAAGACTGGGCCTTGTGATTGGGGACTCCACAATTAAGGGGACAGATAGGAGGGTCGGAACTAAAGGTAGGGACTCAGGGTTGGTGTGTTGCCTACCAGGGGCTGGGGTCCGGGATGTGTCTGACAGGGTATTCAGGACTCTTAGGGGGGAGGGAGATAAACCACAAGTTATTGTACATGTGGGGACACACGACATAGGGAGGATAGGGGAAGGGGATATTAGGCAGGGATTTATGGAGTTGGGGTGGAAACTAAAGGCCAAGACTGACAGAGTGGTTATCTCTGGACTCTTGCCTGTACCACGGGATAGTTTAGAGAGGAATAGGGAGAGGGAAGGTTTGAATTCATGGCTGAGGGGATGGTGCAGGAGGGAGGGGTTCAGGTACTTAAGCAATTGGGGCTCGTACTGGGGAAGGTGTGACCTCTATGAGAAGGATGGTCTACACCTTAATCAGAAGGGGACCAATATCCTGGGGGGTAAATTTGCTAAGGCCATGCAGGGAGGTTTAAACTGATTCGGGGGGGGGGGAGGGATCCTGAGTAGTGGGGCTGAAAGTGAGGGATGCATGGATGGGGACTGCAATGCACGGCATTGCAGAGGTGGGGTGGAGCAGGGTTTGAAATGTGTATACTTCAATGCCAGGAGTATTCGCAATAAAGTGGGTGAACTTGCAGCGTGGATCAGTACCTGGGACTTCGATGTTGTGGCTATTTCAGAGACATGGATAGAGCAGGGGCAGGAATGGATGCTGCAGGTCCCGGGGTTCAAATGTTTTAGTCGAAGTAGGGAAGGAGGTAGAAGAGGGGGAGGGGTAGCATTATTGGTCAGAGATTGTATCACAGTGTCAGAGAGGAGGTTTGATGAGGACTTATCTGTTGAGGTAGTATGGGCGGAGATTAGAAATAGGAGAGGAGAGGTCACCCTGTTGGGAGTCTTTTATAGACCTCCTAAAAGTTCTAGAGAAGTTGAGGAAAGGATTGCGGAGTCAATCCTGCTTAGGAGTGAAAGTAATAGGGCAATTGTTATGGGGGATTTTAACTTGACTAATATTGACTGGAATTGTTATAGCTCTAGCTCGTTAGAGGGGTCAGTTTTTGTTCAAAGCGTGCAGGAAGGTTTTTTGACTCAGTATGTAGACAGGCCAACTAGAGGTGAGGCTATATTGGATCTGGTGCTGGGAAATGAGCCAGACCAGGTGCTAGACTTGGAAGTTGGTGTGCATTTTGGTGATAGTGACCACAATTCGGTTACGTTCACCTTAGTGATGGAAAGGGATAGGCATGAACCTCGGGCCAGTGGTTTTAGCTGGGGGAAGGGTAATTATGAGGCTATTAGGAGAGAATTAGGAAACATAGGTTGGACTAGGAGATTACAGGGACTGGGAACGTCCGACATGTGGAGTTTTTTCAAGGAGCAGCTACTGCGAGTCTGTGATAGGTATGTCCCTGTCAGGCAAGGAGGAATTGGTAGGGCTAGGGAACCGTGGTGCACCAAAAAAGTTTCTTTGTTGGTTAAAAAGAAAAAGGAGGCTTATGTTCGGATGAGACGTGAGCACTCGGGTAGTGCACTAGAAAGCTTTAGATTGGCTAAGAGGGAGTTGAAGAGCGAGCTTAGAAGGGCTAAAAGGGGACATGAGAAGACTTTGGCGGATAGGGTTAAAGAGAATCCTAAGGCGTTCTATAGGTATGTCAAGAACAGAAGGTTGGTTAGGGCAAGTTTAGGGCCAGTTATAGATGGCAGAGGGAAGTTATGTGTGGAACCGGAGGAGATTGGTGAAGCATTGAACCAATATTTCTCTTCGGTGTTCACGCAAGGGGACATGAATATAGCTGAGGAGGACACTGGGTTGCAAGGGAGTAGAATAGACAGTATTACAGTTGATAAGGAGGATGTGCAGGATATTCTGGAGGGTCTGAAAATAGATAAATCCCCTGGTCCGGATGGGATTTATCCAAGGATTCTCTGGGAGGCAAGAGAAGTGATTGCAGAGCCTCTGGCTCTGATCTTCAGGTCGTCGTTGGCCTCTGGTATAGTACCAGAAGATTGGAGGTTAGCGAATGTTGTCCCATTGTTTAAGAAGGGGAACAGAGACTTCCCCGGGAATTATAGACCGGTGAGTCTCACTTCTGTTGTCGGCAAGATGTTGGAAAAAATTATAAGGGATAGGATTTATAGTTATTTGGAGAGTAATGAATTGATAGGTGATAGTCAGCATGGTTTTGTGGCAGGTAGGTCGTGCCTTACTAACCTTATTGAGTTTTTTGAGAAAGTGACCAAGGAGGTGGATGGGGGCAAGGCAGTGGACGTGGTATATATGGATTTTAGTAAGGCGTTTGATAAGGTTCACCATGGTAGGCTTCTGCAGAAAATGCAGATGTATGGGATTGGGGGTGATCTAGGAAATTGGATCAGGAATTGGCTAGCGGATAGGAAACAGAGGGTGGTGGTTGATAGTAAATATTCATCATGGAGTGCGGTTACAAGTGGTGTACCTCAAGGATCTGTTTTGGGGCCACTGCTGTTTGTAATATTTATTAATGATCTGGATGAGGGTATAGTTGGGTGGATTAGCAAATTTGCTGATGACACCAAAGTCGGTGGTGTGGTAGACAGTGAGGAAGGGTGTTGTAGTTTGCAGGAAGACTTAGACAGGTTGCAAAGTTGGGCCGAGAGGTGGCGGATGGAGTTTAATGCGGAGAAGTGTGAGGTAATTCACTTTGGTAGGAATAACAGATGTGTTGAGTATAGGGCTAACGGGAGGACTTTGAATAGTGTGGAGGAGCAGAGGGATCTAGGTGTATGTGTGCATAGATCCCTGAAAGTTGGGAATCAAGTAGATAAGGTTGTTAAGAAGGCATATGGTGTCTTGGCGTTTATTGGTAGGGGGATTGAATTTAGGAGTCGTAGCGTTATGTTGCAACTGTACACAACTCTGGTGCGGCCGCACTTGGAGTACTGTGTGCAGTTCTGGTCCCCACATTACAGGAAGGATGTGGAGGCTTTGGAGAGGGTGCAGAGGAGGTTTACCAGGATGTTGCCTGGTATGGAGGGGAGATCCTATGAGGAGAGGCTGAGGGATTTGGGATTGTTTTCGCTGGAAAGGCGGCGGCTAAGAGGGGATCTTATTGAAACATATAAGATGATTAGAGGTTTAGATAGGGTGGATAGTGATAGCCTTTTTCCTCTGATGGAGAAATCCAGCACGAGGGGGCATGGCTTTAAATTGAGGGGGGGTAGTTATAGAACCGATGTCAGGGGTAGGTTCTTTACCCAGAGGGTGGTGAGGGATTGGAATGCCCTGCCAGCATCAGTAGTAAATGCGCCTAGTTTGGGGGCGTTTAAGAGATCCGTAGATAGGTTCATGGACGAAAAGAAATTGGTTTAGGTTGGAGGGTCACAGTTTTTTTTTAACTGGTCGGTGCAACATCGTGGGCCGAAGGGCCTGTTCTGCGCTGTAATGTTCTATGTTCTATGTTCTATGTTCTATCCCCATCCCTTTTCCTACCTATGTGATGCCTATGTGAACCACGACTTGGGGCTGGTCCCCCTCCCCCTAAAGGATCCCGAAAACACAACCCAAGACATCACGGACTCTGGCACCTGGGAGGCAACACACCAACCACGAGTCTCTCTCATTCCCACAGAATCTCCTATCCATCCCCCTAACTATGGAGTCCCCAATGACTCATGCTCTACTCCTCTCCCCCCTTCCCTTCTGAGCAACAAGGACAGACTCTGTGCCAGAGACCTGTACCCCATGGCTTACCCCTGTTAAGTCCCCCCCCCCCCTCACCCCAACAGTATCCAAAACAGAATACTTGTTATACAGAGGAACAGGGGATCCAGGCGATCGCTGCCCTGTCTGCTTCTTACCCCTCTATGAATGAAGCCCAGTCCATCACTCAAACTAGCTTCCCATCCATTGACTCTGTCTACACTTCCTGCTGCCTCAGAGAAGCAGCCAGCATAATTAAGGACCTCATGCACCGCGGATATTCTCTCTTCCACCTTCTTTCGTCAGGAAAAAGATATAAAATTCTGAGATCACGTACCAACCGACTCAAGAACAGCTTCTTCCCTGCTGCCATCAGACTTTTGAATGGACCGACCTCGCACTTAGTTGATCTTTCTCTACACCCTAGCTATGACTATAACACTACATTCTGCACTCTCATCTTTCCTTGAATGTCTACGTTATGCTTTGTCTGTATAGTGCACAAGAAACAATACTTTTCACTGCATAATAATACATGTGACAATAAATCAAATCAAAATTTAGAAGAATGAGAGGTGATCGCACAAAAACATACAGGATTCTTAAAGGGCTTGATAGGGCAAATGCTGAGAGGATGTTTCCCCTCATGGGAGAATCTAGGACCAGAGGACAGAGTCTCAGAATAAAGGGGCATCAATTGGAGACTGAGATGAGGAGGAATTGCTGCTCTGAGGGTTGTGAGTCTTTGGAATGCCTTGAGCTGTGGGGGCAGAGTTCTTGTGTAAATTTAAGGCTGACATAAGTAGATATTTGATGAGTAAGGGAATCAACGATTACAGGGAAATGGCAGGAAAGTGGATGTGAGAAATGTCGGATCAGCCAGGATCCTATTGAATGGCAGAGCAGGCTCGAGGGGCCGAGTGGCCTCCTCCTGTTCCTATTTCGCATGGTCTTATGGAAATCTGTCCCCAATAAAGATACCCGGTGTGTAGTGAAAATCTCAAAACTTAGACTGATGATTTTTTGATGGATAGAAATATTCAGGGGTTTATTTTGGATAAGGGTAAGGTGGATAGGTTTAATTAACATAAATGCAAGTTTTGCTTTTTAATACACAAAATCCAACCATGATTAATCCGAATAACAGAACAGACTCAAGGGGGTGAGTGGCTTCCTCCTGTTCCTCGGACTCAAGCCCATTAATACAGTTGGGATGAGGTGGAGCACACAGAGGATATGTTCAGGTGTTGAGAACCTGACTCACCTCCTGAGTGCTGGCCTCAGGTTGAACTTGTTTGGGTAGAATCAGAATGTTCCCATTTGCTAATCTTTGTGTGGAATGTTGCAGGCACATTGGTAATGCGAGTAACTGCCTCTGATGCTGATGACCCTCAAACTGACAACGCTGCTCTGGGCTACTCGATAGTTGGCGATGGAAGAGGAATTTTCCGAATTGATCCCACGACAGGAGAGATCCGTACTGTCGGAGTAGGACTGGATCGGGAGGTGAGTAAAAAGTTAACAAGAACCCAGTACAATGAGAGAGCTGTAAAGACACTAGTTAGGCTTCATCTGGAAAACTGCATCCAGTTCTGGACGCCATACTTGAGGAAGGATGTGAAAACATTGGTGAGAGTACAGAGGAGATTTACAACAATGATAAACAGCTGTAACTATGAGGAGAGGTTGGGTCTGTTGTCCTTGAAGAAAAGAAGTCTGAGAGGAGACTTGTATCCAAGATCCTGAGGGTTATGGACAGGGTAGAGAGTGAGAAACTGTTGGAGAACATCAAGAACTAAAGGGCACAGATTTAAAAGAAGGGGTAAAAGGAGTAAAAATATTGTGAAGAAATTTATTTTTACCCAGAGGGTGGTTGGAGTCTGGAACGAGGTTTCTGAGAGGGTGGTGGAGGCAGGTTCCATTGAGGTATTCAAAAGGGAATTGGATTGCTGTCTGAAAAATGTGCAAGGTTACAGGGATAGAATTTGGCGAGGGATTAGTTAATTATGTTCAGATTGATTAAAATCAGGCTCTCGCTCATTATGGGCATTAACCTGATTACATCATTGGCAAAGGCCAATGGAAATTGGAAACACGGTCACACCGGAGTGACAAGCACTTTTTGAATCTCATGGGATTTGACCTCATTCCAGCCATCCCACGCACGGAGAGTGCGGGGTCACAATGTAAGTGAGTGAGGAATTATTTCCTGAATGTTTGTGTTTTATTTGCAGAATATTTCTGTGTACAATCTGACTCTACAAGTGGCGGATCTGTCAGGCGAAGGACTGTCTAACACCGCCACTGCAGTCATCTTCATCAATGACATCAATGACAATGCCCCAGAGTTCATCGCCTCTGAGGTTCGTGATGTAATTCAGTCTGTTCATCATATTGATTATTGAGAAACTTATTTGATTCTTGTCACATGTATCAGTATACAGTGAACTGTATTGTTCCTTGCGCACTATACTACCGTACATAGAGACGGAAAGGAGAGAGTGCAGAATGTAGTGTTACAGTCATAGCTAAGGTGTAGAGAAAGATCAGCTTAATGCAAGGTAGCGCCATTCAAAAGTCTGATGGCAGCAGGGAAGAAGCTGTTCTTGAGTCGGTTGGTACGTGACCTCAGACTTTTGTATCTTTTTCCCAATGGAAGAAGGTGGAAGAGAGAATGTCCGGGATGCGTGGGGTCCTTAATAATGCTGGCTGCTTTTCCGAGGCAGCGGGAAGTGTAGACAGTGTCAATGGATAGGAGGCTGGTTTGAGTGATGGACTGGGCTTCGTTCACAACCCTTTGTAGGTGAAGGGTTGAACTCAGAACATCAGCAAGGTGAATGGTCAAGACTTACTTTAAGTGAAGGCTCAAGGTGCAAGACATCACCCAAGGTGAAGAGTCTTGACTGAAAGAATATGATATCAGCAGAGGGGGAACGAAAGAGGACAACCTAAATAAAGAGTATCTGCAATCTGGTGTTTCTTGGTGTAATTGCTGTGATGAGCACAACCCAAACATCCAGTGCTGACTCTGCCAAACTTCACCGTGTTGGCTGGAGGTCTCATGTACCTTTCGTGGATCTAAGGCTCTCTCAATGAAGAGACCTAAAGCAGTAGAGATGCTGGGACACCCAGTAGAAACCTTTAGTTCCAAGGCTTCCTTCATACAATGGCTGCTTTCAGAGGTCTTCACCTTCATCCGGAGTAGACCCCATGTTGGCTCCCTTATCCTTCTCATTACTGTGTGGGATTTGCTCTGATCATAAGGCAGGGCTGTTCAGAGTTCCCAGCTCTGACCCCTCATTGAGGTGGGGACTAGTTTGGTGTAACTGAGTCTTGGTCTAGTTCTGGATAATATGCTTTACCCCATGAAAGGAAGGGACATGCTGGGCCAAGATTTTTAGCAGACTCTGCTCAGACCCATCACTCCTATTGAGTAAGAAAGATAACATTTTAAAATATTGGTTACAATTCCTAATAACCTCTGAACTTGGCCCTTGCAGTTCATTACTGAAGTGTCAGAGGACGTGGTGGGATCGGAGATCGGCAAAGTCAGTGTGGAGGACAAGGACCAGCCTGGAACGTCAAACTGGCTTGTGGACTACACCATTACTGATGGCAATGACCAGGGACTCTTCAGCATCAGGACTGAGCCGGAGACCAACAGAGGCATCCTATTTGTTGAAAAAGTAAAGGAAGCAACCAATCAAGTAGCAGTTTAGCAATTAGATTTATGTTTAGAGAAAGGAATTGTCACCTTGGAGAGATCCAGACAGAATTCAAATAGCCTGCGTCCAAATCTAACCCAAGTGGGTGAGAGGTCTGGGCAGTTTTCTCTTTCAGCCTATCAGAGTTGGTATGACCAATTGGTATGACCAATTGGGCAGCAGAAACATAGAAAATAGGAGCAGGGAGGCCATTTGGCCCTTTGAACCTGTCCCACCATTCATTATGATCATGGCTGATCATCCAATCCAATAGCCTGATCCCAACTTCCCCCCATATCCTTTGATCCCCTTTGCCCCAGGGGAAAAAGTCAAAGGGCAGATTTAATGGTCAAATACACTCCAAACCAGGAGTAATTTTTCAGCGAGAAGCTAGACTCCATCAGCTAACAGTCTAGAAACAAAATGATCAGATTACCCAATGGTCTGGGGTCAAGGGTCAGATCCTCTGACAGTCTGACCAAATGTCCAAACTGAAGAAGATGCGCTGAAATGTCTAACTCAGAAGGTTAACCAATCCTTTCCCTCTCAGTTTATGGTTTATCTCCTGAGTGTTGCCAGCATTTTCACTATTTATTATTAAATTATTTCTCATTGCTACCGAGGAGAACCCAGGAACTGTCCATCCCACAATGTCAGAGAGAATAACTCACACACAGAGTCAGGACCTGAGCTCTGAAATAGTGAAGTGTTGCTTGGCCCAATGTTTCACAGAGCAGGTCCTGTGAAAGGATCAGTCTCAGACTCTGCTGTAAGTGGCTCTCAGCTGCAGCAGATAATGTGGGGAGAACTACAATCACCACTACAGGATGTTTCTTAAAATCTTTACCTAGCTTTTAAAACTCTGCCCAAATACTCTTTATGTCACTCAGTAACATGTTTTATTTCATACTGCTCGTGTGAAACACCATGGGCTGCTTTGCTACGTTAAATGTAAGTTGCTGTTGTACAATTGGCCTCCAGATCTTTAGACTCAGGTCAGGACAAGGGTCAGTGGAGGGGGGGGGAGAAAAGCTGAGGCAATGGGAAAAGGTTAGAGAACACAAGGAGTCACCCATGGGGATTTATTTTGCTGTCGTCTGTTTCAGAATCTTGATTATGAGAAGGCTGACAAGCATATCCTGACCGTGAAAGCAAAGAACAAGGAAGCTGTTACTCCTGGAGCGCCTCAAACTCTCCGCTCCTCCGCAAAAGTCATTGTGACAGTCACTGACGTGAACGAAGCCCCCAGCTTTGTGGAAGACCCCCGCAAACTGAGTGTGCCAGAAGGGTTAACAGCAGGAAGCTTTCTGACAGTCTACACAGTCACTGATCCTGACACAAAGCAACAGCAGAATATCAGGTCAGGCTGACTGTTAATTGCTTAATTCTCTGACTATCCCAAACTTCCTATTCCCCAGTCTGGGCATATTCCCCCCGGTATCGAGACACTGTCCCCCGGTATTTGGGTGTATTTTCCCTCAGTGTCTGGGTGTGTTGCCTCTATCAGCAGTTTTATTTTCCCCATGTTTCAGATGTTTTCCCCATTATCTGTGCTTATTTTCTCCCATGTCTGGGTTTTATTTTCTCCTGAGCTATGTTTTTTATCTCCATGATCTTTCTCCATTTTATTTGTTCATTTCTGGTGCACCCGTGAGATCAGCATTCATTGTCCATCCCTAATTACCCCTCAGGGTGTGGGTGAGCTGCTTCCTGAACTGCTGCAGTCCATGTGGTGTAGGTACACCCACAGTGCTGTTAGGGAGATTTTGACCCAGTGACAGTGAAGGAAGGGAGATATATTTCCAAGTCAGGATGGTGAGTGACTTGGAGGGGAACTTCCACATGGTGGTGCTTCCTGGATATTTTCCCGTGTCAGATATGTTTTACCTAGATCCACGTTTATTTTTTCCCCATTTTTGGGTATTTCTCCCGGAACACTAACTCTGTCCTTTTCGCTGTTCCAGTTACGGGATTCAGTACGATCCGGCTGATTGGCTGATAGTCGATGTGAACACAGGGGAGATAATTCTTCAGCAGAATATTGAGCGCAGGTCTCCATTCCTACTCAACCATCAATACACAGCAGTAATCACAGCGACTGATAGCGGTAAGCGCACAGGAATAAAACAGCAAGTTACAAACAGACATCAATAAACATGAAATGATGGACTGATAGAGGAGTAAACTGGAAAGAAAAATTATTATAATAAAGCAGAGTAATAGAGTAGGAATCAGAATAACTAGTGTCATAAATAGTAAGAAAGCAATTAATAGAGTATTGCAAATTCTTTACAGCAGAGATAGGCCATTCAGCCCTAAAGGTCCATACTAACGTTTAATAGAAACACAGCAGAATTAGAGTAATGAAACAGGATGATAACGATAGTCTAGGTTGTAATTTCTGTCATGATGTGGAGATGCCGGCGTTGGACTGGGGTAAACACAGTAAGAAGTTTAACAGCACCAGGTTAAAGTCCAACAGGTTTATTTGGTAGCAAAAGCCACACGGGCTTGGAGCTTCGAAAGCTTGTGTGGCTTTTGCTACCAAATAAACCTGTTGGACTTTAACCTGGTGTTGTTAAACTTCTTACTGTAATTTCTGTGCCAGCTCAGACCCAGGATCTCCTCTCTATGTTTCGGTGGGTTAGATTTACTGCTATCGATGATAGAATGATAAAATGGTTGAAGCACAGGTGGCCATTTGGTCCACCATCTTTGTGCAGACCCTCTGAAGGAATAATGCACCTCATGCTATTGTCCTACCTTTTCCCCATAGACCTGAAAATTTTTAATTTCAGATAATGGTCCAATTCTCTCTTTATTGCCTCGATTAAACTTGCTTCCACCGAATGCTCAGTCGGTGCATTCCAGCTCCTATTATTCACGATGCGAAAACATTTGTCCTCATGTTACTATTGCTTCTTCTCTCAATGATCTTAATTCAGTGCCCTCTAATTCTTAATCCTTCCAAAAATGGGGACAGTTTCTCCCTATCTACTCTGTCCAGGTCCTTCAACTCTCCTCTCAAGAAAACAGTTCCAACCTCTCCAATCTTTCTATGTTACTGGAATTCCTCATCCCTGGAACCGTTCTCGTAAATCTTTACTAATACCTTCACATCCTTCCTAAAGTGCGCTGCCCAGAACTAGACACTATAGTATAAACTGGAACTCACTTCTCCCACGCCAGTCCTTAAGCCACACATTCATTTCCCTAATCTTATTTGCCCTATGCTAGTTTGCACATGGCTCAAGTAATAACCTAGGTACTATTACCTTTGAGCTTCTGCTTTTTAATTTATTGGCTAGGTCCTCTTACTGACGATGCAGAACCTCTTTCCTAGTTTTAACTCTGTCATCTGTACCTACTGGACCATGACAAATGGATCCTCTGCATCCCATTGCAAGTTCTCCAGTCTTGAACAGATGTCCTGAACACTGGCACTGGGCCGGGCATCTGGTCTCCTGCTCTTTGCTGCAGGGAACAGTGTCAATCACCCTCAATATAGTGTCCCCTACTAGCACTACATTCCTTTTTGCTCCTCCACTTGAATGGCTTCCTGTACCACGGTGCTATGGTCAGTCAGCTCATCCACCTTGCAGTCCCCACTCTCATCCAAACAAGCTAATAGAACCTCAAACCTGCTGGACAATTGCAGAGGCTGACACTCCTGCCCTCTGAATTCCCATACCTGTCTCAGCTGCAGTCATACCCTCCTGTCTCTGACCATTTTCCTAGAAGACTCTATCCTAGGTGGTGTGACTGCCTCCTGATACAAAGCATCCAGTTAACTTTCCCCCTCCCTGATGTGCCCTTCTTCCTTTCTCTCTCCATGCCTCCACCATCCCTTTACCTCCCCCACTGCATTCCTCTTCTTCACTCCCTCTGACCTTTCTCCCTCTCTCTCTAGCCCCTCTCCCTGATGGCTGGTAAACACTCCAGACTATGGCCATCTGTGCAATCTATTTCCATAACCCTTGACCCAGACTGATGCAGCATTGGGTTATGAAATCTCATCTGTGTGTAGCTTGTGGGGAATGGGATGTATATCTGTGCTGGGAGCATTGGTCTTGGAGCTCAGAGTAATTCTTTAACTTCTGATGTCTGTGATGACAGGAGAGCCGCCACTCACAGCGACAGGGACCCTGGAGATTCATGTGACTGAGGTCAATGATTTCCCCCCTGTCCTCTACCCACAACTTGGTTTCCTGTGCCGTCAGTGGGACAAGGAGAACGGAGTCCTCATCTGGGCAGTGGATGGAGACCTAAAGCCTCATGCCGAACCTTTTCATTTTGAGATTGTTCCAGAAGATTCTGAGTATTCCCAGAACTGGACAATTAGCCACTTAAACGGTGGGTAAAGTGTGAAGTGGGGGAGGGGTGTGTAGGAGAGGGACACAGGGGTGGGGTGGGGTCAGTATGAGAGTCACTGTGGGGGTGGGTGTTGCAGTTTGAAGGTGAAATGTGTTGGGAAATCTGAGCCGCTCAGTGGACCGAGTACCACTCACTGACAGACAGTGAGTGTTGGATGGAATAGTTTAGCGGGAGCTTTACTCTGTGTCAAACTTGATCATTTCCAATTGATGACAACAACTTGGCAAAAAATCTTAAATTATTGGGGCGGCACGATGGCACAATGGTTAGCACAGCTGCCTCACAGCACCAGGAACCCAGGTTCGATTCCCGACTTGGATGACTGTGCGGAGTCTGCACGTTCTCCCCATGTCTACGTGGGTTTCCTCCGGGTGCTCCGGTTTCCCCCCACACTCCAAAGATGTGCGGGTTAGTGCTAAATTGCTCCTTACCTTCGGGGGATTAGCAGGGTAAATATATGGGGTAACTGGGATAGGGCCTGGGTGGGATTGTTGTCAGTGCAGCTCAATGGGCCGAATAGCCTCCTTCTGCACTGTAGGAATTCTATGATTATAAATTCTTGCTCTGTCTCTCTCTAGTCCTGGGGCCTGAAGACAATTTAAACAGTATGGATATGAATCGATCCCTTGTTCTCCACCCTCCCATCATTTGCCAGATTTGTATGAGCCCCCTTTCCAGTGTTTAAGCCAGTGGGTTCACTCCTCCCCTGATGAGGCTGCTGGATTTTACTTCCCAGCAACTTCCATGGACTGTGATTGATCCCAAACCCTCACCAACCCCAATCCAATCCCCACGTTGATTCCCAAACCTATCCCTCGCCCAAGCTGCTCCCTGTCCTGATCCTGGATTGGTGCGTTACAGAGCTTTCACTTTAGATTCTGAATTTTGTAATACTGAGATTGGAGCACTGAAAATTATTGTGGGAATGTTACAGATAGAGTGTGGGATTCAGGAAGATAGCTGTGGAGAGATTATGAGATCGCAGTGGTTTTCAGCTTCGCTGTTCTTGCTGTGACAGATACACACTCTCGGCTGAGAGCTCGGCCGGATGTCAGCGAGGGAACCTACAGCCTCCAGATTCGAGTGAGTGATTCAGGGGAGCCACGTCTGAGCCAGGACCACACGCTGAATGTGACCATCTGTTTCTGCAGTGTGAGAGGGGATTGCACTCCAGGAATAGCTGCACTCCTTGGTACCCATGTGGGTCTGAGCTTTGGTGCTGCGATGGTGATTCTCGCCAGTGTTCTACTCTTACTCTGTGAGTATCACTGTCTGCTTAAACTTCCAACCACCTGACCCAATAGCCCAACAATTGTTTCACATCCTGTCCACGGTGTTACATATCCTAGTTAGAGAGTTTAATGTGAATCAGGCTGTGGTTCTGAGCGCCAGTTACAGTGCTGTGTTCCGGGACAGACATCTGACGACCCAGTGAATTCCACTGCACCATCCTGTAGGTTTTCTCCGTAGTTCTGTCTGAAGGTGGAGCTGTGAAGGTCATGGGGGAACTGGGCTGGTGCAAGAGGAGATAAGGAGAGGATTGAATGAGCTGCCACAGATGGTGGAAAATTCTGGTTGACTGGGGGCAGATTTCGGATCCCACCATCAGCAGGTGGCTCCTCCGTTTCTGCTCAATGTTAGCTGCCTGTGGGGAAATTTTACGTTTTAGGTTTGTGTTGAGGTAGGTTAAAACAGAAGCCAAACACAAACTTCCAGATTTATCAAAGGCGGGATAGGCCTGTGGGTGACCAATCTTCTCCCAAATGGTATGTTTGCCATTTAAATATTATAATGAGGCTCCAAACCTCAGATGCAGTCTCCATTTTCACACTGACCTGTTGGGCTATCTAGGTTTTGGGAAAACCAGCATCTAAAGGGAGGTGAGGACAGCTAGACTCTGCCACCAACATCTCTCAGTAACCTGATGCCTTCAATCACTCTGATACAATTCCCAGAGTGACAATGTTCATTGATCATTACACAATGTTTAGCACCATTTGCAACTTCTCAGATACTGAAGCAGTCTATGTCCAAACTCAGCAAGAGCTAAGTAAGTAAGTAAGTTTATTTATTAGTGTCACAAGTAGGCTTACATTAACATTGGAATGAAGTTACTGTGAAAATCCCCTCGTCTCCACACTCCGACGCCAGTTCGGGTACACTGAGGGAGAATTTAGCATGGCCAATGCACTCTAACCAGCACGTCTTTCAGACTGTGGGAGGAAACTGGAGCACCCAGAGGAAATCCACGAAGACACAAGGAGAACGTGCAAACTCCACACGGACATGACCCAAGCTGGGAATTGAACTAGGGTCCTTGGCACTGTTAGGCAGCAGTGCTAACCACTGTTGGACAACATTCAGGCTTGGGCTTACAAATGGCAAGTAATATTTTTGCCACACATTAACAGGCAATGACCATCTCCAACAAGAGAAAATCTAACCATTTCCCCTTGACGTTCCGTGACATTCCCATCACTGAATCCCTGGAGAGACGAAGGATGAGAGGTGACCTGATAGAGGTTTACAAGATGTTGAGAGGTCTGGATAGGGTAGACTCTCAGAGGCTATTTCCAAGGGCTGAAATGGTTGCTACGAGAGGACACAGGTTTAAGGTGCTGGGGGGTAGGTACAGAGGAGATGTCAGGGGTAAGTTTTTCACTCAGAGGGTGGTGGGTGAGTGGAATCGGCTGACGTCGGTGGTGGTGGAGGCAAACTCGTTGGGGTCTTTTAAGAGACTTCTGGATGAGTACATGGGATTTAATGGGATTGAGGGCTATAGATAGGCCTAGAGGTAGGGATATGATCAGCGCAACTTGTGGGCCGAAGGGCCTGTTTGTGCTGTGGCTTTCTATGTTCTATGTTCTATCAACATTCCGGGGTTTACCATTGACCAGAAACTGAACTGAACTAGCCATATAAATACCGGCTAACAGAACCGGTCAAAGGCTAGGAATCCTGTGATGACTAACTCACCTTGTGACTTCCCAAAGCCTGTCCACCATCTACAAGGCACAAGTCAGGAGTGTGTTGGAATAATTTTCATTTGCCTGGATGAGTGCAGCTCCATAAACACTCAAGAAGCTCCAACACCATCCAGGACAAAGCAGCCCACTTGACTGGTACCTTATCCACAAACATTCATTCCCTCCATAACCGATGAAAGTGGCAGCCATATGTCGTCTACTTCCTCTTAGCAGTCCCTTAGAATCAAGGATGACTCAATTGCACTGTGGTTTGAAGGGTTCTGAAATGCTGATGGGTCCAATGCACGATCTTCAGACTGCCCCATGTGGGGCAGTTGTGGTTTGAAGGGTTGGGCAAATTAGGTGTTGAGAGGTTTGTGGGTTCTCTCCAACATCTCAATTTCACCTCTGAGTGTTCCCAACGAAGTCTCTCAATGTGTTTAGTGCCTTCCCGAACAAACCTTCTCTATGAGGGTCAGTTACAAGCCAGAGCCTCTAATAAGTCAGCAGGAATGTTTGACCTCTTTAGGGATTTTTTGAGGACACCCCTAAAGTTTTTCTACTGCCATCCTGGACTGTCCTGCTGTAACTGAATTCTGGATAAACAGTTGCTCTGGGTGTCTGATGTCAGACGTACGAATGACGTGTCCTATCTGCTGGGATTGGGCACACTGGCTTGGGAGAGGCTCGGGGAGAAAAAAACCAGAGGGCATGGGTTAAGGGTGAAAGGAGAAAAGTTTAAAGGGAGTGGTGGGAGTGTGGAATGAGCTGCCGGATAAAGTGGTAAATGCGGGGTCACTTTTAACATTTAAGAAAAACTTGGACGGGTTCATGGATGAGAGGGGTGTGGAGGGATATGGTCCAAGTGCAGGTCAGTGGGACTAGGCATAAAATGGTTCGGCGCAGACAAGAAGGGCCAAAAGGCCTGTTTCTGAGCTGTAATTTTCTATGGTTCTATGGGTGGTGTGCCTTTCTTGCCACATTTGGAGAACGGTAAGAAGTCTCAGGTGATGAAGGAGCTCGTGATTCCACATAAACCTGCTGGACTTTAACCTGGTGTTGTGAGACTTCTTACCATGCTCACCCCAGTCCAACAGTGGAGTCTCCACATCACATTTGGAGAATGTTGTGAAGGCATCGCTGATGGTAGTTCTCTGGTGCAGGCTGCAACATATATCATCGACAAGATGCACTGCAGCAAGTCGCCAGGATTCCATTGACAGCACCTTCCAAATTGGTGACCTCTACCACTGAGAAGGACAAGGGCAACAGATACCTGGGAACACCGCCACCTGGAAGTACCTCTCTAAACCATTTATCAAGTTGACTTGGAAATATATCGCCATTCCTTCACTGTTGCTGGGTCAAAATCTTGGAACTCCCTCCCTAACAGCACTGTGGGTGTACCTCCACCATATTGACTGCAGTGGTTCAAGAAGGCAGCTCACCACCACCTTCTCAAGGGAGATTAGGGATGGGCAATAAATGATGGCCCAGCCAGCAATATCCACAAAGAAGGAAAAATAAAAAACTCTGAGAGACAGGAATACTTTGCCCTGGTCCAGGGGAGCCCAGTTCCTGTGTTGAGGTCATTGTGATGGTCATGCTGACTTGTATTCTCTCTCTCTCTTCCTCGTGCTGTCACTGTCCCAGTTCTCATTCTGCTTGTAGCAGTTTCTGACTGCCTTCATCGTCGACACCATCACAAGGGACTCCTGGCTGCTTCTGAAGATGACATTCGGGACAACATTTTAAACTATGATGAGCAGGGAGGAGGCGAGGAAGATCAGGTCAGTGTGGATCTCCCCAAGGAACATCAAACATGTGGCACTGTACAGTGAATATAATCTCCACTCCTCTGAATATAACCCATACCCCTCTGAATATAACCGATACCCCTCTGCATATAACCCTTACCCCTCTGTATATAACCCTTACCCCTCTGTATATAACCCTTACCCCTCTGTATATAACCCTTACCCCTCTGTATATAACCCTTACCCCTCTGTATATAACCCTTACCCCTCTGTATATAACCCTTACCCCTCTGTATATAACCCTTACCCCTCTGTATATAACCCTTACCCCTCTGTATATAACCCTTACCCCTCTGTATATAACCCTTACCCCTCTGTATATAACCCTTACCCCTCTGTATGATCCCCACCCCTTCATAAATAATTCTCATCACCATATATAACCCCCACACCTCAGTATATATCCCCACTTCTCTGGACATAATCCCCACCACTCCTTATATAATCCCCATTCCTGGTATACAATATAATTTTAAATCGGAGATTGATAGTCCTTTGTTAACTACAGTTATTCAGGGATACAGGGAAAAGCCAGGCGGACGGAGTTAGGAGGTCACAGATCAGCCATGGTCTCACTGAATGACAGAACAGGCTCAAGAGGCTGATTGACCTCCTCCTCTCCCTGTGTTTCTATCAGTGATCAAGAGAACCATAGCACATTACAGCACAGAAACAGGCCTTTTGACCCTTCTTGTCTGTGCCGAACCATTTTTCTGCCTAGTCCCACTGACCTGCACCTGGACCATATCCCTCCACACCCCTCTCATCCATGTACCTGTCCAAGTTTTTCTTGAATGTTAAAAGTGAGCCCGCATTTACCACTTCATCTGGCAGCTCATTCAAAACTCCCACCACTCTGTGTGAAGAAGCCCCCCCTAATATTCCCTTAAATTTTTCCCCCTTCACCCTTAACCCATGCCCTCTAGTTATTTTCTCCCCTAGCCTCAGTGGAAAAAGCCTGCTTGCATTCACTCTATCTATACCCATCATAATTTTATACACCTCTATCAAATCTCCCCTCATTCTTCTACGCTCCAGGGAATAAAATCCTAACCTATTCAACCTTTCTCTGTAACTCAGTTTCTCATGTCCCGGCAACATCCTTGTAAACCTTCTCTGCACTCTTTCAACCTTATTAATATCCTTCCTGTAATTAGGTGACCAAAACTGCACACAATACTCTAAATTCAGCCTCACCAATGTCTTATACAACCTCACCATAACATTCCAACTCTTATACTCAATACTTTGATTTATAAAGGCCAATGTACCAAAAGCACTCTTTACAACCCTATCTACCTGTGACGCCACTTTTAGGGAATTATGTATCTGTATTCCCAGATCCCTCTGTTCTACTGCACTCTTCAGTGTCCTACCATTTACCTGGCATGTTCTACCTTGGTTTGTCCTTCCAAAGTACAATACCTCACACTTGTTTGCATTAAACTCCATCTGCCATTTTTCAGCCCATTTTTCTAGCTGGTCCAAATCCCTCTGCAAGCTTTGAAAACCTTCCTCACTGTCCACTACACCTCCAATCTTTGTATCATCAGCAAATTTGCTGATCCAATTTACCACATTATCATCCAGATCATTGATATAGATGACAAACAACAATGGACCCAGCACAAATCCCTGTGGCACACCACTAGTCACAGGCCTCCACTCAGAGAAGCAATCCTCCACTACCACTCTCTGGCTTCTTCCATTGAGCCAATGTCTAATCCAATTTACTACCTCTCCATGTATACCTAGCGACTGAACCTTCCTAACTAACCTCCCATACGGGACCTTATCAAAGGCCTTACTGAAGTCCATGTAGACAACATCCACTGCCTTTCCCTTTGGAGGAAATAATAGCAAATAGGATTATTATCTAAATGGAAAAAAATTACAACATGCTACTGTGCATAGGGACCTGGGGGTCCTTGTGCATGAGACGCAAAAGCCCACTCTGCAGGTGCAACAGGTGATCAAGAAGGCAAATGGGATGTTGGCCTATATCGGAAGGGGGGTAGAATATAAAAGCAGAGATGTCTTGCTGCATCTGTACAGGGCATTGGTGAGGCCGCAGCTGGAATACTGTGTGCAGTATTGGCCCCCTTATTTGCAGAAGGATATATTGGCCTTGGAGGGAGTGCAGAGAAGGTTCACCAGGTTAATACCAGAGATGAGGGGTGTTGATTATGAGGAGAGACTGAGCAGATTGGGTTTGTACTCGTTGGAATTTAGAAGGCTGAGGGGGGATCTTATAGAGACCTATAAGATAATGAAGGGGCTGGATAGGGTAGAGGTGGAGAGATTCTTTCCACTTAGAAAGGAAACCAGAACTAGAGGGCACAGCCTCAAAATAAAGGGGGGTCAGTTTAGCACAGAGTTGAGGAGGAACTTCTTCTCTCAGAGGGTGGTGAATCTCTGGAATTCTCTGCCCACTGAAATGGTGGAGGCTACCTCGTTGAATATGGTTAAATCACGGATAGATGGATTCCTGATCGGAAGGGAATTAGGGGTTATGGAGATCAGGCGGATAAGTGGAACTGATCCACTTCAGATCAGCCATGATCTTATTGAATGGCGGGGCAGGCTCGAGGGGCTAGATGGCCTACTCCTGCTCCTATTTCTTATGTTCTTATGTTCCTATCCACTTTCCTGGTAACCTCCTCGAAAAACTCTAATAGATTGGTTAAACATGACCTACCACGCACAAAGCCATGTTGACTCTCCCTAATAAGTCCCTGTCTATCCAAATATTTGTAGATCCTATCTCTTAGTACTCCTTCCAATAATGTACCTACTACTGACGTCAAACTGACCGACCTATAATTTCCCGCATTACTTTTTGAGCCTTTTTTAAACAACGGAACAACATGAGCTATCCTCCAATCATCCGGCACCTCACCCGTGGATACAGACAGGGCCCCTGCAATTTCAACACTAGTCTCCTTCAAGGTCCGAGGGAATACCCTGTCCAGTCCTGGGGATTTATCTACTCTGATTTGCCTCAAGACAGCAAGCACCTCCTCCCCTTTAATCTGTATAGGTTCCATGACCTCCCTACTTGTTTGCCTTATTTCCATAGACTCCATGCCAGTTTCCTTAGTAAATACTGATGCAAAAAACCCATTTAATATCTCCCCCATTTCTTTTGGTTCCATACATAGCTGACCACTGATCTTCAAGAGGACCAATTTTATCCCTTACTATCCTTTTGCTCTTAATATACCTGTAGAAGCTCTTAGGATTATCCTTCACCTTGTCTGCCAAAGCAACCTCATGTCTTCTTTTAGTCCTCCTGATTTCTTTCTTAAGTAGTTTCTTGCACTTTTTATACTCCTCAAGCATCTTATTTGCTCCCTGTTGCCTATACATGTCATACATTTCTCTCTTCTTTATCAGAGTTCCAATATCCCTCGAGAACCAAGGTTCCTTATTGTTATTCACTTTGTCTTTAATCCTGACAGGAACATACAAACTCTGCACTCTCTAAATTTTTCCTTTGAAGGCCTCCCACTTACCAATCACATCCTTGCCAGAGACCAGCCTGTCCCAATCCACGCTTTTTAGATCCTTGCTCATTTCTTCAAATTTGGCCTTTTTCCAGTTTAGAACCTCAACCAGAGGACCAGATCTATCTTTATCCATGATCAAGTTGAAACTAATGGCATTATGATCAGTGGAACCAAAGTGTTCCCCTACACACACTCCCGTCACTTGTCCTAACTCATTTCCTAATAGGAGATCTAATATTGCATCTTTTCTAGTTGGTACCTCTTATATATTGATTTAGAAAATTTTCCTGAACACATTTTACAAACTCTAACCCGTCTCGACCTTTAAAAGTATGGGAGTCCCAATCTATATGTGGAAAATTAAAATCCCCTACTATCACAACTTTATGTTTCCTGCAGTTGTCTGCTATCTCTCTGCAGATTTGCTCCTCTAATTCTCGCTGACTATTGGGTGGTCTATAATACAACCCCATTAATGTGGTCATACCTTTCCTGTTTCTCAGCTCCACTCATATGGCCTCGGTAGACAAGCCCTCTAATCTGTCCTGCCTGAGCACTGCTGTAACATTTTCCCTGACTAGCAATGCCACCCCCGCCCTTCATCCCTCTGCCTCTATCACGTCTGAAACATCGGAACCCTGGAACATTGAACTGCCAGTCCTGCCCCTCCTGTTGCCAAGTTTCACTAATGGTTGTAATGTCATAATTCCATGTGTCAATCCACGCCCTCAGCTTGTCTGCCTTCCTCGCAATACTCCTGGCATTGAAATAGACACAACTCAGAAGATTATTACCACCACACACAACCCTTCTATTTGTGATTTTGCATGAACTATTAACATCATTTATTTTCACCCCCGCTCCACTATCTGCTCTGGCACTCTGGTTCCCATCCCCCTGCTAATCTAGTTTAAACCCTCCCCAATAACACTAGCAAACCTCCCTGCAAGTATATTGGTCCCCTTGTAGTTCAGGTGTAACCTGTCTCTCTTGTACAGGTCCCACCTGCCCCAGAAGAGGTCCCAATGATCTAGAAATCTGAAACCCTGCCCCTTACACCAGTTCCTCAGCCACGTGTTCATCCGCCCGAGCATCCTACTCTTACCCTCACTGGTACGTGGCACAGGTAGCAATCCTGAGATTACTACCCTCGGGGTCCTGCTTTTTAACTTCCTACCAAGCTCTCTATACTCACTCTTCAGGACTTCCTCACTCTTCCTTCCTATGTCATTGGTACCGATGTGTACCATGACATCTGGCTGATCACCCTCCCACTTCAGAATGCTGTGCACGCGATCAGAGACATCCCTGACCCTGGCACCCGGGAGGCAACAAACCATCCGGGAGTCTCTGTCACAACCACAGAGCCTCCTGTCTGTACCTCTGACAGTCAAGTCCCCTATCACTACCGCTCTCCTCTTCTTCCACCCTCCCTTCTGCGCTGCAGAACCAGACTCAGTGCCAGAGATCCGGCTGCCGATATACCTGTTGTGGAGGGGAATGGCCACGGGAACCCTGCTCTGCCTGCCCTTTCCCTTTCCCTCACTTGACGGTAACCCAATTACCTGTGCTCTGTGCCTTTGGCGTAACTGCCTCCCTGAAGCTACTATCTATAAACTCCTCATTCCCCCGAATGATCCGGAGGTCATCCAGCTCCTGCTCCAGTTCCCTAACGTGGTTTGTTAGGAGCTGCAGCTGGATGCACCTCCTGCAGGTGTCGTTGTCAGGGACACCGGAGGTCTCCCTGACTTCCCACATCCTGCAAGAGAAGCATTCCAACATCCTGCCTGGCATTCTTTCTACTCTGAAGAAACAAAAACAACTTACCGGAACCTACCCTCGCCTCTGCCTGTTCACGCCGAAGCCTGTTTGAGCCAAAGCCGTCCCACTCTGCTCCCTCTCACTCCGCCTCCCGCTCACAACTCTGCCCGCTGGATAGAGCGGCCTGCTTTTTAAACCTTCCGCGCGCTACTGGCTGACGTCAGGTGCCTGCGCAGTCTCGCGTTCCACTCGCTGCCTCCCTTGCTCTGATTCAAAAAATTCACTGGGGCCTACTTCCGGTTTTACACTCGTGGCTGCCTTAGAGAAAAAAAACTCCGAAAAAAAAGAGTAAGTTCAAAATACCTCTCACCTACTAGCTCTCCTCACTTGAACCACCACTCTAGCTGCTCCTCTGGAACAATGAGACAGTGAGAGCAAGACATGGAGTGAGAGAAAGACACACAGATACACACACACACTTGGAGAAAGGAAGAGACATTTGGAGAGAGACAGAAAGAAGATGGAAAGAGACATGAGAGAGGAGGACGCAGAGGGGGGCATCTTGAGACTGGTTCTTAATAGTTCTCTCGTCTAGATGTAATCAATCCTTGTGAAACAGTTAACATTCAGGGAACTTGTATATAAAATTATAGGGTGGGATTTTCCAGCCTCACCCATTTTGAAACCGTAAAATCCCGCCCAAGATCAATGGACCTTTCAGTGGTCCACCCCTCGCCCATTCCAATTCCCGTGGTGGGTGGGACGGTAAAATTCTGGCCAAAAAGTCATAGAGCAATACAGCACGGAAACAGGCCCTTCAGCCCAACCAGTCCATGCCGACCATGGCACCCTCCCAGCTAGTCCCAATTGCCTGCATTTGGCCCATATCCCTCTAATCCTTTCCCACCCATGTACTTATTTAAATGCTTTTTAAATGTTTCTATTTATCCTGCCTCAACTTTCTCTGGCAGCTCATTCCATATACGCACCACCCTCTGCGTGAAGTTGCCCCTCAGGTCCCTTTTAAATCTTTCCCCTCTCACTTTAGACCTATGCCCTCTAGTTTTCAATTCCCCTACCTGGGAAAAAGACTGTGTGTGTCCATCCTATCAATGCCCCTCATGATTTTATACACCTCAATAAGGTCACCCCTCATTCTCCTATGTTCCAAGGAATAAAGCTTGGCCAACCGCTCCAAATAACTCAGGCCCACTGGTCCTGGCAACATCCTCGTAAATCTTCTCTGCACTCTTTCCAGTTTTATCAATATCTTACCTATGACAAAAACTGTTCACAATACCCCAAGTGCGGCCTCACCAACGACTTATAGAACTGTAACATAATGTCCCAACTCCTACACTTAATGCTCTGGCTGATGAAGGCCAATATGCCAAACGCCTTCTTCACCACTCTGTCCACCTGTGGCGCCGCTTTCAACGAACTATGTACTTGTACTCCTAGGTCCCTCTACTGTATAAGTCTTACCCTGGTTTGATTTTCCAAAAAGACAACATGTCACACTTATCTGTATTGAAACCCATTTGCCAATCCTCGGCCCACTTCCCTAACTGATCAAGATCCTCCTGATAACCTTTTGATAACCTTCTTCGCTATCAACAATACCTCCTAATTTATTATCATCCACACACTTACTAGCCATGTCTTGTACATTCACATCCAAATCACTTATATAAATAACATGTAACAAGGGTCCCAACACTGACCCCTGAGGCACACCACTAGTTACAGGCCTCCAGTCAGAGGAACGGCCTTCGACCATCATCTTTTGCTTCCTACCATCGAGCCAATTTTGGGTCCCATGCGACCTAACCTTCCAGACTAGCCTGCTATGCGGGACCTTGTCAAAGGAATTGCTAAAGTCCATATAAACAACACCTGCTGCCCTACCATCATCTATCCTCTTGGTTACCTCTTCAAAATACTCTAAAAGATTCCCACTCACAAAGCAATGCTGACTATCCCTAAGCAGACCTTGACTATCCAAATGTTGGTAGATTCTGAGCCTCAAACTCCCCTCCAGTAGCTTACCCACCACTGATGTCAGGCTCACCGGCCTGTAATTCCCTGGATTGTCTTTGCTACCCTTTTTAAACATTGGAATAACATTAGCCATCCTCCAGTCTTCCAGAACTTTGCCAGTGGAAAGCGATGAAGCAAATATCTCCGAAAGGGCCTCTGCAATTTCTTCCAGAGCCTCCCACAAGATCCAAGGATGCACTTGATCAGGCCCAGGGGATTTATCCACCTTAATGCATTTAAGGCTGCACATACCTCCTCCCTCGTAATATGCATCTGGCCCAAGACATCACCTCTTATTTCCCCTATTTCTTTAGCACCCATGACATTTTCCGAAGTAAACAAAGAGGAGACATATTCGTTCAAAATCTCACCCATCTCCTGTGACTCCACACACAGACAGCCATGCTGATCTTAGAAACATGGAAAAACTACAGCACAATACAGGCCCTTCAGCCCACAAAGTTGTGCCGAACATGTAAGCCTAGTAATCACCTTAGCGATTACTAGGCTTACCTATAACCCTCTATCTTACTAAGTTCCATGTACTTATCTAAAAGTCTCTTAAAAGACCCTATCGAATCGGCCTCCACCACCGTTGCTGGCAGCCCATTCCACGCACCCACCACCCTCTGAGTGAAAAACTTACCCCTGACATCTCCTCTGTACCTACTCCCCAGCACCTTAAACCTGTGTCCTCTTGTGGCAACCATTTCAGCCCTGGGAAAAAGCCTCTGACTGTCCACTCGATCAATACCTCTCAACATCTTAAACACCTCTATCAGGTCACCTTTCATCCTTCGTCTCTCCAAGGAGAAAAGGCCGAGCTCACTCAACCTATTCTCATAAGGCATGCCCCCCAACCCAGGCAACATCCTTGTAAATCTCCTCTGCACCCTTCCAATGGCTTCCACATCCTTCCTGTAATGAGGCGACCAGAACTGAGCACAGTACTCCAAGTGGGGTCTGACCAGGGTCCCATATAGCTGCATCATTATCTCACGACTCCGAAACTCAATTCCTCGATTGATGAAGGCCAGTACACCATATGCCTTCTTAACCACAGCCTCAACCTGCACAGCTGCTTTGAGCGTCCTATGAACTCAGACCCCAAGATCCTTCTGATCTTCCACACTGCCAAGAGTCCTACCATTAATATTATATTCCGCCATCCTATTTGACCTGCCAAATGAACCACTTCACACATATCTGGGTTAAACTCCATCTGCTACTTCTCCGCCCAGTCTTGCATCCTATCAATGTCTCACTGCAACTTCTGACATCCCTCCACACTATCCACAACTATCTTTAAGGGGACCTATTCTCTCTCTAGCCACCCTTTTACTCTTAATAAAGTTATAGAACCTCTTGGGATTATTCTGCCAGATCCATTTCGAACCCACTTTTTGCCCTCCTGATTTCCCTCTGAATGCACTCCTACACTTTTTATATTCATCGAGGGATTCATTTGTTTCCGATTGCTTGAACCCAATGAATGTTTCCTTCTTTTTCCAGACCAGAGCCTCAATGTCCCTCATCTGCCAGGGATCCCTAAACTTGCCAGCCTTTCCCTTCATCCTAACAGGAATATACTGCCCCTGAACTCTTAATATCAGACTTTTAAAAACCTCCCATTTGCCAGTTGTTCCTTTCCCTTCAAACAGCCTCACCCAATTGACCTCTGTTAGATCCTGCCTAATGTCCCCAAAATTAACCCTGCTCCAGTTTACGGCCTTAACCTGTGGACCCTTCTTATCATTTTCCATAACTATTTTAAAACGAATAGCGTTCTGGTCACTGGACCCAAAGTGCTCCCCAACTGACAGTTCAGTCACTTGCCCGACCTCAATTCCCAAGAGGAGGTCCAGTGTTCGACCCTCCCGAGTAGAGTCTCTATATATTGATTGAGGAAACTTTCTTGGACACATTTAACAAATTCCACCCCATCCAGGCCCTTTGCATTCTGAGTGGCCCAGTCAATACTGCGGGAAATTAAAATCTCCCACTAATACTACCCTATTATTCTTACAACTATCTGCAATCTCTCTGCACATCTGCTCCTCTAGTTCCCGTTGGCTATTGGGAGGGTCTATAATCCTATCAGAGTGGCTATCCCTTTCTTGTTGCTAAGTTCTATCCATATGGCCAATCTATATTAAAATTTAGCACAGCAGACATTGCTGAAATTGAGAGATCAGTAAATTATAACTGCTACAGATTACTGGTGTGATTGCTTCAATCCATTTATCAGTTTACTGGTTAATTATGCTGTTTGGTAGTTTGCAGCTTTTCTGAAGTTGAGGAAGATCACAGGAAACAACTAGTCAGTAAAATACAGTAATGAGAGTTTCTGTTTGATGCCTGCATATAATTTCTGTCCTGGAAATATAGTTACTGATTTTTATGCACTCTGTCACACTGCTCCCTGGCTCTGAGTAACAGTGGGGTTTATTCCCCCAGGATGCTTATAATATTGACCAGTTAAGGAACCCGGATGAAGTCCTGTCCCCAACCCCAATCAGAGGAAAGCAACCAATCAGAAGAGATGCTCCCTTCAATTATGGGCAGCCACAGTATCCAAGGAAACCGCCAGCTGATCCCAACGACATCAAGGATTTCATTAATGAGGTGAGTTTCTAAAGGGGGAGCTCGGTGCCAATGGAACAAACTCTAATCCTCCCAATTTGGCCATCTGCACGTTGTGTTCTTATTAACTGTAGGTTGACCTGCATCTGCATTATAAACTTCATTCACCCTGTACAGTAATACACCACTAACCGAGTGATACCAATCTCACTGACCCAATGGAAAAACAGTTTGTTAATATAGGAAACCAGCTTATTAACTATAGTTATTAATAACTATTAACTATCTAACTGGATATGGGTCCAATAAATACAACTGTAGGTATAGTATTAAAATTATTTAGGAATATTATACCTACAGTTTGCATCTTATGGATTTGAGAAGCTGATAAATAACTCATCATAAATACAAACTATCCACAAATAGTGCATCCTATGAAGTCACCTATCCCCCACCATACACTGATATTAATCAGCACAGTGGCACAGCAGTTAGCACTGCTGCCTCACAGCGCCAGGGACCCAGGTTCGATTCCCGGCTTGGGTCACTGTCATAGAGCCATTGAGGTTTACAGCATGGAAACAGGCCCTTCGGCCCAACTTGTCCATGCCGCCCCTTTTTTAAAAAAAAACCCTGAAGCCAATCCCAATTGCCTGCATTTGGCCCATATCCCTCTATACCCATCGTACTTATGTAACTATCTAAATGCTTTTTAAAAGACAAAATTGTATCCGCCTCTACTACTACCTCTGGCAGCTTGTTCCAGACACTCACCACCCTCTGTGTGAAAAAATTGCCCCTCTGGACACTTTTGTATTTCTCCCCTCTCACCTTAAACCTATGCCCTCTAGTTTTAGATTCCCCGACCTTTGGGAAAAGATAATGACTATCTAGCTGATCTGTGCCCCTCATTATTTTATAGACCTCTATAAGATCACCTCTCAGCCTCCTACGCCCCAGAGAAAAAAGTCCCAGTCTATCCAACCTCTCTTTATAACTCAATCCATCAAGTCCCGGTAGCATCCTAGTAAATCTTTTCTGCACTCTTTCTTCTTTAATAATATCCTTTCTATAATAGGGTGACCAGAATTGCACACAGTATTCCAAGTGTGGCCTTCCCAATGTCTTGTACAACTTCAACAAGACGTCTCAACTCCTGTATTCAATGTTCTGACCGATGAAACCAAGCATGCCGAATGCATTCTTCACCACTCTGTCCACCTGTGACTTCACTTTCAAGGAGCTATGAACATGTACCCCTAGATCTCTTTGTTCTGTAACTCTCCCCAATGCTCTACTATTAACTGTCTATGTGGAGTCTGCACATTTTCCCCTTGTCTGTGTGGTTTGCTCCGGGTGCTCCGGTTTCCTCCCACACTCCAAAAGATGTGCTGGTTAGGTGCACTGGCCATGCTGAATTCTCCCTCAGTGTACCCGAAGAGGTGCTGGAGTGTGGCACCTGGGGGATTTTCACAATAACTTCATTGTAGTGTTAATGTAAGCCTACTTGTGACACTAATAAATAAACTTTAAACTAATGTTGCCGGTATAGACTTACATAATCCCAATGAGCCAGTACTGCCATATACCACTAGCTATCCTGGCAGTGCCGTGTGCTCTGACCTCTCTCCCCGGCAGTGCCGTGTGCTCTGACCTCTCTCCCTGGCAGTGCCATGTGCTCTGACCTCTCTCCCCGGCAGTGCCGTGTGCTCTGACCTCTCTCCCTGGCAGTGCCGTGTGCTCTGAGCTCTCTCCCTGGCAGTGCCGTGTGCACTGACCTCTCTCCCTGGCAGTGCCATGTGCTCTGACCTCTCTCCCTGGCAGTGCCATGTGCTCTGACCTCTCTCCCTGGCAGTGCCATGTGCTCTGACCTCTCTCCCCGGCAGTGCCGTGTGCTCTGACCTCTCTCCCCGGCAGTGCCGTGTGCTCTGACCTCTCTCCCTGGCAGTGCCGTGTGCTCTGACCTCTCTCCCTGGCAGTGCCGTGTGCTCTGACCTCTCTCCCTGGCAGTGCCGTGTGCTCTGACCTCTCTCCCTGGCAGTGCCATGTGCTCTGAGCTCTCTCCCCGGCAGTGCCGTGTGCTCTGACCTCTCTCCCTGGCAGTGCCGTGTGCTCTGAGCTCTCTCCCCGGCAGTGCCGTGTGCTCTGAGCTCTCTCCCCGGCAGTGCCGTGTGCTCTGACCTCTCTCCCCGGCAGTGCCGTGTGCTCTGAGCTCTCTCCCCGGCAGTGCCGTGTGCTCTGAGCTCTCTCCCCGGCAGTGCCGTGTGCTCTGACCTCTCTCCCTGGCAGTGCCATGTGCTCTGAGCTCTCTCCCTGGCAGTGCCGTGTGCTCTGAGCTCTCTCCCCGGCAGTGCCGTGTGCTCTGACCTCTCTCCCCGGCAGTGCCGTGTGCTCTGAGCTCTCTCCCTGGCAGTGCCGTGTGCTGCTATCATTGTGTTCCTCATTAACTTCTCCTTTGGTCTTTTTGTAGGGATTGGATGCAGCTGATAATGATCCAAATGCCCCACCGTATGACACTGCTCTGATCTATGACTACGAGGGTGAGGGCTCTCTCGCTGAGACTCTGAGCTCCATCACATCCAGGGCTTCGGACTCGGACCAGGATTACAACTACCTCAGTGACTGGGGCCCTCGCTTCAAGAAGCTGGCTGATATGTACGGCGACCACTAATTCTCATCTCGCTGAGATCCCCAGAGCTTCAGTCTGAGGAAATGTATTCTTTTGACTGAATCACTAAATGTTGGAAATTATTCTCATTCTTTATCAATATTTTGGACGGGTTCCCACCTGAATTCTGAGCCACGACTCTGTGGTATGGGACACAACAGCTAAACCTTTCATCTCAGGCATCAGTGGGTTAGGGTGATATTGAGCTGAACGTGTTGTAAACTCAGTCCATCACACTGGCATTTCTTCCCATGTTCACAATCAGAAAATTAGGAGGCTAAAAGGGAAAGAGAGAAAGTGAGAGAGACAGACAGAGAGGTATGGTGATTGATGGAGAGACAGATAAAATAAGATGAAGATGGAGGGGGAGAGAAACCAGGTAAGATAGTGAGAGAGCATGAGGAGAGTAAGGTAGAAATGGAGAGAGTGGGAAAGAGAGACAGAGATCGAGTAGGATATGGAGAGGGAGAGTGAGTGAGACAGTGAAAGAAGTATTGAGAGTAAACGGAGAGAGCAAGACAGAGAACACATTGAGATAGGGAACATTGTGCAAAAGGGGAGTTGGATGGGGTACAGTGTGTGTGTGAGGGTGGGGAGTTGGATGGGGTACAGTGTGTATGAGGGGGTGGGGAGTAGGATGGGTTACAGTATGTGTGAGGTTGGGGAGTAGGATGGGGTACAGTGTGCATGAGGGGGTGGGGAGTTGGATGGGGTACAGTGTGTGTGAGGGTGGGGAGTTAGATGGGGTACAGTGTGTTTGTGAGGGTGGGGAGTTGGATAGGATACAGTGTGTGTGTGAGGGTGGGGAGTTGGATGGGATACAGTGTGTGTGTGTGAGGGTGGGGAGTTGGATGGGATACAGTGTGTGTGTGAGGGTGGGGAGTTGGATGGGGTACAGTGTGTGTGTGAGGGTGGGGAATTGGATGGGATACAGTGTGTGTGTGAGGGTGGGGAGTTGGATGGGATACAGTGTGTGTGTGAGGGTGGGGAGTTGGATGGGATACAGTGTGTGTGTGAGGGTGGGGAGTTGGATGGGGTACAGTGTGTGTGTGAGGGTGGGGAGTTGGATGGGGTACAGTGTGTGTGTGAGGGTGGGGAGTTGGATGGGGTACAGTGTGTGTGTGAGGGTGGGGAGTTGGATGGGGTACAGTGTGTGCGTGAGGGTGGGGAGTTGGATGGGTTACAGTGTGTGTGTGAGGGTGGGGAGTTGGATGGGATACAGTGTGTGTGTGAGGGTGGGGAGTTGGATGGGTTACAGTGTGTGTGTGAGGGTGGGGAGTTGGATGGGGTACAGTGTGTGTGTGAGGGTGGGGAGTTGGATGGGATACAGTGTGTGTGTGAGGGTGGGGAGTTGGATGGGATACAGTGTGTGTGTGAGGGTGGGGAGTTGGATGGGGTACAATGTGTGTGTGTGAGGGTGGGGAGTTGGATGGGATACAGTGTGTGTGTGAGGGTGGGGAGTTGGATTGGATACAGTGTGTGTGTGAGGGTGGGGAGTTGGATGGGGTACAGTGTGTGTGTGAGGGTGGGGAGTTGGATGGGGTACAGTGTGTGTGTGAGGGTGGGGAGTTGGATGGGGTACAGTGTGTGTGTGAGGGTGGGGAGTTGGATGGGGTACAGTGTGTGTGTGAGGGTGGGGAGTTGGATGGGATACAGTGTGTGTGTGAGGGTGGGGAGTTGGATGGGATACAGTGTGTGTGTGAGGGTGGGGAGTTGGATGGGGTACAGTGTGTGTGTGAGGGTGGGGAGTTGGATGGGGTACAGTGTGTGTGTGAGGGTGGGGAGTTGGATGGGGTACAGTGTGTGTGTGAGGGTGGGGAGTTGGATGGGGTACAGTGTGTGTGTGAGGGTGGGGAGTTGGATGGGGTACAGTGTGTGTGTGAGGGTGGGGAGTTGGATGGGGTACAGTGTGTGTGTGAGGGTGGGGAGTTGGATGGGGTACAGTGTGTGTGTGAGGGTGGGGAGTTGGATGGGGTACAGTGTGTGTGTGAGGGTGGGGAGTTGGATGGGGTACAGTGTGTGTGAGAGGGTGGGGAGTTGGATGGGGTACAGTGTGTGTGTGAGGGTGGGGAGTTGGATGGGGTACAGTGTGTTTGAGCGTCTCGGCTGCTGTGGAGTAAGGGAGACACGAGTTCTGCTTCTTCATAAAATACCTTTATTTCTTTGATCCAACTTCACACACAATTCTCCACCAACAACCCAGTGCCACCTGGGGCCCCTTTATATAGCAGTGACTTCTATTGAATAATTGCCTGACTTCCGACCCTGAATTCCTTCCTCAGCCCAGGGATTACCATAGCTTCAAAATCACTCCTACCACCCCACAAAAAATCATCAACACGCACCATAAAGATTTTCTTCTTAATGCCAGTAAAGCATCGCAGGATTTGCTTTCAACTGGCAATTAAACCGATTTTACCGAAAAATACCAATCTCGAGACGCATCATTCAGCCCATATACACATTTATTTAATTTCCAGATTACCCCTTCTGTGTTAGCTGCCTCTTTGGGAGGACGGAGAAAGATGTCTCTCTGAAGCTGATGCCCCTGCAAAAAGGCAGCTTTAATATCGATAGATTTGCATTCCCGGGCCTTTGTAGCTAACAGAGCCAAGAAGATCTTTAAAATAATCTTTCCTGCCGTAGGTGAATCTACCCTTAAATCCTGGTCTCCTGAGTTTTCTTCAAATCTCCTTGCCATGAGCCTGGCCTTTGCCTTATAAGCTCCATCAGGAAGCACCCTTTCCGTGCAAATCCATCTGTGAGATAGAGCTCTTTGTCCCCTATCTGGTACCTCCGTATATACCCCAAATTCACTCCAACTATGCAGTTCTTGCTGTTTAACATCTTTTATAACTTTTTCATCTAATTTATTGGAAGCTGCCAAAACCTCGCGAGCATGTGGGCTTCTACTCCTAGTATCGTTCGTAGTTTTACCCCCTATTCTGAGACCTTGTCAAGCTACACCCCCTTTTCCCACCTGATATCTCATTCTAAACTACCATTGCTTGATCTTTCCCTCCTGCTGTGGGATGTTCCTTCAATAGTTCTCGATCTCTTCCTGTGATCACCTTCACTATCGGACTTGCTATCTGAACTGGCGCTACATTTCTGTGCCCTCCATTATTGAACTTCGTGTTCCCAATCCATGGTCTTGACATCCTTCCCTGTATTCTGTACATTCGTGATGTGGAGATGCCGGTGTTGGACTGGGATAAACACAGTAAGGAGCCTAACAACACCAGGTTAAAGTCCAACAGGTTTATTTGGTAGCAAACGCCACTAGCTTTCGGAGCACTGCTCCTTTGTCAGGAGGAAGACGAAGTCGCTGATGAAGGAGCAGCGCTCCGAAAGCTAGTGGCGTTTGCTACCAAATAAACCTGTTGGACTTTAACCCGGTGTTAGACTCCTTATTCTGTACATTCAACCAGTGTTTATACTTTCCAGTGGCCTTCCCTGCTCTACTAATGACAGTTGCATCCTTCCATTGACTGGACCCCTCAGGCAAGTAAGTCACTTTTGTAAGAACTTCTGGCAGTTGTCCTTTAGGAAGAATGGCCTGTTCTAGTTCATCAGAAGTATTGTGTTCCTCTACCGATACCCTGTCTATTTCAGTTAACTGGTTCTCATAATTCTATAACACGTAAGTATCAGCTGACCCTGGTTCCTCATCATGTTTGTCTACTATTTCTAAATTTGCAAATTGGCAATCTGTACCCATTATCCTTGATGAATGTGCCCCAATAGTCTGATTACGATGTTGCAAAACAATTGTTTTGCCAGGAGTAAAGAGGGCTAAAAGGGGTCATGAAAAAGCATTGGCCAGCAGGATTAAGGAAAATCCCAAGGCTTTTTATACAGAGATAAAGAGCAAGAGGGTAGCCAGGGAGAGGGTTGGCCCACTCAAGGACAGGAGAGGGAATCTATGCGTGGAGCCAGAGGAAATGGCGAGGTATTAAATGAGTACTTTGCGTCAATATTCACCAGAGAGAAGGACTTGGTGGATGATGAGTCTGGGAAAGGGTGTTTGAATCATGTTGAGATCAAAAAGGAGGTGGTATTGGGGTTCTTGAGAAACATTAAGGTAGACAAGTCCCCAGGGCCTGATGAGATATACCCCAGAATACTGAGAGAGGCAAGGGAGGAAATTGCTGGGGCCTTGAGAGAAATCTTTGTATCCTCACTGGCTACAGGGGAGGACGATGTGGAGATGCCGGTGTTGGACTGGGGTAAACACAGTAAGAGTTTTAACAACACCAGGTTAAAGTCCAACAGGTTTATTTGGTAGCAAAAGCTACTTTTGGTAGCAAAAGTGGCTTTTGCTACCAAATAAATCTGTTGGACTTTAACCTGGTGTTGTGAGACTTCTTACTACAGGGGAGGACCCAGAGGATTGGAGAACAGCCAATGTCGTTCCTTTGTTTAAGAAGGGTAGCAAGAATAATTCGGGTAATTACAGGCTGGTGAGCCTTACATCAGTGGTAGGGAAATTATTGGAGAGGATTCGCCGAGACAGGATTTATTCCCACTTGGAAATAAGTGGACGTATTGGCGAGAGGCAACATGGTTTTGTGAAAGGGAGGTCGTGTCTCACTAACTTGATCGAGTTCTTCGAGGAAGTGACGAAGATGATTGATGAGGATAGGGCAGTGGATGTTGTCTGCATAGACTTCAGTAAGGCCTTTGGCAAGGTCCCTCATGGCAGACTGGTGCAGAAGGTGAAGTCACATGGGATCAGAGGTGAGCTGGCAAGGTGGAGACAAAACTGGCTCGCTCATAGAAGACAGAGGGTAGCAGTGGAAGGGTGCGTTTCTCAATGGAGGGCTGTCACAAGTGACGTTCCTCAATGCTGGGGCCTTTGCTGTTTGTAATATCTATAAATGATTTGGAGGAAAATGTAACTGGTTTGATTAGTAAGTTTGCGGACGACGCAAAGATTGGTGGAATTGCGGATAGCGATGAGGACCAACAGAGGATACAGCAGGGTATAGATCGGTTGGAGGTTTGGGCGGAGAGATGGAGTTTGATCCGGACAAATGTGAGGTAATGCATTTTGAAAGGTCTAATGTGGATAGGAAATATACAGTAAATGGCAGAACCCTTAGGAGTATTAGAACATAGAACATAGAACAGTACAGCACAGAACAGGCCCTTCGGCCCACGATGTTGTGCCGACCTTCATCTGAAACCAAGATCAAGCTATCCCACTCCCTACCATCCTGGTGTGCTCCATGTGCCTATCCAATAACCGCTTAAATGTTCCTAAAGTGTCTGACTCCACTATCACTGCAGGCAGTCCATTCCACACCCCAACCACTCTCTGCGTGAAGAACCTACCTCTGATATCCTTCCTATATCTCCCACCATGAACCCTATAGTTATGCCAGATAGTTATTGATAGGCAGAGGGATCTGGGTGTACAAGTACACAGGTCACTGAAAGTGGCAACGCAGGTGGAGATGGTAGCCAAGAAGGCATATGGCATGCTTGCCTTAATCGGCTTGGGCACTGAGTTTAAAAATTGGCAAGTCATGTTGCAATTTTATAGAACCTTTGTTGGGCCGCACTTGGAATATAGTATTCAATTCTGGTTGCCACACTACCAGAAGGATGTGGAGGCTTTGGAGAGGGTACAGAAAAGATTTACCAGGATGTTGCCTGGTATGGAGGGCATTAACCATGAGGGGAGATTGGAGAAACTTGGTTTGTTCTCACTGAAACGACGGAGGTTGAGGGGGATCTGAAAGAAGTCTACAAGATTATGACGGGCATGGACAGAGTGGATAATCAAAAGCTTTTACCCAGGGTGGAAGAGTCAATTACTAGGGGGCATAGATTTGAAGTGCGAGGGGCAAGGTTTAAAGAGATGTATGAGGCAGGTTTTTTACACAAAGGGTGGTGGGTGCCTGGAACTCGTTGCCGGAGGAGGTAGTGGAAGCGGATATGATAGTGCCTTTTAAGGGTCATCTTGGCAAATACATGAATAGGATGGGAATAGAGATATGATCCCCGGAAGGGTAGGGGGTTTTAGTTCAGTCAGGCAGCATGGTCGGTGCAGGCTTGGAGGGCCGAAGAGCCTGTTCCCTTGCTGTAATTTTCTTTGTTCTTTATCTCTGCCTGTAACCTTCCCTGGGCCTTTCCATTCATTAAAATTATCTCTCTGATATGTCTCCTTGCTGGAAAACGGTGTTTGATGGCCGTGCCTTAAAGCTCCGTGAATTCTTTCAGAAACATCTGCTTCCAAAAATGCTCTTCTACTTGTGTGCAATGCATTTAAATGCTCAACAAAGGCAGAGCCAATTGTCAACCCTTCCCAAGCTGGAGGCTGGTCATTCAAAATGGACGGAATTTTAGGATTCCTACCAAATACTAATTGATAGGGACTATAGCCCCCAACCATCTGCAATGAATTATTTCCGTATACCGCCCCATTGTCTGTAAGGAACTTTGCTGGTGGCCCCATTCCTGTCCCTATCCATTTTTCCGTGATCTGATCCAGGATTACTCCCTTTTCTTTATTACAGACAATGGTTGATTGACCAAATCTGGTTGCTAAATCTACAAAGTGCAGAATGAATATATTGTTTGCTTTATCCCAGATCGTAAGGTCCATGGCCACAATGTCGTTAAAATCTCTGGCCAGGGGTAGAGTTACTATTAGTTATGAAGGTGTTCTTCTGTACTTCCTATAAACCCCACACTGATCACTGACCTGTTCTATCAGTTTAGTATAGTTCCTCATCTCTTACCCCTGCATCCTTTAATACATTTTTCAGCCTCCGAGGAGATGGAAGCACAAATTGCCGATGCAGCTTCAATACAATGAGCTTTTTATCTGCAAAAGTCCCATTTCCAGCTGCTATTAACACTTCTTTAACCTTTTTACCCTAAAGATTATTTGTCAATAACAGAATAAATAGTGTTCCGACTGTGTAAATTGTAAGTCCACCGTTTTTCCAAAAACTGTTGCCATATCATTTTCCATATCCAGCTTTCTTCATCGATGGTCTACTCAAGTAAAGGGATCTCACTCGACACAACATCCGTGCTAATGAAATAATTCACTCCGGCAATATTGCAAGGGATCGCTCCTCTTTTCAGTAACTTCAGGGTATTATCATCTCCAAACCTGAAACTTGTAGAACTTTCAAATTCCTCAACCTTGTTCCGATTTTCAGTATTTAGAGTCCAGGTAACATTTTAACCAGTCAATTCCACACATGGTAGATGTGCAGTCACTGTCTAATGTGACACAATTAAAGGACTCTGCAACCAAATTTTTATTAGAGGAGTAAAACTTCTCATGAATAAGACAATGCCTTCTTTCTGGTCACTATCTCTTTCCCCTTCCGATTCTTCCGTGTCATGTGTAACTTCAAACACTCTATTAGATCGTTTCGGACAGTTGAAAACATAATGAAGTTTAGAGTCACACTGATTTATCATACCCTGGCATTTCTGGGGTTCATTTTCTTGTCACCTTTTTCCATTTCCTTTTTTTTAAATGTCGTCGCTTGCAGCCTTTTACCATCCTCTGCTACCACTGTTTAAGCCTCTCAGTTGCTGTGGAGTAAGGGAGACCACGAGTTCTGCTTCTTCATAAAATACCTATATTTCTTCGATCTGACTTCACACACAATTCTTCACCAACAACCCAGTGCCACCTGGGGCCCCTTTATATATCAGTTACTTCTACTGAATAATTCACATCAAATTAGGACTTAATTGGAAGGTCTGGTCACCCATTCCTAACACTGTGTGTGTGAGGGTGGGAGTTGGATGGGGTACAGTGTGCATGTAAGGGTGGGGAGTTGGATGGGGTACATTGTGTGTGTGTGTGAGGGTGGGGAATTGGATGGTGTACAGTGTGTGTGTGTGAGGGTGGGGAGTTGGATGGGGTACAGTGTGTGTGAGAGGGTGGGGAGTTGTATGGTGTACAGTGTGTGTGTGTGAGGGTGGGGAGTTTGATGGGGTACAGTGTGTGTGAGAGGGTGGGGAATTGGATGGGGTACAGTGTGTGTGTGTGAGGGTGGGGAGTTAGATGGGATACAGTGTGTGTGTGAGGGTGGGGAGTTGGATGGGGAACAGTGTGTGTCTGTGTGCGGGTGGGGAGTTAGATGGGGTACAATGTGTGTGTGAGGGTGGGGAGTTGGATGGGGTACAGTTTGTGTGCGTGTGAGGGTGGGGAGATGGATGTGGTACATTGTGTGTGTGTGTGTGAGGGTGGGGATTTGGATGGTGTAAAGTGTGTGTGTGTGTGAGGGTGGGGAGTTGGATGGGGTACAGTGTGTGTGTGTGTTTGTGAGGGTGGGGAGTTGGATGTGGTACATTGTGTGTGTGTGTGTGTGAGGATGGGGATTTGGATGGGGTACAGTGTGTGTGTGTGAGGGTGGGGAGTTGGATGGTGTACAGTGTGTGTGTGTGACGGTGGGGAGTTGGATGGGGTACAGTGTGTGTGTGTGAGGGTGGGGAGTTTGATGGGGTACAGTATGTGTGAGAGGGTGGGAATTTGGATGGGGTACAGTGTGTGTGAGGGTGGGGAGTTGGATGGGGTACAGCGTGTGTGTGAGGGTGGGGAGTTGGATGGAGTACAGTGTTTGTGAGGGTGGGGAGTTGGATGGAGTACAGTGTGTGAGAGGGTGGGGAGTTGGGTGGGGTACAGTGTGTGTGTGTGAGGGTGGGGAGTTGGATGGGGTACAGTGTGCGTGTGAGGGTGGGGAGTTGGATGGAGTACAGTGTTTGTGAGGGTGGGGAGTTGGATGGAGTACAGTGTGAGAGAAGGTAGGGAGTTGGATGGGGTACAGTGAGTGTGAGAGGTGGGGAGTTGGATAGAGTAATATAGTGCGAAGTTATACAGTCACTTCAAAATACTAATGTGCAGAAAAAGGTACTTTAGAACATCAGACAATACAAGGTACAGGGTCTCTTCCCATATCCCACATCACTGCATTAGGTATCTGAATATAGAAGTTTGGTCTAACATAACTAATGGGATTATGTTAGTGTGTGTGTGTAAAGGTGGGGAGTTGGATAGGGCACAGTGTGTGTGTGTGTGTGTGTGTGTGTGAGGGTGGGGAGTTGTTTGGGGTACAGAGTGTGTGTGAGGGTGGGGAGGTAGATGGGGTACAGTGTGTGTGTGAGGAGTTGGAAGGGGGTCAGTGTGTGTTTGCGAGAGGGTGGGGAGTTGGATGGGGTACAATGTGTGTGAGGAGTTAGATGGGGTACAGTGTGTGTGTGGGGGCAGGGAGATGGATGGGATACAGTGTGTGTGAGAGGATGGGGAGTTGGATGGGGTACAGTGTGTGTGAGGGGATGGGGAGGTGGATGGGGTACAGTGTGTGTGAGAGGATGGGGAGTTGGATGATGTACAGTGTGTGTTAGAGGATGGGGAGTTGGATGGGGTACTGTGTGTGTGTGCGTGTGAGGAGTTGGATGGGGTACAGTGTATGTGTGTGTGTGAGAGGGTGGGGAGTTGGATGGGGTACAGTGTGTGTGAGAGGGCGGGGAGTTGGATGGGATACAGTGTGTGTGAGAGGATGGGGAGTTGGATGGGGTACAGTGTGTGTGAGAGGATGGGGAGTTGGATGAGGTACAGTGTGTGTTAGAGGATGGGGAGTTGGATGGGGTACTGTGTGTGTGAGAGAGTGGGGAGTTTGATGGGGTACAGTGTGTGTGAGAGGATAGGGAGTTGGATGGGGTACAGTGTGTGTGTGAGGATGGGGAGTTGGATGGGGTACAGTGTGTGTGAGAGGGTGGGGAGTTTGATGGGGTACAGTGTGTGTGAGAGGATAGGGAGTTGGATGGGGTACAGTGTGTGTGAGTGGATGGGGAGTTGGATGGGGTACAGTGTGTGTGAGAGGGTGGGGAGTTTGATGGGGTACAGTGTGTGTGAGAGGATAGGGAGTTGGATGGGGTACAGTGTGTGAGAGGGTGGGGAGGTAGATGGGGTACAGTGTGTGTGAGTGGATGGGGAGTTGGATGGGGTACAGTGTGTGTGAGGGTGGGGAGGTAGATGGGGTACAGTGTGTAAATACGCTCACTACCCAGTGTGACGGAGATTCTTGTCAGGTTTGATCCGGCCCTGACATTATTTGTGTTGTTTTGTTTGTTTGGGGATCAGCATCTAGATGTTGGCTGTTGAACTAACTGAGACTTGACAAATTTTCCTTTTCGCTGTTATTATTTCTTTTATGTTCTGCTCCTGTTTTCCGGTTTTCTTTCCTGTAGCTGTACTTGACACCTATCTGTATTAAAATCATTGCCCTTTGGTTTCGCCAATTCACAAACTTTGTCTGACATATTGTGGTTTTAGCTGTGATTTTGCTGTGTCTGGTTTGGGACTCTCTCTGTAAATCTGACCAATTTGCCTTTGTTTTGTGAATCCATATCATTGTTTCAATTAGGAACTGTACCGGTCCCAACACAGAACCACTGGCCCTGAGACATCTCACTCAGCACCTCCTTCCCTAGTCTAATTCCTCTACCATTCAGCTAATTTCTGATCCATTTCTGGCAGGAGTGAGGTGCGATAATATAAAATAAATGGTACAGTTTTAAAATGGGGTGCAAAAGCAGAGAGACCCAGGGATCAGGAGGAGGCCATTTGGCCCATCATGTCTGCACCCACTCTCCAAACAAAAATCATGACTCAGTGCCATTCCGCTGCATTTTCCCACACCCCTGCATATTGTTAGTAATTATCCAATTCCCTCTGGAATGCCTGATTGAAGCTGCCTCCACCATACTTTGAGGCAGTGCATTCCAGAGAGTAGGGCCAATAAGACTCAGAGAAACAGCAGGCAGGGTGAGGTTGCGAATCAGAGAGGGTCTGGTGATCTGAAGTGTAGTTGTTTCAATGTGAGAAGTGTAACAGGTAAGGCAGATAAACTTAGAGCTTGGATTGGTACTTGGAATTATGATGTTGTTGCTATTACAGAGACTTGGTTAAGGGAAGGACAGGATTGGCAGCTTAACGTCTCAGGATACAGATGTTTCAAGCGGGATAAAGGGGGATGTAAAAGGGGTGGGGGAGTTGCACTACTGGTTAAGGAGAATATCACAGCTGTACTGTGGGAGGATACCACGGAAGGCTCATACAGCGAGGCAATATGGGTAGAGCTCAGGAATAGGAAAGGTGTAGTCACAATGTTGGGGGTTTACTACAGGCAATTAAACTGCCAGCGGGAGATACAGGAACAGATATGTAGGAAGATTTTGGCAAGGTGTAAAAGTAACAGGGTTGTCGTCGTGGGAGATTTTAACTTCCCCTTTATTGACTGGGACTCACTTAGTGCTAGGGACGTGGATGGGGCAGAGTTTGTAAGGAGCATCCAGGAGGGCTTCTTGAAACAGTATGTAGGTAATCCAACTAGGGAAGGGGCCATACTGGACCTGGTATTGGGGAATGAGCCCGGCCAGGTGATCGATGTTTCAGTAGGGGAGCAGTTCGGGAACAGTGACCGCAATTCAGTAAGTTTTAAGGTACTGATGGTAAAGATAAGTGTAGTCCTCAGGTTAAGGTGCTAAATTGGGGGAAGGCTAATTACAACAATATTAAACAGGAACTGAAGAACGTAGATTGGGGGCAGATGTTTGAGGGCAAATCAACATCTGGCATGTGGGAGGCTTTCAAGTGTAAGTTGATAGGGATTCAGGACCGGCACATTCCTGTAAGGATGAAGGATAAGTATGGCAAGTTTTGGGAACCTTGGATAACGAGAGATATTGTGAGCCTCGTCAAAGAGAAAAAGGAAGCATTTGTCAAAGCTAGGAGGCTAGGAACACACAAAGCAAGTGTGGAATACAAGGAAAGTAGAAAGAAACTTAAGCAAGGAGTAAGAAGGGCTAAAAGGGGTCACGAAAAATCATTGGCCAGCAGGATTAAGGAAAATCCCAAGGCTTTTTATACATGTATAAAGAGCAAGAGGGTAGCCAGGGAGAGGGTTGGTTCACTCAAGGACAAGGGAGGGAATCTATGCATGGAGTTAGAGGAAATGGGCGAGGTATTAAATGGTCTTTAAAGATTCGCATTCTAACCATTATTTTGTAAATTGAGTTTGTGTCTTTATAGGCCCTGTTTGTGAACAGAACTCCCACTCACCTGATGAAGGAGCAGCGCTCCGAAAGCTAGTGGCTTTTGCTACCAAATAAACCTGTTGGACTTTAACCTGGTGTTGTGAGACTTCTTACTGTGCAGGGGAGGTCCCAGAGGATTGGAGAATAGCCAATGTTGTTCCTTTGTTTAAGAAGGGTAGCAAGAATAATCCAGGTAATTACAGGCCGGTGAGCCTCACATCAGTGGTAGGGAAATTATTGGAGAGGATTCTTCGAGACAGGATTTATTCCCACTTGGGAGTAAGAGGACATATTAGTGAGAGGCAACATGGTTTTGTGAAGGGGAGATCGAGTTTTTCGAGGAAGTGACGAAGATGAGTGATGAGGGTAGGGCAGTGGATGTTGTCTACATGGACTTCATTAAGGCCTTTGACAAGGTCTGCCATGGCAGACTGGTGCAGAAGGTGAAGTCACATGGGATCAGAGGTGAGCTGGCAAGGTGGAGACAAAACTGGCTCGGTCAAAGAAGACAGAGGGTAGCAGTGGAAGGGTACGTTTCTGAATGGAGGGCTGTGACAAGTGGCGTTCCCCAGGGATCAGTGCTGGGACCTTTGCTGTTTGTAATATATATATATATATAAATGATTTGGAGGAAAATGTAACTGGATTGATTAGTACGTTTGCGGACGACACAAAGGTTATAGAACATAGAACATAGAACATTACAGCGCAGAACAGGCCCTTCGGCCCACGATGTTGCACCGACCAGTTAAAAAAAAAAACTGTGACCCTCCAACCTAAACCAATTTCTTTTCGTCCATGAACATATCTACGGATCTCTTAAACGCCCCCAAACTAGGCGCATTTACTACTGATGCTGGCAGGGCATTCCAATCCCTCACCACCCTCTGGGTAAAGAACCTACCCCTGACATCGGTTCTATAACTACCCCCCCTCAATTTAAAGCCATGCCCCCTCGTGCTGGATTTCTCCATCAGAGGAAAAAGGCTATCACTATCCACCCTATCTAAACCTCTAATCATCTTATATGTTTCAATAAGATCCCCTCTTAGCCGCCGCCTTTCCAGCGAAAACAATCCCAAATCCCTCAGCCTCTCCTCATAGGATCTCCCCTCCATACCAGGCAACATCCTGGTAAACCTCCTCTGCACCCTCTCCAAAGCCTCCACATCCTTCCTGTAATGTGGGGACCAGAACTGCACACAGTACTCCAAGTGCGGCCGCACCAGAGTTGTGTACAGTTGCAACATAACGCTACGACTCCTAAATTCAATCCCCCTACCAATAAACGCCAAGACACCATATGCCTTCTTAACAACCTTATCTACTTGATTCCCAACTTTCAGGGATCTATGCACACATACACCTAGATCCCTCTGGTTGGTGGATTTGCGGATAGTGAAGAGGACCATCAGAGGATACATAGAACATAACAGCGCAGTACAGGCCCTTCGACCCTCGATGTTGCGCCGACCTGTGAAACCAATCTAAAGCCCCTCTAATCTACACTATTCCAATATCATCCATATGTTTATCCAATAACCATTTGAATGCTCTTAATGTTGACGAGTCCACTACTGCTGCAGGCAAGGCATTCCACGCCCTTACTACTCTCTGAGTAAAGAACCTACCTCTGACATCTGTCCTATATCTCTCACCCCTCAATTTAAAGCTATGTCCCCTCGTGTTAGCCATCACCATCCGAGGAAAAAGGCTCTCACTCTCCACCCTATCTAATCCTCTGATCATCTTGTATGCCTCTATTGAGTCACCTCTTAACTTTCTTCTAACGAAAACAACCTCAAGCCCCTCAGCCTTTCCTCATACGATCTTCCCACCATACCAGGCAACATCCTGGTAAATCTCCTCTGCACCCTTTCCAACACTTCCACATCTTTCCTATAATGCGGCAACCAGAACTGTACGCAATACTCCAAGTGCGGCCGCACCAGAGTTTTGTACAGTTGCAGCATGAACTCATGGCTCCGAAACTCAATCCCTCTACCAATAAAAGCTAACACACTGTATGCCTTCTTAACAAGGTAGCACAGTGGTTAGCACTGCTGCTTCACAGCTCCAGGGTCCTGGGTTCGATTCCCGGCTCGGGTCACTGTCTGTGTGGAGTTTGCACATTCTCCTCGTGTCTGCGTGGGTTTCCTCCGGGTGCTCCGGTTTCCTCCCACAGTCCAAAGATGTGCGGGTTAGGTTGATTGGCCAGGTTAAAAATTGTCCCTGAGATGCGTAGGTTAGTGGGATTAGCAGGTAAAATATGTGGGGGTAGGGCCTGGGTGGGATTGCGGTCGGTGCAGATTCGATGGGCCGAATGGCCTCCTTCTGCACTGTAGGGTTTCTATGATTCTTCTATGATTCTATGAACCCACTCAACCTGGGTGCCAACTTTCAGGATCTATGCACATGGACACCCAGATCCCTCTGTTCATCCACACTACCAAGTATCTTACCATTAGCCCAGTACTCTGTATTCCTGTTACTCCTTCCAAAGTGAATCACCTCACACTTTTCCACATTAAATTGCATTTGCCACCTCTCAGCCCAGCTCTGCAGCTTATCTATGTCCCTCTGTAACCTGCCACTTCCCTCCGCACTGTCTACAACTCCACCGACTTTAGTGTCATCCGCAAATTTACTAATCCATCCTTCTACGCCTTCACCCAGGTCATTTATAAAAATGACAAACAGCAGTAGCCCCAAAACAGATCCTTGCGGTACACCACTAGTAACTGAACTCCAGGATGAATATTTCCCATCAACCACCACCCTCTGTTTTCTTACAGCTAGCCAATTCCTGATCCAAACCACTAAATCACCCTCAATCCCATGTGTCCGTATTTTCTGCAATAGCTTACCATGGGGAACCTTATCAAACGCTTTGCTGAAATCCATATACACCATATCAACCGCTTTACCCTCATCCACCTCTTTGGTCACCTTCTCAAAGAACTCAATAAGGTTTGTGAGGCACGACCTCCCCTTCACAAAACCGTGCTGACTATCCCTAATCAAATTATTCCTTTCTAGATGATTATAAATCCTATCTCTTATAATCCTTTCCAAAACTTTGCCCACAACAGAAGTAAGGCTCACCGGTCTATAATTACCAGGGTTGTCCCTACTCCCCTTCTTGAACAAGGGGACAACATTTGCTATCCTCCAGTCTTCTGGCACTGTTCCTGTAGACAATGACGACACAAAGATCAAAGCCAAAGGTTCTGCAATCTCCTCTTTAGCCTCCCAGAGAATCCCAGGATAAATCCCATCCGGCCCAGGGGACTTATCTATTTTTACCTTTTCCAGAATTGCTAACACCTCCTCCTCATGAACCTCAATCCCGTCCAGTCCAACAGCCTGCGTCTCAGTACTCCCCTCGACAACACTGTCCCTCTCCAGTGTGAATACCGACGAAAAATATTCATTTAGTGCCTCTCCTATCGCTTCAGACTCCACGCACAACTTCCCACTACTGTCCTTGACTGGCCCTAATCTTACCCTAGTCATTCTTTTACTCCTGACATACCTATAGAAAGCTTTAGGGTTTTCCTTGATCCTACCTGCCAAAGACTTTTCATGTCCCCAAGCAGGATAGGTCATGATACAGCAGGATAGAGATCAGTTGGAGACTTGGGCGGAGAGATGGCAGATGGAGTTTAATCCGGACAAATGTGAGGTAATGCATTTTGTAAGGTCTAATACAAATAGGAAATATACAGTAAATGGCAGAACCCTTAAGAGTATTGATAGGCAAAGGGATCTGGGTGTACAGGTACACAGGTCACTGAAAGTGGCAATGCAAGTGGAGAAGGTAGTCAAGAAGGCATACGGCATGCTTGCCTTCATCGACCGGGATATTGTGTTTAAAAATTGGCAAGTCATGTTGCAGTTTTATAGAACCTTAGTTAGGCCGCACTTGGAATATAGTGTTCAATTCTGATCGCCACACTGCCAGAAGGATGTGGAGGCTTTGGAGAGGGTACAGAAAAGATTTACCAGGATGTTGCCTGGTATGGAGGGCATCAGCTATGAGGAGAAACTTGGTTTGTTCTCACTGGAATGATGGAGGTTGAGGGGTGACCTGATAGAAGTCTACAAGATTATGAGAGGCATGGACAGAGTGGATAGTCAGAAACTTTTTCCCAGGGTGGAAGAGTCAATTACTAGGGGGCACAGGTTTAAGGTGTGAGGGGCAAGGTTTAAAGGAGAGGTACAAGGCAGATTTTTTACACAGAGGGTGGTGGGTGCCTGGAACATGTTGGCGGAAGGGGTAGTGGAAGCAGATACAATAGTGACTTTTAAGGGGCATCTTGACAAATACATGAATAGGATGGGAATAGAGGGATATGGTCCCCGGAAGAGTAGGGGCTTTTAGTTAAGTCAGGTAGCATGGTCGGTGCAGGCTTGGAGGGCCTGTTCCTGTGCTGTAATTTTCTTTGTTCTTTATTCTTTATTCCAGACCCTAACCACTCGCTGTGTGAAAGTTTTTTCTCACATCACATTTGCTTCTGTTGCAAAGCACTTTAAATCTGTGCCCTCTCATTCTTGATCCTTTGACAAGTGGGAACAGTTTCTCTCTGTCTACTCTGTCCAACCCCCTCGTGATTTTGTACATCTCTAACAAATCTCCTCTTCGCCTTCTTCTCTCCAAGGAGAACAGTCCCAACCTCTCCAATCTGTCCTCATAACTGACGTTTCTGATCCCTGGAACCATTCTTGCAAACCTCTTCTGCACTCTCTCCAATGTGTTCACATCCTTCCAATAGTGTGATTATGAGGGATAATGAGGGGCATGGACAGGGTGGATAGGGAGCAGCAGTTCCCCATTAGTTGAAGGGTCAGTTACGAGGGAACATAAGTTAAAAGTGAGGCTTGGGAGCTTTAGGGGGGATTTGGGGAAAAACCTTTTTACCCAGAGGATGGTGATGGTCTGGAATGCACCAGGATAAGTACTTGGCACGCCATAACATTCAAGGCTATGGGCCAAGAGCTGGCAAGTGGGATTAGATGGGCAGGTCAGGGCCTTACATGTTTGTTGCGTGATCGAATAAAGAATAGAGAGCACTGAGGGATGGTATTGAACTTGTATGTGCCATCATGTTTTCGGTGGTTTTGGATGAAACAGATTTATCAGTTATACAGTAATTTCCCAATTTTAGCTGAAACTCTCAACTAGTGGAGAGTCTGCTGAAGTGGGCACACAGGACATGTCTCACTTGGATTTCATGGTAACTCAGTGCTAAATGATTGCGGCTTGATGTCATCGTGATATTCCTGTAAACATTCCTGACCTTTGCCAGCTGTCGGCAGCGGATTCCAGTCAGTAACTCTAGCCTCTCCCTGTCCAGATGACTAAGATACTTCTTTGAGGATGTGGCAGATTTTGAATTGGAATGTATATCCCAAAATATTATCTCACTCTCCTGTCCACTCGGTGTTCTTCAGCTTGGACTGGTGGTGAGAGGAGCCTTGTTCTTGTGCAACTCACTCTGCCTTACGTGAGGACAAAGGATCTGAAATCCTGGCCTCAACCACATGTGATGCTGAGTCTATCCCGCTCCAGGAAGCGAGTTCAATTTTAAATTTAAAATGTGTTCCGAGGCTCTCAGGTGACACCAGTGATTTCAGTCATGAGAGCTGCTATTGAATTGCAGTACACTTCAATTGATAAGCAATTGGATTCAAAATCTCTGTAATAGAACACAGAAAAGCTACAGCACAAACAGGCCCTTTGGCCCACAAGTTGCGCCGAACAATTTCCTTACCTTTTAGGCTCATCTATAACCCTCTATCTTACTAACCTCCATGAACCTATCCAAAAGTCTCTTAAAAGACTCAATCGAATCCGCTTCCACCACCACTACCGGCAGCCGATTCCACACACCCACCACCCTCTGAGTGAAAAACTTACCCCGAACATCTCCTCTATATCTACTCCCCAGCACCCTAAACCTGTGGCCTCTCGTGACAACCATTTCAGCCCTGGGTAAAAGCCTCTGGGAATCCACTCTATCAATACCTCTCAACAAACTTAATTTACATGAATAATGTACCTCTCCTCAAACTCAATTTACATGAATAATGGTTGGAATGCGAATACTTACAGTTAATCAAGTCTTTAAGATACAAACAATGTGAGTGGAGAGAGCATCAAGACAGGCTAAAGAGATGTGTGTTGTCTCCAGACAGGACAGCCAGTGAGACTCTGCAGGTCCAGGCAAGCTGTGGGGATTACAAATAGTGTGACATGAACCCAATATCCCGGTTGAGGCCGTCCTCATGTGTGTGGAACTTGGCTATCAGTTTCTGCTCAGCGACTCTGCGCCGTCGTGTAGGCCGCCTTGGAGAACGCTTACCCGAATATCAGAGGCCGAATGCCCGTGACCGCTGAAGTGTTCCCCAACAGGAAGAGAACAGTCTTGCCTGGTGATTGTCGAGCGGTGTTCATTCATCCGTTGTCGCAGCGTCTGCATAGTCTCCCCAATGTACCATGCCTTGGGACATCCTTTCCTGCAGTGTATCAGGTAGACAACATTGGCCGAGTTGCAAGAGTATGTACCGTGTACCTGGTGGATAGTGTTCTCACGTGAGATGATGGCATCATCTCTCCACTCACATTGTTTGTATCTTAAAGACTTGATTAGTTGTAAGTATTCGCATTCCAACCATTATTCATGTAAATTGAGTCTGTGTCTTTATATGCCCTGTTTGTGAACAGAATTCCCACTCACCTGAAGAAGGGGCTGGGAGCTCCGAAAGCTTCTGTGGCTTTTGCTACCAAATAAACCTGTTGGACTTTAACCTGGTGTTGTTAAACTTCTTACTGTGTTTACCCCAGTCCAACGCCAGCATTTCCACATCATTAAATAGGAGAGCCCATGGGATCTTCCAGGCCCACCAGCTGCAGGAACCTTGACGAGCAGGAAATATTAATTTGGTGTGAAGCTAAAAATCAGTTTCTCAATGGTGGGGTGAAATGTAGCTATTCTATTCTTGGGACATTACAGACGGGTTAAAGGCAGCTCAAGCTCCCGATGAACAATGTCGGGAAGCCCTTTTGTATACATCAGCATGCTCATCAAAGAGTCACTTGGCTGGAATTAAGCTCCCCTCCAAATTAAGTTCCCCACCAGCAAGAAATGAAAACGTTCACATTCATGACTGCACAGAATTGCAATGCATCTGGCAATAGAGACTTCTTCCATGATCAATACTGAGTTGCCCCTTCATTGTCATCTTTGGCATAACTTCACATTTTCACATAGTAGTTGGTCATTGGACTAGAGACCCAACCCAATGCTCTGAAGACCTGGGGTTCGAATCCCACCGGGGCAGATGGTGAAATTTGAATTCAATAGGAATCTGAAATTATAAGTCTCATGGTGACCATGAAATCATTGTCATAAAAACCCATCTGGCTCACTAATGTCCTTTAGGGAAGGAAATCTGCCACCTTTACCTGGTCTGGCCCACATGTGACTCCAGAGCCACAACAATGTAGCTGACTCTTTAAAGCTCTCTCAAATGGCTTAGCAAGCCACTCTATTCTAGGGCAATTAGGGATGGGCAATAAATGCTGGCCCAGCCAGTCATGCTCACATCCCATGAATAACATTTAAAAAAAGATGCCAGCCTATACTTGCAATGGGTGGTGGCAGTGCAGTTGCATGGAGGATGATCAAGGAAGGATTAGTGGGAAGGGTGAAACCAAAACAGAAAATGCTGGAAAATCTCAGCAGGTCTGGCAGCATCTGCAAGGAGATAAAAGAGCTGACGTTTCAAGTCCAGATGACCCTTTGTCCAAGCTGTGGGAAGGTGGAGCAGTGGCTGTATTATTATCAAATTTGTGGATGACACAAAAAGAAGTGGGACAGTAAGTGGTGAGGATGGCTCAGAGTCTACAGAGGGATATGGACAGATTGAGTGAGGGGACAAAACTTGGTAGATAGAATATAATATAGGAAAATGTGAAGTTATGCATTTTAGTAGGAAGAATAAAGGAGCTGATTGTTTAAATGGAGAAAGACTGCAGAAAGCTGTAGCACAGAGGGATTGGAGGATCCTTGTGCATAAATCACAAAACGCTAGCATGTAATTCAGCAGGGAATCGGGAATACAAATGGAATGTTGGCCTTAATTTCAAAGGGAATGGAGCATAAAAATAGGAAAGTCTTGCTAAAACTGTATGAGGCACTAATTAGACCACACCTGGAATACTGTGAACAGTTTTGGTCCCCGTATCTAAGGAAAGATATACTGGCATTGAAGGCAGTCCAGAGAAGGTTCACTAGGTTGATCCTATGAATGGAGGGATTTTCCTATGAGAGGTTGAGTAGGTTGGGCCTGTACTCACTGGAGTTGAGAAGAATGAGAGGCGACCTTATTGAGATAAATAGGATTCTCAGGGGGCTTGACAGCTTAGATGCTGAGAGGTTGTTTCCCCTTGTGGGAGAGTCTAGTGCCAGACGGTATAATCTCAGAGTAAGGAGGTCGCCCCATTTAAGACAGAATGAGGAGGAATTTCTTCTCTCTGAGGGTAGTGAATCTGTGGTAATAAAAACAGAAAATGCTGCATAAACTACATCAAGTATAGCTAAATTTGTTTTCCCCAAGTTTATTCCCACAGATAGCTCTATGTGACTGCAATAGCCCTTTCACGTCACTTGGATTCTTATCTGGAAGGTAACTCAGTATTTCACTCACATTTTCAAGTATTTCCTCATTATCCAATTCAATTCAAGGAAAGTCAACTGCAGCATCCACCATCCTTAATTCCTTTTCCTGATTCATCATTGTTAATACTTTTTTCCTGGTATCCTTTCCATCAAAGTACTTACTGAGCACATTTATATGACATGGAGGATTATGAGGATATTATATGAGGATAGCGAATGTGGTCCCGTTGTTTAAGAAGGGTAGCAGGGATAACCCAGGAAATTATAGGTCGGTGAGCTTGACGTCCGTGGTAGGGAAGTTGTTGGAGAGGATTCTTAGAGACAGGATGTATGTGCATTTAGAACGGAACAATCTCATTAGTGACAGGCAGCATGGTTTTGTAAGAGGGAGGTCGTGCCTTACAAATTTGGTGGAGTTTTTTGAGGAAGTGACAAAAGCGGTTGATGAAGGGCCGTGGATGTCGTCTATATGGATTTCAGTAAGGCATTTGACAAAGTCCCACATGGCAGGTTGGTTAAGAAGGTTAAGGCTCATGGGATACAAGGAGAAGTGGCTAGATGGGTGGAGAACTGGCTTGGCCATAGGAGACAGAGGGTAGTGCTCGAAGGGTCTTTTTCCGGCTGGAGGTCTGTGACCAGTGGTGTTCCGCAGGGCTCTGTACTGGGACCTCTGCTATTTGTGATATATATAAATGATTTGGAAGAAGGTGTAACTGGTGTAATCAGCAAGTTTGCGGATGACACGAAGATGGCTGGACTTGCGGAGAGCGAAGAGCATTGTTGGGCAATACAGCAGGATATAGATAGGCTGGAAAGTTGGGCGGAGAGGTGGCAGATGGAGTTTAATCCGGGTAAATGCGAAGTGATGCATTTTGGAAGAAATAATGTAGGGAGGAGTTATACAATAAATGGCAGAGTCATCAGGAGTATAGAAACACAGAGGGACCTAGGTGTGCAAGTCCACAAATCCTTGAAGGTGGCAACACAGGTGGAGAAGGTGGTGAAGAAGGCATATGGTATGCTTGCCTTTATAGGACGGGGTATAGAGTATAAAAGCTGGCGTCTGATGATGCAGCTGTATAGAACGCTGGTTAGGCCACATTTGGAGTACTGCGTCCAGTTCTGGTCGCCGCACTACCAGAAGGACGTGGAGGCGTTAGAGAGAGTGCAGAGAAGGTTTACCAGGATGTTGCCTGGTATGGAGGGTCTTAGCTATGAGGAGAGATTGGGTAAACTGGGGTTGTTCTCCCTGGAAAGACGGAGAATGAGGGGAGATCTAATAGAGGTGTACAAGATTATGAAGGGGATAGATAGGGTGAACGGTGGGAAGCTTTTTCCCAGATCAGAAGTGACGTTCACGAGGGGTCACGGGCTCAAGGTGAGAGGGGCGAAGTATAACTCAGATATTAGAGGGATATTTTTTTACACAGAGGGTGGTGGGGGCCTGGAATGCGCTGCCACGTAGGGTGGTGGAGGCAGGCACGCTGACATCGTTTAAGACTTACCTGGATAGTCACATGAGCAGCCTGGGAATGGAGGGATACAAACGATTGGTCTAGTTGGACCAAGGAGCGGCACAGGCTTGGAGGGCCGAAGGGCCTATTTCCTGTGCTGTACTGTTCTTTGTACATAGCCTCTGGGCTTTTCTTCTATCTGGAGTTCTTATATAAAATCCTACAGTGCAGAAGGAGGCCATTCGGCCCATCGAATCTGCACCGAGCACAATTCCACCCAGGCCCTACTCCTGTAACCACACATATTTACCCAGCTAATCCCCTGACACCAGGGTCAAATTAGCAAAGCCAATCAACTTAACCCACACATCATTGGACTGTGGGAGGAAACCGGAGCACCCAGAGAAAACCCACACAGACACGGGGAGAATGTGCAGACTCCACACAGACAGTCACCTAAGCCAGGAATCGAACCAGGTCCCTGGCTCTGTGAGGCAGCAATGCTAGCCACTGTGCCACCCTTGTATAATTTATCTCACTTCGTTTCTTGCCCATGAAACCCACTGCCTTTAATGGTTTACCTGTTACTGGTAACAAAACCAACACATTTTCTCCAGCAACAAAGCTACAAATCTCTGCCTTCATCACCTGCTATGATATTTTTAAATGTTCTTTAGCTAACTCACATGCTGTGTTCGCACAGTGGTTAGCTGCATCACAGTGCCAGGGACCTGGGTTCGATTCCTGGTTAGAGTCACTGTCTGTGTGCAGTCTGCACGTTCTCCCCGTGTCTGCGTGGGTTTCCTCCGGGTGGTCTGGTTTCCTGCCACAGTCTGAAAGACGTGCTGGTTAGGGGGCATTGACCCGAACAGGCGCCGGAGTGTGGCGACTAGAGGAATTTCACAGTAACTTCATTGCAGTGTTAATGTAAGACTTACTTATGACTTATAAATAAACTTTAACTTTATCTTTTCCTGAACTTTGTCACATAGTCCAGGTACCTTGACGCTGTATTTCAGGAGGCAGTCACACCCCTTAGATTAACTATCTTGAATTTGCCCAGTGATTCCTCTTCCGTGTATGTTATCTGATACAACTGTTTTATTTCAATATCTTTCTGTTGTAACTCTGCCAACTTTCCCGAATGAAAAATATCCACCTCATCCTTCGGATTGGAGGCAGGTTGCTAGCGGAGTGCCACAGGGATCAGTGCTTGGTCCTCTGCTCTTTGTGATTTTTATTAATGACTTAGAGGAGGGGGCTGAAGGGTGGATCAGTAAATTTGCTGATGACACCAAGATTGGTGGAGTAGTGGATGAGGTGGAGGGCTGTTGTAGGCTGCAAAGAGACATAGATAGGATGCAAAGCTGGGCTGAAAAACGGCAAATGGAGTTTAACCCTGATAAATGTGAGGTGATTCATTTTGGTAGGACTAATTTAAATGTGGATTACAGGGTCAAAGGTAGGGTTCTGAAGACTGTGGAGGAACAGAGAGATCTTGGGGTCCATATCCACAGATCTCTAAAGGTTGCCACTCAAGTGGATAGAGCTGTGAAGAAGGCCTATAGTGTGTTAGCTTTTATTAACAGGGGGTTGGAGTTTAAGAGCTGTGGGGTTATGCTGCAACTGTACAGGACCTTGGTGAGACCACATTTGGAATATTGTGTGCAGTTCTGGTCACCTCACTATAAGAAGGATGTGGAAGTGCTGGAAAGAGTGCAGAGGAGATTTACCAGGATGCTGCCTGGTTTGGAGGGTAGGTCTTATGAGGAAAGGTTGAGGGAGCTAGGGCTGTTCTCTCTGGAGCGGAGGAGGCTGAGGGGAGACTTAATAGAGGTTTATAAAATGATGAAGGGGATAGATAGAGTGAACGTTCAAAGACTATTTCCTCGGGTGGATGGAGCTATTACAAGGGGGCATAACTATAGGGTTCGTGGTGGGAGATATAGGAAGGATATCAGAGATAGGTTCTTTACGCAGAGAGTGGTTGGGGTGTGGAATGGACTGCCTGCAGTGATAGTGGAGTCAGACACTTTAGGAACATTTAAGCGGTTATTGGATAGGCACGTGGAGCACACCAGGATGATAGGGAGTGGGATAGCTTGATCTTGGTTTCAGATAAAGCTCGGCACAACATCGTGGGCCGAAGGGCCTGTTCTGTGCTGTACTGTTCTATGTTCTATCCTCCACCTGTTCTTGTTCTTTTCCAACCATCTGATCAAAAATCATTTCTGATAAATTGAACTTCAACCTTCTTATCTTCACTCTTTGATATCTCCTCACCTTAACCTGTGACTTTGTTACAACACAATCAGGAAAGTAAGTGGCTGCAGAGATAGTGACCCATTGGTTGAAATTTTTCATAACTCGCTAAATTCTGGGAGGCACCAGAAGATTGGAAAACAGCCAGTATGATGCCCTTGTTCAAAAAGGGAGAAAGATAGAAAGCAGGGAAGTATCGGCCAGTTAGTTTAACATCTGTTATTGGCAAGATGCTGGAGTCAATAATCCAAAAGGAAATAGCTAATCATTTGGGAAAGTTGAATACAGTTGAATTTATTTTTGCTGCAATTGTATAGGGTGTTGAGGCCACATCTGGAGTATTGTGTGCAGTTTTGGTGTCCTTATCTGAGGAGGGATGTCCTTGCTGTAGAGCGAGTACAGCGAAGCTTTACCAGGCCAATTGCTGGGATGGCAGGTTTGTCATATGAGGAGAGACTAAGTCGGTTAGGATTATATTCACTGGAGTTTGGAAGAGTGAGAGGGGATCTCATAGAAACTTATAACATTCTAACAGGGTTGGACAGGGTGGATTCAGAATAAATGTTCCCAATGGTGGGGGAGGATATCATGGCTGATCATCGAATTCAATGTCCTGATTCCCTCTTCCTCCCATATCCCTTGATCCCGTTCCCCCGCCCGGGCCCCCGGCCCTCCTCTTCCCCCTGTCTCAAATTCTAAATAAACCACATCCACTGGTTCTCCTCGATCAACTCTATCAGTTACAACCTCAAAGAATTCCAATAGATTCATCAAGCATGATTTCCCTTCTGTAAATCCACGCTGACTTTGTCTGTATATACCATTGCCTTCCAAATGCTGAGTTATGAAATCCTTGACAATAGACTCTAGCAACTTCCCCAGTACTGACGTTAGGCTCACTGGTCTATAGTTCCCTGTTTTCTCCCTGCCTCCCTTTTTGAATAGCGGGCTTACATTAGCTACCCTCCAACCAGTAGGAATCAGTCCAGAGTCAAAAGAATTTTGGAAAATAAGGACCAATGGATCTACTATTTCCAGCGCCACTTCCTTAAGCACTCTGGGATGAAGATTATCAGACTCTGGAAATTTATCCACCTTCAAGCCCATCAATTTCCCCAAAACCATTTCTCTACTAATGCTGATTTCCTTCAGCTCCTCACTAAAACATGTTTCTCTCAGCACTTCTGGTACATTATTCATGTCTTCCCAGTGTATATTAGGATAATTAAAGTTCCCCATTATAACTTGATTTATTATTGTCACATGTATTAGTATACAATGAAAAGTATTGTTTTTTGCATGCTATACAGACAAAGCATACCATACATAGAGAAGGAAAGGAGAGACTTCAGAATGTAAAGTTTTAGAAGCATAGAACAAGAGTAAAAGATAGAATTAGAAGGTATGCTGGGCACAGTTTGCAAGAAGTCGCCTCGCTTTGGCACCATCTTGAGCAAAGAAAAACTACTCTGAAACAAAGATGCTTAAGGGAAGAATTGAGAAGAGTGTTCAAGTTCATGAAGGGTTTTCATGGAATCACAGCATATTTACCCCACAGAAGGAGGTAATTCGGTCTGTTATGTTATCACTGGCCCTCTGCAAGAGCAAACCACTTAATCCCACCTTCCTATATGTTCCCTGTAGTCCTATTAATTTTAACTCTCTATTGCAAGAGTCAAATCCCTTTTGGAAATCCATGTACACCAAATCAATTGCATTATCATGAATTATGTTATCTTATTAAAAAACCTCAGGCAATTTAGTTAAACATGATTTGTCTTTAACGAATCTGTGCTGACTTTCCTTAATTAATCCACATTTATCCAAGTGACTATTTTTGTCTAAAGGTTTTCCTGTCACTGAGATTAAATTGACTCGTCTATAGTTGCTGGTTTATCCTTACCGTTATTGAACAAGGGTATTGATAAGACTTAGGAGCAAGAATGGGGGAGGCTACTTGGCTTTTTGAGCCAGCTCTGCTATTTGATTAAAATCATTACTGATCAGGTTGTGGTTTCAACACCTTATCCCATAGGAACAGAGGTAATAAAAAAATTACAAGTGCTTCTGCAATTCCACCTGTATTTCCTTTGGTGTCCTCAGATGTACTGAGTGTAACAAACTATCTATTATATGGTGCCTCCTCTTTAACAGTTTTTAGCATAACTACCCTCCTCTTTCACTATCGCTTAGTCAGTTTCTTAATTTTTGGTAAAGTACATGTGGTAAAGTTTGGCAAGATACTCATTTACTATCTCAACTACGCTATGTGAAGGTCGATAATTGGCCACAATCCATCTAATGATCCATCACTCAGTCCAGCCTCCCATCCATTGACTCTGTCTACACTTCCCGCTGCCTTGGCAAAGCAGCCAGCATAAATAAGGACCCCACGCACCGCGGACATTCTCTCTTCCACCTTCTTCCATCGGGGAAAAGATACAAAAGGCTGAGGTCACGTACCAACCAACTCATAGAATCCTACAGTGCAGAAAGAGTCTGCACCATCGAGTCTGCACCAACCACAATCCCACCCAGACCCTATCCACATATCCCTACATCTTTACCCACTAACCGCTCTAACCTATGCATCCTGGGACATTAAGGAGCAATTTAGCATAGCCAATCAACCTAACCCGCACATCTTTGGACTGTGGGAGGAAACCGGAGCACCCGGAGTAAACCCACACAGAGAATCTACAAACTCCACACAGACAGCAACCCAAGCCGGGAATCGAACCCGGGTCCCTAGAGCTGTGAAGCAGCAGTGCTAACCACTGTGCTACCGTGCCGCCCTGCTAACCACTGTGCTACCGTGCCGCCCTGCTAACCACTGTGCTACCGTGCCGCCCTGCTAACCACTGTGCTACCGTGCCGCCCTGCTAACCACTGTGCTGCCGTACCGCCCTGCTAACCACTGTGCTACCGTACCGCCCTGCTAACCACTGTGCTACCGTGCCGCCCTGCTAACCACTGTGCTGCCGTGCCGCCCTGCTAACCACTGTGCTGCCGTACCGCCCTGCTAACCACTGTGCTGCCGTGCCGCCCTGCTAACCACTGTGCTGCCGTGCCGCCCTGCTAACCACTGTGCTACCGTACCGCCCTGCTAACCACTGTGCTGCCGTGCCGCCCTGCTAACCACTGTGCTACCGTACCGCCCTGCTAACCACTGTGCTGCCGTGCCGCCCTGCTAACCACTGTGCTGCCGTGCAGATACCTGGAGGTTCCCCTCCCAGTCACTCACCATCCTGATTTGGAAATATATCTCCGTTCCTTCACTGTCAGCGTTAAAGTCCTGGAACTCCCTCCCTAACAGCACTGTGGATGTACCTACACCGCAGCGGATTCAGGAAGCAGCTCACCATCACCCTGAGGGGTAATTAGGGATGGACAATAAATCCGGACCCAGCCAGTGACACGAACTCACACCTTGTGGAAAGCGCGGTAACGGGACAGGCATCATCGCACTGAGTCTGCGCAGCAGCAGCTCATCCGGGCCATTGGGGCGCTGTCCCCGGGTGGTGATGATGTAATGGCGCTGTCCTCGGGTGCGTGCACGTTGTGATGATGTAATGGCGCTGTCTCCGGGTGCGTGCACGTTGTGATGATGTAATGGCGCTGTCCCCGGGTGTGCGCACGCTGCGATGATGTAATGGCGCTGTCCTCGGGTGCGTGTACGATTTGATGATGTAATGGCGCTGTCCCCGGGTGTCCGCACGTTGCGATGATGTAATGGCGCTGTCCCCGGGTGCGCGCACGCTGCGATGATGTAATGGCGCTGTCCCCAGCTCGCCCAGCCATGGAGCGGAGAGCGGCCCCGAGAGCCTGCGCTTCGGGCCCGGGCCCGGGTCCGGGTCCGGCAGCCTGCGCTCCCGGCTCCAGCTCCGGCCCCGGGCGGCCCCGCAGTCTCTTGGACCTACCCCCCGAGCTGCTGGTGGAAATCTTCAGCTTCCTCCCCGGGGTGAGCCTGCCCAGCCTCGCCGCCGCCTGCAAGAAATTCCATCAAATCCTCAACACCGACACCATCTGGAGGAGGCGCTGCCGCGTCGGTGAGGCCCGGGGGGAGGGAGAGGGCCGGGGGGGCGGAGGAGGAGGGCCGGGGGGAGGGGAGAGGCGTTGGGGGAGAGGCGGGGGGGGGGTGTTGGGGAAGTGGAGAGGGGGGGGGTGTTGGGGGAGAGGCGGGGGGGGGTGTTGGGGGAGAGGCGGGGGGGGGGTGTTGGGGGAGAGGCGGGGGGGGGGTGTTGGGGGAGAGGCGGGGGGGGTGTTGAGGGAAAGGCGGGGGGGTGTTGGGGGAGAGGCGGGGGGGGTGTTGGGGAAGTGGAGAGGCGGGGGGTGTTGGGGGAGAGGCGGGGGGGGGGTGTTGGGGGAGAGGCGGGGGGGGGGGGTGTTGGGGGAGAGGCGGGGGGGGTGTTGGGGGAGAGGCGGGGGGGGTGTTGGGGAAGTGGAGAGGCGGGGGGTGTTGGGGGAGAGGCGGGGGGGGGGGTGTTGGGGGAGAGGCGGGGGGGGGGGTGTTGGGGGAGAGGCGGGGGGGGGTGTTGGGGGAGAGGCGGGGGGGGGGTGTTGGGGGAGAGGGGGGGGTGTTGGGGGAGAGGCGGGGGGGGGGTGTTGGGGGAGAGGCGGGGGGGGGGTGTTGGGGGAGAGGCGGGGGGGGGGGTGTTGGGGGAGAGGCGGGGGGGGGTGTTGGGGGAGAGGCGGGGGGGGGTGTTGGGGGAGAGGCGGGGGGGGTGTTGGGGGAGAGGCGGGGGGGGTGTTGGGGGAGAGGCGGGGGGGGGGGTGTTGGGGGAGAGGCGGGGGGGGGTGTTGGGGGAGAGGCGGGGGGGGGGTGTTGGGGGAGAGGCGGGGGGGGGTGTTGGGGAAGAGGCGGGGGGGGTGTTGGGGGAGAGGCGGGGGGGTGTTGGGGGAGAGGCGGGGGGGGGGTGTTGGGGGGGGGTGTTGGGGGAGAGGCGGGGGGGGGTGTTGGGGGAGAGGCGGGGGGGGGTGTTGGGGGAGAGGCGGGGGGGGGGTGTTGGGGGAGAGGCGGGGGGGGGTGTTGGGGGAGAGGCGGGGGGGGGGTGTTGGGGGAGAGGCGGGGGGGGGTGTTGGGGGAGAGGCGGGGGGGGGGTGTTGGGGGAGAGGCGGGAGTTCGGGGCTGCTGCTCTGGGTGAGGCTCCCACTGGGTGTCCGCAGCTTCCCCAGTCTCAGTGTCTCTCCCCCTGGGCTCTGACAGCAGTCACTATGTTGCCGACATTGCTTTATCCATTAGGTATCACTGACTGTTAGCCATCCCTCATTGCCCTTGGGAAGGTGCTGGGGAGCTCCGGAGAATGTGGAGAGAGTTGATCTGTCTCTGCATCCTGACTATGAGGCAACACTGTGAGAATGTCCGGGGTGCGTGGGCTCCTTAATTATTCTGGCTGCTTTGCCGAGGCAGCGGGAAGTGTAGACGGAGTCAATGGATGGGAGGCTGGTTTGCGTGATGGACTGGGCTACATTCATGACCTTTTGTAGTTTCTTGCGGTCTTGGGCAGAGCAGGAACCATACCAAGCTGTATTATTCATGATGTGGAGATGCTGGCGTTGGACTGGGGTGGGCACAGTAAGAAGTCTCACAACACCAGGTTAAAGTCCAACAGGTGAGTGAAGAGGTGGGTTCAGAAACATGGCATATATAGACAGAGACACAATTGCAAGGTAATGGTTGGAATGCGAGTCTTTGCAGGTGCAGACAATGCGAGAGGAGAGAGACACCACAGCGAAAAACCGCTCCGACCTCCTCAGAAGACAAACACGGGACACGGCGGACAGAGTACCCTTCGTCGTCCAGTAGCATTGAAGGTCCTGTGCATGAAGACGTTGGCATGTTGAGGTGCGAATTTCGAATAAGGTTCGAACAAGACTTCACCGCACAGGTCCTTCAACTGATGTTGTACACTAGATACATTGATGACATTTTCTTCCTTTGGACTCATGGTGAACAATCACTGAAACAACTCTATGATGACATCAACAAGTTCCATCCCACCATCAGACTCACCATGGACTACTCTCCGGAATCGGTTGCATTCTTGGACACACGCATCTCCATTAAGGACGGTCACCTCAGCACCTCACTGTACCGCAAGCCCACGGATAACCTCACGATGCTCCACTTCTCCAGCTTCCACCCTAAACACGTTAAAGAAGTATACGGACAAGCCCTCCGAATACACAGAATCTGCTCGGATGAGGAGGATCGCAACAGACACCTCCAGACGCTGAAAGATGCCCTCATAAGAACAGGATATGGCGCTCGACTCATCGATCAACAGTTCCGACGCGCCACAGCGAAAAACCGCACCGACCTCCTCAGAAGACAAACACGGGACACGGTGGACAGAGTACCCTTCGTCGTCCAGTACTTCCCCGGAGCGGAGAAGCTACGGCATCTCCTCCGGAGCCTTCAACATGTCATTGATAAAGACGAACATCTCGCCAAGGCCATCCCCACACCCCCACTTCTTGCCTTCAAACAACCGCACAACCTCAAACAGACCATTGTCTGCAGCAAACTACCCAGCCTTCAGGAGAACAGTGACCACGACACCACACAACCCTGCTACAGCAACCTCTGCAAGACGTGCCGGATCATCGACACGGATGCCATCCTCTCACGTGAGAACACCATCTACCAGGTACACGGTACCTACTCTTGCAACTCGGCCAACGTTGTCTACCTGATACGCTGCAGGAAAGGATGTCCCGAGGCATGGTACATTGGGGAAACCATGCAGACGCTACGACAACGGATGAATGAACACCACTCGACAATCACCAGGCAAGACTGTTCTCTTCCTGAGGGGGAGCACTTCAGCGGTCACGGGCATTCAGCCTCTGATCTTCGGGTAAGCGTTCTCCAAGGCGGCCTTCATGACACACAGTGCAGAGTCACTGAGCAGAAACTGATAGCCAAGTTCCGCACACATGAGGACGGCCTAAACCAGGATCTTGGGTTTATGTCACGTTATCAGTAACCCCCACAGCTTGCCTCCTGGACTTGCAGAATCTCACTGGCTGTCCTGTCTGGAGACAATACACATCTCTTTAACCTGTGCTTAATGCTCCCTCCACTCACATTGTCTGTATCTTTAAGACCTGGTTGGCTGTAGAGATTCACATTCTAATCCGTGTTCTGTAACTTGATTTTGTGTCTCTGTGCCCTGTTTGAGAGCAGATTTCCGCTCCATCTGACGAAGGAGCAGCGCTCCGAAAGTTAATGGCATTTGCTACCAAATAAACCTGTTGGACTTTAACCTGGTGTTGTTAAAACTCTTACTGTTTGAACCCAGGTCCCCAGATCATTAACCTGAGTTTGTGGATTACTCCAGAAACCGCTGCCTCTCCCAACACTGTATTGTGCCGTATTATATTTTTATCCATAATTTCAAATCATGGTTCCATGGCTTCTGACGTACATAATTACATTTTCGAATTAACTGGCAAGTTATATTCGGATACTTTAGTGCATGATTGTGTTCTCAGTACTGCAACAAAGCCAGGTTCTGTGTCTGAACTGTTACCATTTCTGACATTTACTGGAAGCTGCTGACATCTGGACACTGCGTGAGGATAGGATTGGAGTCTACTGTGCTACACCCCAATGTTGACTATCCTCATTCTCTTGAACTCATTTTGGAGGGTAGCTATTTCCTTCCCACTCCCCACAAATCCACTGTGGAGGAACAGAACTGTAAAGCAATCAGTCAACAACAACTGGCTTTATCATTTCTTTCGTCAATTTTGGCATCTCTTCTGAGTAAAAGGCATTTTTTTCTGTAGAATATGGAGTTTCGGAAAATCTGCGGCGTTTGGAGATGGTTGGGGTCGCGTGCCGTGACTTGTACATCAAACGTGAGTAGCAATAGTTCCACTTAATTATTGATTTCTTATGACTTTGGGGCTGCTTGTTTCACTTATTGATTTGTTCCAAGAGGCAGCTGCTCCGGATTAGTGGAGGGTTTGGGGCAGGAGCTGCTCTGGATTTTGGGGGGAGGGGAGGGGAGACAGTGGGGGTGGGGAGAGGGGGCTGACTGTCGCCCTCTGGTGACAGTCTTCCAGGACTGGTTGCTCATTTAACTTGGGCAGAGTGAGTCAGCAGAAAGGATTTTAGGGAGTTGTGGTTTTGTGATGAGTCGCTCACAGTGCATTGAAGTGAAAGCTGAGGGTAGATGTCTCATTTTCATTGGTTGGCCATTGAGGCACTGGGGCAAGAGGGAATATCCCAGCTATAGCTCCTATTTGCCCAGAGTTCGCGACATGTGGTTAACAGTGAGACGGAGTGTCTTGGGCTACAAAAATATATAGACTGAATGGTCAAATGGGCAGATAAGTGGCAGATGGAATTTAACCCTGAAAAGTGTGAGGTGATGCACTTTGGAAGGAGTAATTTGACAAAAGTATTCAATGAATGGTAGGACACAAGGAAGTTCTGTGGAACAAAAGGACCTTGGCATGTTTGTCCACAGATCTCTGAAAGCAGAAGGGCATATTAGTAGGGTGGTGAAAAAGGCATGTGGGACTCTTGCCTTTATCAATCGAGACATAGATTACAAAAGCAGGAAAGTCATGTTGGAGTTGTATAGAACTTTGGTGAGGCTACAGCTGGAGCACTGTGTGCAGTTCTGGTCACCATGTTATCGGAAGGATGTGATTGCTTTGGAGGGGGTGCAGAGGAGATTCACCAGGATGCTGCCTGGGATGGAATGTTTAAGTTATGAAGAGAGATTGAGTAGGGCTTGGGTTGTTTTAATTGGAGCAGAGAAGACTGAGGTGTACAAAATGATGAGAGACATGGACAGAGTGGATAAGGAGCAGCTGTTCCCCTTAGTTGAAGGGTCAGTCACAAGGAGGCAGGAGGTTTGGGGGGAAATGTGAGGAAAAACATTTTTACCCAGAGGGTGGTGACAGTCTGGAGTGCGCTGCCTGGGAGTGTGGTGGGGGCGGGTTGTCTCACATCCTTTAAAAGTATCTGGATGAGCGCTTTGCCCAGAGCCCTGAATGTTATGATGTGCTAAGTGCTGGCAGATGGTATTAGGTGGGAGTTCAGGTGTTTCTAATGTGTCAGTGCAGACACAATGGGCCGAACAGCCTCTTCTGCACTGTATGATTCAGTCTCAATCCCACAGAGTCTGATGGTTGACTGGAGCACAGCAAAACATGGTGAAATGATACTGGATAGAAACAGGTAAAGTCTTATCAAGGATCAGTAAGAACCAGAATGAAGCATTGAATGATCAGGCACTCAGAGAGAAGACACTACAGCTGTTGTGAAAACAGACAAATAAAATCTATTGCATTAGGAGACTTTTTTCTGAGATTATTATTGACATATAATTACTGTAGTGTCACAAGAGCTTTACTCTATCCTGTTTTGGGAGTGTTTGATGGGGATGGTGTAGAGTCAGAGGTTTACAGCATGGCAACAGGCCCTTCAGACCAACTTGTCCATTTCATCCAGTTTTTACCATTAAGCTAGTCCCAATTGCCTGTGTTTGGCCCATATTCCTCTATACCCATCTTACTCATGTAACTGTCTAAATGCTTTTAAAAGACAAAATTGTACCCGCCTCTACTACTACCTCTGGCAGCTTGTTCCAGACACTCATCACCCTATGTGTGAAAAAATTGCTCCTCTGGACACTTTTGTATCTCTCCCCTCTCACCTTAAACCTATGCCCTCTAGTTTTAGACTCCCCTACCTTTGGGAAAAGATATTGACTATCTAGCTGATCTGTGCCCCTCATTATTTTATAGACCTCTATAAGATCACCCCTCAGCCTCCTACGCTCCAGGGTAAAAAGTCCCAGCCCAGCCTCTTCTTTATAACTAAAACCATCAAATCTCGGTAGCATCCTAGTAAATGTTTTTTGCCCTCTTTCTAGTTTAATAATATCCTTTTGATAATAGGGTGACCAGAACTGTACACAGTACTCCAAGTGTGGCCTTACCGATGTCTTGTACAACTTCAACAAGACATCCCAACTCCTGTATTCAATGTTCTGATGGAGAGAAATTTGTTGAGTGTATTCAGGAGGAATTTCTCATTCAGTATGTGGATGGCCTGACTAGAGAGGGGGCAAAACTTGACCTCTTGGGAAATGAGGGAGGACAGGTGACAGAAGTGTTGGTGAGGGATCACTTTGGGACCAGTGACCATAATTCTATTGGTTTTAAGATAGCTATGGAGAATGATAGGTCTGGCCCAAAAGTTAAAATTCTAAATTGGGGCAAGGCCAATTTTGATGATATCAGGTAGGAACTTTCAAAAGTGAATTGGGGGAATCTGTGGGAAGGCAAAGGGACGTCTGGTAAGTGGCAGGGGGCTTTCAAAAGTGTTAACCAGGGTTCAGAGTAAACACATTCCTCTTAGAGTGAAGGGCAAGGCTGGCAGAAGTAGGGAACCCTGGATGACTCGGGATATTGAGGCCCTGGTCAAGAAGAAGAAAGAGGCACATGACATGCATAGGCAGCTGGGATCAAGTGAATCTCTTGAAGAGTATAGAGGGTGTAGGAGTAGAGTTAAGAGCGAAATCAGGAGGGCAAAAAGGGGACACGAGATTGTTTTGGCAGATAAGGCAAAGGAGAATCCAAAGAGCTTCTACAAATACATAAAGGGCAAAAGAGTAACTAGGGAGAGAGTAGGGCCTCTTAAGGATCAACAAGGTCATCTATGTGCAGATCCACAAGAGATGGGTGAGATCCTAAATTAATATTTCTCATCAGTATTTACTATTGAGAAAAACATGGATGTTAGGGAACTTGGGGAAATAAATAATGATGTCTTGAGGAGTGAACATATAACAGAGGAGGAGGTGCTGGAAGTCTTAAAGCGCATCAAGGTAGATAAATTCCCGGGACGTGATGAAATGTATCCCAGGACATTGTGGGAGGCTAGGGAGGAAATTGCGGGTCCCCTAGCAGAGATATTTGAATCATCGATAGTCACAGGTGAGGTGCCTGAAGATTGGAGAGTGGCAAATGTTGTGCCTTTGTTTAAAAAGGGCTGCAGGGAAAAGCCTGGGAACTACAGGCCAGTGAGCCTCACACATCTGTGGTGGGTAAGTTGTTGGAAGGTATTTTGAGAGACAGGATCTACAGGCATTTAGAGATGCAAGGACTGATTAGGGACAGTGAGCATGGCTTTGTGAGTGGAAAATCATGTCTCACAAATTTAATTGAGTTTTTTGAAGGGGTAACCAAGAAGGTAGATGAGGGCAGTGCAGTTGATGTTGTCTACATGGACTTTAGCAAGGCCTTTGACAAGGTACCGCGTGGTAGGTTGTTGCATAAGGTTAAATCTCTCGGGATCCAGGGTGAGGTAGCTAAATGGATACAAAATTGGCTTCTGTCGGGTGGTTGTGGAGGGTTGTTTTTCAAACTGGAGGCTTGTGACCAGCGGTGTGCCTCAGGGATCAGTGCTGGGTCCACTGTTATTTGTCATTTATATTAATGATTTGGATGAGAATATAGGAGGCATGGTTAGTAAGTTTGCAGATGACACAAGATTGGTGGCATAGTGGACAGTGAAGAAGGTTATCTCCGATCTTGATCAATTGGGCCAGTGGGCTGACAAATGGCAGATGGAGTATAATTGAAACAAATGCAAGGTGATGCATTTTGGTAGATTGAACCAGGGCAGGACTTACTCAGTAAATGTTAGGGCGTTGGGGAGAGTTACAGAACAAAGCGATCTAAGGGTACATGTTCATAGCTCCTTGAAAGTGGAGTCATAGGTGGACAGAGTGGTCAAGAAGGCTTTCGGCATGCTTGGTTTCATTGGTCAGAACATTGAATACAGGAGTTTGGATATCTTGTTGAAGTTATACAAGACATTGGTAAGGCCACACTTGGAATACTGTGTGCAGTTCTGGTCACCCTATTATAGAAAGAATATTATTAAACTGGAAAGAGTGCAGAAAAGATTTACTGGGATGCTACCAGGACTTGATGGTTTGAGTTATAAGGAGAGGCTGGATAGACTAGGACTTTTTTCTCTGGAGCGTAGGAGGCTGAGGGGTGATCTTATAGAGGTCTATAAAATAATGAGGGGCACAGATGAGCTAGATAGTCAATATCTTTTCCCAAAGGTAGGGGTGTCTGAAACTAGAGGGTTTAAGATGAGAGGGGAGAGATGCAAAAGTGACCAGAGGGGCAATTTTTTCTCACACAGGGTGGAGTGTGTCTGGAATAAACTGCCAGAGGTAGTAGTAGAGGCGGGTACAATTTTGTCTTTTAAAAAGCATTTTGATAGTTACATGGATAATCTGGTATAAAGGGATATGGGCCAAATGCGGGCAATTGGGATCAGCTTAGGGGTTTAAAAAAAAAAGGCGGCATGGACAAGTTGGGCTGAAGGGCCTGTTTCCATGCTATAAACCTCTAGGACTCTAAGACACTTGCCTTGCTGTCTGGTTTAAATTTTTAAAAATGCTTGGCAGTTAACTGTCAGGCACCATCAACTGGTGCATTCTCCATGGCAATGCCTCTACTAATCTGGATCCACTTGCCAACCAATCAGCGCACTCTTAGGTTTGTAACGTTGCGATTGTCCTGATGAGTACAAGATGAAAAGCTTTGACAAGTCTTTTTTTTCGTATTACACGAGTTCTGTGCTACCAAACGACCAAGTGTCTTGTGTTTGTATTGTTTCGCTGTACACTGGCAAAGATGTGAATAGTGCAACTGGACCATCCAGAGTGAGGGAAATTTACCTCAACATTTCGAGTTGAATTTGTCAGGTTCTATGATGATTGGAATTGTTTTGAATTTGAGGATTGTCAGATTGAACGGAGCTCTGGGAGAACTGTTCGGAACGATCTCCAATCCTGGTCTCACCTGTTTGTTTAGGTATTAATCCTCGAGTCAAATCAGGAAGGTTTGTGAAGTTGCTTCCTGACTGCGAGAACAAGGAGCGGGATGTGTACACACGCTGTATGTATGATTCGGGTTTGATTTCATATCTGAAACATTGCATGATACAAATGAAGCGTTTGTCTCCTCTTTCTGCTCCCATTGCTGCTCTGATTGTAGGAGGTTTGTGTTCAAGGCACTTGGAGATGGAGAGGAATATGTAGTGAGATTCTTCTACCTTGTAGAAAGTGTTGGCATGGTGACCTCAAAGGACAGTGGTTTGGGTGTCTTGGTGATGATTGACTATTGCAGTTGATTTATTTTTGTGTCCTTCCGCCCCCCCCCCCCCCCCCCGGCTGAAATTGCCTTTCTATGAAGGTGTTCCTTTTCCTGAGCCCTGCACATACCTCATTTAGTTGGCCATTCTTCATGCCAGCTCAAGCAGAGTCCCAGGACATTGTTTGACTCCATTTGGGGAGGCAAACCTGGCACTTTTCTCAACAGCTACACAAAGGCCCGCTGGATATTGGAAAGGTGGGGTAGAGGCTAGGGGATCATTTCCATCTCCTCCCAGAGGGGAAAGAGCTGAGGCAGTTTGTAGTGACCCAACCATTACTCCAACTAAGAGCTGTAAGCTTGACTGCACATGGTCTTGGTATGTGTGTTGGGGAGAAATAAGATTCAGTTCCGTCCTTGACTTTGCATATCCTTTGCTGGATCTGTAACGTGAACTCTTAATGCTAATTTTCCGGCTGTCTAGTGCCCATGCCTGCCCCCCGGGTCCGCACTGCTCTTCTTTCCTGCCCCTCAACTCCTTCTAGTGCAGCACTGTTATCCTCAGGCTTTTTCTCAGCCTGTGAAACACTGATGCTGGTTATCCCACTCGGTAAATGGTGCCACTGAGCTGAAACTGCAGGCGGTTACAATGCTAGCAGGGTGAGGTGGAAATTGGCAGGGAACTTGCTCAAAATGAGCAAGGTGGGGGTGTGGATCGAGGGGTGAAGAGGCTAACAAGTGCAGGTTGAATGTTGTGCTGTCCCAGACGTTCACAGGCTTCACTAGAACCTTTCCCAGAGGCTGCTTGTATCTCGTTTTGCGGCGAATCTGGAGTTGTCGGCTGTACAATATCACAGCTGATGGCTTACGCTAAAGGTTTTGACTGTGGATCGTGGTTTTGTGGCTCTATAAAGATCAGGTGCAGCAATTTCTGCCTGTCCTACCTTTTAATTTCTTGTATGATTGGGAACATTGATCTGTTGCTTGTTGTATTGCTGTTGTAGAGTAGAACAGTTTGTGAAACATTACCTTACAATCTGATGGTTTAAGTTTCATCTTTACTGTGGTAACTGTTGAAGACAAAACTCCCATGTACACTAACACTCAAGCAGAGAGGGCTCGTTGGCTCGGATATGTTTGCAGGATGGAAGATAGACGCAGTTTCTGTATGCTGAAGTAGCTGGAGCCAAATGACCAATAGGCTGCACAAAGTTCCACTTTGAGGATGCTTGCCAATGTGATGTGAAGGCCCTAAACACTGATTTTCACACCAGGGAGACACCAGCTAACGCAAAGGAAAATGGCAACATTTCCTGTGGGCCAATGTGCACCCCATGACCAGAATCCGCAAGAGTGGATTGAAAATAGGCAGTGAAACCAGTTGGGTCTGATGACATGGATAAACTGCTCTTTGTGGAATTTAAAGCTGCCTCTCACTGATTGGACTCTTCAGCCTTCAGCAAAGGTGCACAAAATGAAATGGCCCCGCCCCCAGTGGATAGGGCCCCGCCCCCAGTGGATAGGGCCCCGCCCCCAGTGGATAGGGCCCCGCCCCCAGTGGATAGGGCCCCGCCCCCAGTGGATATGCTGGACTTCTGTCTTGTGTAAATGAAAGGATTCGGACCACGTTGAAGTAAAACTTCAAAAATAAGTCATTGTTATGTAATTAAACCTTGGTGAAGATGGGACTCCAAACATCAGATTAAATGGTAATTTTGCCCAGTATTAACCAATTGGCAAATATTAATAGCACTGAGGGGCATGACACCACTGAGACTTTGAGCTTCACTTGCACTGATTGGGAATAACTGCATTTTATGGATGTGATTTAACCACGTGCACTGCGGGTTCACTTGGTGGTTACAAGATCGGTAAATCGCTGGACTATTCGGCTGTACTGCCCCCGCCCCCTCCCCCAGCCCCCCCCCCGAACCAGCCACAATTTCCCACTTTCCTCGTATCCTGTTTAATGGGCTGTGACTGGGCCTCATGTTGGGTTGGAGGAACAGTCTGCCTGGTATGATTTGAGAGAGACTAAAATTAGCTCTAATCTGTGTTACAGTGCTGCACCCTTACCGCAACATTCTGGGCTTGTGGCAGCCGGACATTGGACCCTATGGAGGACTGCTTAATGTTGTTGTAAGTAACAGATTTTAAAGCTTGTTATATTTTGTTTTTTTTTAAAACAGACCACTCGGGTTTTATTTCCAGTTTAGTTGTGAATGAAGTCTGTTTTCTATCCAATTCCTGCGTCAAAGCCCAGGTTTTGCAGTGTGTGGGGGACACTGAAGACTGAGTTTTGCAGTTTGGCTTCTCTGATTAGAAAAGTTGCTTTAAAATCTCATGCAGTGTGATTGATCGGAGGGGAGGTTCCAGGAACTGTTGATAAACCTGTAAGAAAGGGTTAGTGGCAGAGAGCTATCAACACATTCTGCTATCTGACTGTAATCCCATATTAGCACCAACCCTAGCCTCAACACTATCATTATCCCCTCTACACCTTCTGCCATTTATCTATGTCCCCTGGTTCTAGAATTCTCCCTCAAGGGAAACAGTTTTATCCTGTCCACTCTCTCTCGCCACCCCCCCCCCCCCCCAATCAAGTCATCCTTCAGCCTTCTTTGTTCCAAGGAAAATAACCCCAACCTCTCCAATCTCTCCTCATAGCTACACGTTTCTAGCCTTCGTGACATTCTTGTAAACATTATATCCAACATTACATCCTTATTTTTCTATTCTATACCTCTGCCAATGTTGGAGAATATTCCATATGCCTTCTTTACAAATTTGTCTACTTGAACTGCTGCCTTTAGGGACCTGTGTACTTGTAGCCAGGATCCTTCATCTGCCCTTCATTATATTCCCATATTGTGTACTCCCTATAACTGTTTGACCTCCCTAAAAGAATCACCTCACACTTCAGTGTTAACATCCATCTGCCACTTTACCACCCAGTCCATCAACCCATCAATATTGTTTTGTAGATTATAGCTATCCTCTACACTATCCACTACTCGGCCAATCGTTGTGTCGTCTGCAAATTTCATAATCGTGTCCCCCATGTTCACGTCCAAATCGTTAATATGTAACACAAACAGCAACGGTCCCAACACCCAGCCCTGTGGAACATCACTTGAAACAACTTTCCATTCGTCCATTACCTTTTGTGTCCTGTTACTAAGCCAATTTTTGATCCAGTTTGCCACATTACCCTGTATCCCATGGGCTTTTACCTTTTTGACCAATCTGCCATGTAGGACCTTGTCAAATGCCTTGCTAAAATCCATGTACAGAACATCCACTGCACTACCCTCATCAACCCTTCTTGTCACTTCCTCAAAAAATTTAATTAGATTTGTGAGGCTGCAACCCTTCGAGTACTTCCATAGGACTCTTAAATCGGCCTCGCAGGTAGAGGAGGTGGTTAAGAAGGCGTATGGTGTGCTGGCCTTCATCGATTGAGGGATTGAGTTTAGGAGTCGGGAGATAATGATGCAGCTTTATAAGACCCTCGTCAGACCCCACTTGGAGTACTGTGCTCAGTTCTGGTCGCCTCATTACAGGAAGGATGTGGAAATGATTGAAAGAGTGCAGAGAAGATTTACAAGGATGTTGCCTGGATTGGTTGGCATGCCTTATGAGGATAGGCTGAGGGAGCTCGGCCTTTTCTCCTTGGAGAGACGAAGGATGAGTGGTGACCTGATAGAGGTGTACATGATGTTGAGAGGTATAGATTGGGTGGATTCTCGGAGGCTTTTTCCGTGTTCCTCCTGGAATATTAAATCTGCATCATCCTTTTGTTAACACGGAGACAAAATATTCATTTAAAACCCTTCCCATAGCCTCTGCATCTGCATACAAGTTCCCTTCTTTATCTCTGATAGGTCCCACTTTTTCCTTAATCTTTTACTATTAATATATTGGTAAAATATCTTTGGGTTATCTTTAACTTTATTTGCTAATCTTTTCTCATGGCCTCTCTTTGATTTCTTTTTTTACTTTGTCCCTGTACATCTAGGCTATTTGCAGTGCTTAGTTCATTGTGCCTTTTGCACGCTTTCTTCTGTTTGATTTTTCCCTGAATTCCGATAGACAACCGGGGGGGGGAGGGGGGGGTCTAGATTTGGTAGTACCACTCTTATTCTTGGAGGGGACATGTTTACTTTGTGCTTATTATGGTCCTTCTACCCTAGAGGCTCCTTTACAACAAGAATATTAATTAACCATTTCTTTCTGCACAACACTTGATTTAAAATAATCCGTTCTCTTCATTTTTTATAGTTCCAGAAAACCATCTCGTGTACATTAGTACTAATTGGGTTTACCCAGTCTAGATGAAGATTGATGTTCCCCCATGATTATTTTATCACCCTTGTTACACATACCTCTATGGGGAGAAAGCAGGATTAGGCTATTGAGTTGGACGATCAGCCATAATCGTGATGAATGGCGGAACAGACTCAAAGGGCCAAATGGCCGCCTCCTATCTTCTATGTTTCTAGTTCCTGATTTATAGCGTGGTCTACATTACCAGTGCTGTTTGGGTGGCGTATAAACAACTGTTTGTTTGATACTCAGTGCTTGCTCTTAGCTCTACCCAAACTGATTCTACATTTTGATCTGAGATCCTCTCTCACTAATGTACTTATCTCATCCTCTAATGACAATGCTACCCAGACTTCCTTTTCCCATTTGGCTATCCTTCCTGAATACCTTGAACATTCAATTCCCAGCCTCAATCAGCAGTGCATCTCTGCATTTGTAATGGCAATTAGGCCATTTCTGTTTACTTGTGCTATCAATTTATCTGCCTTGTTACAAATGCTGTGCGCATTCCGATGGAGTGCCTTTAATTCTGTCTTTTTATTATTTTGCAACCTCTAACCTTCTCTGCTGATGCACCTTTAAGTATGTTTGCTCTATCCCCCTCCTAATCCCCTCTGATTAGTATTCTAGAGTGTTAGATACTGTTTGTTAGGTCTTAATGAAGTCTTTGTAGTTTTAAGTAGGTTAAAGATGTATTTATTAATTACAAGAGCTAATTTAATACATAGTGAAGGGTTCAAGCCAGGAGCTGTCCCCATATTTGCTTGTGCACAGGGCTCTGTCAAATGCTAAACTGACTCTTAGGTGTGGGTCTCTTGCATCATTGAGTGGATGGTACTGTACTCAGTCCCACGTTAATCCTTCATGTGCTGGTCTGGATTTGTCCTTCCATGCTGCGCACTTCATCATCTTGTTCAGACTGGATTGAAGTTCAAGATGTTAATTAGTTTTGGTTGTTAATTCTGCTTTCAAACAACTATTCTGATTCATCAGCAATTCCTTATGTTCCTGGCATCTTGCACGATGCTGACCAGGGACTTCAGATGCTTGACGTTCAAGTTTTAATTGAAGATCCATTTTTGTTGCATTTCTTTCTACAAGTTAATCATTTAAACATAGAATCATGGAAACCCTACAGTGCAGAAAGAGGCCATCTGGCCCATCGAGTCTGCACAATCCCACCCAGGCCCTACTCCCATATCCCTACATATTTACCCGCTAATCCCTCCAACCTACGCATCTCAGAACACTAAGGGGCAATTTTAGCATAGCCAATCAACCTAACACGCACATCTTTGGACTGTGGGAGGAAACCCACGCAGACATGAGAAGAATGTGCAAACTCCACACAGACAGTGACCCAAGCCGGGAATCGAACCCAGGTCTCTGGAGCTCTGAAGCAGCAGTGCTAACCACTGTGCTACCGTGCCGCAACATTGAGTCTTTTTTCAAGTATTCTGCTTGCTGTGAGTGACATTCCAGTGTTCTCATTAGTACTCATGTTTCCTATCACACATCTTTTGTATGTGAAAGTTGATTCTCTGCACTGATCCATTTTCCTTGGCAGATTATAATTCCTGTGTTTTCTTCGGAGCTTGAACTCTAGTTGTGCTTCGAATTGCTTTTGAGACTTTTCGTGCTTTTCTTGAGGGAACTTCTACTTTATCTTACTATTCTAGCTTCTTGATTTTCACCTTAAGTTTCTTGTAAACCATTTTCTTGAGCTCTGTCCTATCTTGTACTCAAAATTTTGTTCAGAACTTGAATAGTTTGATTCATTGACAATTTACTATCTCGTGCATTTTCAAGGTAAATACTCAGCTTTGAATCTTCCAATTCAGTTCTGATACAAACATTTTCCAACTTTATTTCATTTTCCTTAGAACCATAGAAAATTACAGCTCAGGAACAGGCCTTTTGGCCCTTCTTGTCTGTGCCGAACCATTTTTTGCCTAGTCCCACTGACCTGCACTTGGACCATATCCCTCCACACCCCTCTCATCCATGAACCCGTCCAAGTTTTTCTTAAATGTTAAAACTGAGCCCGCATTTACCACTTTATCCGGCAGCTCATTCCACACTCCCACCACTCTCTGCGTGAAGAAGCCCCCCCTAATATTCCCTTTAAACTTTTCTCCTTTCACCCTTAACCCATGCCCTCTGGTTTTTTTCTCCCCTAGCCTCAGTGGAAAAAGCCTGCTTGCATTCACTCTATCTATACCCATCAAAATCTTGTACACCTCTATCAAATCTCCCCTCAATCTTCTACGCTCCAGGGAATAAAGTCCCAACCTATTCAATCTCTCTCTGTAACTCAGCTTCTCAAGTCCCGGCAACATCCTTGTGAACCTTCTCTGCACTCTTTCAACCTTATTTACATCCTTTCTGTAACTAGGTGACCAGAACTGTACACAATACTCTAAATTCGGCCTCACCAATGCCTTATATAACCTTACCATAACACTCCAACTTTTATACTCGATATTCCGATTTATAAAGGCCAATGTACCAAAGGCACTCTTTACGACCCTATCCACCTGTGACATCACTTTTAGGGAATTCTGTACCTGTATTCCCAGATCCCTCTGTTCAACTGCACTCTTCAGAGTCCTACCATTTACCCTGTACGTTCTTCTTTGGTTTGTCCTTCCAAAGTGCAATATCTCACACTTGTCTGCGTTAAATTCCATTTGCCATTTTTCAGCCCATTTTTCTAGCTGGTCCAAATCCCTCTGCAAGCTTTGAAAACCTTCCTCACTGTCCATTACACCTCCAATCTTTGTATCATCAGCAAACTTGCTGATCCAATTTACCACATTATCATCCAGATCATTGATATAGATGTCAAACAACAATGAACCCAACACCGATCCCTGTGGCACACCACTAGTCACAGGTCTCCACTCAGAGAAGCAATCCTCCACAACCACTCTCTGGCTTCTTCCATTGATGTGGAGATGCTGGCGTTGGACTGGGGTAAACACAGTAGGAAGTTTAACAACACCAGGTTAAAGTCCAACAGGTTTATTTGGTAGCAAAAGCCACACTTTTGCTACCAAATAAACCTGTTGGACTTTAACCTGGTGTTGTCAAACTTCTTACTGTGTTCTTCCATTGAGCCAGTGTCTAATCCAATTTACTACCTCCCCATGTATACCTAGCGACTGAACCTTCCTAACTAACCTCCCAAGAGGGACCTTATCAAAGGCCTTGCTGAAATCCAGGTAGACAACATCCACTGCCTTCCCTTCATCCACTTTCCTAGTAACCTCCTCGAAAAACTCTAATAGATTGGTCAAACATGACCTACCACGCACAAAGCCATGTTGACTCTCCCTAATAAGTCCCTGTCTATCCAAATATTTGTAGATCCTATCCCTTATCACACCTTCCAATAACTTGCCCACCACCGACGTCAAACTTACTGGCCTATAATTTCCCGGATTTCTTTTGGAACCTTTTTTAAACAACGGAACAACATGAGCCACCCTCCAATCATCCGGCACCTCCCCCGTGAATACTGACATTTTAAATATGTCTGCCAGAGCCCCTGCAAGTTCAACACTAGCTTCCCTCAAGTTCCATGACCTCCCTACCTGTTTGCCCTATTTCCGTAGACTCCATGCCCGTTTCCTCAGTAAATACAGATGCAAAAAAACCATTTAATATCTCCCCCATCTCTTTTGGTTCCATACACAGTCTACCACTCTGGTCTTCAAGAGGACCAATTTTATCCCTCACTATCCTTTTGGTCCTAACATACCTATAGAAGCTCTTTGGATTTTCCTTCACTCTGTCTGCCAAAACAACCTCATGTCTTCTTTTAGCCCTCCCGATTTCCCTCTTAAGTAGCTTCTTGCACTTTTTATACTCCTCGAGCATCTGATCTGCTCCTTGCTGCCTGTACATTTCATACAACTCTCTCTTCCTCTTAATCAGTGTTACAATCTCCCTCGAGAACCAAGGTTCCTTATTCCTATTTACTTTGTTTTTAATCCTGACAGGAACATACAAACTCTGCACTCTCAAAATTTCTCCTTTGAAGGCCTCCCACTTTCCATTTACATCCTTACCAGAGAACAGCCTGTGCCAATCCACACTTCCCAGATCCCTTCTCATTTAATCAAATTTGGCCTTTTTCCAGTTCAGAACTTCAACCCGAGGACCAGATCTATCCTTATCCACGATCAGGTTGAAACTAATGGCATCATGATCACTGGATCCAAAGTGTTCCCTCACACTTGCATCCATCACCTGTCCTAACTCATTTCCCAATAGGAGATCCAATATCGCATCCTCTCTAGTTGGCACCTCTACATACTGATGTAGAAAATTCTCCTGAACATATTTTACAAACTCTACCCCGTCTAAACCTTTAACAGTATGCGAGTCCCAATCTATATGTGGAAAATTACAATCCCCTACTATCACAACTTTTGCAGGATTGTCTCATCAGATACTTCTCATCCATTCATAGCCAGCTGCTCGCTCTGCACCGTCACCAGCTATTGCAGTTCAGCCAATATGTCGAGATTTCAAAAATATATATTTTTGAGACTCTGGAAAGTTCTATGCCTCTCCTGTGCCCTGCTGTGATTTACTTAAACTTTGTCCTTTTTTCCTATTTGGAGGTTTATTGGGATTTTTCATATGCCTTTTTTTAAAGTTCTGCGCACTTCACATTTTGAAGTTTAAAATATTCACCAGAAGTTATTAATGTTTCGTCAAAGCAGGTTGAGGATTCATCAGTGCACTGTATTAGGATTGCTTCAGCAAGTTCACCAAAACCATTATAAAAAGGTATTAATCAGAACTTTTTCTGACTTTCTATTTAGACCTGATGCGTTGCAAAGGCGTTGAACCCTGACTGTTGCTGGTCTTTAAAGCTGATTCTTTAGTCAAAGTTCCTCCAAATTATTATTTTTTTCATTTCAGAGTAAGCGCGTGTTTGGGTCGCAACTCGGGAATCTGGTTTTTCTGACAGTTTTTAAATGTCAATTTCTGACCATTGAACTATTTAAATGTTTCTCAGCACTGGGTGATTCCTGGAATTTTAAATGTTTATCTGACTCCTGATAGGTCATTCATTCAGCGCTGCATTCTGGGAATTGATGTTGGCGTCTTCAGTTTGGAGTTTTATATTTCTGCCTTCAACTTCCAAGTCTTTCTTTGGAGCTTTTCCTTCGTGATTTTCCTCTCCACGTCTGCTTCTCAAGTTTTTCTTCAGGTCCTTTGAATTTTCTTTGTTTTGCAGAATTTTAGTTTTTCTCTGCATTGCTGGAGAGATTTTGGGTTTTTCCATTCCCATCGTGTTGGAGGATATTGGATGTTGTTGGTCAGCTCCCATTGTCTCCAGTAATGGCGCCAGTGCCCCAGGAATCAAAATCCATTTTCCACTCACCAATCTTTGAACCACGCATTTAACGCAGTAACCGTATTTATGGCCAATTAACTCATGGCTCAAGTAATAATCCAGAAATTATTACCTTTTGAGATTATGCTTTTTAATTTAGCCCCTCACTGCTCTTACTTGCCAAGCAGAATCTCTTTCCTCATCCTATGTCTCACTGTTATTTCACTGAAAGTCCTGATTTTAAGGAACACACTAACTGTGAGTGACAGCTCGCTGTATTTGACCTCAGGCTGTGCTTTCGCACTATCATTAAGGCCATCAGCTCTCATCTCTGTGACATCGCCCTCATCCATGTCATCACAAACTCAGTTTTCCATATCCTTATTCTCAGCAAATTTCATTCTGTGCTTACTGATCCAGGTTGGCTCCTGGTCAGACAACATCTGGATTCTTGTTTTTAAATAACTCCACGATCTCATCCCTCCCCCTTTCTCTCTCTCTCTCGTTATCCAGCACCATGACCTTCAGATCTCTGCGATCCTCCAAATCTGCTTCTTGAACATCCCTGATAATTGCTCCACCACGGACACACCTTTAAAAGCTTTGGCTATCTGCTGTAATATCTCCTTGTGGTTTGCTGAAGCATGGTGCAATATTTTACCATGTATAAATTTATTGTGGTGCTACATTCTGCCGATTTAGCCCTCTATGGATTGTGAGTGTTGCAGTGGGATTGAGTGTCTTGAGGCTTTTTGTGCTTGTGTTTGCTGATGTGATGGGATACTCATTGGTATGTTGATTTGCAGGTAGACGGGTTGTTTATTATTGGCTGGATGTACCTTCCCCCTCATGATCCCCGAGTCAACGATGCCATGCGCTGCAAACCTTTGTTCCGGATTCACCTGTGGGAAAAGAATAAGGCAGAAGTGGAATGCATGTACGGTCACAAAGGATCTCACAAGGGTGATATACAGGTAGGAGAAATGCCTTTTTGTCCATTCACCTTGTCAAGAAATAAAAAACATGTTCTAAAAAATAGAATGCACAAGAACTGTCCCTTTCAGACTTCTTAATTTCTCTGAAGCCTTTGCTTCTTTGCCGATCCCTCCGGGTCCCAAATCTTACCATGTAGAGAGAATAGCAGACTGTGGGTAACAAGCAGCCCCTTTAAGGTATGTGTGTGTTTGGTGGTGCCGTGTTGGGGGTGAGGAGCTTTCTTTAGAACCATCGTGAATGGACAGTGCAACACAACAAATGGGACCCACGCAGTAAAAGGAAATTCAAGGGACATCACCTGTGTCTCTTGAATCTTGATTCCTTTTCAGATTTATCTGTCTACTGTTTTGTAATTTACTGCCACAGATTAAATAATGTTGAAATTCTAACAGGGTTAGACAGGATAGATTCAGAAAAAATATTCCCAATGGTGGGGGAGTCCAGAACTAGGGATCATAGTTTGAGGATAAGGGGTAAACCTTTTAGAACTGAGGTGAGGAGAAATTTCTTCACCCAGAGGGTGGTGAATGCGTGGAATTCACTACCGCAGAAAGTAGTTGAGGCCAAAATGTTGTCTGATTTCAAGAAAAAATTAGATATCGCTCTTGGGGCTAAAGGGATCAAGGGATATGGGAGGAAGGGGGGATCAGGATATTGAATTTGACAATCAGCCATGATCAAAGTAAATGGTGGAGCAGGCTGGAAGGGCCGAACGGTCTCCTCCTGCTACTATTTTTCTACGTTTGTGTGAACTGAACCATTGTGAACAGATTCAATGCTTTTCATCTGCAGAGTCCTGTATGTGGTTGGGGTTTTTTTTTGCAGATTGTGAAGAAAGATGAGTTTTCAACAAAATGCAATCAGACGGATTTCCACCGGATGGCTGGAGGCCGACAGGAGGTAAGTCATGAGGTGAGGGTTTGACATTCTGAGGGGGTCCATCCCCTGTCAGGGCAGAAAGATTTTCAGTGTGAGGGGCTGATATTGTGTGGAGATGAAGAACCTTATTTTAAAGTGATACTCTTGTCTGTGTCCCCCCCATCCTGGGAGTTGTAAATTGTCATCGATGTTCCACCCTGTGCTGGACTTCTCTTGTTAATGGGAACAGTAAAGTTTCATCAGCCCTGTCTTTGATTCTGATTTTAATTGTGTGGATGCAAAATGTCTTTGATCTCTCTTCCGTTTTGTTTTGTAGCCAGCTTGCGACCCCTGTGCGAGTTGTCCTCTGATTCCATTTGCTTTGACCTGGGTCATGAGTTTACTATTCAGTACTTGATCCAGGTCCTTTTGTGGGGGTGGGGAAAGAAAGACTTGCATTGATATAATGATTTCTGTGACCTCAAGAAACCCTAAGGTCCTTCACGGCCAATTAAGTACTTGTTTTTTTGAAATGCACACAGTTATAATATAGGAAACAGGACAGTCAATCTGCACACAGCAAACTCTTTAAATAAAAAAGCAATGTGACATTTGACCAGATAGTCTGCTTTTTGTGATATTGTTTGAGGGATGAATATTGGTAAGGGCACCAGAGAAAACACTCTTCTTATAAACAATGCCTTGGAAAATTGTACATTGACCTGAGAGCAGCTGGGGCTCTGCTTTGAAAGACGGCTCTTTCAACAATGCAGCACTCCCTCAGCACTACACTGGATCGTCAGCCTAGATTTCTGTCCGGATTCTGCAGTGGTTCTTGAATCTTCCTCCCTTTGTCTCGGAGGCCAGAATCACCCTCGGAACCACAGGAGCATTCTTTAATTTTTATTTGTGGCTGAGGCCAGCATTTATCATAAAATCAAAGCATGATTCCATCACAGAAGAATGTCATTTGGCCTATTGCGTATGTGTGTGTGTGCTCACTGCAAAGACAGTTTAGCGAGTCCCACTCCTCTGCCCCTTTCCCTGTGGTCTTATATTTTTCACTTCAGCTGGTTATCCAATTCCCTGTTGAAGGCTCTGATTAAATTAATCTCTATCACACAGGCAATGCATTCTAGATCCAAAACAGTGTTATGGTTCAGGCTAGAAACTCCAAAGTGTTTTATGAAGCCTGTCTGAATCATAAGTTTTGCATCTTGAATTTGGCTCGGATAAGCATGAGATGTTCCACTTCAGGTGTGATTCAAAAGACCCATTAGGGAGCTTTTATCAAACAAAGTTTACTTAATATAGTCAACATGTATAGTAAGAAAATTAGTAAGAAAATTAGCAAGAACTTTTATCAATTGCATACAAGAAACAAGGCAACCGCTATAATAACTCTTAACAAAGATGTCTAATGTGTTCCAATTAAACCAATCTCCATAAACAACCCTTTAAGTTCAACAGCATAGACTAGGGCTCACGTGATACTGGGATTGAGGCCGTTAGTTGAATTCTGCAGTCAAATGCTCTTGAGATTCTGAACAGTTTGAAGACAAGACAGCTTCCCAAAACACCAGAGACTCTGGTCTAACCCCCAACAACACCAGATTTTCACTCTTCAGAAAAGCAAGAGAATTTCCAAAGGAAAAAACGAGAGAGAGAGAGACTTTCAGCTAAAAAGCAAATTATTGCGGATGCTGGAATCTGAAACCAAAAGAGAAAACGCTGGAAAATCTCAGCAGGTCTGGCAGCATCAGTAAGGAGAGAAAAGCGCTGACGTTTCGAGTCCAGATGATCCTTTTGTCAAAGCTTTTGGTTTCAGAGACTTTCAGCTTGATGCTGCTTCTAAAACTCAACTCCCAAAACCGAAACTGAACTCCTGTCACCTGATCGGCCCACAGGTTTTTTTTTCCTCCCAACAATACATCACCTAATGCTGTGAGAGCATGTGACACACTGACTGTGAAAGCTGCAGAGATCATGATTTTTAAAAAAACTATTTCTTAAAGGTACACACAGCACAAAAGGTTTTGTAGAAAAAAGGGTTTTTTGTCATCTTTGGTTCTTAACATACGTACAAGGAGCAGGGATAGACCATTCAGCCCCTCAAAGCTACTCTGCCTTTTAAGATTATGGCTGATCTGAAAGTCATCTCAAATCTACATCCCGCCTACCCCGATAACCTATCACCCGCTTGTTTACTAAGAATCTAACCAGCTGTGCCTTAAAAACGTTCAAGACTCTGCTTTCACTGCCTTCTTCGGAAGAGTTGCAAAGACTTGACCCTCAGAAAAAGTTGTGCCTCATCTCCATTTCACCTTGTTTTTAAGACAGTGAGCCCTAGTTCTATGTTCTCCCACAGAAAAAAACATCCATGTCCACCGTGTCAATACCCCTCAGGATCTTTTATGTTTTCATTTCCGGGATGTAGGCATCGCTGGCTAAGCCAGCATTTATTGCACACCCTTAATTGTTCTCGAGAAGGTGGTGAAGGGAGTGAATGTTTGTGGGAGACGTGCTGTTCAAGCAAGCTGCTTTGTCCTGGATGGTGTTGAGCTGCTTCAGTATTGTTTGAGCTGCAACCTTCCAGATAATTGGAGATTATTTCTGCTCCGCCATTCACTGATAACTCTTCAAGGTTCCTTAGGCAGCACCTTCTAAACCCACAGGTACTAGCACCTACAAGAATATGGGCAGCAGATACCTGGGAACGCCATCACCTGAAAATTCCCCTCCAAGTCAGTCACCATCCTGACTTGGAAATATATCTCCATTCCTTCACTGTCACTGGGTCAAAATCCTGGAACTCCCTCCCTAACAGCACTGTGGGTATATCTACACCTCAGGCCGCAATCTTCAAGAAGGCAACTCACCACCACCACCTTGAGGGCAGTTAAGGATGATGAACAAATGATGGCCTTTCTTGCAACACCCACGTCCTGAGAGAGAATGAAATAAAATGTAGTGCCGAGTGAGAGGTAAAGTCTTACCTCGAGCCAATGAACCTCCGCGGAGTGTCCGCTCCAAGGGGCAGCCCTTCTGCTGAATTCTTTGTTGGTGGGGCAGGAAACCTTGCTATCAAAAAGAAAGTAGAGACCTGTCCCCTGCAGGCAAAATAACTCTGCCCAGGCAATTAAACAAAAGCAATGGCTGCCAATCATTCCCTGGTGCATTCTCCATGGCAGTGCATTGACCAATCAGCACGTTTTTCTCATGCCGTACAAATTATTGCTCCCTTTGAAATTTGGCCGTCTTGCTTGCTTCAACAATATCTCTTTTTCAGAAATACTCGATGCTTTCTATTTAGAATCCCACCTCCCAGGTTCCTATGGTTTCTGGTCCTAACTGTCACCACCATTCTTGACCTGTACTTTCTCTTCCCCTGTTGCTAGGGTTGCTGTGTAGTTCCAGCATTTGCTGTTTGTATTTCTAGTTTTCAGTGTTTGGAACTTGACTGAGCTGTTGTTTTGGCTGCTGCTGCTTCCCAGAGGTGGTATTGACAGGGATTTGCTGCCAGTGGCCCAGAACAGCTTCACTGTTCACTGAGCAATCATCTGGCAGCTGATCCGAATCCACCGAGCCCTGGAAAAGCACCGGAGGTCGGTGCGGGAGTTTGTGTCCTGGATAATGATGGATTCCTTTGCAGCACTGAATTTCTCTGGTTAAATTGTGTTTGGATAATAGGAATTCCGGACATGGCTGGCAGAGGAATGGGGTCGAACTCTGGAGGATATTTTCCACGAACACATGCAGGAACTAATCCTTATGAAGTTCATCTACACGAGTCAGTACGAGTGAGTGACTGTCCACATTCAGTAATAGGGACCTCTGTTACCTGGGGAAGAGTCTGGGCCACAAGGCTGGTGATGTCTATGGTCTGGGTTCCAGGGTGCTGACGTTGGTAGAAGGGCCTCAGATTATTCTTCTCAAAGTTTGTCTGCTTTTGCTCCATTGTGTGTGTTTGGTGGGGGTGGGGGGGCTTGTGGAGCTGCTTTGTGGTAATCCCCATTGGGAATGATCAGGTGAGGTTGATATCAATGATATGTTTGGGTCCACTAGCTTTAAGTTGAAAGGCTTTTCCCTTCAGTTAAAAGACCAGTTAGCAAGTGATCAGGCATGCTGAGTGAGGTGTGGTGTGTGACAGGCAGGGTCAGAGCCTAGTTTGACCGTACAGTCCTCTGGTGGAGTGGGTCTGCTGATGATCAGGGATTAGAAAAGGTGATTTTGACCTCTCTCAACAGGAAGGTGAGGTGCCCTAATACCTTGTGTTTGTGTTTTAGTAACTGTCTGACGTATCGTAGGATCTACTTGCCACCATCCAGTCCAGAGGATCTGATAGCACCCGGCCTCTTTAAAGGAACGTACGGGAGCCACGGGCTGGAGATAGTGATGCTGAGCTTCCACGGAACCCATATCAAAGTAACAAAAATCACTGTAAGTGATTATAAACTGTGTTGATTCCTGAGATAATGTATTTGCCTCAGATCTGTGAGAATAGTCCTGTGGTGTTTGCTGCCAGTGCCATGGTGCTCGCTGCCAGTGGTGACCCCACTGGTTTCTCCCCGCCCCCCCTGTGGCTGGTCTCTGTGACCTCACTGGTTTCTCTGCTGCCCCCTACCCCCTCCCCGGTGGGGGGGGGTCTCTATGCTCACAGCTGGGCACTCGCTGCTAGTCCGTTGCTGCCTGGCCTATGGTATTTGAAAAGGGTGAAAACCCTGAGAGGAGGGGCTAACAAGCCCCTTGGTGAGCTTTAGCTGGTAGAAAACATTTTCCCCCTTTGAGTTGATTTGGTTTCCTAGGTTTTTCAGTTATACTGACAGCCTCTACCTGTTAGCTGTAATCCTGGAAAACTCTGAATTATCCAAAGGCCCTGCCCGCCGATTGCCCACTTGACTCAGTTGGTGGCAGTGTCCTCTGGGCCCAATAAATATGGATTCAAGTCCCACTGCAGTGCTTCTGAGTGAATGCTTCATTGTTGCTGGTGCCATCTTTTAGATGTGATATTATCCCGTGCCTGTTAAAGGAGCGTCAGACGATTGCAAGACGCAGTTTAAGGCTGAGTTGAGAATTCTCCTCGTAACCTGAGCCAACATTCATCTCTGAACTAGCACCAAGATAAACAGCACATCCGGTTACTCATTTTCTGTTGTGGCATCTTAATGCGCACAGATTGGTTGCCAAGTTTGCTGACAACATGTTGGGTATTTTGGTTTTCTGGTCCTTGTCACAGCACTGTGTGAAGTTTGTGATGGAACTGAAGGTAGTTCAGAAATATTTTTATTAGCCTAGTGAATAAGGCAGTGATTTCTGGAGCAGAAAGATGTAAACTAACTGTTATTTATTTTTGAACATTGAGTACAGGGAGACCCGAATGTACCTGCGGGTCAGCTGACTTTGCACATTGATGTCACTCACCCTGTCCAGTTACCGGACATCGAGCACCTTCGAAGCTTTGACAAACTCTCGCGAATTGTTCTGGAGATTCACCAACAGGTGCAGTGTGACCAACAGAACCAGGAGCATTGGCAGGGGGATGCTCAGTGCAATACAGACAGCCTGCAGCCCACGTGTAATGGCGACCAGGGAGCCAAAGCTGCTGGGATGAACACGAAGCTTGAGACAGGAGGAGCAGAAGGAGCAACTGCAGGAGGGTCAGCAGCACCGCCAGTGCCTGGGCAACCCTTTGTGCTACCTGTGGGAGTGATGGCTCGAAATGAAGTGTACCCAAGGATGTGTAGGGCCTGGTAAGGAATTGTCAAGATGTGGCACTAAATACCAGCAAGTTATTGGTTTTTCCAAGGGTCAAAGATATAATCTTGTGGCAGCAGAGGGCATGAATGAGTATTAATGGTCTACTTTGCATCTAGCTTCACAGAAGAGGAGGTTGGAGTTAGCGTAAGACTCCGGAGGAGACTATTAGAGATATTCAATAAGATAAAAATCGATAAAGGAGATGTTAAATAGATTGCATCACTCAAATTTAACAAGTCACTTAATCTCTGCTAGAAATGGCAGCAGCTCTGACCACAATCATAGAACCATAGAAAATTGCAGCTCAGAAACAGGCCTTTGGCCCTTCTTGTCTGTGCCGAACCATTTTTTGCCTAGTCCCACTGACCTGCACTTGGACCATATCCCTCCACACCCCTCTCATCCATGAACCCGTCCAAGTTTTTCTTAAATGTTAAAAGTGACCCCGCATTTACCACTTTATCCGGCAGCTCATTCCACACTCCCACCACTCTCTGCGTGAAGAAGCCCCCCCTAATATTCCCTTTAAACTTTTCTCCTTTCACCCTTAACCCATGCCCTCTGGTCTTTTTCTCCCCGAGCCTCAGCGGAAAAAGCCTGCTTGCATTCACTCTATCTATACCCATCAAAATCTTATACACCTCTATCAAATCTCCCCTCAATCTTCTACGCTCCAGGGAATAAAGTCCCAACCTATTCAATCTCTCTCTGTAACTCAGCTTCTCAAGTCCCGGCAACATCCTTGTGAACCTTCTCTGCACTCTTTCAACCTTATTTACATCCTTCCTGTAACTAGGTGACCAAAACTGTACACAATACTCCAAATTCGGCCTCACCAATGCCTTATATAACCTTAACATAACACTCCAACTTTTATACTCGATACTCCGATTTATAAAGGCCAATGTACCAAAGGCACTCTTTACGACCCTATCCACCTGTGACGTCACTTTTAGGGAATTCTGTACCTGTATTCCCAGATCCCTCTGTTCAACTGCACTCTTCAGAGTCCTACCATTTACCCTGTACGTTCTACTTTGGTTTGTCCTTCCAATGTGCAATATCTCACACTTGTCTGCGTTAAATTCCATTTGCCATTTTTCAGCCCATTTTTCTAGTTGGTCCAAATCCCTCTGCAAGCTTTGAAAACCTTCCTCACTGTCCATTACACCTCCAATCTTTGTATCATCAGCAAACTTGCTGATCCAATTTACCACATTATCATCCAGATCATTGATACAGATGACAAACAACAATGGACCCAACACCGATCCCTGCGGCACACCACGAGTCACAGGCCTCCACTCAGAGAAGCAATCCTCCACGACCACTCTGGCTTCTTCCATTGAGCCAGTGTCTTATCCAATTTACTACCTCCCCATGTATACCTAGCGACTGAACCTTCCTAACTAACCTCCCATGAGGGACCTTGTCAAAGGCCTTGCTGAAATCCAGGTAGACAACATCCACCGCCTTCCCTTCATCCACTTTCCTGGTAACCTCCTCGAAAAACTCAAATAGATTGGTCAAACATGCACAAAGCCATGTTGACTCTCTCTAATAAGTCCCTGTCTATCCAAATATTTGTAGATCCTATCCCTTATCGCACCTTCCAATAACTTGCCCACCACCGACGCCAAACTTACTGGCCTATAATTTCCCGGATTTCTTCCAGAACCTTTTTTAAACAACGGAACAACATGAGCCACCCTCCAATCATCCGGCACCTCCCCCGTGAATACTGACATTTTAAATATGTCTGCCAGGGCCCCTGCAAGTTCAACACTAGCTTCCCTCAAGGTCCGTGGGAATACCCTGTCCGGTCCTGGGGATGTATCCACTCTGATTTGCCTCAAGGCAGCGAGCACCTCCTCCCCTTTAATCTGTAAAGGTTCCATGACCTCCCTACCTGTTTGCCCTATTTCTGTAGACTCCATGGCCGTTTCTTCAGTAAATACGGATGCAAAAAAACCATTTAGGATCTCCCCCATCTCTTTTGGTTCCATACACAGTCTACCACTCTGGTCTTCAAGAGGACCAATTTTATCCCTCACTATCCTTTTGCTCCTAACATACCTATAGAAGCTCTTTGAATTTTCCTTCACTCTGTCTGCCAAAGCAACCTCATGTCTTTTAGCCCTCCTGATTTCCCTCTTAAGTAGCTTCTTGCACTTTTTATACTCCTCGAGCATCTGATGTGTTCCTTGCTGCCTGTACATTTCATACAACTCTCTCTTCCTCTTAACCAGTGTTACAATCTCGCTCGAGAACCAAGGTTCCTTATTCCTATTTACTTTGCCTTTAATCCTGACAGGAACATACAAACTCTGCACTCTCAAAATTTCTCCTTTGAAGGCCTCCCACTTTCCATTTACATCCTTACCAGAGAACAGCCTGTGCCAATCCACACTTCCCAGATCCCTTCTCATTTCATCAAATTTGGCCTTTTTCCAGTTCAGAACTTCAACCCGAGAACCAGATCTATCCTTATCCACGATCAGGTTGAAACTAATGGCATTATGATCACTGGATCCAAAGTGTTCCCTCACACTCACATCCATCACCTGCCCTAACTCATTTCCCAATAGGAGATCCAATATCGCATCCTCTCTAGTTGGCACCTCTATAAACTGATGTAGAAAATTCTCCTGAACACATTTTACAAACTCTACCCCGTCTAAACCTTTAACAGTATGCGAGTCCCAATCTATATGTGGAAAGTTAAAATCCCCTACTATCACAACTTTGTGTTTCTTGCAGTTGTCAGCTATCTCTCCGCTGATTTGCTCCTCCAATTCTCGCTGACTATTGGGTGGTCTATAATACAACCCCATTAATGTGGTCATACCTTTCTTGTTTCTCAGCTCCACCCATAGGGCCGCTGTAGACAAGCTCCCTAATCTATCCTGCCTGAGTACCGCTGTAACATTTTCCCTGACCAACAATGCCACCCCCCCACTTTTTATCCCTCTGCCTCTATCCCGCCTGAAACATTGGAACCCTGGAACATTGAGCTGCCAGTCCTGCCCCTCCTGTAGCCAAGTTTCATTAATGGCTATAATGTCATATTTCCATGTGTCTATCCACGCCTTCAGCTCATCTGCCTTCCCCACAATACTCCTGGCATCGAAATAGAAACACCTCAAAAGATTATTTCCACCACACTCTACCCTTCCATTTGTGATTTTGCTTGAACTAACCTGTCTTTTTACCCCTGCTCCACTATCTGCTCTGGCACTCTGGTTCCCATCCCCTTGCAAATCTAGTTCAAACGCTCGCCAATAACACTAGCAAATCTCCCTGCAAGTATATTGGTCCCCTTGTAGTTTAGGTGTAACCCGTCTCTCTTGTACAGGTCCCACCTGCCCCAGAAGAGGTCCCAATGATCCAAGAATTGGAAACCCTGCACCAGTTCCTCAGCCACGTGTTCATCCGCCCAAGCATCCTACTCCTGCCCTCACTGGCATGTGGCTCAGGTAGCAATCCTGAGATTACTACCCTCGGGGTTCTGCTTTTTAACTTCCTTCCAAGCTCTTTGTACTCACCCTTTAGGACCTCCTCACTCTTCCTTCCCATGTCATTGGTACCGATGTGTACCACGACATCTGGCTGATCACCTTCCCACTTTAGAACGCTGTGCACGCGATCAGAGACATCGCTGACCTTGGCACCTGGGAGGCAACAAACCATGCGGGAGTCTCTGTCCCGACCACAGAACCTCCTGTCCGTACCTCTGACCGTTGAGTCCCCTATCACTACTGCTCTCCTCTTCTTCATCCCACCCTTTTGCGCTGTAGAACCAGACTCAGTATCAGAGTTCCGGCTGTCGCAGCTTGTCCCAGGTAAAGCATCTCCCACAACAGTATCCAATTCAGTATACCTGTTGTGGAGGGGTATGGCCACAGGGGAACCCTGCTCTGCCTGTCCTTTCACACTGCTATTTCCTCTCACAGTAACCCAATTTCCTGTGCTCTGCTGCTTAGGTGTAACTATCTCCCTAAAGCTACTGTCTATATACTTCTCATGCTCCCGAATTAGATGGAGGTCATCAAGCTCCTTCTCCAGTTCCCTAACACGCTTTGCTAGCAGCTACAGCTGAATGCATCTTTTGCAGGTGCTGTCGTCAGGGATACCGGAGGTCTCCCTGATCTCCCACATCCTGCAAGAGGAGCATTCCAACATCTTGCCTGGCATTTTTTAAACTCTGGGGAAATACAGGAATAAACTTTCTGAAAAAGAAAAAAAAACCGACTTTCGCCTCTGCCTGTTCTTGCTGAAGCCTGTTTTGAGCCAAAGCCCTTCAGCTCTCACTCTGCTGCCCGCTAACGACGCTGCCCGCGCAAAGGTGCGGCCTACTTTTAAACCCTCCAAAAGCTTCCCAGGCTGCTGCTGGGCCTACTTCCTGTTTTGAAAAAAAACCTCCGATTTTTTTCACAATTTTAACTGAAAAAATAAATAAATATAATGCACAAACAAGCTCCCTTACCCTCGGCCTGCTCCTGTGGAACAATCCTCCAATAGGAGGAGGGGAGGTGATTGCAGATGTTAAATCTCTCATTTAAAGAGAAGTGGAGAGTGATATTCTGATAACTACAGGCCAGTCAGATTGACGGTAGTGATGGAGAAAACTACAGGCCCAAAATTAATTCTCACTCAGATAAGTGAGTCAGTGAATTTTTAAAAATTAAACTCTGCTAGGCTAATCTGATTGTATCCTTGAAAATAACAAGGATAATTGATGAAGATAATGTTTAATGTTGTACATGTAGATTTTCAGTTGGCATTTAGTATCAGATAACAGAATTGTTTGGAAAATAAAAGCACGTAGTACAAAGAACAATACAGCACAGGAACAGGCCCTTCGGCCCACCAAGTCTGTGCCGATTCCTAATCCTTATTTATATCCACTACTTATTGCCCATACATGGTTTCTATCCTTCTGTTTGCCCCTGTTCGTGTGTCTATCAAGGTGCGCCTTGAACATTGCTAACGTGCCTGATTCCACCATCTCCACAGGCAGTGCATTCCAGGCACCCACCACCCTCTGTGTGAAAAGCTTTCCCTGCACATCTCCCCTAAACTTACCACCTCTTACCTTGAACCTGTGCCCTCTTGTAGTTGAACTTTCCACCCTGGGAAAAAGCGTCTGACTATTGATAGCATGGTGGCAACTTGGGTATATAGTTTGGGCAATTACAAAGAACAATACAGCACAGGAACAGGCCCTTCGGCCCTCCAAGCCTGCGCCACTCATGTGCCCACTAGACCATTCTTTTGTATCCCTTATTCCCAGTCTGTTCATGTGGTTATCTCGATAAGTCTTAAACGATCCCAGCGTGTCCGCCTCAATCACCTTGCTTCGCAGCGCATTCCAGGGCCCCACCACCCTCTGTGTAAAATACGTCCCCCTGACATCTGTGTTGAACCTTGCCCCCCTCACCTTGAACCCGTGACCCCTTGTGTTCGTCACCTCCGACCTAGGAAAAAGCTTCCCACTGTTCACTCTATCTGTGCCCTTCATAATTTTATACACCTCTATTAGGTCGCCCCTCATCCTCCGTCTTTCCACGGAGAACAACCTCAGTTTACCCAATCTCTCCTCATAGCTAAGACCCTCCATACCAGGCAACATCCTGGTAAACCTTTTCTGTACTCTCGCCAAAGCCTCCACGTCCTTCTGGTAGTGTGGCGACCAGAACTGGACGCAGGATTCCAAATGTGGCCTAACCATCGTTCTATACAGCTGCAACATCATATGCCAACGTTTATATTCTATGCCCCGTCCAATAAAGGCAAGCATGCCATATGCCTTATTCACCACCCTCTCCACCTGTGCTGCCACCTTTAAGGATCTGTGGACTTGTACACCCAGGTCCCTCTGTGTCTATACTCCTGATGGTTCTGCCATTTATTGTGTAGCTCCCCCTTACATTAGATCTACCGAAATGCATCACTTCACATTTATCTGGATTAAATTCCATCTGCCATTTCTGCGCCCAATGTTCCAGCCTATCTATATCCTGCTGTATTCTCTGACAATGTTCATCACTATCCGCAACTCCAGCAATCTTTGTGTCGTCCGCAAACTTACTGATCACACCAGCTACATCTTCCTCCAAATCATTTATATATATCACAAACAGCAGAGGTCCCAGTACAGAGCCCTGCGGAACACCACTAGTCACAGACCTCCAACTAGAAAAAGACCCCTCCACCGCTACCCTCTGTCTTCTATGGCTAAGCCAGTTCTCCACCCATCTAGCTAGCTCACATTTTATCCCGAGAGATTTAATTTTTTGCACCAGCCTGCCATGAGGGACCTTGTCAAACGCTTTACTAAAGTCTATATAGACTACATCCACGGCCCTTGCCTCGTCAATCGTTTTTGTCGTCACCTCAAAAAAACTCAACCAAATTTGTGAGGCATGACCTCCCTCGGACAAAACCAGGCTGTCTATCGCTAATGAGATTATTCAGTTCTAAATGCGCATATATCCTATCTCTAAGAATTTTCTCCAACAACTTCCCTACCATGGACATCAAGCTCACCGGCCTATAATTACCCGGGTTATCCTTCCTACCCTTAAATAACGGGACCACATTTGCTATCCTCCAATCCTCTGGGACCTCACCTGTGTCCAGTGAAGAGACAAAGATTTCTGTTAGAGGCCCAGCAATTTCATCTCTTGCCTCCCTGAGGAGTCTAGGATAGATGCCATCTGGCCCTGGGGATTTGTCTGTCTTAATGTTTCCTAAAAAACCTAACACTTCCTCCCTTGTACTTGAGATTTTTTGTAACGGGTCAACACATCTGAGACAATACCAGTCAACATGTCCCTCTCCTTTTTGAATACTGATGCAAAGTATTCATTTAGGATCTCTCCTACTTTCGTTCTAAGCATAATTCCCCTCCTTTGTCCCTGAGAGGTCCGATTCTTTCCCTAACAACCCTCTTGTTCCTAAAGTATGTATAAAATGCCTTAGGATTCTCCTTAATCCTGTCTGCATGGTGGCAACTTTTTGCCCTTCTAACTCCCTGTTTGAGTTCTTTTCTACTTTCTCTGTATTCCTCCAGTGCTCCATCTGTTTTTAGCTGCCTGGACCTCATGTATGCCTCTTTTTTCTTTTTGATTAGACCCACAATTTCACTGGTTATCCACGGCTCTCGAATCCTACCTTTCCTATCCTTCCTCTTTACAGGCACATGCCTGTCCTGCAGTCCTATCAACTGCTCCTTAAAAGACTCCCACATGCCAGATGTGCATTTACCCTCGAACAGCCTCTCCCAATCAACAGCCACCAAATCCTGCCTAATCCAGCTGTAGTTAGCCTTCCCCCAATTCAGCACCTTACCCATAGGACAACACTCATCTTTTTCCATTACTATCCTAAAGTTTACAGAATTGTGGTCACTATTTGCCACATGTTCCCCTACTGCAACTTTGATGACCTGACCGGGCTCATTCCCCAGTACTAGGTCCAATATAGCCCCCTCTCTAGTTGGACTGTCAACATATTGTTCCAAAGAAACTTCCTGTATGCATTTTATAAATTCGTCCCCGTCCAGGCCCCCAGCCCTTAGCGATTTCCAGTCTATGTGAGGGAAATTAAAGTCCCCCACTACAACAACCCTATTTTTTCTGCACCTGTCCAGAATCTCCTTACATATCCGTTCCTCAATTTCCCATGGGCTGTTGGGAGGCCTGTAGTATATCCCCAGCATAGTGACTGCGCCCTTCCTGTTTCTGAGCTCCCCCCACAGTGACTCGTTACCTGACCCTTCCATATTGTCCACCGTCTGTACTGCTGTAATATGCTCCCTAACCAGCATTGCTACTCCCCCACCTCTCCTCTGTCTCGCCTAAAACACTTATACCCCGGAATATTCAGCTGCCAGTCCTGTCCTTTTAACCAAGTCTCCGTCACTGCAACCACATCCAAGTTCCGCGCAAGCATTAAGACTCTAAGCTCGTCTGTCTTGCCCGTGACGCTCCTTGCATTGAAGCAGATGCACTCCAGACCTCCAGGCCCACTGAGGTCACCCTCCCCCAGAATGCTCTTCCTCTTAGACAGCCTTGTCTTGGCCCCCACCTCGTCCCCAGCCTCTGTGCTTATTGACCTATTGTTCTGATCCCCACTCCCCTGCCACATTAGTTTAAACCCACCCGAACCACACTAGCAAAACTCCCAGCTAGGATATTCGTGCCCCTCCAGTTTAGGTGCAACCCGTCCTTCTTGTACAGGTGCCATCCTCTCTTGAAGACTTCCCAGTGATCCACGAATTTGAAACCCTCCCTCCTGCACCAGTCCTTTAGCCACGCGTTCAGCTGTACAATCTCCCTGTTCCGAGCCTCACTAGCTTGTGGCACTGGGAGTAGTCCAGAGATCGCTACCCTAGAGGCCCTGCTTTTCAGCCGACAACCCAACTCCCTGAATTGCTCTCTCAGGACCTCCCTGCTCTTTCTGCCTACGTCATTTGCACCAATGTGGACAATGACGTCTGTTTGGTTACCCGCCCCTTTTAGTTTGCTTCCTACCCGCTCAGAGACACCCAGGACCCCGGCACCAGGGAGGCAGACTACCATCCTGGAGTCCCGTTCACGCCCACAGAACAGCCTGTCTGTGCCTCTAACCATTTCATCCTCCTCCACTATTGCTCTCCTGGTTCCCCTCTTTCCCTTCTGAGCCACAGAGCCCGATTCCGTGCCAGTGACCTGGTCACTGTGGCTTATCCCTGGAGGGTAATCTTTCCCCCCCCCCCCACCCCCCACAGTATCCAAAACGGTATACTTATTTTGGAGGGGGACAACCACAGGGGATCCCATCACTGACTGCTCTCTCCCCTCCTCGCTCCTGTCTGACACCCATCCCTTACTGTTAAGGGGGACAACCACCAGGGTACTCTCTGGTACGTGAACTTTACCCTTCTTAACCGTGACCCACGTGCCTTCCTCCCGTGTCCCTGATGTGACGACCTGCCTGTAACTTCTATCTATTAACTTCTCATTTTCCCTGACTAGACTAAGATCACGAGCCGCAGCTCCAGTTCCCTAATGTGGTCTCTCAGGAGCTGCAGTTCGACGCACCTGGCGCAGATATGGACTTCCGGGAGGCTAGGCGACTCCATGAACTCCCACATCTGACACTGACAGCAAAAAAGTGGCCTCCCACTCATAATTACCCCTTTCTTTAAATTATTGGATGAACGAAGAGCAGAAACCTACCCTGCCTCTGCCTGTTTACGCCGAAGCCCGTTGAGCCAAAGCCCTTTAGCTCTCACTCTGCTCCCTGCTCACTCCGCTGCCTGCTGGATAGTGCGGCCTGCTTTTAAACCTCCCGCGCGCTTAAAAAAAAAAAAAATTTTCTTCCCAGGTCACCCCGCAGTCGGCCTACTTCTGTTTTCCCCTTAAAACTACTAGACTAAGAAACCCCTCGAAAAAGTAAGTAAAGTAATTAGATAATTAGATAAGGGATTGGTGATGGAGAGCAGTGGTGAATGGATATTTTTGTGACTGGGAACAAGTATGCAGTGTGGTCCCCCAAGAGTCCGTATTAGGACCATTGCTTTGCTTATTGAATAGATCTAGATGTGGGTATAGAAGGTACAGGAGGGCATGGAGAAATTGGTGAAATAGGCAGCACGTGCAGCCTTGTATATCATTAGAAAGATATTGATTAAATGAATGGACAGAACTGTGGTAAATAGATTTCAATGCAAGGTCAACTACTTTGGACTTAATTGATGGAGCAGGGTATCTCTAAATGGTGGAAAATTGGCAATGTTGGAGATCAAAAGGAATTTGGGAGTCAAGGTTCACAGATCATTAAAATGTCAAGAAAAAAACAGTAAATACTCAAGGGAATAGAAGGCTGGAATACATGTGGGTAGAAATCAGGCTACAGACACGTTTACTGTGTAGTTCTGAGCACCACTCTTTGGGAAGGATATATTGGTCTCGTAAGGGGTGGCAGCCTAAACGTGACTAAATTATGGTTGGACTCCAAGGGTTAAATTACGATGAGTAATCTCACAAACCATGATTGGATTTCTTGGAATTTAGAAGATTAAAGGAGTGATTTGATCAAAGTTTTCAAGATATTAAGAGGAACAGATAGATCATTTCACTGGTTGGAGGGGCACGTGGTCTAAAAATTAGATGGTAGTCATGATGTGGAGATGCCGGCGTTGGACTGGGGTAAACACAGTAAGAAGTCTCACAACACCAGGTTAAAGTCCAACAGGTTTATTTGGTAGCAAATACCATAAGCATTCGGAGCGCTGCTCCTTCATCAGATGGAGTGGAAATGTGCTCTCAAACAGTGCAAACAGACACAGAAATCAAGTTGCAGAATACTAATTAGAATGCGAATCCCTACAGCCAGCCAGGTCTTAAAGTTACAGACAATGTGGGTGGAGGGAGCATTCAACACAGGTCAAAGAGATGTGTATTGTCTCCAGACAGAACAGCGAGTGAGATTCTGCAAGTCCAGGGGGCAAGCTGTGGGGGTTACTGATAATGTGACATAAACCCAACATCCTGGTTTAGGCCGTCCTCATGTGTGTGGAACTTGGCTATCAGTTTCTGCTCAGCGACTCTGCGCTGTCGTGTGTCGTGAAGGCCGCCTTGGAGAACGCTCACCTGAACATCAGAGGCTGAATGCCCGTGACTGCTGAAGTGCTCCCCCATAGGAAGAGAACAGTCTTGCCTGGTGATTGTTGAGCGGTGTTCATTCATCCGTTGTCGTAGCATCTGCATGGTTTCCCCAATGTACCATGCCTCGGGACATCCTTTCCTGCAGCGTATCAGGTAGACAACGTTGGCCGAGTTGCAAGAGTAGGTACCGTGTACCTGGTAGATGGTGTTCTCACGTGAGATGATGGCATCCGTGTCGATGATCCGGCACGTCTTGCAGAGGTTGCTGTGGCAGGGTTGTGTGGTGTCGTGGTCACTGTTCTCCTGAAGGCTGGGTAGTTTGCTGCGGACAATGGTCTGTTTGAGGTTGCGTGGTTGTTTGAAGGCAAGAAGTGGGGGTGTGGGGATGGCCTTGGCGAGACAAGTCCCCTACAGACAAGCCCTCCGAATACACATGATCTGCTTGGATGAGGAGGATCGCAACAGACACCTCCAGACGCTGAAAGATGCCCTCATAAGAACAGGATATGGCGCTCGACTCATCGATCAACAGTTCCGACGCGCCACAGCGAAAAACTGCACCGACCTCCTCAGAACACAAACACGGTGGACAGAGTACCCTACGTCGTCCAGTACTTCCCCGGAGCGGAGAAGCGACGGCATCTCCTCCGGAGCCTTCAACATGTCATTGATGAAGATGAACATCTCGCCAAGGCCATCCCCACACCCCCACTTCTTGCCTTCAAACAACCACACAACCTCAAACAGACCATTGTCCACAGCAAACTACCCAGCCTTCAGGAGAACAGTGACCACGACACCACACAACCCTGCCACAGCAACCTCTGCAAGATGTGCCAGATCATCGACACTGATGCCATCCTCTCACGTGAGAACACCATCTACCAGGTACACGGTACCTACTCTTGCAACTTGGCCAACGTTGTCTACCTGATACGCTGCAGGAAAGGATGTCCCGAGGCATGGTACATTGGGGAAACCATGCAGACGCTACGACAACGGATGAATGAACACCGCTCGACAATCACCAGGCAAGACTGTTCTCTTCCTGTGGGGGAGCACTTCAGCAGTCATGGGCATTCAGCCTCTGATGTTCAAGTGAGCGTTCTCCAAGGCGGCCTTCACGACACACGACAGCGCAGAGTCGCTGAGCAGAAACTGATAGCCAAGTTCCGCGCACATGAGGACGGCCTAAACCAGGATGTTGGATTTATGTCACATTATCAGTAACCCCCACAGCTTGCCCCCTGGACTTGCAGAATCTCACTAGCTGTTCTGTCTGGAGACAATACACATCTCTTTAACCTGTGCTTAATGCTCCCTCCACCCACATTGTCTGTACCTTTAAGACCTGGCTGGCTGTAGGGATTCGCATTCTAATTAGTATTCTGTAACTTGATTTCTGTGTCTGTGCACTGTTTGAGAGCACATTTCCACTCCATCTGACGAAGGAGCAGCGCTCCAAAAGCTTATGGTATTTGCTACCAAATAAACCTGTTGGACTTTAACCTGGTGTTGTGAGACTTCTTACTAAAAATTAGAACCAGTTCTTTCAGGGGTAAAATCAGGAAAGACACACAAAGGGTGGGCGAAGTTTGGAACTCTCATCTGCAAATGGCACTTGATGCCAGCTCAACTGTTAATTTTAAAACCAAAATTGACAGATTTTTGCCAGCCAAAAGTATAAAGGCATATGGGACAAAGGTGGAAATATTAGATTAGATCATTGGTCAATCATGAACTTATTGAATGGTAGAACAGGCTCTAGGGGCTAAAAAAGTAGGCCTTTTGCCGCAGGGGGAGTGCTGCATTAACTGCAGCCTTTCAGATAAGATATTAATAGAGAACTTGTCTGTTCCAGTGGGTATTAAATAGACTACAACAATATTCAAAGCCAAACTGAAAGTTCTGGTATCCTGGACACATTCTGCATTGAATATCAGCAAAAAAAACCAATGGTCTTATCCTGGCTTTGACAAAGCTTGTCTTGTGGTTGCTGTCACTTGGCTAAACTTCCATTAATGGCGGTGGTGTGTTCCTATCACAGTCATATCTTAGTCCCTCCTCCTGCGAAAGCTTCAGCCTATTCCATCTCTCACACCCCTCCTTTAAAATTCTCAATGTGCAGCAATCCTGCAAACCCCACTGCAAGTTTCTCCTTGCACTATTCCTCCCTTAGACTCTGAACTACTTCAAGTTCAGCAATTTGACTTTCCATCCCAGCTCCCCTTGTCTCCTTTCTGAATTGACTGTCCTTCTGCTCTTCCCAAACCTATTCCTCTCCTATTATTACCTTTTAAAATACTTCCCCAGTTCAGCTTTGGGTCCTCGCTGTCCACGGGGATAGTGCCAGAGGACTGGAGAGTGGCGAATGTTGTTCCTCTGTTTAAGAAAGGGAATAGAAATGACCCTGGTAATTATAGACCAGTTAGTCTTACTTTGGTGGTTGGTAAGTTGATGGAAAAGGTCCTTAGGGATGGGATTTACGACCATTTAGAAAGATGCGGATTAATCCGGGATAGACAGCACGGATTCGTGAAGGGCAAGTCGTGCCTCACAAATTTGATTGAATTTTTTGACGAGGTAACTAAGTGTGTTGATGAAGGTAGGGCAGTTGATGTCATATACACGGATTTTAGTAAGGCGTTTGATAAGGTCCCCCATGGTCGGCTTATGATGAAAGTGAAGAGGTGCGGGATAGAGGGAAAGTTGGCCGAGTGGATAGGTAACTGGCTGTCTGATCGAAGACAGGGTGGTGGTGGATGGAAATTTTCGGATTGGAGGCAGGTTGCTAGCGGAGTGCCACAGGGATCAGTGCTTGGTCCTCTGCTCTTTGTGATTTTTATTAATGACTTAGAGGAGGGGGCTGAAGGGTGGATCAGTAAATTTGCTGATGACACCAAGATTGGTTGAGTAGTGGATGAGGTGGAGGGCTGTTGTAGGCTGCAAAGAGACATAGATAGGATGCAAAGCTGGGCTGAAAAATGGCAAATGGAGTTTAACCCTGATAAATGTGAGGTGATTCATTTTGGTAGGACTAATTTAAATGTGGATTACAGGGTCAAAGGTAGGGTTCTGAAGACTGTGGAGGAACAGAGAGATCTTGGGGTCCATATCCACAGATCTCTAAAGGTTGCCACTCAAGTGGATAGAGCTGTGAAGAAGGCCTATAGTGTGTTAGCTTTTATTAACAGGGGGTTGGAGTTTAAGAGCCGTGGGGTTATGCTGCAACTGTACAGGACCTTGGTGAGACCACATTTGGAATATTGTGTGCAGTTCTGGTCACCTCACTATAAGAAGGATGTGGAAACGCTGGAAAGAGTGCAGAGGAGATTTACCAGGATGCTGCCTGGTTTGGAGGGTAGGTCTTATGAGGAAAGGTTGAGGGAGCTTGGGCTGTTCTCTCTGGAGCGGAGGAGGCTGAGGGGAGACTTAAGAGGTTTATAAAATGATGAAGGGGTAGATAGAGTGAACGTTCAAAGACTATTTCCTCGGGTGGATGGAGCTATTACAAGGGGGCATAACTATAGGGTTCGTGGTGGGAGATACAGGAAGGATATCAGAGGTAGGTTCTTTACGCAGAGAGTGGTTGGGGTGTGGAATGGACTGCCTGCAGTGATAGTGGAGTCAGACACTTTAGGAACATTTAAGCGGTTATTGGATAGGCACATGGAGCACACCAGGATGATAGGGAGTGGGATAGCTTGATCTTGGTTTCAGATAAAGCTCGGCACAACATCGTGGGCTGAAGGGCCTGTTCTGTGCTGTACTGTTCTATGTTCTAGCTCCGCTCCTTTGGAATTCTCACCATGGCTCCGGTTCTCGTCCTCATTCCTTTATATTTTTTATATTTTTTCTTCTCTAAAGCACTGTGGGTCTTTTTCTACATTAAAGATTATTATACGTGCAAGTTTCTCAGATATTTGAGATATTTAAGAGTTGTGATTAGTCAATCTAAAGATTCAAGTCTGACTCTTGCTAAGCACTGACAGATTGAGGGCAGATTTTCCTCCGATATTCTTGCTCCTCTCTCCAGTTGGTTACTGGAATCCATTTATAAAAAGTTATAGCTTTCAAACTGGATGAGAGTCCTGTGCTGTGGAATGGATTGTATTCAAATATCTATCAGCTGTTAGAGTGGCCTAGTTCTATAAGTTTATAATAATGAATGCAAGTAAGTAGCTAACAGACCTTTTGTACACTAATTTTTTCAACTCCTTTCAGTGATTCTGAATGCATATTGTCTTCCTTCTTGCTAGTTTTTACGGCACTGGCCTGATAGCAGGGCATGGATTCACCAGTCCCGAAAGGACACCTGGGCTTTTCGTTCTGTTTGATGAGCGATGTTTTGGCTTCATCTGGCTGGATCTGAAATCCTTCAGCTTGTACAGCAGGATTGAAGACTCGCTGAGAAGTGCTCAGGCTCCTTTCAAAGAAGCTTTTGAATTGATGCTCAAGAGCATGCAATCATGGACATCCTGACTAATGTCAGCTCTCAGGGAATGAAATGTTGCACCTCTGAGCAATCACAGCTGTGTAAAGCAGTCCCTCCCCATGTCCACTAAAGCATGCACTTTGGAAAGAAAGACTGGTGTTTGAAATTGCCAGAACCACATACCGCCGCCTCCTCCACCTTAACCCCACCCCCTCTCACCTGAGCTACTACCCGACGGTAATATTGCTGCAATGGTTTCGTAATAAAAGTTTCTTTCAGAGCTACCTTGTCGACAGAGTAGAGAGCAAAACTTGTCTGGGAGTGCAGAGACCCTCCCAATGCTTGCTTGTGCATTAACAACAAAGGTGCAATGAATGATGATCGAATGAAGCTTTGACTGTGCTATTTGCTGAGTAACTTCTGTTGGTTCAGTGAGAGTTTTGGAGGGGCTTTGTCTTTTAATTTTGTGACAAATTGTTGAACAAATTTCCTTTTGTATTGCTGAAGAAAGAGACATTCTGTCTAAGCTTTTTGTCATGTGTAAGATGAGAAGTTTAGACAGCACGTCTTTCTTTTCCAGCAATACCTCAAGTTCTCTACTACCAAATGACTACATTTATTTTTATTGTGTTTGGAGAGGCACAGAATGAGGAGGAAATGATGACTTTTGTATTTGATGTCACAGAAACTCGATTATACCTGGGCCGGGTGTTTCTCTCAGACCTCATCACACTCCACCTCTCTCAACTTGTCAATGGAGACATACTGACGTTATACCAGGAATTAAAGTATAATTTAAATTTTAGTTTATACAGTTATGCTGAAAAGATTTTAATATTTATGTTAAAATTTATATAGGAGAAATTTTCAGTTTAATGTTTTTGTTTGAAAATAATTATTTAAGTTTTGTTATCTAAAATCTAATTAAAGAAACTTTTGGAAATGGTGTTAATGGTTCCTGCCTACACTGAGGACAGCCTCCATTGGGAACTCAATCCCAGCTTCGAATCGACCTGCATCTCACCTTTAGGTCAGTGGGAATTCTGCTGTGAATAACGTGCTTCCTGACTCCCCATCCACAAAGCACATGTTAGACTTGTGATGGAGCATCTTAAATCTGTGCCCTCTGGTCCTCAATCTTTCAGCAATGAACATAAGAACATAAGAAATAGGAGCAGGAGTAGGCCATCTAGCCCCTCGAGTCTGCCCCGCCATTCAATAAGATCATGGCTGATCTGACGTGGATCAGTACCACTTACCCGCCTGATCCCCATAACCCTTAATTCCCTTACCGATCAGGAATCCATCCATCCGCGCTTTAAACATATTCAGCGAGGTAGCCTCCACCACCTCAGTGGGCAGAGAATTCCAGAGATTCACCACCCTCTGGGAGAAGAAGTTCCTCCTCAACTCTGTCTTAAACCGACCCCCCTTTATTTTGAGGCTGTGTCCTCTAGTTTTAACTTCCTTACTAAGTGGAAAGAATCTCTCCGCCTCCACCCTATCCAGCCCCCGCATTATCTTATAAGTCTCCATAAGATCCCCCCTCATCCTTCTAAACTCCAACGAGTACAAACCCAATCTCCTCAGCCTCTCCTCATAATCCAAACCCCTCATCTCCGGTATCAACCTGGTGAACCTTCTCTGCACTCCCTCCAATGCCAATATATCCTTCCTCATATAAGGGGACCAATACTGCACACAGTATTCCAGCTGCGGCCTCACCAATGCCCTGTACAGGTGCATCAAGACATCCCTGCTTTTATATTCTATCCCCCTCGCAATATAGGCCAACATCCCATTTGCCTTCTTGATCACCTGTTGTACCTGCAGACTGGGCTTTTGCGTCTCATGCACAAGGACCCCCAGGTCCCTTTGCACGGTAGCATGTTTTAATTTGTTTCCATTGAGATAGTAATCCCATTTGTTATTATTTCCTCCAAAGTGTATAACCTCGCATTTCTCAACGTTATACTCCATTTGCCATATCCTCGCCCACTCACTCAGCCTGTCCAAATCTCTCTGCAGATCTTCTCCGTCCTCCACACGATTCACTTTTCCACTTATCTTTGTGTCGTCTGCAAACTTCGTTGGGAACAGCTTCTCCCATTTTCCAGCACTTGCTCCCTACCCTTGTATGCTTTGGCGTTTCAAATGCTCGTCTAAATGCTCCTTGAATGTGAGGGTTTCTGTCTCCACCTGCCTTTCAGGCAACGAGTTCCAGATTCCCATCACCCTCTGGGGATTGAGAGGATTTCCTCAAATCCCCTCTAAATCTCCTGCCCCATTCCTTCAAATCAATGCTCCCTGGTTATTGACCCCTTGCTAAGGGGAAAGGTTTCTCTTTATCAAAGCTATTTATGTAGAACAAAGAACAAAACAGCACAGGAACAGGCCCTTCGGCCCTCCAAGCCCGTACCGCTCCCTGGTCCAAACTAGACCATTCTTTTGTATCCCTCCATTCCCACTCCGTTCATGTGGCTATCTAGATAAATCTTAAACGTTCCCAGTGTGCCTGCCTCCACCACCTTGCCTGGCAGCGCATTCCAGGCCCCCACCATCCTCTGTTTAAAATATGTCCTTCTAATATCCGTGTTAAACCCCCCGCCCCTGCCTCACCTTGAGCCTATGACCCCTCGTGAACGTCACTACCGACCTGGGAAAAAGCTTCCCACCGTTCACCCTATCTATGCCTTTCATAATTTTATACATCTCTATTAGGTCACCCCTCATCCTCCGTCTTTTCAGTGAGAACAACCCCAGTTTACCCAATCTCTCCTCATAACTAAGCCCCTCCATACCAGGCAACATCCTGGTAAACCTCCTCTGTACTCTCTCCAAAGCCTCCACGTCCTTCTGGTAGTGTGGCGACCAGAACTGGACGTAGTATTCCAAATGCGGCCGAACCAACGTTCTATACATCTGCAACATCAGACCCCAACTTTTATACTCTATGCCCCGTCCTATAAAGGCAAGCATGCCATATGCCGCCTTCACCACCACCTCCACCTGTGACGTCACCTTCAAGGATCTGTGGACTTGCACACCCAGGTCCCTCTGCGTATCTACACCCTTTATGGTTCTGCCATTTATTGTCTAGCTCCACCAAAATGCATCACTTCGCATTTATCAGGATTGAACTCCATCTGCCATTTCTTTGCCCAAATTTCCAGCCTATCTTAGAAATCTTAGAAACCCTACAGTGCAGAAAGAGGCCATTCGGCCCATCGAGTCTGCACCGACCACAATCCCACCCAGGCCCTACCCCCATATCCCTACATATTTACCCCCTAATCCCTCTAACCTGCGCATCCCAGGACACTAAGGGCAATTTTAGCTTGGCCAATCAACCTAACCCGCACATCTTTGGACTGTGGGAGGAAACCGGAGCACCCGGAGGAAACCCACGCAGACACGAGGAGAATGTGCAAACTCCACACAGACAGTGACCCAAGCCGGGAATCGAACCCAGGTCCCTGGAGCTGTGAAGCAGCAGTGCTAACCACTGTGCTACCGTGTCGCCCTATATCTATATCCATCTGTAGCCTCTGACAATGTTCCTCACTATCTGCAAGTCCAGCCAATTTCGTGTCGTCCGCAAACTTACTGATCACCCCAGTTACACCTTCTTCCAGATCGTTTATATAAATCACAAACAGCAGAGGTCCCAATACAGAGCCCTGCGGAACACCACTAGTCACAGGCCTCCAGCTAGAAAAAGACCCTTCCACTACCACCCTCTGTCTTCTGTGACCAAGCCAGTTCTCCACCCATCTAGCCACCTCCCCCTTTATCCCATGAGATCCAACCTTTTTCACCAACCTACCATGAGGGACTTTGTCAAACGCTTTACTAAAGTCCATATAGACGACATCCACGGCCCTTTCCTCAACCATTCTAGTCACTTCTTCAAAAAAACTCCAGGTTAGTGAGGCATGACCTCCCTCTCTCAAAACCATGCTGACTATCGTTAATGAGTTTATTCCTTTCTAAATGCGCATACATCCTATCTCTAAGAATCCTCTCCAACAACTTCCCTACCACGGACGTCAGGCTCACCGGCCTATAATTACCCGGGTTATCCTTCCTACCCTTCCTAAATAATGGGATCACATTAGCTATCCTCCAATCCTCTGGGACCTCGCCTGTGTCCAGTGATGAGACAAAGATTTGCGTCAGAGGCCCAGCGATTTCATCTCTTGTCTCCCTGTGCAGCCTTGGATAGATTCCATCAGGCCCTGGGGATTTGTCAGTCTTTATATTCTCTAAAAAACCTAACACTTCCTCCCTTGTAATGGAGATTTTCTCTAACGGTTCAACACTCCCCTCTGAGACACTCCCAGTCAACACATCCCTCTCCTCTGTGAATACCGACGCAAAGTATTCATTTAGGATCTCCCCTACTACTTTGGGCTCTGAGCATAATTCCCCACTTTTGTACCTGAGAGGTCTGATTTTTTCCCTGACAACCCTTTTGTTCCTAACGTATGAATAAAATGCCTTGGGATTCTCCTTAATCCTGTCTGCCAAGGACATTTCGTGACACCTTTTTGCCCTTCTAATTCCTCGTTTGAGTTCTTTCCTACTTTCTTTGTATTCCTCCAGAGCTCCCTCTGTTTTTAGCTGCCTGGACCTAATATACGCCTCTCTTTTCTTTTTGACCAGTCCCTCAATTTCCCTGGTTATCCACGGTTCTCGAATCCTACCCTTTTTTACAGGCACATGCCTGTCCTGCAGCCCTAACAACTGTTCCTTAAAAGACTCCCACATGCCAGATGTGGATTTATCCTCAAACAGCCTCTCCCAATCAACAGCTGCCAATTTCTGCCTAATCCCACTAAAGTTAGCCTTCCCCCAATCCAACACCTTACCCTTGGGACACCACTCATCCTTTTCCATCGCTATCCTAAAGCTAACAGAATTGTGGTCACTATTTGCCACATGTTCCCCTACTGAAACTTTGAAGACCTGACCGGGCACATTCCCCAGTACTAGATCCAGTATAGCCCCATCTCTAGTCGGGCTATCTACATATTGTTCCAAAGAACCTTCCTGTACGCATTTTATAAATTCCTCCCCATTCAGAGTCCCAGCTCTAAGCAATTTCCAGTCTATACCAGGGAAATTGAAGTCTCCCACTACAACAACCCTATTTTTCCTGCACCTATCCAGTATCTCCTGACATATCCGTTCTTCCACTTCCCTTGGGCTGTTCGGGGGCCTGTAGTATACCCCCAACATAGTGACTGCGCCCTTCCTGTTTCTGAGCTCCACCCACAGTGACTCGTTACACGACCCCTCTGAATTGTCCTCTGCACCGCTGTAATTTGCTCTCCAACTAATACTGCTACTCTCCTACCTCTTTTGGCTCCTCCTCTCTCGCCTAAAACACTTGTACCCCGGAATATTCAGCTGCCAGTCCTGTCCCTCCTTTAACCAAGTCTCTGTCACTGCAACCACATCCAAATTCCTCGTAAGCATTAAGGCCCTAAGTTCGTCTGTCTTACCTGCTACGCTCCTTGCATTGAAGTAGATGCATTCCAGACCTCCAGGCCCAGTGAGGTCATCCTCCCCCAGAGTGCTCTTCTTCTTTGCCAGCCTTGTCCTGGCCCCAAGCTCGTCCCCAGCCTCTACACTTGTAGACCTAATTTTTTGATCCCCACCCCCCTGCCATATTAGTTTAAACCCACCCGAACTGCACTAGCAAAACTCCCAGCCAGGATATTCGTGCCCTTCCAATTTAGTTGTGATCTGTCCTTCTTGTACAGGTGCCATCCTCTCTTGAAAACTTCCCAATGATCCATGAAAATGAAGTCCTCCCTCCTGGACCAGTCCTTTAGCCAAGCGTTCAATTGTACTAACTCCCTATTCCTAGCCTCACTGGCACGAGGCATTGGGAGCAGCCCAGAGATTGCCACCCTGGAGGCCCTACTTTTTAGCCTATTTCCCAACTCCCTGAATTGCTCTCGTAGGATCCCCCTGCTCTTCCTATCTACGTCATTTGCACCAATGTGTACAATGACATCCGTTTCTTTATCCTCCCCTTTTAATATGCCTCCTATCTGCTCGGAGACATCCATTACCCCAGCACCAGGTAGGCAGACTACCATCCTGGAGTCCTGTTCGCACCCACAGAATCGCCTATCCAATCCTCTAACCGACGCATCCCCCACCACTATTGCTCTCCTAATCCCTCTCTTTCCTTTCCGGGCCACAGAGCCTGACTGTGTGCCAGTGACCTGGTCACTGTGTCTTACCCCTGGAGAGTCATCCTCCTCCACACTATCCAAAACAATATACTTGTTTTGGAGGGGGACAACCACAGGTGACCCCTCCACTAATTGCTCACTAAGAGCCGAGCCCTTCCTGCTATGAGAGACAACCACTGGGATACTCTCTCGTACGTTACCCTTCTGACCTTTACTCCTCCTAACTGTGACCCACGTGTCTTCTCCCGATGCCCCGGTGTAACTAGTTCCCTATAACTCATGTCAATTATTCTCTCATTCTCCCTGACTAGACCAAGGTCAGCAATCTGCAGCTCCAGTTCCGTGACGCGGTCCCTCAGGAGCTGCAGTTCCACGCACCTGGCGCAAATGTGGTCCTCTGGGAGGCTAGGTGTTTCCAGGAACTCCCACATCCCACACCGGAAACAACAAACTGGCCTATCACTCCTCGTTACCCTTTTCCTTATAGGTTTGGATAAAAATAACTTACCGTGCTTCGCCCTTTCCGCCAAAGCCCTTATAGTTCACACCCTGCTTCCCCACTCACTCCGCTCCCGACGCTGCCCGCTGTATACTGCGGCCTCCCTTTTATACTTCGCGCGCTTAAATTTAAAAAACTACTAAAATGTCCGCCCACGTGACCCCGTGCCCGGTCTACTTCTGGTTTAAACGTAAACTTTTAAATCACTACAACCCTGCGAAAAAATAAATAATTAAAGTCGCTCCCTTACCCTTTTTACTGCATCCACCAAACACTCCTCTCTCCCTTGCTCCGGATGAACAATGAAAGCCCTCCCCCCAGGTCCCTCATAATTTTGTACGCCTCGATCATGTCACCCCTCAACCTTACAAAGAACGAAGAACATGGAATCCAGGGAGAGCTGGCAAATTGGATATACAATTGGCTCGATGGTAGGAAGCAGAGAGTAATGGTGGAAGGATGCTTGGCGGACTGGAGGCCTGTGACTAGTGTGCCTCAAGGGTCAGTGCTGGGCCTATGACTGTTTGTTATCTATGACAACGATTTGGATGAGAATGTACAAGGCATGATCAGTAAGTTTGCAGATGAGACTAAAATAGGTGGTATTGTAGACAGTGAGGAAGGTTATCAAAAATTGCAGCAGCATCTTAATCAGCTGGGGAAGTGAGCCGAGAATTGGCAAATGGAGTTCAATACAGATAAGTGCGAAGTGTTGCATTTTAGAAAGTCAAATCAAGGTAGAACTTTCTCGCTGAATGGTAGGACCTTAGGGTGTATTGTGTAACAGAGAGACCTTGGAGTTCAGGTGCACGGCTCTCTAAAGGTGGAGTCATGGTAGATAGGGCAGTGAATCATAGAATCCTACAGTACAGAAGGAGGCCATTCGGCCCATCGAGTCTGCACCGACCACAATCCCATCCAGGCTCTATCCCCACAACCCCATGCATTTACCCTAGCTAGCCCCCTGATACTAAGGGGCAATTTAGAATAGCCAATCCACCTAAACCGCGCACACATCTTTGGACTGTGAGAGGAAACCAGAGACATGGGGAGAATGTGCAAACTCCACACAGACAGAAGAAGGCATTTGGCATGCTGGCCTTCATCAGTCAGGGCATTGAGTATTGAAGTTGGGAAGTTATGTTGCAGTTCTACAGGACGTTGGTGAGGTTGCACCTGGAGTATTGTGTTCAGTTTTGGTTGCCTTGCTATAGGAAAGATGTTATTAAACTGGAGAGAGTGCGGAAGAGAGTTACAAGGATGTTGCCAGGACTCGAGGGACTGAGTTATGGGGAGAGATTGGACAGGCTAGGACTTTTTTCTTTGGAGCGTAGGAGACTGAGGGGTCTTATTGAGGTGTGTATAAGATCATGAGGAGCAAAAATAGGGCGAATGCACTCAGTCTTTTTCCCAGGATTGGGAAATCGAGAACTAGAGGGCACAGGTTTAAGTTAAGAGGGTAAAGAATTAATGGGAACCTGAGGAGCAACTTTTTTTACACAGGGTGGCACGTATGTGGAATGAGCTGCCAGAGGAAGTGGTTGAGGCAGGGACATTGACAACATTTAAAAGACATTTGGACACATGCATGGATAGGAAAGGCTTAGAGAGATATGGGCCAAATGCAGGCAGCTTAGATGGGTATTTTGGTCAGCATGGACCCGTTTGGCCAAAGGACTTGTCTCCTTGCCATTGATTCCATAACAGTACAGCACAGGAAGAGGCCTTTCCACCCATCAAGTCTACGCCAGTCACGTTGTCCTATCTAGACAAAACGCTTATATCCCTCTATTCTCCATCTGTTCATGTGTCTATCCAGATAAGTCTTAAATGTCACTAACGTGTCTGCCTCAACCACCTCACTTGGCAGTGCATTCCAGGCCCCCACCATTCTGCAAAAAAAAAACTTCCCCTGCACATCTGCACTGAACCTTTCCCCCCTTATCTTGAACTTGTGCCCCCTTGTAATTGTCATTTCTGCCGTGGGAAAAAGCTTCCAACTGTTCATCCTATCCATACCCTTCATAATTTTATAAACTTCTATCAAGTCACCCCTCAGCCTCCGTCTTTCCAGCGAGAACAATCCTGGTTTATTTAATCTCTCCGCATGACTAATCCCCTCCATACCAGGCAACAACCTGGTAAACCTTTTCCATACTCTTTCCAAAGCCTCCACATCCAGAAGGATGTGGTAGTGTGGACACAGTATTCCAAATGTGGCCTAACTAATATTTTATACAACTGTAACATAATTTGTCAACTTTTATACACAATGCCCCATCCGATGAAAGCAAACATGCCATATGCTTTCTTCACCATCATTTCCGCCTGCGCTGCCACTGTTAAGGCTCTGTGGACCTGTGCTCCCTGTTCTGTGTGTCGATGCTCCTGATGGTTCTGCCGTTTATTTTATAGCTCCCATCCGAATTGGATCAAACAAAATGCATCACCTCACATTTGTCCAGATTAAATTCCATCTGCCATTTCTCCGCCCAATTTTCCAGCCTATCTATATCCTGCTGTATTCTCTGACAATCTTCATCACTATCCGCAACTCCAACAATCTTAGTATCGTCCACAAACTTGCTCATCAGACCAGCTACGTTTTCTTCCAAGTCATTTATATATTACAAACAGCAGAGATTCCAGCACTGAACTCTGCGGAACATCACTAGTCATGATGTGGAGATGCCGGCGTTGGACTGGGGTGAACATAGTAAGAGTTTTAACAACACCAGGTTAAAGTCCAACAGGTTTATTTGGTAGCAAATACCATTAGCTTTCGGAGCGCTGCTCCTTCGTCAGATGGAGTGGAAATGTGCTCTCAAACAGGGCACAGAGATACAAAAATCAAGTTACAGAATACTGATTAGAATGCGAATCCCTACAGCCAGCCAGATCTTAAAGATACAGACAACGTGGGTGGAGGGAGCATTAAGCACAGGTTAAAGAGATGTGTATTGTCTCCAGACAGGACAGCCTGCAAGTCCAGGAGGTAAGCTGTGGGGGTTACTGATAATGTGACATAAATCCAACATCCCGGTTTAGGCTGTCCTCATGTGTGCGGAACTTGGCTATCAGTTTCTGCTCAGCAACTCTGTGCTGTCGTGTGTCGTGAAGGCCGCCTTGGAGAACACTTACCTGAAGGTCAGAGGCTGAATGCCCGTGACTGCTGAAGTGCTCCCCCACAGGAAGAGAACAGTCTTGCCTGGTGATTGTCGAGCGGTGTTCATTCATCCGTTGTCGTAGCGTCTGCATGGTTTCCCCAATGTACCATGCCTCGGGACATCCTTTCCTACAGCGTATCAGGTAGACAACGTTGGCCGAGTTGCAAGAGTAGGTACCGTGTACCTGGTAGACGGTGTTCTCACGTGAGATGATGGCATCCGTGTCGATGATCCGGCACGTCTTGCAGAGGTTGCTGTGGCAGGGTTGTGTGGTGTCGTGGTCACTGTTCTCCTGAAGGCTGGGTAGTTTGCTGCGGACAATGGTCTGTTTGAGGTTGCGCAGTTGTTTGAAGGCAAGAAGTGGGGGTGTGGGGATGGCCTTGGCGAGATGTTCGTCTTCATCAATGACATGTTGAAGGCTCTGGAGGAGATGCCATAGCTTCTCCGCTCCGGGGAAGTACTGGACGACGAAGGGTACTCTGTCCACCGCGTCCCGTGTTTGTCTTCTGAGGAGGTCGGTGCGGTTTTTCGCTGTGGCGCGTCGGAACTTTTGATCGATGAGTCGAGCGCCATATCCTGTTCTTATGAGGGCATCTTTCAGCGTCTGGAGGTGTCTGTTGTGATCCTCCTCATCCGAGCAGATCCTGTGTATACGGAGGGCTTGTCCGTAGGGGATGGCTTCTTTAACGTGTTTAGGGTAGAAGCTGGAGAAGTGGAGCATCGTGAGGTTATCCGTGGGCTTGCGGTACAGTGAGGTGCTGAGGTGACCGTCCTTAATGGAGATGCGTGTGTCCAAAAATGCAACCAATTCCGGAGAGTAGTCCATGGTGAGTCTGACGGTGGGATGGAACTTGTTGATGTCATCATATAGTTGTTTCAGTGATTGCTCACCATAACCCCAAGGGATGAAAATATCATCGATGTATCTAGTGTATAGCATCGGTTGAAGGTCCTGTGCGGTGAAGAAGTCTTGTTCGAATCTGTGCATGAAGATGTTGGCATATTGAGGCGCGAATTTGGTCCCCATGGCTGTTCCGTGTGTCTGGATGAAGAACTGGTTGTTGAAGGTGAAGACATTGTGGTCCAGGATGAAGCGGATGAGTTGTAAAATTGCATCTGGAAACTGGCAGTTGACGGCGTTGAGTACTGAGGCCGTTGCAGCAATGCCATCATCGTGGGGGATGCTGGTGTAGAGTGCCGAGACATCCATTGTGACGAGGAGTGCTCCTGGTTCAACTGCTCCATGTGTGCAGAGTTTCTGTAGGAAGTCCGTAGTGTCGCGACAAAAGCTGGGGGTTCTTTGTACAATGGGTTTCAAGATGCCCTCGACATAGCCGGAGAGGTTCTCGCACAGGGTTCCATTGCCTGATACGATGGGACGGCCAGGTGTGTTTGCCTTGTGTATCTTTGGGAGGCAGTAGAGATCTCCAACGCGGGGAGTACGTGGGATGAGAGCATGGAGGGTGCTTTGAAGGTCCGGATCAAAGGTCTTGATCAGAGTGTTGAGTTGACGGGTGTGTTCTTTGGTCGGATCTGTGGGTAACTGTCTGTAGTGTTCCTCGTTGTTCAGTTGTCGGTACATTTCTTTGCAGTAATCCGTTCTGTTCAGTATGACGATGGCCCCTCCTTTGTCTGCTGGTTTGATGACAATGTTGCAGTTGGTCTTGAGAGCGTGGATGGTGTTACGTTGTGCTTGGGTGATGTTCGGGGCCGTCTTGTGAGTGCGGCTGATGAATTTGGTGTTGACGCACCTCCTGATGGCTTGGGCATACATGTCAAGTCGAGGGCAGCGGCCTTCCGGAGGAGTCCAATTCGACTCTTTCCTCTTCGGTTGCACTGCGGATCTCTCTGTCGGCTGTTCCGGTTCATTGGCTGTCTCATTGTGTTCGCTGTTGGCCTCTTGGGGTTGATGGAAGAACTCCCGCAGCCTCATTCGCCTGATGAATTCCTCTGTGTCCACTGCGAGACTGATGGGGTCTATTTTGGTAGTGGGTCAAAAGTTGAGCCCGCGGCTGAGAACTTCGATTTTATCTGGCTGAAGTGTGTCGTCGGACAAGTTGACAATGGGCTTCCCTGCAGTGGTGCTGTTTTCTACTGTGGTACCGGGGGAGGCTTGGTTGCTGCTGGTGGTGATGCCGAGTTTCTCAAGTTTCCTGTTCTTGGTGTGCATGTAGATGGTGTAGTTCCTTTGTCTCAACGAGACAATGTGTATAGATTCTATCTCCAAGAATCTTCTCCAACAGTTTCACTATCATTGACATCAAGCTCACTGGCCAGTTGGCCCTTCGAGCCTGCTCTGCCATTCATTAAAGATTATGGCTGATCATCCAACTCAATAGCCTAATCCTGCTTTTTCCTCATAACCTTTGATCCCATTTGCCCCAAGTGCTATATCCAGCCGCCTCTTGAATGCATTCAATGTTTTAGCATTATCTGGGCACAGTAAGAAGTCTCACAACATCAGGTTAAAGTCCAACAGGTTAATTTGGTATCACGAGCTTTCGGAGCGCTGCTCCTTCATCAGGTGAGTGGAGCAGCGCTCTGAAAGCTTGTGATTCCAAATAAATCTGTGGACTTTAATCTGGTGTTGTGAAACTTTTTACAGTGCCTACCCCAGTCCAACGCCGGCATCTCCACATCATCAGTAATCTGGGATAGATGACATCTGGCCCTGGGGATTTGTGTACCTTAATGCTTTTTAATACACCTCCTCCCTCTTAATGATGACTTGCTCTGAAGGGTTTACATATCCCACTGAGACACCATCCATCGACGTGTCCCTCTCCTTTGCGAGTACCGATGCAAAGTACTCATTAAGGATCTCACCCACTTCCTTTGGTTCTATGCATAATTTCCCTCCTTTGTCCTTGGGTGGACCAACTCTTTTTCTAGCTACCCTCTTGTTCCTAATATATGTATAAAATGCCTTGGGATTCTCCTTAATCCTGTCTGCCAAGGACATTTCGTGACCCCTTTTTGCCCTCTTAACTCCCTGTTTGAGTTCTACTTTCTCTGTGTTCTTTAAGTGTATTATTCTTTTCTGCTCTAAGGAAAACCCCATCCTAACCAGTGTATTGTCCTGTAACCTAAGGCTTTCCTCCTCGCTATTTACCACACCACCAATTTTCATGTCATTGACAAGCTTACTGATCATACCTCCCACATTTGGCCCATCGAGTCTGCACCAACAATTCCACCCAGGCCCTATCCCCATAACGTCACATATTTACCCAGCTAGTCCCCGTGACACTGACAATTTAGCATAGCCAATCAACCTAACCTGCACATCTCTGGACTGTGGGAGGAAATCCATGATGTGGAGATGCCGGCGTTGGACTGGGGTAAGCACAGTAAGAAGTCTCACAACACCGGGTTAAAGTCCAACAGGTTTATTTGGTAGCAAATACCATAAGCTTTCGGAGCAATGCTCCTTTGTCAGATGGAGTGGTCTCTGTTCTCAAACAGGGCACAGACACAGAAATCAAATTACAGAATACTGATTAGAATGCAAATCTCTACAGCCAGCCAGGTCTTAAATGCACAGACAATGTGGGTGGAGGGAGCATTCAACACAGGTTAAAGAGATGTGTATTGTCTCCAGACAGTACAGCTTGTGAAATTGTGCAAGTCCAGGAGTCAAGCTGTGGGGGTTACTGATAATGTGACATAAATCCAACATCCCGGTTTAGACCGTCCTCATGTGTGCGGAACTCATAAGAACAGGATATGGCGCTCGACTCATCGATCAACAGTTCCGACGTGCCACAGCGAAAAACCGCACCGACCTCCTCAGAAGACAAACACGGGACACAGTGGACAGAGTACCCTTCGTCGTCCAGTACTTCCCCGGAGCGGAGAAGCTACGGCATCTCCTCCGGAGCCTTCAACATGTCATTGATGAAGACGAACATCTTGCCAAGGCCATCCCCACACCCCCAATTCTTGCCTTCAAACAACCACGCAACCTCAAACAGACCATTGTCCGCAGCAAACTACCCAGCCTTCAGGAGAACAGTGACCACGACACCACACAACCCTGCCACAGCAACCTCTGCAAGACGTGCCGGATCATCAACACGGATGCCATCATCTCACGTGAGAACACCATCTACCAGGTACATGGTACCTACTCTTGCAACTTGGCCAACGTTGTCTACCTGATACGCTGCAGGAAAGGATGTCCCGAGGCATGGTACATTGGGGAAACCATGCAGACGCTACGACAACGGATGAATGAACACCGCTCGACAATCACCAGGCAAGACTGTTCTCTTCCTGTGGGGGAGCACTTCAGCAGTCACGGGCATTCAGCCTTGGATCTTCAGGTAAGCGTTCTCCAAGGCGGCCTTCACGACACACGACAGCGCAGAGTCACTGAGCAGAAACTGATAGCCAAGTTCCGCACACATGAGGACGGTCTAAACCGGGATGTTGGATTTATGTCACATTATCAGTAACCCCCACAGCTTGACTCCTGGACTTGCACAATTTCACAAGCTGTACTGTCTGGAGACAATACACATCTCTTTAACCTGTGTTGAATGCTCCCTCCACCCACATTGTCTGTGCATTTAAGACCTGGCTGGCTGTAGAGATTTGCATTCTAATCAGTATTCTGTAATTTGATTTCTGTGTCTGTGCCCTGTTTGAGAACAGAGACCACTCCATCTGACGAAGGAGCATTGCTCCGAAAGCTTATGGTATTTGCTACCAAATAAACCTGTTGGACTTTAACCTGGTGTTGTGAGACTTCTTACGGAGGAAATGCACACAGACACGGAGAGAATGTGCAAACTCCACACAGACAACCCCATAGATCGGAATTGAACCCGGGTCCCTGGCGCTGAGGCAGCAGTGCTAACCACTGTGCCACCATAATGTACAGCAATCCAGTCATAAAGAACAAAGAACAATACAGCACAGGAACAGGCCCTTCGGCCCTCCAAGCCTGCGCCGCTCATGTGCCCACTAGACCATTCTTTTGTGTCCCTCTATTCCCAGTCTGTTCAAGTGGTTATCTAGATAAGTCTTAAATGATCCCAGCGTGTCCGCCTCAATCACCTTGCTTAGCAATGCATTCCAGGCCCCCACCACCCTCTGTGTAAAATACGTCCCCCTGACATCTGTGTTGAACCATGCCCCCCTCACCTTGAACCCGTGACCCCTTGTGTTCGTCACCTCCGACCTGGGAAAAAGCTTCCCACTGTTCACTCTATCTGTGCCCTTCATAATTTTATACACCTCTATTAGGTCGCCCATCATCCTCCGTCTTTCCACGGAGAACAACCTCAGTTTACCCAATCTCTCCTCATAGCTAAGACCCTCCATACCAGGCAACATCCTGGTAAACCTTCTCTGTACTCTCTCCAAAGCCTCCACGTCCTTCTGGTAGTGTGGCGACCAGAACTGGACGCAGTATTCCAAATGTGGCCTAACCATCGTTCTATACAGCTGCAACATCATATGCCAACTTTTATATTCTATGCCCCATCCAATAAAGGCAAGCATGCCATATGCCTTATTCACCCCCCTCTCCACCTGTGCTGCCACCTTTAAGGATCTGTGGACTTGTACACCCAGGTCCCTCTGTGTCTATACTCCTGATGGTTCTGCCATTTATTGTCTAGCTCCCCCTTACATTAGATTTACCGAAATGCATCACTTCACATTTATCTGGATTAAATTCCATCTGCTATTTCTCCGCCCAATGTTCCAGCCTATCTATATCCTGCTGTATTCTCTGACAATGTTCATCACTATCCGCAACTCCAGCAATCTTCGTGTCGTCCGCAAACTTACTGATCACACCAGCTACATCTTCCTCCAAATCATTTATATATATCACAAACAGCAGAGGTCCCAGTACAGAGCCCTGCGGAACACCACTAGTCACAGACCTCCAACCGGAAAAAGACCCCTCCACTGCTACCCTCTGTCTTCTATGGCTCATCATGATGTGGAGATGCCGGCGTTGGACTGGGGAAAAAACAGTAAGAGTTTTAACAACACCAGGTTAAAGTCCAACAGGTTTATTTGGTAGCAAATACCATTAGCTTTCGGAGCGCTGCTCCTTCGTCAGATGGAGTGGAAATCCGGCAGATTTCCACTCCATGTGACGAAGAAGTAGTGCTCCGAAAGCTAATGGTATTTGCTACCAAATAAACCTGTTAGACTTTAACCTGGTGTTGTTAAAACTCTTTCTATGGCTAAGCCAGTTCTCCACCCATCTAGCTAGCTCACCTTTTATCCCGTGAGATTTAACCTTTTGCACCAGCCTGCCATGAGGGACCTTGTCAAACGCGTTACTAAAATCCATATAGACTACATCCACGGCCCTTCCTTCGTCTATCGTTTTTGTCACCTCCTCAAAAAACTCAACTAAATTTGTGAGGCATGACCTCCCTCGTACAAAACCATGCTGTCTATCGCTAATGAGATTATTCGACAGAGAAGGAGGCTATTCAGCCCAAAGATTCTGTGCTATCAGTAACCTAGAGCCCAGCACACACACTATGAAATTATGATTGATCTGATATGATCCTTGACTCTTTCCCACCTTGATTACCCTGGAATTTCTTACTGATTGAAAATCTTTCTATCTCAGTCTAGAACAATATTGCTTCTACAGCCCTCTGTGGTAAACAATTCCACAGATTCACTACCCTCAGAGAAACGTAATTCCTCCTTATCTCTGTCTGAAATGGGCGACCTCTGAGATTCTGCCCCCGATCCTTGGCTCTCCCACAAGGGGAAACATCCTCTCAGCATCTACCGTGTCAAGCCCCCTGAGAATCCGTTACATCTCAGTAAGGTTGCCTCTCATTCTTCTAATCTCCAATGAGTACAAGCCCAACCTACTCAACTTCTCATCGGAAAATCCCTTCATCCCCGGGATCAACCTTATGAACCTTCTCTACTCTGCTTCCAATATCAATATATCTTTCCTTCGATAAGGGGACCAAAACTGTTCACAATATTCCAGGTGTTATCTAACCAGTACCTTGTATAGTTTTAACAAGACTTCCCTATTTTTAAACTCCATTCCCATTGAAATAGAGGCCAACATTCCATAGAACCATAGAACATTACAGCTCAGAAACAGGCCTTTTGGCCCTTCTTGGCTGTGCCAAACCATTTTTCTGCGTAGTCCCACTGACCTGCACTTGGACCATATCCCTCCACACCCCTCTCATCCATGTACCTTTCCAAGTTTTTCTTAAATGTTAAAAGTGAGCCCGCATTCACCACTTCATCTGGCAGCTCATTCAAAATTCCCACCACTCTGTGTGAAGAAGCCCCCCCTAATATTCCCTTTAAACTTTTCCCCCCTTCACCCTTCGTTTTTTTCTCCCCGAGCCTCAGTGGAAAAAGCCTGCTTGCATTCACTCTATCTATACCCATCATAATTTTATACACCTCTATCAAATCTCCCCTCATTCTGCTACGCTCCAGGGAATAAAGTCCGAACCTATTCAACCTTTCTCTGTAACTCAGTTTCTCAAGTCCCGGCAACATCCTTGTAAACCTTCTCTGCACTCTTTCAACCTTATTAATATCCTTCCTGTAATTAGGTGACCAAAACTGCACACAATACTCTAAATTCGGCCTCACCAATGTCTTATACAACCTCACCATAACATTCCAACTCTTATACTCAATACTTTGATTTATAAAGGCCAATGTACCAAAAGCACTCTTTACGACCCTATCTACCTCTGATACCACGTTAAGGGAATTATGTATCTGTATTCCCAGATCCCTCTGTTCTACTGCACTCTTCAGTGTCCTACCATTTACCTTGTATGTTCTACCTTGGTTTGTCCTTCCAAAGTACAATACCTCACACTTGTCTGCATTAAACTCCATCTGCCATTTTTCAGCCCATTTTTCTATCTGGTCCAAATCCCTCTGCAAGCTTTGAAAACCTTCCTCACTGTCCACTACACCTCCAATCTTTGTATCATTAGCAAATTTGCTGATCCAATTTACCACATTATCATCCAGATCATTGATATAGATGACAAACAACAATGGACCCAGCACTGATCCCTGTGACACACCACTAGTCACAGGCCTCCACTCAGAGAAGCAATCCTCCACTACCACTCTCTGGCATTCTTCCATTGAGCCAATGTCTAATCCAATTTACTACCTCTCCATGTATACCTAGCGACTGAACTTTCCTAACTAACCTCCCATGCGGGACCTTGTCAAAGGCCTTACTGAAGTCCATGTAGACAACATCCACTGCATTCCCTTCATCCACTTTCCTGGTAACCTCCTCGAAAAACTCTAATAGATTGGTTAAACATGACCTACCACGCACAAAGCCATGTTGACTCTCCCAAATAAGTCCCTGTCTATCCAAATATTTGTAGATCCTATCTCTTAGTACTCCTTCCAATAATTTACCTACTACTGACATCAAACTTACTGGCCTATAATTTCCCGCATTACTTTTTGAGCCTTTTTTAAACAATGGAACAACATGAGCTATCCTCCAATCATCCGGCACCTCACCCGTGAATACCGACATTTTAAATATATCTGCCAGGGCCCCTGCAATTTCAACACTAGTTTCCTTCAAGGTCCGAGGGAATACCCTGTCCGGTCCTGGGGATTTATCTACTCTGATTTGCCTCAAGACAGCAAGCACCTCCTCCCCTTTAATCTGTATAGGTTCCATGACCTCCCTACTTGTTTGCCTTATTTCCATAGACTCCATGCCAGTTTCCTTAGTAAATACTGATGCAAAAAACCCATTTAATATCTCCCCCATTTCTTTTGGTTCCATACATAGCCGACCACTCTGATCTTCAAGAGGACCAATTTTATCCCTTACTATCCTTTTGCTCTTAATATACCTGTAGAAGCTCTTAGGATTATCCTTCATCTTGTCTGCCAAAGCAACCTCATGTCTTCTTTTAGCCCTCCTGATTTCTTTCTTAAGTAGTTTCTTGCACTTTTTATACTCCTCAAGCATCTTATTTGCTCCCTGTTGCCTATACATGTTATACATTTCTCTCTTCTTCTTTATCAGAGTTCCAACATCCCTCGAGAACCAAGGTTCCTTATTCTTATTCACTTTGCCTTTAATCCTGACAGGAACATACAAACTCTGCACTCTCAAAATTTCTCCTTTGAAGGCCTCCCACTTACCAATCACATCCTTGCCAGAGAACAGCCTGTCCCAATCCACGCTTTTTAGATCCTTGCTCATTTCTTCAAATTTGGCCTTTTTCCAGTTTAGAACCTCAACCCGAGGACCAGATCTATCTTTATCCATGATCAAGTTGAAACTAATGGCATTATGATCAGTGGAACCAAAGTGTTCCCCTGCACACACTTCCGTCACTTGTCCTAACTCGTTTCCTAATAGGAAATCTAATATTGCATCCTGTCTAGTTGGTACCTCGATATATCGATTTAGAAAATTTTCCTGAACACATTTTACAAACTCTAACCTGTCTAGACCTTTAACAGTATGGGAGTCCCAATCTATATGTGGAAAATTAAAATCCCCTACTATCACAACTTTATGTTTCCTGCAGTTGTCTGCTATCTCTCTGCAGATGTGCTCCTCCAATTCTCGCTGACTATTGGGTGGTCTATAATACAACCCCATTAATATGGTCATACCTTTCCTGTTTCTCAGTTCCACCCATATGGCCTTGGTAGACAAGCCCTCTAATCTGTCGTGCCTGAGCACTGCTGTAACATTTTCCCTGACTAGCAATGCCACCCCCACCCTTCATCCCTCTGCCTCTATCACGTCTGAAACATCGGAACCCTGGAACATTGAGCTGCCAGTCCTGCCCCTCCTGTAGCCAAGTTTCACTAATGGCTATAATGTCATAATTCCATGTGTCAATCCACGCCCTCAGCTCATCTGCCTACCGCTCAATACTCCTGGCATTGAAATAGACACAACTCAGAAGATTATTACCACCACACACAACCCTTCTATTTGTGATTTTGCATGAACTATTAACATCATTTATTTTCACCCCTGCTCCACTATCTGCTCTGGCACTCTGGTTCCCATCCCCCTGCAAATCTAGTTTAAACCCTCCCCAATAACACTAGCAAACCTCCCTGCAAGTATATTGGTCCCCTTGTAGTTTAGGTGTAACCCGTCTCTCTTGTACAGGTCCCACCTGCCCCAGAAGAGGTCCCAATGATCTAGAAATCTGAAACCCTGCCCCCGACACCAGTTCCTCAGCCACGTGTTCATCCGCCCGAGCATCCTACTCTTACCCTCACTGGCACGTGGCACAGGCAGCAATCCTGAGATTACCGCCCTCGGGGTCCTGCTTTTTAACTTCCTACCAAGCTCTCTATACTCACTCTTCAGGACCTCCTCACTCTTCCTTCCTATGTCATTGGTGCCGATGTGTACCATGACATCTGGCTGATCACCCTCCCACTTCAGAATGCTGTGCACGCGATCAGAGACATCCCTGACCCTGGCACCCGGGAGGCAACAAACCATCCGGGAGTCTCTGTCACGACCACAGAACCTCCTGTCTGTACCTCTGACTATCGAGTCCCCTATCACTACCGCTCTCCTCTTCTTCCACCCTCCCTTCTGCGCTGCAGAACCAGACTCAGTGCCAGAGATCCGGCTGCCGCAGCTTGTCCCAGGTAAGGCATCCCCCACAACAGTATCCAAATCGGTATACCTGTTGTGAAGGGGAATGGCCACAGGGGAACCCTGCTCTGCCTGTCCTTTCCCTTTCCCTCGCTTGACGGTAACCCAATTACCTGTGCCTTTGGCGTAACTGCCTCCCTGAAGCTACTATCTATAAACTCCTCATTCTCCTGAATGATCCGGAGCTCAACCAGCTCCTGCTCCAGTTCCCTAACCCGGTTTGTTAGGAGCTGCAACTGGATGCACCTCCTGCAGGTGTCGTTGTCAGGGACACCAGAGGTCTCCCTGACTTCCCACATCCTGCAAGAGAAGCATTCCAACATCCTGCCTGGCATTCTTTCTACTCGGAAGAAACAAAAACAACTTACCGGAACCTACCCTCGCCTCTGCCTGTTCACGCCGAAGCCTGTTTGAGCCAAAGCCGTCCCACTCTGCTCCCTCTCACTCCGCCTCCCGCTCACAACTCTGCCCGCTGGATAGAGCGGCCTGCTTTTTAAACCTTCCGCGCGCTACTGGCTGACGTCAGGTGCCTGCGCAGTCTCGCGTTCCACTCGCTGCCTCCCTTGCTCCGACTCAAAAAATTCACTGGGGCCTACTTCTGGTTTTACACTCCCGGCTGCCTTAGAGAAAAAAAAACTCCGAAAAAAAAGAGTAAGTTAAAAATACCTTTTACCTACTCGCTCTCCTCACTTGAACCACCACTCTAGCTGCTCCTCTGGAACAAATTCCATTTGCCTTTCCCATTATCTTGTTTGTGATTCATACATGAGGGCCCCAAACCTCTCTGTGCTGCAGCTTTCTCCACTTAAATAACATCAGCACAAAAGATCAGGGTGAAACAATTACACCAACCTCCAGTCAAAAGTGCCGAATGGATGGTTCATCTCAGTCTCCTCCAGAGGTCCTCAGCATCACAGGTGCCAATCTTCAGCCAATTTGATTCATTCGATGTGATAACAAGAAACAGCTGAGGGCACTGGATACAGCAAGGGCTATGGGCCCTGACAATATTTCTGCAATAGTCCTGAAGACTTGTGCTCCACAACTTGAGGGTTTGAGTATAGGAGCAGGGATGTCTTTCTGCAGTTACACAGGGCTTTGATGAGGCCACACATTTTGCAGTTTTGGTCTCCTAGTTTGAGGAAGGACATTCTTGCTATTGAGGGGGTCTAACCAAGGTTCACCAGACTGATTCTTCGAATGGCAGGACTGACACATAAAGAGAGAATGGATCGACATGGCAATGTAGAAGAATGGGAGGGGGTTTCATAGAAACATGTAAAACCCTGATGGGACTGGACAGGCGAGATGCAGGAAGAATGTTCCCGATGTTGCGGAAGTGCAGAACTATGGGTCAGAGTCTAAGAATAAGGGGTAAGCCATTCAGGACTGAGATGAGGAAGAACTTCTTCATAGAGTCAGAGATTTACAGCATGGAAACAGGCCCTTCGGCCCAACTTAGCCATGCCACCCAGTTTTTATCATTAACCAATCCCAATTGCCCATGTTTGGCCCGTATCCCTCTATACCCATCTTAACTATGTAACTGTCTAACTGCTTTTTAAAAGACAAAATTGTACCCACCTCTACTGCCTCTGGCAGCTTGTTCCAGACACTCGCAACCCTCTGAATGAAAAAATTGCCCCTCTGGACCCTTTTGTATCTCTTCCCTCTGGGTGTACAGGTACACAGGTCACTGAAAGTGGAGAAGGTAGTCAAGAAGGCATATGTATTGCAGTAAATTTGCAGACGACACAAAGGTTGGTGGATTTGCGGATAGCGATGAGGACCATCAGAGGATACAGCAGGACATAGATCAGTTAGAGACTTGGGCAGAGAGATGGCAGATGGAGTTTAATCCAGACAAATGTGAGGTAATGCATTTTGGAAGGTGTAATACAGATAGGAAATATACAGTAAATGGCAGAACCCTTAAGAGTATTGATAGGCAAAGGGATCTGGGTGTACAGGTACACAGGTCACTGAAAGTGGCAATGCAGGTGGAGAAGGTAGCCAAGAAGGCATACGGCATGCTTGCCTTCATCGGCGGGGGCATTGAGTTTAAAAATTGGCAAGTCATGTTGCAGCTTTATAGAACCTTAGTTAGGCCGCACTTGGAATATAGTGTTCAATTTTGGTTGCCTCACTACCAGAAGGATGTGAAGGCTTTGGAGAGGGTACAGAAAAGATTTACCAGGATGTTGCCTGGTATGGAGGGCATTAGCTATGAGGAGAGGTTGGAGAAACTTGGTTTGTTCTCACTGGAGCGATGGAGGTTGAGGGGCGACCTGATAGAAGTCTACAAGATTATGAGGGGCATGGACAGAGTGGATAGTCAGAAGCTTTTTCCCAGGGTGGAAGAGTCAATTACTAGGGCACAGGTTTAAGGTGTGAGGGGCAAGGTTTAATGGAGATGTCCGAGGCAGCTTTTTTACACAGAGACTGATGGGGGCCTGAAACTTGTTGCCGGGGGAGGTAGTGGAAGCGGATACGATAGTGACTTTTAAGGGGCGTCTGGACAAGTGCGTGAATAGGATGGGAATAGAGGGATATGGTCCCCGGAAGCGTAGGAGGTTTTAGTTCAGTCGGGCAGCATGGTCGGTGCAGGTTTGGAGGGCCAAAGGGCCTGTTCCTGTGCTGTAATTTTCTTTGTTCTTCATTGTTCCAGAGGAGCAGCTAGAGCGGTGATTCAAGTGAGGAAAGCTAGTAGGTAAGAGGGATTTATAACTAAATGTTTTAACTTTCTTTTTTCGGAGTTTTTGTAAGGCAGTCAGAAGTCTAAAACCGGAAGTAGGCCCCAATGAGACCTGGGAAGTTTTTTTTTTCTCTGACGTCAGCCAGTAGCACGCGGAAGGTTTAAAAAACAGGCCACTCTATCCAGCGGGCAGAGTTGTGAGCGGGCGGCGGAGTGAGAGGGAGCAGAGTGGGACGGCTTTGGCTCAAACAGGCTTCGGCGTGAACAGGCAGAGGCGAGGGTAGGTTCCGGTAAGTTGTTTTTGTTTCTTCAGAGTAGAAAGAATGCCAGGCAGGATGTTGGAATGCTTCTCTTGCAGGATGTGGGAAGTCAGGGAGACCGGAACGACACCTGCAGGAGGTGCATCCAGCCGCAGCTCCTAACAAACCGCGTTAGGGAACTGGAGCAGGAGCTGGATGACCTCCGGATCATTCAGGACAATAAGGAGTTTATAGATGGTAGCTTCAGGGAGGCAGTTACGCCAAAGGCACAGAGCACAGGTAATTGGGTTACCGTCAAGCGGGGGAAAGGGAAAGGGCAGGCAGAGCAGGGTTTCCTTGTGGCCATTCCCCTCCACAACAGGTAGACCAATTTGGATACTGTTGTGGGGGATGCCTTACCTGGGACAAGCTGCGGCAGCCGGATCTCTGGCACTGAGTCTGGTTCAGCAGCGCAGAAGGGAGGGTGGAAGAAGAGGAGAGCGGTAGTGATAGGGGACTCGAAAGTCAGAGGTACAGACAGGAGGTTCTGCGGTTGTGACAGAGACTCCCAGATCGTTTGTTGCCTCCCGGGTGCCATGGTCTCTGATCGCGTGCACAGCATTCTGAAGTGGGAGGGTGATCAGCCAGATGTCATGGTACACATCGGCACCAATGACATAGGAAGGAAGAGTGAGGAGGTCCTGAAGTCTGAGTATAGAGAGCTTGGTAGGAAGTTAAAAAGCAGGACCCCGAGGGTAGTAATCTCAGGATTGCTACCTGTGCCACGTACCAGTGAGGGTAAGAGTAGGATGCTCGGGCGGATGAACACGTGGCTGAGGAACTGGTGTAGGGGGCAGGGTTTCAGATTTCTAGATCATTGGGACCTCTTCTGGGGCAGGTGGGACCTGTACAAGAGAGACGGGTTACACCTGAACTACAAGGGGACCAATATACTTGCAGGGAGGTTTGCTAGTGTTATTGGGGAGGGTTTAAACTAGATTTGCGGGGGATGGGAACCAGAGTGCCAGAGCAGATAGTGGAGTGGGGGTGAAAATAAATGATGTTAATAGTTCATGCAAAATCACAAATAGAAGGGTTGTGTGTGGTGGTAATAATCTTCTGAGGTGTGTCTATTTCAATGCCAGGAGTATTGAGAGGTAGGCAGTCGAGCTGAGGGCGTGGATTGACACATGGAATTATGACATTATGGCCATTAGTGAAACTTGGCTACAGGAGGGGCAGGACTGGCAGTTCAATGTTCCAGGGTTACGATGTTTCAGTCGTGATAGAGGCAGAGGGACAAAGGGTGGGGGGGTGGCATTGCTAGTCAGTGCTCAGGCAGGACAGATTAGAGGGCTTGTCTACCGAGGCCATATGGGTGAAGCTGAGAAACAGGAAAAGTATGACCACATTAATGGGGTTGTATTATAGACCACCCAATAGTCAGCGAGAATTGGAGGAGCAAATCTGCAGAGAGATAGCAGACAACTGCAGGAAACATAAAGTTGTGTTAGTAGGGGATTTTAATTTTCCACATATAGACTGGGACTCCCAGACTGTTAAAGGTCTAGACGGGTTAGAGTTTGTAAAATGTGTTCAGGAAAATTTTCTAAATCAATATATAGAGGTACCAACTAGAGAGGATGCAATATAAGATCTCCTATTAGGAAACGAGTTAGGACAAGTGACGGAAGTGAGTGCAGGGGAACACTTTGGTTCCACTGATCATAATGCCATTAGTTTCAACTTGATCATGGATAAAGATAGATCTGGTCCTCGGGTTGAGGTTCTAAACTGGAAAAAGGCCAAATTTGAAGAAATGAGCAAGGATCTAAAAAGCGTGGATTGGGACAGGCTGTTCTCTGGCAAGGATGTGATTGGTAAGTGGGAGGCCTTCAAAGGAGAAATTTTGAGAGTGCAGAGTTTGTATGTTCCTGTCAGGATTAAAGGCAAAGTGAATAAGAATAAGGAACCTTGGTTCTCGAGGGATATTGGAAATCTGATAAAGAAGAAGAGAGAGATGTATGACATGTATAGGCAACAGGGAGCAAATAAGATGCTTGAGGAGTATAAAAAGTGCAAGAAACTACTTAAGAAAGAAATCAGGAGGGCTAAAAGAAGACACGAGGTTGCTTTGGCAGACAAGGTGAAGGATAATCCTAAGAGCTTCTACAGGTATATTAAGAGCAAAAGGATAGTAAGGGATAAAATTGGTCCTCTTGAAGATCAGAGTGGTCGGCTATGTATGGAACCAAAAGAAATGGGAGAGATATTAAATGGGTTTTTTGCATCCGTATTTACTAAGGAAACTGGCATGGAGTCTATGGAAATAAGGCAAACAAGTAGGGAGGTCATGGAACCTATACAGATTAAAGGGGAGGAGGTGCTTGCTGTCTTGAGGCAAATCAGAGTAGATAAATCCCCAGGACCGGACAGGGTATTCCCTCGGACCTTGAAGGAGACTAGTGTTGAAATTGCAGGGGCCCTGGCAGATATATTTAAAATGTCGGTATTCACGGGTGAGGTGCCGGATGATTGGAGGATAGCTCATGTTGTTCCGTTGTTTTTAAAAGGCTCAAAAAGTAGTGCGGGAAATTATAGGCCGGTAAATTTGATGTCAGTAGTAGGTAGATTATTGGAAGGAGTATTAAGAGATAGGATCTACAAATATTTGGATAGACAGGGACTTATTTGGGAGAGTCAACATGGCTTTGTGCGTGGTAGGTCATGTTTAACCAATCTATTAGAGTTGTTCGAGGAGGTTACCAGGAAAGTGGGTGAAGGGAATGCAGTGGATGTTGTCTACATGGACTTCAGTAAGACCTTTGACAAGGTTCCGCATGGGAGGTTAGTCAGGAGGGTTGAGTCACTAGGTATACATGGAGAGGTAGTAAATTGGATTAGACATTGGCTCAATGGAAGAATGATGTGGAGATGCCGGCGTTGGACTGTGGTAAACACAGTAAGAAGTTTAACAACACCGGGTTAAAGTCCAACGGGTTTATTTGGTAGCAAAAGCCACACAAGCTTTCGGAGCCTTCAGCCCCTTCTTCAGGTGAGTGGGAATTCTGTTCACAAACAGGGCATATAAAGACACAAACTCAATTTACAGAATAATGGTTGGAATGTGAATACTTACAGCTAATCAAGTCTTTAAGATACGAACAATGTGAGTGGAGAGAGCATCAAGACAGTCTAAAGAGATGTGTGTTGTCTCCAGACAGGACAGCCAGTGAGACTCTGCAGGTCCAGGCAAACTGTGGGGATTACAGATAGTGTGACATGAACCCAATATCCCAGTTGAGGCCGTCCTCGTGTGTGCGGAACTTGGCTATCATTTTCTGCTCAGCGACTCTGCGCCGTCATGTGTCGTGAAGGCCGCCTTGGAGAACGCTTACCCGAATATTAGAAGCCGAATGCCCGTGACCGCTGAAGTGCTCCCCAACAGGAAGAGAACAGTCTTGCCTGGTGATTGTCGAGTGGTGTTCATTCATCCGTTATCTCAGTGTCTGCATGGTTTCCCCAAGGATGTCCCGAGGCATGGTACATCGGTGAGGCCGAATTTAGAGTATTGTGTGCAGTTTTGGTCACCTAATTACAGGAAGGATATTAATAAGGTTGAAAGAGTCAGGGGGACGTATTTTACACAGAGGGTGGTGGGGGCCTGGAATGCACTGCGAAGCAAGGTGATTGAGGCGGACATGCTGGGATCGTTTAAGACTTATCTAGATAGCCACATGAACAAACTGGGAATAGAGGGATACAAAAGAATGGTCTCGTGGGCACATGAGCGACGCAGGCTTGGAGGGCCAAAGGGCCTGTTCCTGTGCTGTATTGTTCTTTGTTCTTTGAGTGCAGAGAAGGTTTACAAGGATGTTGCCGGGACTTGAGAAACTGAGTTACAGAGAAAAGTTGAATAGGTTCGGACTTTATTCCCTGGAGCTTAGAAGAATGAGGGGAGATATGATGGAGGTGTATAAAATTATGATGGGTATAGATAGAGTGAATGCAAGCAGGCTTTTTCCACTGAGGCTAGGGGAGAAAATAAGGAGAGGACATGGGTTAAGGGTGAGGGGGGGAAAAGTTTAAAGGGAATATTAGGGAGGGCTTCTTCACACAGAGTGGTGGGAGTTTGGAATGAGCTGCCAGATGAGGTGGTGAATGCAGGCTTACTTTTAACATTTCAGAAAAACGTGGACAGGTACATGGATGCGAGGGGTGTGGAGGGACATGGTCCAGGTGCAGGTCAGTGGGACTAGGCAGAAAAATGGTTCGGCACAGCCAAGAAGGGCCAAAAGGCTGTTTCTGAGCTGTAATGTGCTATGGTTCTATGGAATATTGGTCTCTATTTCAATGGGAATGGAGTTTAAAAATAGGGAAGTCTTGTTAAAACTATACAAGGTACTGGTTAGATAACACCTGGAATATTGTGAACAGTTTTGGTCCCCTTATTGAAGGAAAGATATATTGATATTGGAAGCAGAGTAGAGAAGGTTCACAAGGTTGATCCCGGGGATGAAACATAGAAAAACTACAGCACAAAACAGGCCCTTCGGCCCACAAGTTGTGCCGAACACATCCCTACCTTCTAGACCTACCTATAACCCTCCATCCTATTACGCTCCATGTACTCATCCAGGAGTCTCTTAAAAGACCCTATTGAGTTTGCCTCCACCACCACTGACGGCAGCCGATTCCACTCGCCCACCACCCTCTGTGTGAAAAACGCCCCTAACATCACCCCTGTACCTACCCCCCAGCACCTTAAACCTGTGTCCTCTCGTAGCAGACATTTCCACCCTGGGAAAAAGCCTCTGAGAGTCCACCCGATCTATGCCTCTCAACATCTTATACACCTCTATTAGGTCTTCTCTCATCCTTCGTCTCTCCAAGGATAAAAGACCGAGCTCCCTCAGCCTACCCTCATTAGGCATGCCACTCAATCTAGGCAACATCCTTGTAAATCTCCTCTGCACCCTTTCAATCTTTTCCACATCCTTCCTATAGTGAGGCGACCAGAACTGAGCACAGTACTCCAAGTGGGGTCTGACGAGGGTCTTATATAGCTGCATCATTATCCCCGGACTCCTAAACTCAATCCCTCGATTGATAAAGGCCAGCACACCATACGCCTTCTTAACCACCTCCTCCACCTGAGGGGCCGATTTCAGAGTCCTATGGACCTGGACCCCAAGGTCCTTCTGATCCTCTACAGTACTAAGAGTCTTTCCTTTATATTGTACTCCTTCATCCCATTTGACCTATCAAAATGGACCACTACGCATTTATCTGGGTTGAAGTCCATCTGCCACTTCTCCGCCCAGTCTTGCATCCTATCTATGTCCCTCTGTAACTTCTGACATCCCTCCAGACTATCCACAACCCCACCAACCTTCGTGTCGTCGGCAAAGTTACCAATCCATCCCTCCGCTTCCTCATCCAGGTCATTTATGAAAATGACAAACAGCAAGGGTCCCAGAACAGATCCCTGGGGCACACCACTGGTGACCGACCTCCATTTAGAAAAAGACCCATCTATACCCACTCTCTGCCTCCTTTGGGCAAGCCAGTTCTGGATCCACAGGGCAGCAGCTCCTTGGATCCCATGCCCTCTCACTTTTTCGAGAAGCCTTGCATGGGGGACCTTATCGAATGCCTTGCTAAAATCCATATAAACCACATCTACCACCTTCCCTTCGTCAATGTGTTTAGTCACATTTTCGAAGAACTCCACCAGGCTCGTAAGGCACGATCTGCCTTTGACAAAGCCATGCTGAGTATTCTTGAGCATACTAAACCTCTCTAAATGCTCATATATCCTGTCCCTCAGGATCTTCTCCATCAGTTTACCAACCACTGAGGTTACACTCACCGGTCGCTAATTACCCGGGCTATCACTATTCCCCTTCTTGAAAATAGGAACTACATCTGCAATCCTCCAATCCTCCGGCACCTCTCCCATCCCGAAGGGATTTTCCTATGAGGAGAAGTTGATTAGGCTGTAATGTTCTATGGTTCTAATATGAATATTAACTGTGTTACTCTCTGTCATGTTCAGGCTCCTGGATCAGACAATTCCGGCTGCTTTCCCTGTCAAATGGGTGAAGAAGATGCGCATGCGCCTTTCACTGGGCCCCACTCCTTTTGCTCACGTGATCCCTTGACCAAGATGGTGGCGGAGATCTCGCGCGAACTGGAGAATGGCGCGTGCGTAGTGCGAGCATGATGGCGACGCCGCTGACCAGAGTGACAGAGGCTCTGAGGGAGCTGACCGAGGCCGGGGCCCGGGGTGAGGGAGCTGACCGAGGCCGGGGCCGGGGTGAGGGAGCTGACCGAGGCCGGGGCCCGGGAGCGAGGGAGCTGACCGGGGCCCGGGGAGGGGGAGCTGCCCGAGGTGGGGGAGCTGACCGAGGCCGGGGCGGGGGAGCTGACCGGGCCCGGGGAGGGGGAGCTGCCCGAGGTGGGGGAGCTGACCGGGCCCGGGAGAGGGAGACCGGGTGGGTAGTTAAAGGGAATGGACTTCAGGGAAGGGGGAGGTGAATGAAGTGGAGGAGGGAGGGTTATTGAGGAGTGTTAGGAAAGTGAGGTGGTGAGGGCATGGGGGTGCAGGAGGGGGCGAGGGTATGGGGGGTTTTGAGTGAGGGGGCGTGGGAGGGGGTCTGGAAGGAGGGGGGTGGGTACAAATCAGAGAGAGAGAGCTAGCATGGTACAAACAGCAGTCAGCCCTGATGAATTTTCTTTGTGTTCAGAAGCCTGTGTGCCAGCAGTGCAGGGCAGTCGAGAGGATGTGCTACTGCGGGCACTGTCTCACAATCTGACCGTCCTGGAGCAGAAGCTGCAACTGGATCCTAACTGGGCAACTTTGCAGCAGCTGAGGGAGCGTGTGATGTCTCAGTTCACATGGTCAATGAAGTCCGAGGATGCTGTGTGGAACTTTGTTACTGAGCTCCTGGTGCTGCTCTTGTGTTTAAAGCAGGTGATGATTGAGTTGTTAGCACAGTTCACACCCCCAAAACCAAATCCAAAGACCCCAGAGTGTGCGCCGGCACTACCTCCTGATACCCTGAGTATCTCGCAACAGAAAACAGTCCAGTCTGCATTGCAGTTTGTCGTCACTCTTGGGATTTGTCCTTACCTCCTGCCGGGGGTGGGAACTCCTCTGAGCTGCAGGTCGGATTTTGCAGCGACAGTTGAGAAGATGGTTCATCGCTTGGAATCTCCAAGAGGAATTTCAAGGCTTCACACTGTCACCCTGGCACTTCTTGAGATCGCTCGTCATCCTTCCTTAGAGAGTATGGTCCTCACCAGGCACTTTGGAGATTTGTTAGCCAGTCTCTGCCAACTGGGATATTCACCAAACAAATGTCAGCAGAGTTCGGTATCACTGAAGGTCTCACAGGAGGACAGAGAGACACAGAAGGTATAGTAACAGTAATCAGCAGCAACCTAGAGCTATCGATACAGCAAATAAACTGCAGCTTCCTGCATGGTGGATCTGAGGGAAGATTATTACCTGGCTCTGAATCTAGCAGTCAACATTCACAGAGAAATGTGCTGAACAGTTTGACTGGTTCAATAGCTGGTCTATTCTCTCACAGATACTGACCCATCCCCGTGCTTCTGCTGGAGAGGCAATGGCCTCGAGGTATTATAACTAAACTATTAATCCAGAAACTACTCAGCTAATGTTCCAGGGACCCAGGTTTGAATCCTGCCATAGCAGCACTGTGCCAGCGTGCCGCCTGTGGGCCAGTCCAATTCCCGGCTTGGGTCACTGTCTGTGTGGAGTCTGCACGTTCTCCCCGAGTCTGCGTGGGTTTCCTCCCACAATCTGAAAGACGTGCTGGTTCGGTGCATTGACCTGAACAGGGGCCGGAATGTGGCAACTAGGGGCATTTCACAGTAACTTCATTGCAGTGTTAATGTAAGCCTTACTTGTGGCTAATAAATAAACTTTAAAAAGGATGGTGGAATTTGAATTCAATAAAAAATATCTGAAATTAAAAATCTACTGATGACCATGAAACCATTGTCATTTGTCGGAAAAACCCACCTGGTTTAGGGATGGGCCATGTCTCATGAATGAATGAAATTTAAAAAACAACTTTATATATGTTTGGGGCTCGGTGGGAGTAGTCCTGGGGATTTCTATAGAAACGAAAAGGCCAAGATTCAGTTGTCAGTCTGTGCTGCGTGGGTGAGCTCAGCTGGGGCCTTGGAGCTCAGGGCTAGCGTTCTTGTTCCTGATCGCTGTCACTTGAACCTTGAGGTCTCTCATCATTGAACAACCCCCTCACCCCAAAGACCAGTCTCATCTCTCACTCGCACACTCACTCACACGCTCTTGTCTCAAGCACGCACTCACTCCTTGCGCAAGGGTTCTGATCCCTGTCCTAGACCCGGATCCTGGCCCGAGGGCTCCAATTCTTGCCACCTCTCACAGGCCCCACTCTCACCATCACTCTGCTGTCTGCATTCACCTTGATCTATACAATTTGAGTACTGTACTGCTTCCTGTTCGTCCAATCAGAGGCTGGCTTTTCCGAATCTAGCCTTGTATTGGATGAGCTGGAAAAGGCACAAAACTCAAATTGTATTGATCAGCTGAGCTGCTGTTGGAAACCCCTGGTCTAAATCATTAATATAGATTGTAAATAGCTGAGAGCCCAGCACTGAACCTTCAGAACTCCACTAATCACATCCTGGAAATGACTCCTTTAACTCTATGCTTCCCATTTGATAACCAATCCTCTATCCATGCTAGTATTTCCATGAGCACTTATCTTACCCATTAACCTTTAGTGTGTTACCTTATTGAATGGCTTTTGCAGGTCCAGGCATACTACATCTACTGGTTCCCCTTTATCTACTCTACCAGTTACATCAAAAAACAAATACATTTGTAAAACGCGATTTGACTTTTGTGAAACCGTTTTGATTGACTATGCCTTATCATTGCTATAATTTTTAAGTACATTGTTAAAGAGTTTCTTGATGGATTAAAGGATTAATAAATTAATAACAGGGACTAAAATGCTGTCTAGAAACTCCCACATCCTGCAACCATGGCACATGACCTGCTCTGCTATGTATTTCCTGATTTAATGAGTTATTATTGTTCAGTCAATTCATACAAGTTATCATAGAATCCCGACAGTGCACAAGGAGTTGGGCTTTGTGGCTCAGAAGGGAAAGAGGGGGACTATGAGAGCAATAGCAGTGGGGGATGCAACAGTTAGAGGCACAGACAGGCAGTTTTGTGGGCGCGAACGAGACTCCAGGATGGTAGTCTGCCTCCCTGGTGCCGGGGTCCTGGATGTCTCTGAGCAGGCAGGAAGCATCCTAAAAGGGGCGGGTAACCAAACAGACGTCATTGTCCACATTGGTGCAAATGACGTAGGCAGAAAGAGCAGGGAGGTCCTGAGAGAGCAATTCAGGGAGTTGGGTAGTAGGCGAAAAAGCAGGGCCTCTAGGGTAGCGATCTCTGGACTACTCCCAGTGCCACAAGCTAGTGAGGCTAGGAACAGGGAGATTGTACAGCTGAACGCGTGGCTAAAGGACTGGTGCAGGAGGGAGGGTTTCAAATTCGTGGATCACTGGGAAGTCTTCAAGAGAAGACGGCACCTGTACAAGAAGGACGGGTTGCACCTAAACTGGAGGGGCACAAATATCCTAGCTGGGAGTTTTGCTAGTGCGGTTCAGGTGGGTTTAAACTAATGTGGCAGGGGAGTGGGGATCAGAACAATAGGTCAATAAGCACAGAGGCTGGGGACGAGGTTGGGGCCAAGACAAGGCTATCTAAGAGGAAGAGCATTCTGGGGGAGGATGACCTCAGTGGGCCTGGAAGTCTGGAGTGCATCTGCTTCAATGCAAGGAGCGTCACGGGCAAGACAGACGAGCTTAGAGCCTTAATGCTTGCGCGGAACTTGGATGTGGTTGCAGTGACGGAGACTTGGTTAAAAGAAGGACAGGACTGGCAGCTGAATATTCCGGGGTACAAGTATTTTAGGCGAGACAGAGGAGGGGCTAGGAGAGGTGGAGTAGCAATGCTGGTTAGGGAGCATATTACAGCGGTACAGAGGGTGGACAATTTGGAAGGGTCAGGTAACAAGTCACTGTGGGTGGAGCTCAGAAACAGGAAGGGCGCAGTCACTGTGCTGGGGGTATACTTCAGGCCTCCCAACAGCCCACGGGAAGTTGAGGAACGGCTATGTAAGGAGATTCTGGACAGGTGCAGAAAAAATAGGGTTGTTGTAGTGGGAGACTTTAATTTTCCTCACACAGCAAACTCAATAGGGTCTTTTAAGAGACTCCTGGATGAGTACATGGGACTTAATAGGATGGAGAGTTATAGGTAGGCCTAGAAGGTACGGATATGTCCGGCACAACTTGTGGGGCCGAAGGGCCTGTTTTGTGCTGTAGTTTTTCTATGTTTCTATAGACTGGAAATCGCTTAGGGCTGGGGGCCTGGACGGGGAAGAATTTATAAAATGCGTACAGGAAGGTTCTTTGGAACAATATATTGACAGTCCAACTAGAGAGGGGGCTATACTAGACCTAGTACTGGGGAATGAGCCCGGTCAGGTCATCAAAGTTTCAGTGGGGGAACATGTGGCAAATAGTGACCACAATTCTGTAAACTTTAGGATAGTAATGGAAATAGATGAGTGTTGTCCTATGGGTAAGGTGCTGAATTGGGGGAAGGCTAACTACAGCCGGATTAGGCAGGATTTGGTGGCTGTTGATTGGGAGAGGCTGTTCGAGGGTAAATCCACATCTGGCATGTGGGAGTCTTTTAAGGAGCAGTTGATAGGACTGCAGGACAGACATATGCCTGTAAAGAGGAAGGATAGGAAAGGTAGGATTTGAGAGCCGTGGATAACCAGTGAAATTGTGGCTCTAATCAAAAAGAGAAAAGAGGCATACATGAGGCAGCTAAAAACAGATGGAGCACTGGAGGAATACAGAGAAAGTAGAAAAGAACTCAAACAGGGAGTTAGAAGGGCAAAAAGGGGTCACGGAATGTCCTTGGCAGACAGGATTAAGGAGAATCCTAAGGCATTTTATACATACGATAGGAACAAGAGGGTTGTTAGGGAAAGAATCGGACCTCTCAGGGACAAAGGAGGGGAATTATGCTTAGAACCAAAGGAAGTAGGAGAGATCCTAAACGAATACTTTGCATCAGCATTCACAAAGGAGAGGGACATGTTGACTGGTAGTGTCTCAGAGAGATGTGTTGACCCGTTAGAAAAAATCTCAATTACAAGCGAGGAAGTGTTAGGTTTTTTAGGAAACATTAAGACAGACAAATCCCCAGGGCCAGGTGGCATCTATCCTAGACTCCTCAGGGAGGCGAGAGATGCAATTGCTGGGCCTCTAACAGAAATCTTTGTCTCTTCACTGGACACAGGTGAGGTCCCAGAGGATTGGAGGATGGCAAATGTGGTCCCGTTATTTAAGAAGGGTAGCAAGGATAACCCAGACAATTATAGGCCGGTGAGCTTGACGTCCATGGTAGGGAAGTTGTTGGAGAAGATTCTTAGAGATAGGATAGATGCGCATTTAGAACTGAATAATCTCATGAGTGATAGACAACATGGTTTTGTACGAGGGAGGTCATGCCTCACAAATTTGGATGAGGTTTTTGAGGAGGTGACAAAAACGATCGACGAGGGAAGGGCCATGGATGTTGTCTATATGGATTTTAGTAAAGCGTTTGACAAGGTTCCTCATGGCAGGCTGGTGCAAAAAGTTAAATCTCTTGGGATAAAATGTGAGCTAGCTAGATGGGTGGAGAACTGGCTTAGCCATAGAAGACAGAGGGTAGCAGTGGAGAGGTCTTTTTCCGGTTGGAGGTCTGTGACTAGTGGAGTTCCGCAGGGCTCTGTACTGGGACCTCTGCTGTTTGTGATATATATAAATGATTTGGAGGAAGCTGTAACTGGTGTGATCAGTAAGTTTGCGGACGACACGAAGATTGCTGGAGTTGCAGATAGTGATGAACATTGTCAGAGAATACAGCAGGATATAGATAGGCTGGAACATTGGGCGGAGAAATGGCAGATGGAATTTAATCCAGATAAATGCGAAGTGATGCACTTTGGTAGATCTAATGTAAGGGGGAGCTATACAATAAATGACAGAACCATCAGGAGTATAGACACACAGAGGGACCTGGATGTACAAATTCACAGATCCTTAAAGGTGGCAGCACAGGTGGAGAGGGTGGTGAAGAAGGCATATGGCATGCTTGCCTTTATTGGACGGGGCATAGAATATAAAAGTTGGCATATGATGTTGCGGCTGTATAGAACGTTGGTTAGGCCACATTTGGAATACTGCGTCCAGTTCTGGTCGCCGCACTACCAGAAGGACGTGGAGGCTTTGGAGAGAGTACAGAGAAGGTTTACCAGGATGTTGCCTGGTATGGAGGGTCTTAGCTATGAGGAGAGATTGGGTAAACTAGGGTTGTTCTCCCTGGAAAGACGGAGGATGAGGGGCCATCTAATAGAGGTGTATAAAATTATGAAGGGCATAGATAGGGTGAACAGTGGGAAGCTTTTTCCCATGTCGGAGGTGACGAACACAAGGGGTCACGGGTTCAAGGTGAGGGGGGCATAGTTCAACACAGATGTCAGGGGGGTGTATTTTACACAGAGGGTGGTGGGGGCCTGGAATGCACTGCGAAGCAAGGTGATTGAGGTGGACACGCTGGGATCGTTTAAGACTTATCTAGATAACCACATGAACAGACTGGGAATGGAGGGAGAAAAATGAATGGTCTAGTTGGGCACATGAGCGGCGCAGGCTTGGAGGGCCGAAGGGCCTGTTCCTGTGCTGTATTCTTAGTATTTGGCCCATCAAGTCTGCACCAACCACAATCCCACCCAGGCCTTATCCTCGTAAACCCCACGTATTTACCCTGCTGTCCCCCGAACACTAAGAGGCAATTTACTGTGGCCAATCAACCTAACCCACACATCTTTGGACTGTGGGAAGAAACCAGAGCACCCGGAGGAAACTCAAGCAGACACAGGGAAAATGTGCAAACTCCACACAGTGACCGAAGCTGGGAATTGAACCCGGGTCCCTGACACTGAGGCTGCAGTGCTAATCACTGTGCCAGCCCTATTATTTTAACTCTATATTGATTAGCTTATCTTGTTCATTAATTTAATAAATATGCAGATTCTGAACTCTTGAGTTTGAAACACTCTGTTAACTTAATGAGTAAAATTAAAACTGCAGTACTTGTTGGAATTGAGGATGGTGTTTTTAGTTTTGTGTAATGTGTGTATTATTTCCAGGGTCTCACCACTGCCGAGCTGCAGGGCTGCCAACAGGCTTTGCAGAATCTTCTGGATCGAGTATATCAGCCAATTGTCATCAAGGAGTTACTGATTTTACAGGGAGGAGCAAAGCAGGTAAATGTCCCTGACCCCATACTGCTGAAACAGTCAATGGCAGAATTAGCAGAGTTAGGGTAAAGGGATGGGAATGTACCAGAGGCCAGAATTTGGGTAAATTAGAATAGAGGAAGTTATAAGGAGAAGGTGGCTCCGACACATGAAAATAGGAACTGTAATTTGGAGTCAGTGCAAGGATGTTGATGCATACCGGTAGCAGAGTTACGGTCGAGCTGAAGTGTATTGAGAATGAGAGACCACCTACAAAAGAGCATTGGAATTGTTGAGTTTGGAACTGAAGGCTTCAACAGCAGATGGTGGAAATGGGCAATGTAGAGGGGATTAATGATTTGGAAGAGGGAACTGAATGTATTATCTCCAAATTTGCAGATGATACAAAGTTGGGTGGGAGGGTGAGCTGTGAGGAGGATGCAGAGATGCTTCAGCGTGATTTGGACAGACTGAGTGTGTGGGCATCTGTTTAAAGTTTGTTTATTTATTCGTCACAAGTAAGGCCTATATTAACACTACAATGAAGTTACTGTGTAATTCCCCTAGTCACCACAGTCCGGCGCCTGTTCGGGTCAATGCACCTATTCAGCACGTCTTTCGGACTGTGGGAGGAAACCAGAGCACCTGGAGGAAACCCACACAGACACGGGGAGAATGTGCAAACTCCGTACAGACAGTGACCCAAGCTGGGAATTGAACCCGGGTCTATGGCGTTGTGAGGCAGCAGTGCTGATCACTGTGCTACAGTGCTGCCCCTCTGCATGGCAGATGCAGTATAATGTGGATAAATGTAAGGTTATCCACTTTGGTAGTAATGATAGGAAGAAAGATTATTACTTGAATGGGTGTAAATTGAGAGAGGTGGATACTCAACAAGATCTTGGAGTCCTCATGCATCAGTCGCTGAAAGTAAGCACGCAGATACAGCAGGCAGTAAAGAAGGCAAATGGTATGTTGGCCTTCATAGCGATAGGATTTGAGTGTAGGGATAGGGATTTTTTTTGCAATTGTATAGGGCATTGGTGAGGCCACACCTGGAGTATTATGTGCAGTTTTGATGTCCTTATCTGAGGAAGGGTGTCCTTGCTATAGAGGGTGTACAGCGAAGGTTTACCAGGCTGATTCCCGGGATGGCAGGTCTGTCATGTGAGGGGAGATTAAGTCGGTTCGGATTATATTCACTGGGGTTTAGAAGATTGGGGGGGGATCTCATAGAAACTTATAAAATTCTAACAGGGTTAGACAGGGTAGATTCAGAAAGAATGTTCCCAATGGTGGGGGAGTCCAGAACTAGGGAGTCACAGCTAGTTTGAGGATAAGGGATAAACCTTTTAGGACTGAGGTGAGGAGAAATTTCTTCACCCAGACGGTGGTGAATGTGTGGAATTCACTACCGCAGAATGTAGTTGAGGCCAAAACGTTGTCTGATTTCAAGAAGAAATTAGATATAGATCTTGGGGCTAAAGGGATCAAGGGATATGGCGGGGGGGATGGAAGGGGGGGATCAGGATATTGAATTTGATGATCAGCCATGATCAAAATGAATGGTGGAGCAGGTTCGAAGGGCCAAATGGCCTACTCCTGCTTCTAGTTTCTATGTATTGGGGTAAATAGTCTGGAACTGACAGCCGGGGAGAGGTGGGTGTCGTTGGGAGAATGAGGGGAGCTACCGGAGGGTTGTTGCCAGCAGAAAGGGTGTTGTTGCCAGGAGGGATATTATCGATTGCGGGGGTGGTTTGTTGTCGCGGAGAGGCAGGGTATTGTCAAGGGAAGTTGGGGTATTGCCAGGGGAGAGTTGCCTGAGGAGTTGGGGATGTTGCTTGGGGAGAGTTGATGAGGATGCTGAGAGGTTGTTTGCATCTCTCTGCACAAGTGAGTGCTGCCCATTTGCAGCTTGATTGCAGCAAGTGAAATGCTTGTTACATGTTTTTGGTAAATTGCTGTTCTTTACACTTATTTGCAGGTGGGGTCTGCGATGGGTGGAAAAGCACGGACTCGCTCACAGGCCCCAGCATGGCTGCGGCGGCAGTGTGGCCACCTGCTATCTGAGAGACTGATGAAGCCCCGCGGTGTTCAGGCTGTGGTCAGAGGAATAGTGGAAGGAGCTGGAGGTAAATTATCATGAAGCTGAGGTGGTGTTCAGGCAGTTCCTGCAGGCCCTGTGTTTGGGAGAGGATTTGGAAACGGGCAGTGTTGAAGGGCATGGGCCTCAGCGTGTGGTGTTGTGGGGGAGAGGCACTGGCCTCAGCATCTCCTGTCCACCGCTACCAGACTGCTGGCTCCCCCCTCCCCAGTGTTAATTCTGTTCTCTGGACCACATCTTACTTCTCTCTTTGTTGTCTGTTTGCAGCTGGGATTGCTGGAGGTCGGAGCGCAGAGACAGCAGCTGCTGATTGGAGGAAATGTGATACTGTTGCTCGGATACTGGCGTCCTGTCCTCAGCAGTGTCTTTCTGTTGGAGATTACTACAGGCAGGTGTGCCCTCAGGTAAAGGCAGTCAATTCTGTAATGCAACTGCTTGTTTAGAAGTGAAAGAACATATCATTTGAAGGAGTACACGGGGAAGCTGGTGCTGGAGGTGTGGGGGCTCACTGGGACAATGCTGGGGGATTTTGTCAGTTCTCGTGTCTGTATTTGGAACAAGGCTGTCTTTGTCTCTCACAATGGGGTCAGGACTCGTGTAGCCCCAGCAGAACCCAACCTGAGCATCAGTGTGCACAGACCACAGAATGTCTTTATTTCAGTGATGATTTTACAGACTCCTGGACATAGCCCCGATCTGCCTGCTCTCAGTGGCCTGTGCAACCTAGCCTCACATTCCACTTGGAAAATTGCTGATCATTATCTTTACTGTTATCAAATAAATTTCTTGTGTAATTATTTTCGAATGTGGTTATTGCTGCGTAAGTGCTGCTTGATAACACTGTTGATGATACCTTCCTTCACTTTGCTGATGATTGAGAGTAGATTGGGGCAGTAATTGGCTGGGTTGATGCTGGAGAGGTTAGGAGGCCGAGATGGGTCATCCACTCAGCACTTCTAGCTGAGGATGGTTGCAAATGTTGCAGCCTTGTCTTGACTACGTTCCTCCATCATTGAAGTTGGGGATATTTGTGGAGCTGCCTTCTCCTTCTGTTGGTTGTTTAATTTTCACTATTCATGTCCAGATGTGGCAGGACTGCAGAGCTTTTATCTAATTCTTTGGTGTGGGATTGCTTTCTCTGATCATCTGCTGCTCCCATTGGTTAGAATGCAAGTAGTCCTATGCTGTAGCTTCACCAGGTTTACTCATCTTTGAACCAAGATAGATCCTTGGCCTGATGGGAGAGTGGGGGAATATGAGGTTACAGTGATTGTACACAATTCTGTTACTGCTGATGGTCCACAGTGCCTCATGGTAGCCCAGTTTTAAGTTGCTTGATCTGTTCTGAATCTTATCAATTTAGTGATAGTGCCGCACAACACAATGGGGGGCATCTTCAGTGTGAAGATGGGACTTCACACGGATTGTGGTGGTCACTCCTACCAATGCTGCCCTGGACAGATACATTTGCACCAGAAAGGTTGGTGAGGATGTGCTTTTGATTGACTTAAATATCTATTATCCATGAAATAATTTAAATCTGCTCTGTTTGTTATACAACCCTCCTCCTGTCATGCCTTTGGGTGATTTCTGAATGGAGTTTTTCATTCTTCAATGACAAGTGGTCAGTCTCTCGGCCTCCCATCCTCCCCCAGCAGATGGAACTCTCGAAGCAATGAGCCAACATGCACTCTCTGCACAGCGACTGACACAAAGGCTACAGCACAGAAATGGCCAGTCAGTCCAACCAGTCTTATTCTGGCTTGTATCTGCCCTGCTAGCAGGTAGCCCTAATCACATTAACCCATTCTTACTCATTCCAGCGCCCCCCTCCCACTCCCACTCCAATCTAACCTTGCATGTGGGCAGTTTTTGCCTCAACCACCATTGATAGTCTCTCAGCTCCGTGTGAAGAAGCTGCTCCTGTGTCCTGTTTTAAAACTCTTGCATTTATGACCTCTCAACTATTGGAAACGATCTGATTCTATCACCGTACCTCACCCTTTTTTAATTACAAACGCTCCCATTAGATCAATCACTAAAGAAATAGGTACAAGAGTAGGCCCTCTGGCCCCTCGAGTCTCCTCCGTCATTCAGTGTGATCATGACTGATCTGATGTTGACTTTTTTCCCATCCATCCTTTGAGAGGATGGACTGGGCATGGTGGTATGGCACTGCCGCATTGAAAATGTCTGCTGTGATTGTAGAGACAGATCCATGAGTGGCTCTCTTCCGTAGCTGGCACAGATGAATTGTATTGGCCCAAGGTCGACTGACATTTTTTGCTTTCCGCAGCTTCTCTCTTCTGCCATCTGGTCATTTCCTTTGCCCTCTGCTTTCTCCATGCCCTTCCTGACTGAGTGTTTGTCTGCAGGCACTCCAGTCAGCAGCAACAATTTGCATTGACTCTGATCCCGGTCACCTTGCAAGTGATCTTGACCTCAACTTCACTTGCTGTCAATTCCCAGTAACCTCTCTCTTCCCTCAAGTGCTCAGATGTGTTGTTACCTCACTCAAATGACCCTGATCAAATTCACAAATGAGCTGCTGAGTGACTAACAGTACAGCTTTGGCATGGTTGTCCATTTCATCTTCCAACACTTCTCCTCCATGGTCTAGCAGATTGTGTCATTTGGTTTCACCCTTATTTATTGATTAGGCAGAACATTTCCAACAAGGTTTCTCTTCCCATCTCTGTTCCATTACCTTGGGCATCCCCAAGGGCTTTTCCCTCGGCTCCCTCTTTTACTCATCACAATGCCTTGGCACCATCATCCAAAAACATGGGGTCAGGTTCTCCATGTATCCTGACCATATCCAGCTCGATTTTCCACCACCCCTCTCAGCCCACCGCTGCCTCTATCTGTGATATCAGGCTATCCGTGTACCCTCACAATTTATACCAATTCATAGAAATATAGAAGATAGGAGCAGGAGGAGGCCATTTGGCCCTTTGAGTCTGCTCCGCCGTTCATTATGATCATCCAATTCAATAGCCTAATCCTCTTTTTTCCCCATAACCTTTGATCCCATTTGCCTCAAGCGCTATATCCAGCCGCCTCTGAATACAATCAATGTTTTGGCATCAACTACTTCCTGTGGTAATGAACTCCACAGGCTCACCACTCTTCGGGTGAAGGAATGTCTCCTCACCTCCGTCCTAAATGGTCTACCATGAATCCTCAGACTGTGACCCCTGGTTCTGGACTCCCCCACCATTGGGAATATCCTCCCCGCATCTACCCTGTCTAGTCCTGTTAGAATTTTATAAGTCTCTATGAGATTCCCCCCTCATTCGTCTGAACTCCAGCGAAAACAATCCTAACCTAGTCAATCTCTCCTCATACATCAGTCCCACCATCCCCGGAATCAACCTGGTAAACCTTGGCTGCACTCCCTCGAGAGCAAGAACATTCTTCCTCAGAAAAGGAGACCAAAACTGCACACAATACTCTAGGTGTGGCCTCACCAAGGCCCTGTATAATTACAACACATCCCTGCTCCTGTACTCGAAAGCTCTCGCAATGAAAGCCAGCATGCCATTTGCCTTCTTTACCGCCTGCTGTACCTGCATGCTTACCTTCAGTGACTGGTGCACAAGGACACCCAGGTCCCGCTGCACACTCCCCTCTCCCAATTTACAGCCATTCAGGTAGTAATTTGCCGCCTTGTTTTTGCTTCCAAAGTGAATAACCTCACACTTGTCCAAATTATACTGCATCTGCCATTGATTTGCCCACTCACCCAACCTGTCCAGCTCATTGTGAAGGATCTCTGCATCCTCGTCACAGTTCACCCTCCCACCCAACTTGGGATTATCTGTAAACTTTGAGATGCTACATTTTGTTCCCTCATCCAAATCATTAATATATATTGTGAATAGCTGGGGTCCCAGCACCGATCCCTGTGGCACCCCACTAGTTACTGCCTGCCAATTTAAAAAACAGCCATTAATTCCTACTCTTTGTTTCCTCTCTGCCAACCAGTTTTCTATCCATCTCAATATACTTCCCCCAATCCCATGTGCTTTAATCTTGCACAATAATCTGTTACACGGGACTTTGTCAAATGCTTCTGAAAGTCCAAAAAACCACATCGACTGGCTCCCTCTTGTCAACTCTACAAGTTACATCCTCAAGGAATTCCAACAGATTTGTCAAGCATGATTTCCCCTTCGTAAATCCATGCTGACTCTGTCTGATCCTGCCACTGCTTTCTAAATGCTCTGCTATAAAGTCCTTGAAAATGGATTCGAAAATTTTCCCCACCAACGATGTTAAGCTTATTGGTCTGTAATTCCCTGTTTTCTCTCTACCTCCCTTTTTGAATACTGGAGTGACATTCGCTACCCTCCAATCTGCAGGGACTGTTCCAGAGTCTCTAGAATCTTGGAAGATGACCACCAATGCATCCACTATTTCTAGAGCCACTTCCTTAAGTACTCTGGGATGTAGGTTATCAGACCCTGGGGATTTATCCACCTCTGAGGGGGGAGGGAGAGGAGCCAGAGGTAGCAGTACATATTGGTACCGCTGATGTGGGAAGGAAGGGGTCATGAAAAGAGAGTATAGGGAATTAGGGAGACAGCTGAGAAGGAGGAAAGCAAAGGTAGTAATCTCAGGATTGCTGCCTGTGCCACGGGAGGGTGAGGGTAGGAATGGAGTGAGGTGGAGGATGAATGTGTGGCTGAGGGACTGGTGCAGGGGGCAGGGATTCAGGTTCCTGGACCATTGGGATCTCTTTAGGGGCAGGTGTGACCTGTACACACAAAACGGGTGGCACTTGAATCCCAGGGGGACCAATGTCCTGGCGGGAAGGTTGGCTAAGGCTCCTGGGGAGAGTTTAAACTAGATAGGTTGGAAGGAGGGGATCGAGACGAGAAGACTGGGAGCGAGGAAGTTAGCTTGCAAACAGAGAAGGGTTATAGACAGTGCAAGAGGGAGGATGGACGGGGGATAGAGAAGGGGAGAGCTCAGACCAAAGGATTGAGATGTGTTTACTTTAATGCCAGGAGTATAGTGAATAAAGGGGATGAGCTCAGAGCGTGGATCGATGCCTGGAAGTGTGATGTGGTGGCCATTACGGAGACTTGGATGTCTCAGGGACAGGACTGGATACTCCAGGTGCCGGGATTCAGATGTTTCAGGAAGGACAGGGAGGGAGGCAAGAGAGGGGGTGGAGTGGCACTGCTGATCAGGGATAGTGTCACAGCTGTAGAGAAGGTGTATGCTGTGGAGGGATTGTCTACAGAGTCTCTGTGGGTGGAAGTTCGGAGTGGGAAGCGGTCGATCACTTTGCTGGGAGTTTTCTATAGGCCACCCAATAGTAACAGGGAGGTGGAGGAGCAGATAGGGAAACAGATCCTGGAGAGTTGCAATAATAGCAGAGTTGTTGTGATGGGAGACTTTAATTTCCCAAACATAGATTGGAATATCCCTAGGGTAAGGGGATTGGATGGGGAGGAGTTCGTTAGGTGTGTTCAGGAGGGTTTCCTGACACAGCATGTGGACAAGCCTACAAGAGGAGAGGCTGTACTTGATCTGATACTGACCAATGAACCTGGACAGGTGTCAGATCTCTCAGTGGGAGAGCATCTTGGGGATAGCGATCATAACTCTATCTCCTTTATGCTTGCATTGGAAAAAGAGAGGATCAAGCAAGCTAGGAAAGCGTTTATATGGAGTCAGGGGAAATATGAAGACATAAGGCAGCAAATTAGAGGAGTAAATTGGAAGGAGGTATTCTCGGGGAAACGTACTGAAGAGAGGTGGCAGTTTTTCAAGGAATGTCTGTCTAGAGTTCTGATGTGGAGATGCCGGCGTTGGACTGGGGTAAACACAGTAAGAAGTTTAACAACACCAGGTTAAAGTCCAACAGGTTTATTTGGTAGCAAAAGCCACACAAGCTTTCGAGGCTCTGAGCCCCTTCTTCAGGTGAGTGGGAATTCTGTTCACAAACAGAACTTATAAGACACAGACTCAATTTACATGAATAATGGTTGGAATGCGAATACTTACAACTAATCCAGTCTTTAAGAAACAAAACAATGGGAGTGGGGAGAGCATCAAGACAGGCTAAAAAGATGTGTATTGTCTCCAGACAAGACAGCCAGTGAAACTCTGCAGGTCCACGCAACTGTGGGAGTTACAAATAGTGTGACATAAATTCTGATCCTAGAATCAGAATTTATTCTGATCCTAGAATCAGAATTTATGTCACACTATTTGTAACTCCCACAGTTGCGTGGACCTGCAGAGTTTCACTGGCTGTCTTGTCTGGAGACAATACACATCTTTTTAGCCTGTCTTGATGCTCTCCCCACTCCCATTGTTTTGTTTCTTAAAGACTGGATTAGTTGTAAGTATTCGCATTCCAACCATTATTCATGTAAATTGAGTCTGTGTCTTATAAGTTCTGTTTGTGAACAGAATTCCCACTCACCTGAAGAAGGGGCTCAGAGCCTCGAAAGCTTGTGTGGCTTTTGCTACCAAATAAACCTGTTGGACTTTAACCTGGTGTTGTTAAACTTCTTACTGTGTCTAGAGTTCTACAGGACAACGTTCCGAGCAGACGGAGGAGTTGGTAGGTTAAAGGAACCGTGGTGCATGAAAGCTGTGCAGGACCTAGTCGAGAAGAAAAGGAAAGCGTACAAAAGGTTCAGAGAGCTTGGCGAAGATAGGGATCTAGATGAGTATACGGCTTGTAGGAAGGGACTAAAGGAAATTAGGAGAGCCAGAAGGGGTCACGAGAAGGCCTTGGCAGGTAGGATTAAGGTAAACCCTAAGGCGTTCTATAAATATGTGAAGAGTAAAAGGATGAGACGTGAAGGAATAGGACCTATAAAAGGTGAAGGTGGGAAAATCTGTACGGAACCAGTAGAAATGGCAGAGGTGCTTAATGAGTATTTTGCCTCGGTTTTCACAGAGGAGAAGGACCTGGGTGGATGTACTGCGGGCTTGCGGTGGACTGAAAAGATTGAGTATGTGGACTTTAACAAAGAGGTTGTGCTGGAATCTTTGAATGGCATCAAGATAGATAAGTCGCCAGGTCCGGATGGGATGTACCCCAGGTTCCTGTGGGAGGCAAGGGAAGAGATTGCAGAGCCTCTGGCGATGATCTTTGTGTCGTCAATGGAGACGGGAGAGGTACCGGAGGATTGCGGATGTGGTTCCTATTTTCAAGAAGGGGAATAGGGATAGCCCAGGAAATTACCGACCGGTGAGTCTAACCTCAGTGGTTGGTAAGCTGATGGAGAAGATCTTGAGGGACAAGATTTATGAGCAGTTAGAGAGATTTAGTATGCTCAAGAATACTCAGCATGGTTTTGTCAAAGGCAGATCGTGCCTTACGAGCCTGGTGGAGTTCTTCGAAAATGTGACTAAACACATTGACGAAGGGAAAGCGGTAGATGTGGTTTATATGGATTTTAGCAAGGCGTTCGATAAGGTCCCCCATGCAAGGCTTCTCGAAAAAGTGAGAGGGCATGGGATCCAAGGTGCTGCTGCCCTGTGGATCCAGAACTGGCTTGCCCAAAGGAGGCAGAGAGTGGGTATAGATGGGTCTTTTTCTAAATGGAGGTCGGTCACCAGTGGTGTGCCCCAGGGATCTGTTCTGGGACCCTTGCTGTTTGTCATTTTCATAAATGACTTGGATGAGGAAGTGGAGGGATGGGTTGGTAAGTTTGCTGACGACACGAAGGTTGGTGGGGTTGTGGATAGTCTGGAGAGATGTCAGAAGTTACAGAGGGACTTAGATAGGATGCAAGACTGGGCGGACAAGTGGCAGATGGACTTCAATCCAGATAAATGTGTAGTGGTCCATTTTGGCAGGTCAAATGGGATGAAGGAGTACAATATAAAGGGAAAGACTCTTAGTACTATAGAGGATCAGAAGGACCTTGGGGTCCGAGTCCATAGGACTCTAAAATCGGCCCCGCAGGTGGAGGAGGTGGTTAAGAAGGCGTATGGTGTGCTGGCCTTTATCAATCGAGGGATTGAGTTTAGGGGTCTGGGGATAATGATGCAGCTATATAAGACCCTCGTCAGACCCCACTTGGAGTACTGTGCTCAGTTCTGGTCGCCTCATTATAGGAAGGATGTGGAAAAGATTGAAAGGGTGCAGAGGCGATTTACAAGGATGTTGCCTGGATTGAGTGGCATGCTTTATGAGGATAGGCTGAGGGAGCTCGGTCTTTTCTCCTTGGAGAGACGTAGGATGAGAGGAGACCTATTAGAGGTATATAAGATGTTGAGAGGCATAGATCGGGTGGACTCTCAGAGGCTTTTTCCCAGGGTGAAAATGGCTGTTACGAGAGGACACAGGTTTAAGGTGCTGGGGGGTCGGTACAGGGGAAATGTTAGGGGGGAAGCTTTTCACACAGAGGGTGGTGGGCGAGTGGAACCGGCTGCCGTCAGTGGTGGTGGAGGCAAACTCAATAGGGTCTTTTAAGAGACTCTTGGATGAGTACATGGGACTTAATAGGATGCAGGGTTATAGGTAGGCCTAAAAGGTAGGGATATGTTCGGCACAACTTGTGGGGCCGAAGGGCCTGTTTTGTGCTGTCGTTTTTCTATGTTTCCAATCCCATCCACTTTCCCAGCACCATTTCTCTGCTAATATTGATCTCCCTCAGTTCTTCCCTCTCACTAACACTTGCATTCTCCGACATTTCTGGCATCTGATTTGTGTCCTCTTTTGTGAAGACAGAACCAAAGAGTGTATTCAGTTGCTCGGCCATTTCTTTGTCCCCTATTATACATTCCCCCGTTTCTGTCTGTAGGGGACCTACATTTGTCTTCACCAACCCCTCTCTTCACGTAGCTATAGAAACTCTTAGTGTCAGTCTTCACATTCCCTGCAAGCTTACTTTCGTGCTGTATTTTCCCCTTCTTAATCAGTCCCTTGGTCCTTCTTTACTGAATTCTAAACTGCTCCCAATCCTCAGACCTATTATTTTTCTTGGCCAATCTGTATGCTTCTTCCTTAGATCGGATACTCTCTGTAATTTCCTTTGTGAGCCATGGATTGACCCTCTTACCCCTTTTACTTTTGTGCCAGACAGGAATAAACAGTTGCTGCAGTTCCCCCATGCGTCCCTGGAATGTTTGTCATTGCCTATCCACTGGCATCCCTTTAAGAAACTCTCCCCAATCTATCAAGGCCATCTCAGGCCTTCATATCCTCATAGTTTCCTTTATTAAGATTCAGCACCCTAGTCTCCACCTTGATAAAAGATTCTATCATGTTATGGTCGCTCATCCCCAGGGGTCTCGTACAGCTAGATTGGCAATGATTCCCTTCTCATTGCACAGTACCCAGTCTAAGATGGCCTGCTCTCTATTGGTTCCTCCACATATTGGTCAAGAAAACCATTCGCTGTACACTCCAGGAATTCCTCCTCTGTGTGTAGATTAAAATCACCCATGATCACCAATATTCCCTTATCACATGCACCACTAATTTTGTGTTTAATGCTATTCCCCACATTACTGCAGTTTGGGGTCTATATATGACACCCACTAACGTTTTTTGCCCCTTGGTATTTCTCAACTCTACCCATACAGACTCCACATTGTCAGAGTTAATATCCTTTCTCACTATTGTGTTAATTTCCTCTTTAACCAGCAGTGCCACTCCACCAACTTTTCCTTTATGCCTGTCCTTCCTAAATATTGAATACCCTGGGACATTCAATTCCCATCCCTGGTCACCCTGCAGCCATGTCTCCGTAATCCCAATTATATCGTACCCATTTACATCTATCTGCGCAATTAGTTCATCCACTTTATTGCAAATGCTCCGTGTATTAAGGCACAGAGCCTTTAAGCTTGTCTTTTTAACATTGTTTGCCATGCTCCCAATATTTTTCTCTCTAGTCCTGTTTGAACTTTGTCCTTGATTTCTTTGCCTATCACTTTTCTTATTCCCTTTTCTACCTTTTTGTTTTTGTCCTTGCTCCCTCCTTCTCTGACTGCTTGCATAGGTTTCCACCCCCCGGCATATTCGTTTAAACCCTCCCCAACCGCTCGAGCAAACAGTCCCACTAGGACATCAACTTGTACAGGTCCCACCTCCCCCAGAACTGGTCCCAATGCCCCAGGAATCTGAAACCCTCCCCCGACACCATCGCTTCAGCCATGTATTTATCCTATCGTATGTTGGAATCTATTTATTCCTTTTTGAAGTGGCATTGTCCCTATTGACTGTTTTGCTATCTGATCATATATCTGCAATTGCTTAAAAAGAAATCCCCATAATTAAAAATGTAACTTTTTTCCTTCAGCAACTCTGCGGGATAATGTTTTATTGCTTTCACCATCAGCTCTATTGACTTTTTTTTAAAAGCAGCAGCACCACGCTACCCCTTCCCCTCCCCAAGGCTACATTGAGTGTCTCAGCTGTAGTTAAAACTAAAAATGTGCAGGAATCAAATGATTCCCAAATCAAATGTGGCGACCAGTTCTGGTCGCCACACTACCACAGTTCTGGTCGCCACACTACCAGAAGGACGTGGAGGCTTTGGAGAGAGTACAGAGGAGGTTTACCAGGATGTTGCCTGGTATGGAGGGGCTTAGTTATGAGGAGAGATTGGGTAAACTGGGGTTGTTCTCCCTGGAAAGACGGAGGATGAGGGGAGACTTAGTAGAGGTGTATAAAATTATGAAAGGCATAGATAGGGTGAACGGTGGGAAGCTTTTCCCCAGGTCGGTGGTGACGTTCACGAGGGGTCATAGGTTCAAGGTGAAGGGGGGAGGTTTAACACAGATATCAGAAGGACATATTTTACACAGAGGGTGGTGGGGGCCTGGAATGCGCTGCCAGGCAAGGTGGTGGAGGCGGACACACTGGGAACGTTTAAGACTTATCTAGATAGCCATATGAACGGAGTGGGAATGGAGGGATACAAAAGAATGGTCTAGTTTGGACCAGGGAGCGGCACGGGCTTGGAGGGCCGAAGGGCCTGTTCCTGTGCTGTATTGTTCTTTGTTCTTTGATTCACTTATTTATCATTAGGGATGTTTAAATTCGTAGTCTTGTATATTAAAGCCTGAAATATATTCAGGAGTATAAATACATCTGACACCAACTGCTGGTAATGACTGTTTGCTGTTTCCTCACTAAACTTCAGCACTAGTTTTAAAGTAATTAATCTTCACAGCGCCAGGTAATTAGGATTTAGAGACAGTTGCAATGTTTGCAGAGTGTTCTTAAAGATCTGTGAGATCAGGGTGAGAATCAGCTCCTGCACTGAGTAAGTTGTGAAAATCTGCAAACATTAATTACAGATTGTTTTCTGATCAATGAATTTCCCTATATAAAAGCCATAAAAAAACCTTTAGTTTATCCTACGTTTTTACTTCAGTTAGTTCATATTGCACAGGAATTAATGTTTAACTGAGTAAATGTTTAGGTGTGGCAGGTGTCCTGTGTGGGAGAGATGGTGGATATGGTTCATTTCACAAGCTTCATTGCAGACCAACGGGCTCTGAGTTTGGCTTTCACTGTGAAACCATGCTGTACCCTTCCCAATCGGACAGTTGGAGAACATGGATGGTATGCCTGAGCTGGAATCCCCTCTATGGTGGGTGTGGATGCCTGTGTATTATATATTCTATGCATTTTTTATTCATTCGTGGAATGTGGGTGTTTCTGGCTGACCAGCCCCATCCCTAATTGCCCTTGAAGGTGATGGTGAGCTGCTTCTTGAACTGCTGCTGTAGGTACAGCCACAGTGCTGTTAGGGAGGGAGTTCCAGGATTTAGACCCGGCGACAATGAAGGAATGGAGATATATTTCCAAATCAGAATGGTGAGTGACTGGGAGAACTTCCGGGTGGTGGCGTTCCCAGGTATCCGCTGTCCTTGTCTTCTAGATGGTAATGGTCGTGGATTTGGAAGCTGGTGTCTAATGTATAGTCATGATGTGGAGATGCCGGCGTTGGACTGGGGTAAACACAGTAAGAAGTTTAACAACACCAGGTTAAAGTCCAACAGGTTTATTTGGTAGTTTGCTACCAAATAAACCTGTTGGACTTTAACCTGGTGTTGTTAAACTTCTTACTGTGTCTAATGTATAGACAGGCATCCTTACCCATGTATATGTACGCATAATGTACACAACTATTATACTTCCTTTGCTTTGGTTGTGTTGACATCACTGAGTAACATCCATATTCTGTCAGCATGTGCTCCTGGGACTTGGAGTCCTGTCATTCATTGTATTGTACTCAACTGTGTCTTAATCAGAGCTGATAAGGATCTTCCTACCTGTCTGAGAGGCAGCTGCGTGTATACTGTTCATGTCTGGACATGAAGTGAGTTCAGTTTCTGGCTTATGGTGAATACTATGATCAGATTTTTCAATGACATGTCATTGAGAATGTTACCCAAAGTTAATTAGCCCTGTTTAAGCTCAGGAAAGTGAACATTGCTTGCATAAAGTTTCAAAGCTTAAATGTGGGTCAGTAAGTTCCCCAGGATTGAGAGTGAAACTGTGAGGGAGCTGGGGAAAAGGACTCTCTCTCTCTATCTCTCTGTCTCTCAGTACAAAGAACAAAGAAAATTGCAGCACAGGAACAGGCCCTTCAGCCCTCCGAGCTGCACCCACCGTGCTGCCCAACTGAACTAAAACCCCCTACCCTTCAGCTCAAGATTGAGAAAGGCTATGACAATGGAGTAAACATAAGCCAGCTCAACAGAGCCAGAGAATGGTGATAAGGAAATAGACTTCAGAAAGCTAAATGAATAGAGAATAAGATATGCTCCAGAAGAAATCAAGGATGAGAGAAACAAGAGGTTTGAGTTAAAGAAGCCATTCTATTTAACCAAATTTATAGTTGGGAGAAGACTTTCAAAGGCAATTGAAAGTTTTGAAGTAATTCTATTCAAGCAATTGACAGTGAGAAGAAAGAGTAAGCCAATCAAAGCAGAGGAAACCCAATGGGCTTGGTTTGAAATCCTGACAGGAATTACTGCTAAAAGTGAAGTGAAAACTCGCCAATGAAAATTATCTGGGGAAATTCTGAGGACGAATCCATAAACTTGTCAGCTAATGAGACCATTGTAGCTTCGAATGTACTTTATTACAGGTAAGGCAGATGAACTTAGAGCTTGGATTAGTACTAGGAACTACGATGTTGTTGCCATTACAGAGACTTGGTTAAGGGAAGGATAGGATTGACAGCTTAACATTCCAGGATACAGATGTTTCAGGCGGGATAGAGGGGGATGTAAAAGGGATGGGGGAGTTGCATGACTGGTTAAGGAGAATATCACAGCTGTACTCCGGGAGGACACCTCGGAGGGCTCATACAGCGAGGCAATATGGTTAGAGTTCAGGAATAGGAAAGGTGTAGTCACAATGTTGGGGGTTTACTATAGGCCACCCAACTGCCAGCAGGCGATTGAGGAACAGATATGTAGGCAGATTTTGGCAAGGTGTAAAAGTAACAGGGTTGTTGTGGTGGGAGATTTTAATTTCTCCTATATTGACTGGGACTCACTTAGTACTAGGGGCGTGGATGGGGCAGAGTTTGTAAGGAACATCCAGGAGGGCTTCTTGAAACAGTATGTCGATAGTCCAACTAGGGAAGGGGCCATACTGGACCTGGTATTGGGGAATGAGCCCGGCCAGGTGGCCGATGTTTCAGTAGGGGAGCAGTTTGGGAACAGTGACCACAATTCAATAAGCTTTAAGGTACTGATGGATAAAGATAAGTGTAGTCCTGAAGTGAAGGTGCTAAATTGGGGGAAGGCTAATTACAAGAATATTAGGCAGGAACTGAAGAATGTAGATTGGGGGCAGATGTTTGAGTGCAAATCAACATCTGGCATGTGGGAGGCTTTCAAGTGTAAGTTGATAGGGATTCAGGACCGGCACATTCCTGTAAGGATGAAGGATAAGTATGGCAAGCTTTGGGAACCTTGGGTAACGAGAGATATTGTGAGCCTAGTCAAAGAGAAAAAGGAAGCATTTGTCAAAGCTAGGAGGCTGGGAACACACGAAGCAAGTGTGGAATACAAGGAAAGTAGAAAGAAACTTAAGCAAGGAGTAAGAAGAGCTCAAAGGGGTCATGAAAAAGCATTGGCCAGCAGGATTAAGGAAAATCCCAAGGCTTTTTATACATACATAAAGAGCTTGCAGATAGTGATGAGCATTGTCAGGCAATACAGCAGGATATATAGGCTGGAAAATTGGGCGGAGAGGTGGCAGATGGAATTTAATCCGGATAAATGTGAAGTGATGCATTTTGGAAGAAATAATGTAGGGAGGAGTTATACAATAAATGGCAGAGTCATCAAGAGTATAGAAACACAGAGGGACCTAGGTGTGCAAGTCCACAAATCCTTGAATATGGCAACACAGGTGGAGAAGGCATATGGTATGCTTGCCTTTATAGGACGGGGTATAGAGTATAAAAGCTGGAGTCTGATGATGCAGCTGTGTAGAACGCTGGTTAGACCACATTTGGAGTACTGCGTCCAGTTCTGGTCGCCGCACTACCGGAAGGACGTGGAGGCATTAGAGAGAGTGCAGAGAAGGTTTACCAGGATGCTGCCTGGTATGGAGGGTCTTAGCTATGAGGAGAGATTGGGTAAACTGGGGTTGTTCTCCTTGGAAAGACGGAGAATGAGGGGAGATCTAATAGAGGTATACAAGATTATGAAGGGGATAGATAGGGTGAACGGTGGGAAGCTTTTTCACAGATCAGAAGTGATGATCACGAGGGGTCACGGGCTCAAGGTGAGAGGGGCGAAGTATAACTCAGATATCAGAGGTATGTTTTTTACACAGAGGATGGTGGGGCCTGGAATGCGCTGCCAAGTAGGGTGGTGGAGGCAGGCACGCTGACATCGTTTATGACTTACCTGGATAGTCACATGAGCAGCCTGGGAATGGAGGGATACAAACGATTGGTCCAGTTGGACCAAGGGGCGGCACAGGCTTGGCGGGCCGAAGGGCCTGTTTCCTGTGCTGTACTGTTCTTTGTTCTTTGTTCAAGAGGGTAGCCAGGGAGAGGGTTGGCCCACTCAAGGGCAAGGGAGGGAATCTATGCGTGGAGCCAGAGGAAATGGGCGAGGTATTAAATGAGTACTTTGCGTCAGTATTCACCAAAGAGAAGGACTTGGTGGATGATGAGTTTGGAAAAGGATGTGTAGATAGTTTGAGTCATGTTGAGATCAAAAAGGAGGAGGTATTGGGGTTCTTGAGAAACATTAAGGTAGATAAGTCCCCAGGGCCTGATGGGATATCCCCCAGAATACTGAGAGAGGCAAGGGAGGAAATTGCTGGGGCCTTGAGAGAAATCTTTAAGAACATAAGAAATTGGAGCAGGAGTAGGCCATGAACCTGCCCCGCCATTCAATAAGATCATGGCTGATCTGAAGTGGATCAGTTCCAATTACCCGCCTAATCCCTATAACCCCTAATTCCCTTACTGATCAGGAATCCATCTATCCGTGATTTAAACATATTCAACGAGGTAGCCTCCACCACTTCCGTGGGCAGAGAATTCCAGAGATTCACCACCCTCTGAGAGAAGAAGTTCCTCCTCAACTCTGTCCTAAACTGACCCCCCTTTATTTTGAGGCTGTGCCCTCTAGTTCTAGCTTCCTTTCTAAGTGGAAAGAATCTCTCCACCTCTACCCTATCCAGCCCCTTCATTATCTTATAGGTCTCTACAAGATCCCCCCTCAGTCTCCTAAATTCCAACGAGTACAAACCCAATCTGCTCAGTCTCTCCTCATAATCAACACCCCTCATCTCTGGTATCAACCTGGTGAACCTTCTCTGCACTCTCTCCAAGGCCAATATATCCTTCCGCAAATAAGGGGACCAATACTGCACACAGTATTCCAGCTGCGGCCTCACCAATGCCCTGTACAGATGCAGCAAGACATCTCTGCTTTTATATTCTATCCCCCTTGCGATATAGGCCAACATCCCATTTGCCTTCTTGATCACCTGTTGCACCTGCAGACTGGGTTTTTGAGTCTCATGCACAAGGACCCCCAGGTCCCTTTGCACGGTAGCATGTTGTAATTTTTTTCCATTTAGATAATAATCCAACTTGCTATTATTTCCTCCAAAGTGAATAACCTCGCACTTGTCAACGTTATACTCCATCTGCCAGATCCTCGCCCACTCACTCAGCCTGTCCAAATCTCTCTGCAGACCTTCTACGCCCTCCACACGATTCACTTTTCCACTTATCTTTGTGTCGTCTGCAAACTTTGTTACCCTACACTCAGTCCCCTCCTCCAGATCGTCTGTATACATGGTAAATAGTTGAGGCCCCAGTACCGATCCCTGTGGCACGCCACTAGTTACCATCTGCCAACCAGAAAAGCACCCATTTATCCTGACTCTCTGCTTCCTGTCAGATAGCCAATCCCCAATCCACGCTAACACCCTACCCCCAAATCTTTGTATCCTCACTGGCTACAGGGGAGGTCCCAGAGGATTGGAGAATAGCCAATGTTGTTCCTTTGTTTAAGAAGGGTAGCAAGAATAATCCAGGTAATTACAGGCCGGTGAGCCTAACATCAGTGGTAAGGAAATTACTGGAGAGGATTCTTCGAGACAGGATTTATTCCCACTTGGAATTAAGTGGACGTATTAGTGAGAGGCAACATGGTTTTGTGAAGGGTTCGTGTCTCACGAACTTGATCTCGTTTTTCGAGGAAGTGACGAAGATGATTGATGAGGGTAGGGCAGTGGATGTTGTCTACATGGACTTCAGTAAGGCCTTTGGCAAGGTCCCTCATGGCAGACTGGTCCAGAAGGTGAAGTCGCATGGGATCAGAGGTGAGCTGGCATGGTGGATACAAAACTGGCTCGGTCAAAGAAGACAGAGGGTAGCAGTGGAAGGGTGCGTTTCTGAATGGAGGGCTGTGACAAGTGGTGTTCCTCAGGGATCAGTGCTGGGACCTTTGCTGTTTGTAATATATATAAATGATTTGGAGAAAAATGTAACTGGATTGATTAGTAAGTTTTCAGACGACACAAAGGTTGGTGGATTTGCAGATAGCGATGAGGACCATCAGAGGATATAGCAGGATATCGATCAGTTGGAGACTTGGGCGGAGAGATGGCAGATGGAGTTTAATCTGGACAAATGTGAGGTCGTGCATTTTGGAAGGTCTAATACAGATAGGAAATATACAATAAATGGCAGAACCCTTAAGAGTATTGATAGACAGAGGGATCTGGGTGTACAGGTACACAGGTCACCGAAAGTGACAATGCAGGTGGAGAAGGTAGTCAAGAAGGCATACGGCATGCTTGCCTTCATCGGCGGGGGCATAGAGTTTAAAAATTGGCAAATCATGTTGCAGCTTTATAGAACCTTAGTTAGGCCGCACTTGGAATATAGTGTTCGATTCTGGTCACCACACTACCAGAAGGATGTGGAGGCTTTGGAGAGGGTACAGAAAAGATTTACCAGGATGTTGCCTGGTATGGAGGGCATTAGCTATGAGGAGAGGTTGGAGAAACTTGGTTTGTTCTCACTGGAGCAACGGAGGTTGAGGGGAGATCTGATAGAAGTCTACAAGATTGTGAGAGGCATGGACAGAGTGGATAGTCAGAAGCTTTTTCCCAGGGTAGAAGAATCAATTACTAGGGGGCATAGATTTAAGGTGCGAGGGGCAAGGTTTAAAAGAGATGTACAAGGCAGATTTTTTACACAGAGAATAGTAGGTGCCTGGAACTCGTTGTCAGGGGAGGAAGTGGAAGCGGATACGATAGTGACATTTAAGGGGCGTCTTGACAAGTACATGATTAGGATCGGAATAGAAGGATATGGTCCCCGGAAGGGTAGGGGGTTTTAGTTCAGTTGGGCAGCATGGTTGGTGCAGACTTGGAGGGCCGAAGGGCCTGTTCCTGTGCTGTAATTTTCTTTGTTCTTTGTTTTTTATTATTAATGTTAATCATAAAAGCTGTGTGTATTTGTTAAGCTGAGGGGAGAGTAAAGGAGTATTGTATTATAATTTATTCTTTCATGTTTGATAAATGTTTTTTGTTGGTAAAAACTAATTAGTGTCCTGTGTCTGTTTCCTCAGGTTTGATAACCAATCAAAGTTAGGGACTTTGAGCCAGAGTTCCATTCTGGAACCTTGCCACCCAGTTACACCAGCTGGGATTATAACACAAACTGATGCTTTGTGTTTAGGGTGGAGTAGGTTACTGTCGATACTCCTTCAAATGGTGGGATGGAATTGATGGTTGATCTTTGATCCTATTAGTTTCATGGCGATGTCCCCTGATCAATCTGTGTGATAGCAACGTGGGTTCTCGCTTTGTCATGTTCGTTGGTGTAGCCATGAGCAGCACCCATACCTTGATTCATTTCTGGGGTACCAGTCACAGATGTTCGTGAGAAAGGACATTGCAATGTTGATTGGGCTGGCTGTGCCTTTGTTGTGTCATAATTTAAAACTGAGTACACAGCTGAGTGATCTGCTGTTTATTAATTTTCCTTCCAAGCGGTTTGATTCAACTGGGTAACTTTCAGAGGATAGCTAAGAATTCACCACGTTGCTGTAATCTTGGAGTCACACGTAAACCAGACTGGGTAAGGACAGGAGGTTTTCTTCCCAATAGGGCATTAGGGAACCAGTTGCATTTTTGTGATAATTCAACAACATTCTGGTCACTTTTATTGACACCAGCTTTTTATTTCCAATTTTTCTTCAGTGAATTGAAATTGTCAGCCTGTCTGTGGTGGGAATCAAACTCATTTCCTTTAAATATAAATCCAGTTGTCTGGCCCCAGTAATGTAATCGCTGCATTAACAGACCCTGGAGGTGACATTTCCCAGCCCTGGACAGGGTTTTACTGCCTGTGAATTGAAAAGCCGGTTTCATAGATTGCTTCTCATTAAATTAAGATATTTTTCACCTTTCAGTGCAGGCTGTGCACACAAGTGAAACAGCTTGTTGTGGCCTATATTATCTCATACTTTAGAATCCTTAAAGCAGCAATTAGTTTAATGTTATTTCTGACACTGCCCTATTTCTGCTTCATACCAGGTTCTTGAACTGTTTCACATTAAGGACAAACTGACTGCCCACCAGTTTCAGAGAGTGGCAACGACAACTCTCCTCTCGATGGTAAAAGAACAACCTGAACTAGCAGAAAAGTACCTGCTGAGACCTCTCCTCGCGCCTCTGATCTGCTGCTTGGATACTGGAGGTACGGAGATGAGTTGTGTTTACAAAGAGGGCATATATCAAAACAGAGTCAATTACAAGATAATGGTTGGAATGCGAGTCTTTACAGGTACAGACAATGCGAGTGGAGAGAGGGTAAAGCACAGGTTAGAGGTGTGAATTGTCTCAAGCCAGGACAGTTAGTAAGATTTTTGCAAGCCCAGGCAAATCGTGGGGGTTACAGGTAGTGTGACATGAACCCACTACTTGCCTTCAAACAACCATGCAACTACCTGACCTTCAGGAGAACAGCGACCACATCACACAACCCTGCCACAGCAACCTCTGCAAGACATGCCGGATCATCGACACGGATGCCATCATCTCACACGAGAACATTATCGACCAGGCACACAGTACACACTCTTGCAGCTCGGCCAACGTTGTCTACCTGATATGCTGCAGGAAAGAATATCCCGAGACATGGTACATTGGGGAGACCATGCAGACGCTACGGCAACGGATGAATGGACACCGTTCAACAATCACCAGGCAGGAGTGTTCCCTTACTGAAGGGGAACACTTCAGCGGTCAAGCCTCCGATCTTCGGGTAAGCGTTCTCCAAGGCGGTCTTCAAGACACATGACAACGCAACATCGCCGAGCAGAAACTGATAGCCAAGTTCCACACAAGGACGGCCTCAACCGGGATCTTGGGTTCATGTCACACTACCTGTGTAATGCAAAATCTTACTAACTGTCCTGGCATGAAACCATTCACACCTCTTTTAACCTGTGCTTAACCCTCTCTCCACTCGCATTGTCTGTACCTGTTAAGACTTGGTTACCTGTTAAGACTCGCATTACAACCATTATCTTAGTAAGTAATCTCTCAACACCAGGTCAAAGTCCAACAGGTTTATTTGGTAGCACGAGCTTTTGGAGCACTGCCTCTTCATCAGTTGAGTTATCACCATTATCTTGTAATTGAGTTTGTGTCTACATATGCCCTGTTTCTGAACCCAACTCTTCACTCACCTGAGGAAGGATCAGCGCTCCGAAAGCTCGTGCCACCAAGTAAACCTGTTGGACTTTAACCTGGTGTTGTGAGACTTCTTACCGTGTCCACCCCAGTCCAACGCCGCCATCTCCACATCACAGCTACCGACCTCATGCCCTCCTTAACTGGCATCAGGTCTTGTCTGCCAGTACATATTACAAATCTTGCTCTCCCGCTCTCTCCCCCCTCCTCCCCACTTCTCTCTCCCCCCCTCTCCCCCCCGTTCTCCCACCCTCTCCCCCCCTCCCATCGCCCCCCCCATCACTCCCCTCTCCTATCGCCCCCCTCTCCCATCACTCTCCCATCGCCCCCCCTCTCCCATCCCCCCCCCAACACCCCCCCCTCTCCCATCGCCCCACCCTCTCCCAACACCCCCCCTCTCCCATCGCCCCCCCCCTCGCATCGCCCCCCCCCCCTCGCATCGCCCTCCCCTCTCGCATAGCACCCCCCCTCCCATCACTCCCCCCCTCCCATCGCCCCCCCCCCATCGCCCTCCCCTCCCATTGCCCCCCCTCTCCCATCACCCCCCCTCCCATCGCCCCCCTCCCATCGCCCCCCCCTCCCATCGCCCCCCACTCCCATCGCCCCCCTCTCCCATCGCCCCCCTCTCCCATCGCCCCCCTCTCCCATCGCCCCCCTCTCCCATCGCCCCCCTCTCCCATCGCCCCCCTCTCCCATCGCCCCCCTCTCCCATCGCCCCCCTCTCCCATCGCCCCCCTCTCCCATCGCCCCCCCTCCCATCGCCCCCTCCCATCGCCCCCCCTCCCATCGCCCCCCCTCTCCCATCGCCCCCCCTCTCCCATCGCCCCCCCTCTCCCATCGCCCCCCCTCTCCCATCGCCCCCCCTCCCATCGCCCCCCCTCCCATCGCCCCCCCTCCCATCGCCCCCCCCTCCCATCGCCCCCCCTCCCATCGCCCCCCCTCCCATCGCTCCCCCCTTCCCATCGCCCCCCCTCCCATCGCCCCCCCTCCCATCGCCCCCCCTCCCATCGCCCCCCTCTCCCATCGCCCGCCCTCCCTCTCCCGCCCTCCCTCTCCCCCTCTCCCCCCTCTTCCCCCCTCCCCATCTCTCCCCCCCCCCCCCCTTATCCCTCTCTCCCTTTCTAGAATTTGAGGGCTTTGATGGGGTATCTTTGGGCAGTGCGTAGGGATTTCTGTAAGGGGCTGTGGGCCAGGCAAGTAATTGTAGTGTCATAGAAGTGTACAGCACAGAAACAGGCCTTTTGGCCCAACTTGTCCATGCTGATCAGGTTTCCTAAATGGAACTAGTCCAATTTGCCAGCGTTTGACCGGTATATCTCTCGTAAGCAGGGTGGTTTGGTGAAGCAGGTATGAAGAGTTGCGCTTACTTTGTGATATGAGGCTGTTTAAATTATTTAACATGAGTCAGTCAGAGGTTTTAATGAATTGCTTTTATCTTCGTGCCTCTTCACTTTCTCTGCTAAGGATGTAGTAGCAAGTGTTCTTCGGCTACTCGTCTCATGGGCTTGATTTATTTTAATAATATAGTTGAGAAATGCTTATTATTTCCAATTCCCCGCGGGTGAATTTCTTTGAGGTTTCCATTAGCAAAACCACGCCTTTTGCCAAGAGCCCAATTAACAAGACTTACAAGCAACTACAATTAAATGTAAATGGTTCAGTCAGTTCACTGAAACGGTACTCTTTGCTCTCTGGTTTTTATCTCCTTTGGACAGAATGCAGGGAGCTGAGGGGCGGGATGGGGGAGTGCAGAGAGATGGCTGGGGGGCGGTGCAGGGCGATGGTGGGGGAGGGGTGCAGGGCGATGGTGGGGGAGGGGTGCAGGGCGATGGTGGGGGAGGGGTGCATGGAGATATGGGGTGCAGGGAGATGTGGGGTGGGGGGGGGTGGGGGGGAGTGGAGTACGGGAAGCCGTGCAGGTATAGCAAACGAGTGTCTTCGTTCCACCACCTGTTTCCTGCTCATTTAGCACTGACTTGGTTGCTGTTAAATAGCAGAAGGCCTTGAGTTCATCCTTGTGATGCATTCTTCAATTTTCACAAGGTTTTGTTCTCACTCGAATGACGGAGGTTGAGGGGAGACCTGATAGAAGTCTACAAGATTATGAGAGGCATGGACAGAGTAGATAGTCAGAAGTTTTTTCCCAGGGTGGAAGAGTCAATTACGAGGGGGCACAGGTTTAAGGTGCGAGGGGCAAGGTTTAAAGAAGATATACGAGGCAGATTTTTTACACAGCGGGTGGTAGGTGCCTGGAACTCGTTGCCAGGGAAGGTAGTGGAAGCGGATACAGCAGTGACTTTTAAGGGGCGTCTTGACAAATACATGAATAGGATGGGAATAGAGAGATATGGTCAGGGGTTTTAGTTAAGTCGGGCAGCATGGTCGGTGCAGGCTTGGAGGGCCGAAGGACCTGTTCCTGTGCTGTAATTTTCTTTGTTCTTTGTTCTTTTGTTCTTTGTTTCTCTGCTATTGGGACCAGATAACAAAATATGCAAACAACTCAACTTTGCTCTCTCCTTCCCTTTCAGAAATACTAGGGAAATCTGGACATGTGGGAACAGTGATCGTGGGAGAGCTGGAACTGACCAGATGTGTGGAGGATATATATAAGGTAAGAACAATACTCTTGCTTCTTAAGTACTTTTGCTGTGTTTGGGGCCCTTATCCTTCAGAGGGCGTGTCCATTTGTCGAGGTTGGTGGTTTGGAATCGAGATGATGTGACCGTGGGGAAAGTGCTGTACCGACCAAATCACAAAGGGAAACTTGGCAATTGCTATAGAGTCTTTGTATTTTTGTTACTGTGCTGAAGTCAGGAGTCAAAAATTCCAATCCCACTTTTGGAGATTTTGAGCAGTACATTACAGCATTAACTAAATAAAAGAAAACTTAAAAACATAAGATTACATTTACACATCTAAAAATTAGTCTTACAGATCATTTCCTCAAAGGAGCTTTACTTGGTTAGACTCACAATAACCCCAGGTAACAAAAATCCCAGTAAATTTACCCAAGTCATTCATGATCACTATAGGGAAGTTATGTAACAGGGCTTTTCTCTCGCACTTCCCTGTGGAGGATTCCAAGAACAATATCCTACTTTTGGGAACAACTGGCACTTTACTGGGTTGCTGGAGACTGCTCATTTTGCTTCTTTTCACAGGCCTCTCCCAGCATAAAGCACAGTGCAGTGTCTCACATAGCCACTCCTACAACGCAGCTCCCAACTTCACTTAAATACATTTTCTCTTTAAAATCATTGTTCACAACACCTCTCTGAATGTAACTGTGTTAAAAATATAAAGATTTTCCTATCCTCTATCGCTCCCACTCTTCGGTCGAATAAAACTTTGTTTTATTTATTTATGATCTTTGCCAGTTGGGAAAATCCTTTTCGTTTCTCTTTGACCTTGAGCAACTAAACCCAAACAACTCTTCTTTATCCCCTCATGCAAATTTCTGCCCATGTTGTGTTCAGTGAGAACACATCTTAACTTGGTCATCTCTACTTCAAATGCCTACTTTTACACCGAGACCCTTTGGTGCTTCCATTTAAATACATTAGTCACACACACGTACAACCCCATGACCCTGCTCTGCAAAATACCACAGGAATGTTAAGAAACTAATATTTCGTCACACAAGTCTCCTAACAGTGGATTGGCTTAAACTGTATTTATTTAGCAAATTCCATTTCCTGTTTTCTTGTTTTTGAAAGTTACACAAGCGATATGGCGTCTTAAGTTTCAATAGACCAAGAGACGGGATCAGTGAACCATGTAGAAAGAGCTGCCTTAACATAAAATATAATCCATGCCTTTTCATTGCAGACCAGGAAATGTATGCAAGCTTGATGGGAGTTTTTGTAGTGCTGAGAAATCTGATTGAAGTAGGATGTTATTTTGTGTGGCTATTAATGTGGATTTAAGGGACACAAGTAGAAACATAATGTCATTCTGTATTGTCAGATCATGGAGTATGACTCTGAGATGTCTCATGAAACTGTACAGTGCTTTTGCCAGTTGCAGTTTCAATCCTGCAATCACTGCTGCTCAGATCATAAGGAAAGAAGTGCAGGAAACAGTCATGTTCGTGGCGCCACAATTATTTGCAATATATTTTAATGACTTGGATGGGGGAAGTGAATGTACTATTGCCAAGTTTACAGATGACACAAAAATAGGTGGGAAGGCAAGTGGTGAGGATGACACGGAGTCTACAGAGGGATATAGACAGGTTGTGAGTGGCAGAAACTTGGCAAATGGAGTATAATGTAGGAAAATGTGAAGTTTTGCACTTTGGTAGGAAGAATAAAGGAGCTGAACATTACCTAAAGGAGAAAGACTGCAGGAAGCTGCAGCACAGAGGGATTGGGGATCCTCGTGCATAAATCTCAAAAAGCTAGCATGCGAGTTGGTCATGTCTGCATGACCAAAGTACACATTTGAACAGCAAGACTTTAAACTATGAGATCATAAAAACACTTATGATTCATAAGAAAAAAATATTAACTGGAGCAACCTTCTCTTCGAATGCAAATCGCAGTGAACCAGAAAGTGAGACCAGCGAATCGGAGGATGAGTCAAAGAATGCAAAATCATTGACAAAATTAGACTTTCAGAAAGAGGAAGATGAGTTTGAGTGAGAGAAGTCCATGGTTATGGATGTTGGAAAGCTCCATCCCTACAGTGAAATTATTCAAAATCCTGAATTATTATCTTTGATGACTGATGAAGAACGAGAAAGTTACATTAGTACTTGCCAAGAGTTGTTCCATTTAATATATGATTAACATCTGTATTAGATTGCATCTTTCACACAAAACCAGTTCAGAATTTATCTGGTGAATGGAAGGTGGATAAACAGTTTCTAAATTTGTCAACTGTGGTTTCTTGTATAATGTAGTGTAACAAGCTTGGTTGGTCTTTTTGGTTTAGTTAAACTAGAGAAAATAAGTAATAAACCTAACCATTGATTAGAAAAATAAAAAAAAATGGCGGCACAGTGACAGAGTGAGACACTACTGTCTCACAGCGCCAGGGACCCGGGTTCAATTCTGGTCTCGGGTCACTGTCTGTGTGGAGTTTGCACATTCTCCCCATGTCTGCGTGGGTTTCCTTCAATGCTCTGGTTTCCTCCCACAGTCCAAAGATGTGTGGGTTAGGTTGATTGGCCATGCTAAATTGCCCCTTAGTGTCAGGGGATTAGCAGGGTTAATACATGGTGTTACGGGGAGAGGGCCTGGGTGGGATTGTCGTCAGTGCAGGCTCGATGGGCTGAATGGTCTCCTTCTGCACTGTAGGGATTCTGTGATTCTAAGTTCAGCAGGTAATCGGGAAGGCAAATGGAATGTTGGCCTTTATTTCAAAGGGAATGGAGTTTAAAAATAGGGAAGCCTTGCTCAAACTATACAAGGCACTAATTAGACAATACCTGGAATACTGAGAACAGTTTTGGTCCCCTTATCTAAGGAAAGATATACTGGAATTGGAGACAATCGCTAGATTGATCCTGGGTATTGAGGGATTTTGTTATGAGGAGAGATTGAGTAGTTTGATCCTGTAATTAATGGAGTTTAGAAGAATGAGAGATGATCTTATTGAGAAATATCAGATTCTCAGGAGGCTTCACATGGTAGATGCTGAAAAGTTGTTTCCCCTTCTGGGATAGTCTAGGACCAGAGGACATAATCTCAGAGTAAGGGGTTGCCCATTTGAGACGGAGATGAGGAGGAGCTTCTACTCTGAGGGTAGTGAAACTGTGGAATTCTTTACTGCAGAGGACTGTAGAAGCTGGGTCATTCAGTATGTTCAAGGCTGAGATAGACAGTAAGGGAATCGAGGGTTATGAGGGTAAGGCAGGAAACTGGAGTTGAGGATTTATCACATCAGATCTGTCATGATTTCTCTGAATGGCAGAGCAGACTCGATGGACCAAATGGCCTACTTCTGCTCCCACATCTTATAGTCTTAGATATCAAGTGAGACTAGAGTACTTTCAGACAGACAAGTGAGCACAGAGAACAGATTCTTGATACAAAAGTTGATAAGATTTTGTTAGGCATGACTGAAGGATATGGGATGGGAGTGGGATGGAAAGGCACGGGGTGGGAGTGGGATGGAAAGATATTAGACAATATTTGAGACTTGAAACTTGTAAGTGCCTTGTTGCTGGCATTGATGTAACATCTGGTGTTGAGAAATACAAAAATGGATGAATATCTTTTGAATTTTTTGGGATATATTGAGCTTTTTGATATCATAGCATTGTCTCTGCCTGTGTCAGCATGGCGCGGCTGGAGGTGATTACTGAGGATTCTGCGCTCCTCCTATTCTGGCCTATTCTGATTTTCCAATTGATTTTGGGCCATTAATACTGGCACCATCGGCGGCTGTGCCTTTAGCTTCAAAACTCTTCAGTCTTGGAGTTCCCTCTACTTCATCTGATATGTGAAAGACCTCTTTGACCAAACTCAGGTCATCTGGCCTTTTATTTCCTTCTGTAGCCTGGTGTCAAACTTTGATAATGCTTGAAAAGTACTTTGGGGTGTAGCGATTATGTTAAAGATGCTATATAAATGCAAGTTATTGTTCTATTTCAGAATAATCGCTTTGTGTTTCTGCTCTTTCCTCCCAGGTCTGTGTGGTTGGCAATGACCCAAGCTCCAGGCTGTTGGAGTCTCTGAAGCCAGTAATTCCAGCAATCTTTAGTCTTCACTGTTTCACAAAGCGAGGAGTGTCCCATTTGCGGTTTGTATTTCCTTTCAAACTGTCTAGTGTTTACTTTGTCCTCAGTTTATTCTAAATGCTTGATTTCAGCTGGTATTGATGTGGTCAACTGTGCCAATGGCAGATGGATGGGTGGCTGAGGAAGGAGAATGCACTAGGGTCACAATTATAAAGATGTTGTTGGTGACTGTGGGAATGTTTCAGTGCTGTAAGAAGTCTCACAACAGCAGGTTAAAGTCCAACAGGTTTATTTGGAATCGCGAGCTTTCGGAGCGCTGCTCCTTCACTCACCTGATGAAGGGGCAGCGCTCCGAAAGCTCATGATTCCAAATAAACCTGTTAGACTTTAACCTGGTGTTGTGAGACTTCTTACTGTGCCCACCCCAGTCCAATGCTGGCATCTCCACATCAGTGCTCTGACAGAGCAGGAACCTGATTGGAGAGTTCCAGATGTTGAGTTGTGGGGAAGTGAGTTGGAGAGATGTTCTGTCACAGTACAGGGGCGTAAAGGGTTATTTAGTGCGTAAATGTACAGAGCTCCTGTTTAGGAGTGTAGGAACATGAGTATGCCACTCAGTTCCTCAAGCATCTTCTCCTATTCAATTAAATATTTGGCAGCTTTGAGGGAAGTTTTGCCTGGAGAAAAGGCAAAAGGTTTGGAGATGGGGGACAGGAGCAGCTGAATGAGAGATCTCAGTCCTACTGGAAAAGAGCTCCATGCCTGCCATCTACTTGTTGGAGGTGAGCATGGAGGAGGCAGGGGAGCAGACATTCAGTAACGCCTAACCTGCACACCATTGGACAGTGGGAAGAAGCTGGAGCACCTGGAGGGAAACCCACGCAGACACAGGGAGAACATGCAAACATGCGATCCTCTTGTGTTTCCCTCCATTCTCTGCCTCCTGTGAAGTGCAGCAAGTTTTTTCTGTGTGTTTTTAAAATATTCCACTGATGTTTGGTCTCTGCTCTTCACTAACGGCTGTTTATTTTTCTATCAGCTCTGGTTGCCAGGAGATTCTTTTGTGGTTTCTGCAGAAATGTGAGCCACAGGTGGCTATGTTGGTATTGAAGCAGCTGACAGGCCTGGCGCAATCTATTCCTGCCCTGCACCCACTGTACCACTTTACAGCAGGAGATGAGGGAGGTGTGAAGCTCAGTGTGAAGGAGGCAGTAAGGTAGGAGAGTTCTGAGAGTGGTGAATTGTAGCCAAAAATAATCACTAATTGGCAGCTTTACAGCACATTTAACATAAAGCATCCCAACGGCACTTCACAGAGGCTGCAACTCCAACTTTGCAACTCTATAGAATCACCAAATCCTTACGTTGCAGAAGGAGGCCATTCAACCGATTGAGTCTGCCTTGGCTTGCTGAAAGAGCATTCTACCACATTCCACAACCCTATTTTATCCCCATAACTTTGCACGTTACTTATTTTCATGTAGCAATCCAATTCGCTTCTGAAGACCTTGATTGAATCTGTGTCTCCCGCCTTTGCAGGAAGTTCATTCCAGTTCGTCAGTATGGCTTTGTCAGGAGCAGATCATGTGTAATAGACTTGATTGAATTTTTCGGGGAAGTGACTCGGGGTGTAGATGAGGGCAGTGCAGTTGATGTAGTTTATATGGATTTCAGTAAGGCTTTTGACACAGTCCCAAGTCAAAAAGGTAAGAGCCAGGACAATTTGGCAAATTGGATTCAAAATTGGCTTAGTGGCAGGGAGGGTGTTAGTCGAAGGTTATTTTTGTGACTGGAAGCCTGTATCCATTGGTGTGCCTCAGGGATTGGTGCTGGGTCCCTTGCTGTTTGTAGTGTACATTAATGATTTAGATCTGAAGGCGGGAGATATGATCTTTTGATTTGATTTATTATTGTCACATGTATTAGTATACAGTGAAAAGTATTGTTTCTTGTGGGCTATACAGACAAAGCATACAGTTCATAGAGAAGGAAAGGCGAGAATGCAGATTGTAGCATTACAGTCATCGCTAGGGTGTAAAGAAAAATCAACTTAATGCGAGGTAAATCCATTCAGATGTCTGATGGCAGCAGGGAAGAAGCTGTTCTTGAGTCGATTGGTTCGTGTCCTCAGACTTTTGTATCTTTTTCCCGACAGGTGTAAGAGAGAATGTCCGTGGTTTGTGGGGATCCTTGATTATGCTGCTGCTTTGCTGAGGCAGTGGGAAGTGTAGACAGAGTCAATAGATGGGTGGCTGGTTTGCGTGATGGACTGGGCTTCATTCACAGCCCTTTATAGTTTCTTGCAGTCTTGGACAGAACAGGAGCCATGCCAAGCTGTGATACAACCAGAAAGAATGTCTTCTATGATGCACCTGTAAAAGTTGGTGAGTGTTGTAATGGACATGCCAAATTTCCTTAGCCTCCTGAGAAAGTAGAAGCGTTGGTGGGCTTTCTTAACTACAGTTTCGACGTGGACGGACCAGGACAGGTTGTTGGTGACCTGGACACCAAGAAACTTGAAGCTCTTGACCATTTCCACTTCATTCCCTTTGATATAGACAGGGGCATGTCCTCCAACGCTCCCTAAAGTCGATGACCATCTCCTTCATTTTGTTGACATTGAGAGAGATTATTGTTGCTGCACCAGTTCACCAGATTCTCTATCTCATTCCTATACTCTGTCGCATCATTGTTTGAGATCCGACCCACTACAGTGGTGTCATCAGCAAACTTGAAAATCGAGTTGGAGGGGAATTTGGCCACAAAGTCATAGGTGTAAAAGGAGCATAGTAAGAGGCTGATGACACAGCCTTGTGGGGCACCGGTGTTGAGGATGATTGTGGAGGAGGTGTTGTTGCCTATCCTTACTGATTGTGGTCTGTGGGTTAGAAATTCTAGGATCCAGTTGCAGAGGGAGGAGCTGAACCCTAGGCCACGGAGTTTGGAGATGAGTTTTGTAGGAATAATGGTGTTGAAGGCTGAGCTGTAGGCAATAAATAGGAGTCTGACATAGGTGTCTTTGTTATCTCGGTGTTCCAGGGTTGAGTGCAGGGCCAGGGAGATGGCGTCTGCTGTGGACCTGTTGCGGCGGTAGGCAAACTGTAGTGGATCCTGGCAGTCCAGGAGGCTGGAATTGATTCGTGCCATGACTAACCTTTCGAAGCACTTTGTAATGATGGATGGCAGAGCCGCTGGACGATAGTCATTAAGGCACGCTGCTTGGCTTTTCTTTGGTACCAGAATCAGTAAGTTCACAGATGATATTGGTCAGAACATTAAATACAGGAGTTGGGAGCTTAGTGATTAAAAACTGGGCGGCATGGACAAGTTGGTCCAATGGGCCTGTTGCCATGCTGTAAACCTCTATGATACGAAAATTGGTGGTGTGGTAAATAGCGAGGAGGCAAGCCTTAGATTACAGGATGATATAGATGGGCTGGTCGGATGGGCAGAACAGTGGAAAATGGTATTTAACCCTGAAAAGTGTGAGTGATGCATTTTGGGAGGACTAACAAGGCAAGGGATACACAATGAACAGTAGGACGCTGGAAGTACAGATGACCAGAAGGACCTTGGGGTGCATGTTCATAGATCCCTGAAGGCAGCAGGATAGGTGGATAAGGTGGTTAAGAAGGCATTTGGGATACTTGTTTGTATTACCTGAGGCACAGAATGTAAGAGCAGGGAGGTTATGATGGAGCTGTATAAAATGCTCGTTAGGTCACAGCTAAAGTACTGCAGTTCTTTTTACCACACTATAGGAAGGATGTGATTGCACTGGAAAGGGTGCAGAGGAAATTCACCAGGATGCTGCCTGGGCTGCAGCGTTTCAGCTATGAAGAGAGGCTGGTTAGGCAGGTGTTGTTTTCCTTAGAGCAGAGAAGGCTGAGGGGGGACCTGATTGAGGTGTACACAATTCTGAGGGACATAGATAAGGGCAATAGAAAGGAACACTTTCCCTTGGCAGTGAGGTCAATAACCAAGGGGCATAGGTTTAAGATAAGAGGCTGGAGATTTAGAGGGGGTTTGAGGAAAAACATTTTTACCCAGAAGGCGGTGAGAATCTGGAACTAGCTGCCTGAAAGGGTGGGAGAGGCGGAAACCCTCACTTTGTTTAAGAAGCATTTAGCTGAACACCTGAAACACCATAGCACACAAGGTTACTGACCAAGTGTTGGACAATGGGATTAGAATAGATGTGGCCAGTGTAGGCACAGTACACTGAAGGGCCTCATTGTGCTGTAAAACACTATGATTGACCCCATCACTTGAAACATCAGAATAAGTGCTGGAAAATGGGATTAGCGTGCCTTTAGTGGTAGTTATTGTCGGTCAGACTTGATGGGCTGAAGGGCCTTTCCTGCAATGTATGACTATGTCTATCTTTAACATTTTTAGTTAACCACTGATTGTGGGCCCTCTCCTTGGAATTTTTCTTTCTCGCCGTAATAGAACATAGAACATAGAACATAGAAAGCCACAGCACAAACAGGCCCTTCGGCCCACAGGTTGCGCCGATCACATCCCCACCTCTAGGCCTATCTATAGCCCTCAATCCCATTAAATCCCATGTACTCATCCAGAAGTCTCTTAAAAGACCCCAACGAGTTTGCCTCCACCACCACCGACGTCAGCCGATTCCACTCACCCACCACCCTCTGAGTGAAAAACTTACCCCTGACATCTCCTCTGTACCTACCCCCCAGCACCTTAAACCTGTGTCCTCTCGTAGCAACCATTTCAGCCCTTGGAAATAGCCTCTGAGAGTCTACCTTATCCAGACCTCTCAACATCTTGTAAACCTCTATCAGGTCACCTCTCATCCTTCGTCTGTCCAGGGAGAAGAGACCAAGCTCCCTCAACCTATCCTCATAAGGCATGCCCCCCAATCCAGGCAACATCCTTGTAAATCTCCTCTGCACCCTTTCAATGGCTTCAACATCTTTCCTGTAATGAGGTGACCAGAACTGCGCGCAGTACTCCAAGTGGGGTCTAACCAGGGTCCTATAAAGCTGCAGCATTATCTCCCGACTCCTAAACTCAATCCCTCGATTAATGAAGGCCAGTACGCCGTACGCCTTCTTGACCGCATCCTCCACCTGCGAGGCCGATTTAAGAGTCCTATGGACCCGGACCCCAAGGTCCTTCTGATCCTCTACACTGCTAAGAATGGTACCCTTCATATTATACTGCTGCTTCATCCCATTGGATCTGCCAAAATGGATCACCACACACTTATCCGAGTTGAATGTATCTGTTCTGTAAATTCTGAAATATTCCTTTAAATGTCTGCCACTGCCAATGTCGACTGACCTATCGCTTAATCTCATTTGCCAGTTCACTTTAGCTTCCATGCCCTCATAATTGCCCTTAACGTTTAAATTGCTGGCCTGTGACGCACTGTTCTCTTCCTCAAACTGATGTAAAATTGGATCATATTATGGTTGCTGCTACCTCGGAGTGCCTTCACAATGCGATCATTAATTACTCCTATCTTGTTATATAGTACTGGGTCCAGTATAGCCTGCGCTGGTTGGTGCAAGAGCATGTTGTTCTAAGAAGCTAACCTGAAGCAATTCAGTGAATTTCTTATCTAGGCTACTTTTGTCCATCCGATTTTTCCAGTCTATATGTTGATTCAAATCATGATTATCACGGTACCTTTCTGACAGGTTCCCATTATCTCTTCCTTCATACTCTGTCCTACTGTGTCGTTATGGAGTTATAGAGTTGTACAGTGCAGAAAAGGCTCTTCGGCCCATCGAGCCTGCACCAACAATAACTAACACTAAAGTCACGTTAATCCCACTTTCCTGCACTTGTCCCATATCTTTAAATGTTATGATGTTTCAAGTGCTCATCCAAATACTTTTTAAAGGTTGTACAGTTTCCAGCCTCCACTACCTTCCCAGGCAGTGCATTCCTGATTCCCACCAACCTCTGAGTGATTTTTTTTTTCTCAAATCCCTTCTGAATCTCCTGCCCATTACCCTAAAACTCTGCTCCCTCGTGAATGACTCCTTAACCAAGGGGAACAGCTGCTCCCTACTCACTCTGTCCATACCCCTCATAATCTTATACACCTCAATCATGTCCCCCCTCAGCCTTCTCTGCTCTAAAGAAAACAATCCAAGCTTATCCTAGTTACAATTGGAGGGCCTGTACCCCACTCCCACAAGTGACTTCTTGCCTTAATCATTTCTCATCTCAACCTAAACCACTTCTAGATCTGGTTTCCTGAACTTGGGTCAATCCTCTCTAATCCCATCATTCATTAACAGAGCCACACCTCCACCTTTTCATGGCTCCCTATCCTTCCTAAATGTCACGTATCCTTCAATATTCGGGTCTCAACCTATGTCATCCTGTTGCTATATCTCTGTAATGGCTATCAGATCATACTTATTAATTTCTCAGTTCATCTCTTTTGTTTTGAATACTGCATGCATTTAGATACAGAGCCTTTAGTTTTGTTGTTTTTTTATTTTTGTAGCATGTTGCCTTATCTGTTGATTTATTCTTATTTGTGGTCTCTGTTCCTTCCTGCCATGATCTGGTTATCATTTCCTATATTTCTCTCTTGCCATGTCTCTGCACTTTGGTTTACCACATCTTCCTGAATTTGATTCCTTACTGGCTATTTAATTTAAAACCCTCTCTACTTTTCTAATTGTGTGGCTTGCTAGAACACCAACCTCTGCACGGTTCAGCAATAGACTGGTCCAACAGTACAGATACCACTTCCCCAATACTGGTGCCAGTACCCCATGAACTGGAACCCACTTCTCCCACACCAGCCTTTGAACCACGCATTCATCTCTCTAATCTTATTTCTCTGTCAATTTGTATGTGGCTCAAGTAATAATCCAGAATTTATTACCTTTGAGGTTCTACTTCTGAATTTGGTGCCTAGCTCCTCATACTGAACATGCAGAGCCCCCTCCCTCGAGCTGCCCATGTCATTGTTCCTATGTGGACCACTGGATCTTCTCCCTCCCACTGTTAAGTCTCTCTCCAGCCCAGAGCAAATTTCCCAATCCTGGAATTGGGCAGGCAACATAGCCATCTGGAAGTTCACTCCTTGCTGCAGAGAATAGTGTCAATCTCTCATACTATGTTGTCCCCTACTAACACTTGCAATAGCTTCTCTTCCTGCTCCCACGCCATTATCTTTGTCCCCCATGGATCTAACCTCGGATCCTTCCTATTTTCTATCTGCCCGTTGCCCCAGGTAACGTCATCCAAAAACACAAAATCAGGTTCCACACGTACACCGATGAAACCAAGATTTGCCTCAACAGCTGCCCTGGCCACTCTCTGAGACTGTGTTTACTTTAACCAGTGATGAAGATGAAGCTTTATATGAGAAAGTGTCCTTGGAGCAGTGGTGGACCGAGTGCCTGGCACAGTTACTGAGCAATCTACAGGAAAGCAGCCTTGCTGGAGATTTCTTCATTGAGTGTTTAAAGGTAGGCAGAGCAGCAGCACCATTCTTGGTAACAGCACCTCACTGCTCTTTGCGCGGGGTAGGAGTGGACAGGGAATGCTGGACAGCCAGGTGGAAATGAGCTGGAAAGGAGAGCCAGGTGTCATCTGGTGCTGCTTCCTGCTCTGACGAGCCAGGAACAGGGATCAGCAGAGAAGCAAGGAGGTTGCTGTAGATACAAAATGCATCCTAGTCTTGCAACATGGGAAGAGTTAACAGGTTGTTTGATCTTTGGATGAAGCTGTTTTATGTCAGTATTTGCTGGAACTCGTTCCACCCGAAAGGCCATTAGCGCTGACATTCTGTTCCTGTTACCCAGCATCTACAGAGGTCATTGAGCACCAGTGCATACAGGAGTTCAGCTGACTTTCTCCACCCCGTATTCCAGGAGGGAATAGGCCTATTGTCACTCCTGATATGGATATTGGCCCAGGTCAGTGAATGCCACAAACCTGAAATCAAAGCAAAATACTGCAGATGCTGGAAATCTGAAATAAAAACAAAGTGCTGGGAAAATTCAACAAGTCTGGCAGTGTCTGTGGAGAGAGGAACAGTTAGTATTTTGAGAAGATTCATAGAACATAGAAGAACATAGAACAGTACAGCACAGAACAGGCCCTTCGGCCCACGATGTTGCGCCGAGCTTTGTCTGAAACCCAGATCAAGCTATTTCCTCCCTATCATCCCGAAGTACTCCATGTGCCTATCCAATAGCTTCTTAAATGTTCCTAAAGTTTCTGACTCCACTATCCCTGCAGGCAGTCCATTCCATACCCCAACAACTCTCTGCGTAAAGAACCTACCTCGGACATCCTTCCTATATCTCCCACCATGAACCCTATAGTTATGCCCCCGAGTTACCGCTCCATTCACCCGAGGAAATAGTCTTTGAACGTTCACTCTATCTATCCCCCTCATCATCTTATAAACCTCTATCAAGTCTCCTCTCAACCTCCTCCGCTCCAAAGAGAAAAGCCCAAGTTCCCTCAACCTTTCCTCATAAGACCTACCCTCCAAACCAGGCAGCATCCTGGTAAATCTCCACTGCACTCTTTCCAGTGTCTCCACATCCTTCTTGTAGTGAGGTGACCAGAACTGCACACAATATTCCAAATGTGGTCTCACCAAGGTCCTGTACAGTTGCAGCATAACCCCACGGTTCTTAAACTCAAACCCCCTGTTAATGAACGCCAACACACTATAGGCCTTCTTCACGGCTCTATCCACTTGAGTGGCAACCTTTAGAGATCTATGGATATGAACCCCAAGATCTCTCTGTTCCTCCACATTCTTCAGAACCCTACCTTTGACCCTGTAATCCACATTTAAATTAGTCCGACCAAAATGAATCACCTCGCATTTGTCAGGGTTAAACTCCATTTGCCATTTTTCAGCCCAGCTCTGCATCCTATCTATATCTCTCTGCAGCCTACAACAGCCCTCCACCTCATCCACTACTCCACCAATCTTGGTGTCATCAGCAAATTTACTGATCCACCCTTCAGCCCCCTCCTCCAAGTCATTTATAAAAATTACAAATAGCAGAGGACCAAGCACTGATCCCTGTGGCACTCCGCAGGTAACCGGTTTCCAGTCCGAAAATTTTCCATCCACCACCACCCTCTGTCTTCTGTTAGATACAGTAAGAAGTTTAACAACACCAGGTTAAAGTCCAACAGGTTTATTTGGTAGCAAAAGCCACACAAGCTTTCGAGGCTCTGAGCCCCTTCTTCAGGTGAGTGGGAATTCTGTTCACAAACAGAACTTATAAGACACAGACTCAATTTACATGAATAATGGTTGGAATGCGAATACTTACAACTAATCCAGTCTTTAAGAAACAAAACAATGGGAGTGGAGAGAGCATCAAGACAGGCTAAAAAGATGTGTATTGTCTCCAGACAAGACAGCCAGTGAAACTCTGCAGGTCCACGCAACTGTGGGAGTTACAAATAGTGTGACATAAATTCTGATTCTAGGATCGCATGATAAAGACTCAGGAGGAAAAAAGCAGAAATATTTATGTGAAATAGTGTGACATAAACCCAATATCCCGGTTGAGGCCGTCCTTGTGTGTGCGGAACCTGGCTATCAGTTTCTGCTCCGCGACTCTGCGCTGTCGTGTGTCGCGAAGGCCGCCTTGGAGAACGCTTACCCGAATATCAGAGGCCGAATGCCCGTGACCGCTGAAGTGCTCCCCAACAGGAAGAGAACAGTCTTGCCTGGTGATTGTCGAGCGGTGTTCATTCATCCGTTGTCGCAGCGTCTGCATAGTTTCCCCAATGTACCATGCCTCGGGACATCCTTTCTTGCAGCGTATCAGGTAGACAACGTTGGCCGAGTTGCAAGAGTATGTACCGTGTACCTGGTGGATGGTGTTCTCACGTGAGATGATGGCATCTGTGTCGATGATCCGGCACGTCTTGCAGAGGTTGCTGTGGCAGGGTTGTGTGGTGTCTTGGTCACTGTTCTCCTGAAGGCTGGGTAGTTTGCTGCGGACAATGGTCTGTTTGAGGTTGTGCGGTTGTTTGAAGGCAAGAAGTGGGGGTGTGGGGATGGCCTTGGCGAGATGTTCGTCTTCATCAATGACATGTTGAAGGCTCCGGAGGAGATGCCGTAGCTTCTCCGCTCCGGGGAAGTACTGGACGACGAAGGGTACTCTGTCCACTGTGTCCCGTGTTTGTCTTCTGAGGAGGTCGGTGCGGTTTTTCGCTGTGGCGCGTTGGAACTGTTGATCAATGAGTCTAGCGCCATATCCTGTTCTTATGAGGGCATCTTTCAGCGTCTGGAGGTGTCTGTTGCGATCCTCCTCATCCGAGCAGATCCTGTGTATACGGAGGGCTTGTCCGTAGGGGATGGCTTCTTTAACGTGTTTAGGGTGGAAGCTGGAGAAGTGGAGCATCGTGAGGTTATCCGTGGGCTTGCGGTACAGTGAGGTGCTGAGGTGACCGTCCTTAATGGAGATGCGCGTGTCCAAGAATGCAACCGATTCCGGAGAGTAGTCTATGGTGAGCCTGATGGTGGGATGGAACTTGTTGATGTCATCATAGAGTTGTTTCAGTGATTGTTCACCATGAGTCCAAAGGAAGAAAATGTCATCGATGTATCTAGTGTATAGCACCGGTTGAAGGTCCCGTGCGGTGAAGAAGTCTTGTTCGAACCTGTGCATGAAGATGTTGGCATATTGAGGTGCAAATTTGGTCCCCATGGCTGTTCCGTGTGTCTGGATGAAGAACTGGTTGTTGAAGGTGAAGATATTGTGGTCCAGGATGAAGCGGATAAGATGTAAAATTGCATCTGGAAACTGGCAGTTGTTGGCGCTGAGCACTGAGGCCGTTGCAGCAATGCCATCGTCATGGGGGATGCTGGTGTAGAGTGCTGAGACATCCATTGTGACGAGGAGCGCTCCTGGTTCAACTGCTCCATGTGTGCCGAGTTTCTGTAGGAAGTCCGTCGTGTCGCGACAAAAGCTGGGGGTTCTTTGTACAATGGGTTTCAGGATGCCCTCGACATAGCCACACAAGCTTTCGAGGACGCTGCGACAACGGATGAATGAACACCGCTCGACAATCACCAGGCAAGACTGTTCTCTTCCTGTTGGGGAGCACTTCAGCGGTCACGGGCATTCGGCCTCTGATATTCGGGTAAGCGTTCTCCAAGGCGGCCTTCGCGACACACGACAGCGCAGAGTCGCGGAGCAGAAACTGATAGCCAGGTTCCGCACACACAAGGACGGCCTCAACCGGGATATTGGGTTTATGTCACACTATTTCACATAAATATTTCTGCTTTTTTCCTCCTGAGTCTTTATCATGCGATCCTAGAATCAGAATTTATGTCACACTATTTGTAACTCCCACAGTTGCGTGGACCTGCAGAGTTTCACTGGCTGTCTTGTCTGGAGACAATACACATCTTTTTAGCCTGTCTTGATGCTCTCTCCACTCCCATTGTTTTGTTTCTTAAAGACTGGATTAGTTGTAAGTATTCGCATTCCAACCATTATTCATGTAAATTGAGTCTGTGTCTTATAAGTTCTGTTTGTGAACAGAATTCCCACTCACCTGAAGAAGGGGCTCAGAGCCTCGAAAGCTTGTGTGGCTTTTGCTACCAAATAAACCTGTTGGACTTTAACCTGGTGTTGTTAAACTTCTTACTGTGTTTACCCCAGTCCAACGCCGGCATCTCCACATTCTGTTAGATAGCCAGTTACCTATCCAATCGGCCAAACTTCCCTCTATCCCACACATCCTTACTTTCTCCATAAGCCGACCGTGGGGGACTTTATCAAACGCCTTACTAAAATCCATGTATATGACATCAACTGCACTACCTTCATCAACACACTTAGTTACCTCCTCAAAAAATTCTATCAAATTTGTGAGGCAAGACTTGCCCTTCACAAATCCGTGCTGACTATCCCGGATTAAGCTGCATCTTTCTAAATGGTCGTAAATCCTATCCCTAAGGACCTTTTCCATCAACTTACCGACCACCGAAGTAAGACTAACCGGCCTATAATTACCAGGGTCATTTCTATTCCCTTTCTTAAACAGAGGAACCGCATTCGCCACTCTCCAGTCCTCTGGCACCACCCCCGTGGACAGTGAGGACGCAAAGATCAATGCCAAAGGCTCAGCTATCTCATCCCTTGCCTCCCAAAGAATCCTAGGATATATTTCATCAGGCCCAGGGGACTTATCAACTTTCAGTTTATTCAAAATTGCTAGTACATCTTCCCTCCGAACATCTACTTCCTCCAGCCTATCAGCCTGTGACACCTTCTCTTCCTCAAAAACATAGCCCCTCTCCTTGGTGAACACCGAAGAAAAGTATTCATTCATCACCTCTCCTATCTCTTCTGACTCCATGCACAAATTCCCACTGCCGTCCTTGACTGGCCCCAACCTCACCCTGGTCATTCTTTTATTCCTCACATAAGAGTAAAAAGCCTTGGGGTTTTCCTTGATCCGACCCACCAAGGACTTCTCATGCCCCCTCCTAGCTCTCCTAAGCCCCTTTTTCAGCTCATTTCTTGCTAACTTGTAACCCTCCATCGAGCCAACTGAACCTTGTTTTCTCAACCTAACATACGCTTCCTTCTTCCTCTTGACAAGACATTCCACCTCTTTTGTGAACCATGGTTCCCTCACTCGGCCATTTCCTCTCTGCCTGGCAGGGACATACCTATCAAGGACACGCAGTATTTGTTCCTTGAAAAGGTTCCACTTATCATTAGTGCCTTTGCCTGACAATTTTTGTTCCCATCCTATGCTTCCTAATTCCTGCCTGATTGCATCATAATTACCTCTCCCCCAATTGTAAACTATGCCCTGCCGTACGGCCCTATCCCTCTCCATTGCAATAACAAAAGACACCGAATTGTGGTCACTATCTCCAAAGTGCTCTCCCACAACCAAATCCAACACTTGGCCCGGCTCATTTCCCATTACCAAATCCAATGTGGCCCCACCTCTTGTCGGCTTATCCACATATTGTGTCAGGAACCCCTCCTGCACAGACTGCACAAAAACTGCCCCATCCGAACTATTTGACCTATAAAGGTTCCAATCAATATTTGGAAGGTTAAAGTCCCCCATGACAACTACCCTGTGACCTCCACACCTATCCATAATCTGCTTAGCAATTTCTTGCTCCACATCTCTATTACTATTTGGGGGCCTATAGTAAACTCCTAACAACGTGACCGCTCCTTTCCTATTCCTAACCTCAGCCCATATGGACTTGAAACTTTAACTCTCTCTCTCCACAGATTTGGTTGTGGGAGAGCACTTTGGAGATAGTGACCACAATTCGGTGTCTTTTGTTATTGCAATGGAGAGGGAGAGGGCCATACGGCAGGGCAAGGTTTACAATTGGGGGAGAGGTAATTATGATGCAATCAGGCGAGAATTAGGAAGCATAGGATGGGAACAAAAATTGTCAGGCAAAGGCACTAATGATAAGTGGAACTTTTTCAAGGAACAAATACTGTGTGTCCTTGATAGGTATGTCCCTGCCAGGCAGAGAGGAAATGGCCGAGTGAGGGAACCATGGTTCACAAAAGAGGTGGAATGTCTTGTCAAGAGGAAGAAGGAAGCGTATGTTAGGTTGAGAAAACAAGGTTCAGTTGGCTCGATGGAGGGTTACAAGTTAGAAAGAAATGAGCTGAAAAAGGGGCTTAGGAGAGCTAGGAGGGGGCCTGAGAAGTCCTTGGCGGGTCGGATCAAGGAAAACCCCAAGGCTTTTTACTCTTATGTGAGGAATAAAAGAATGACCAGGGTGAGGTTGGGGCCAGTCAAGGACGGCAGTGGGAATTTGTACATGGAGTCAGAAGAGATAGGAGAGGTGATGAATGAATACTTTTCTTCGGTGTTCACCAAGGAGAGGGGCCATGTTTTTGAGGAAGAGAGGGTGTCACAGGCTGATAGGCTGGAGGAAGTAGATGTTCGGAGGGAAGATGTACTAGCAATTTTGAATAAACTGAAAGTTGATAAGTCCCCTGGGCCTGATGAAATGTATCCTAGGATTCTTTGGGAGGCAAGGGATGAGATAGCAGAGCCTTTGGCATTGATCTTTGCGTCCTCACTGTCCACGGGGGTGGTGCCAGAGGACTGGAGAGTGGCGAATGCGGTTCCTCTGTTTAAGAAAGGGAATAGAAATGACCCTGGTAATTATAGGCCGGTTAGTCTTACTTCGGTGGTTGGTAAGTTGATGGAAAAGGTCCTTAGGGATAGGATTTACGACCATTTAGAAAGATGCAGCTTAATCCGGGACAGTCAGCATGGATTTGTGAAGGGCAAGTCTTGCCTCACAAATTTGATAGAATTTTTTGAGGAGGTAATTAAGTGTGTAGATGAAGGTAGTGCAGTTGATGTCATATACATGGATCATTAACAGGGGGTTTGAGTTTAAGAGCCGTAGGGTTATGCTGCAACTGTACAGGACCTTGGTGAGACCACATTTGGAATATTGTGTGCAGTTCTGGTCACCTCACTACAAGAAGGATGTGGAGACACTGGAAAGAGTGCAGAGGTGATTTACCAGGATGCTGCCTGGTTTGGAGGGTAGGGCTTATGAGGAAAGGTTGAGGGAACTTGGGCTTTTCTCTTTGGAGCAGAGGAGGTTGAGAGGAGACTTGATAGAGGTTTATAAGATGATAGAGATGATAGATAGAGTGAACGTTCAAAGAGTATTTCCTCGGGTGAATGGAGTGGTAACTCGGGGGCATAACTATAGGGTTCATGGTGGGGAATATAGGAAGGATGTCCGAGGTAGGTTTTTTACTCAGAGAGTGGTTGGGGTGTGGAATGGACTGCCTGCAGGGATAGTGGAGTCAGAAACTTTAGGAACATTTAAGAAGCTATTGGATAGGCACATGGAGTACTTCGGGATGATCAGGAGGAAATAGCTTGATCTGGGTTTCAGACAAAGCTCGGCGCAACATCGTGGGCCGAAGGGCATGTTCTGTGCTGTACTGTTCTATGCTGTATGTAGATGCTGATAGACCTACTGAGTTTTTCCAGCATTTTCTGTTTTAATGCCACAAAACCAAGACTATGTGGGTAATGTGGCCTAGCTACTCAGTTGCCATGGCTGTGCCCCATTGGGCAGGTTGTTGGGTTAACTGAAATTCTGGGGCTGAAGACTGAGACTCCATGTGCCCCTCTCATGGGTTCAGATGTTTCATGCAGTTCTTCCAAAATTTATTGAACCAAGAATGGCCAATGGGATCAATAATCCTGGGATTTCTACTTGGACCTCTCAGTGCTGCCGTGTACCTTGTGCTTGTCATCTGATCTGGGATGCCGGCCACTCGCCTTGCATGGCTGGAAGTCTGCAGTGATCTTTACAAGGATTGATTCGCACAGATGGTTAGGACCCAGAAGGGCAGCACGGTAGCACAGTGGTTAGCACTGCTGCTTCACAGCTCCATGGACCTGGGTTCGATTCCCAGCTTGGGTCACTGTCTGTGTGGAGTTTGCACATTCTCCTCGTGTCTGCGTGGGTTTCCTCCGGGTGCTCCGGTTTCCTCCCACAGTCCAAAGATGTGCGGGTAGGTTGATTGGCCAGGTTAAAAAAAAAAATTGCCCCTTAGAGTCCTGAGATGCGTAGGTTCGAGGGATTAGCGGGTAAATATGTGGGGGTAGGGCCTGGGTGGGATTGTGGTCGGTGCAGACTCGATGGGCCGAATGGCCTCCTTCTGCACTGTAGGGTTTCTATGATTTCTATGAAAATGAGTGATCAGCACTGGGACAAAAGGCAAGCATTCAGTGCTCCTATTACTGGCTGATGAAGGATCACCACAGGAATCGGCAGAGCACCTGCAATTGGATGAGGAACCTCAATGGATTTCAGCAGCTATGGTGATTGGTGTAATGTTGGAAGGATGTAAAAGTGCTAACGTATGGAATGGTGTAGTTTGTGTGAACGATGTTGAAGAGCATGGTCTGATAGTGCACACTCAGGGAGAGTAAATGCATGTGTCTGCTCTCCAGGGTCTTACATGTTTAGCGGGGGACATGGATGGCGGGCTGGCACCAAGCATCGCTGATGGTCGGTCTGAACAGGAACAACAGCTGGTCACCTTGCAACTTGTTGCCGCCTTATGTGAGAAATTTGGTCACTTCGTCCTCAGCAACACTGTGCATGTGAGTTCCACAATCTATCAATTAATGTACGCTCAAACCTAACAGCTCAGGAACTCATACAGCACCCTCTTGGGGAGAGGTAGCAGACTACTCGCACTAGATATAGTGCTCCCTGGAAAAATGGGGTACTGGCACTGGATGCAGTGCTGTCCAGGAGAGTGGTTATTGGCACTGGATACAGTCCTGTCTGGGTGAGGGTGTTAGTCCCATCTACTCATCTCTTATTTAAAACCTATGGGTGGGAGATAGAACATAGAAAAACTACAGCACAAACAGGCCCTTCGGCCCACAAGTTGCGCCGGTCATGTCCCTACCTACCTAGGCCTATATATAGGCTTACCTATAACCCTCAATCCTATTAAGTCCCATGTACTCATCCAGAAGTTTCTTAAAAGACCCTATCAAGTTTGCCTCCACCACCATTGATGGGCAGCCGATTCCACTCACCCACCACCCTCTGAGTGAAAAACTTACCCCTGACATCTCCTCTGTACCTACCCCCCAGCATCTTAAACCTGTGTCCTCTCGTAGCAGCCATTTCAGCCCTGGGAAAAAGCCTCTGAGAATCCACCCGATCACCTCCCAACATCTTGTACACCTCTATCAGGTCACCTCTCATCCTTCGTCTCTCCAAGGAGAAAAGACCGAGCTCCCTCAGCCTATCCTCATAAGGCATGCCTTCAGATGTTCCCTGAAGTGCCTCTGAAGAGCACTCATGACAGGTTGCCCTTGGGCTTCTCTCTCATTTTGATGCCACATTAGATCAAATAATGTCTGTGCTGAATGTGTTAATGCAGTTACAGGATCCAGTGAGTTCTGAGCCTAGAGCCTCTGGAAATAAGCATTAATGCAACTGAGCACTGCATTGGAACAGGTGGAGCATTCCTGAGGCTTGTAGATACTTATTTCCACTAGGAGAGCTAGGAGGGGACACGAGAAGTCCTTGGTGGGTCGGATCAAGGAAAACCCCAAGGCTTTTTACTCTTATGTGAGGAATAAAAGAATGACAGGGTGAGGTTAGGGCCGGTCAAGGACAGTAGTGGGAACTTGTGTATGGAGTCAGTAGAGATAGGCGAGGTGATGAATGAATACTTTTCTTCAGTGTTCACCAAGGAGAGGGGCCATGTTTTTGAGGAAGAGAAGGTGTTACAGGCTAATAGGCTGGAGGAAATAGATGTTCGGAGGGAGGATGTCCTGGCAGTTTTGAATAAACTGAAGGTCGATAAGTCCCCTGGGCCTGATGAAATGTATCCTAGGATTCTTTGGGAGGCAAGGGATGAGATTGCAGAGCCTTTGGCTTTGATCTTTGGGTCCTCGCTGTCCACAGGGATGGTGCCAGAGGACTGGAGAATGGCGAATGTTGTTCCTCTGTTTAAGAAAGGGAATAGAAATGACCCTGGTAATTATAGACCGGTTAGTCTTTCTTCGGTGTTTGGTAAATTGATGGAAAAGGTCCTTAGAGATGGGATTTACGACCATTTAGAAAGATGCGGATTAATCCGGGATAGTCAGCACGGATTCGTGAAGGGCAAGTCGTGCCTCACAAATTTGATAGAATTTTTTGAGGAGGTAACTAAGTGTGTTGATGAAGGTAGTGCAGTTGATGTCATATACATGGATTTTAGTAAGGCGTTTGATAAGGTCCCCCATGGTCGGCTTATGATGAAAGTGAGGAGGTGTGGGATAGAGGGAAAGTTGGCCGATTGGATAGGTAACTGGCTGTCTGATTGAAGACAGAGGGTGGTGGTCGATGGAAAATTTTCGGACTGGAGGCAGGTTGCTAGCGGAGTGCCACAGGGATCAGTGCTTGGTCCTCTGCTCTTTGTGATTTTTATAAATGACTTGGAGGAGGGGGCTGAAGGGTGGATCAGTAAATTTGCTGATGAGGTGGAGGGCTGTTGTAGGCTGCAAAGAGACATAGATGGGATGCAAAGCTGGGCTGAAAAATGGCAAATGGAATTTAACCCTGATAAATGTGAGGTGATTCATTTTGGTAGGACAAATTTAAATGTGGATTACAGGGTCAAAGGTAGGGTTCTGAAGACTGTGGAGGAACAGAGAGATCTTGGGGTCCATATCCACAGATCTCGAAAGGTTGCCACTCAAGTGGATAGAGCTGTGAAGAAGGCCTATAGTGTGTTAGCTTTTATTAACAGGGGGTTGGAGTTTAAGAGCCGTGGGGTTATGCTGCAACTGTACAGGACCTTGGTGAGACCACATTTGGAATATTTTGTGCAGTTCTGGTCACCTCACTATAAGAAGGATGTGGAAGCGCTGGAAAGAGTGCAGTGGAGATTTACCAGGATGCTGCCTGGTTTGGAGGGTAGGTCTTATGAGGAAAGGTTGAGGGAGCTAGGGCTGTTCTCTCTGGAGGAGGAGGCTGAGGGGAGACTTAATAGAGGTTTATAAAATGATGAAGGGGATAGATAGAGTGAACGTTCAAAGACTATTTCCTCGGGTGGATGGAGCTATTACAAGGGGGCATAACTATAGGGTTCGTGGTGGGAGATACGGGAAGGATATCAGAGGTAGGTTCTTTACGCAGAGAGTGGTTGGGGTGTGGAATGGACTGCCTGCAGTGATAGTGGAGTCAGACACTTTAGGAACATTTAAGCGGTTATTGGATAGGCACATGGAGCACACCAGGATGATAGGGAGTGGGATAGCTTGATCTTGGTTTCAGATAAAGCTCGGCACAACATCGTGGGCCGAAGGGCCTGTTCTGTGCTGTACTGTTCTATGTTCTATGTTCACTGAGAATATGTTTAGTTCATTTATTAAAGAACAAAGAATAATACAGCACAGGAACAAGCCCTTCGGCCCTCCAAGCCTGCACCTATCATGTGTTCCTAACTAGACCATTCGTTTGTATCCCTCTATTCCCAGTCTGTTCATGTGGTTATCTAGATAAGTCTTAAATGATCCCAGCGTGTCCGCCTCAATCACCTTGCTTGGCAGTGCATTCCAGGTCCCCACCACCCTCTGTGTAAAATACGTCCCCTGCATATCTGTATTGAACCTTGCCCCCCTTACCTTGAACTTGTGACCCCTTGTGTTTGTCATTTCTGACCTGGGAAAAAGCTTCCAACAGTTCACCCTATCTATGCCCTTCATAATTTTATAAACTTCTATTCGGTCGCCTCCGTCCTTCCAGGGAGAACAACCCTAGTTTACTCAATTTCACCTCATAGCTAATACCCTCCATACCAGGCAACATCCTGGTAAACCTCCTCTGCACTCTCTCCAAAGCCTCCACGTCCTCCTGGTAGTGTGGCGACCAGAACTAGACGCAGTATTCCAAATGTGGCCTAACCAACGTTCTATATAACTGCAACATCATATGCCAACTTTTATACTCTATGCCCCGTCCAATAAAGGCAAGCATGCCATATGCCTTCTTCACCACCTTTTCCACCTGTGCTGCCACCGTTAAGGATCTGTGGACTTGCACACCCAGATCCCTCTGTGTGTCTATACTCCTGATGGTTCTGCCATTTATTGTATAGCTCCCCCCTGCATTAGATCTACCAAAATGCATCACTTCGCATTTATCTAGATTAAATTCCATCTGCCATTTCTCCGCCCAATTTTCCAGCCTATCTATATCCTGCTGTATTCTCTGACAATGTTCATCACTATCCTCAACTCCAGCAATCTTTGTGTCGTCTGCAAACTTACTAATCAGACCAGCTTCATCTTCCAAATCATTTATATATATCACAAACAGCAGAGGTCCCAGTACAGAGCCCTGCGGAACACCACTAGTCATGATGTGGAGATGCCGGACTGGGGTAAACACAGTAAGAGTTTTAACAACACCAGGTTAAAGCCCAACAGGTTTACTTGGTAGCAAATGCCATTAGCTTTTGGAACGCTGCTCCTTCGTCAGATGGAGTGGATATCTGCTCTCAAACAGGGCATACAGAGACAAAAAATCAAGTTACAGAATACTGATTAGAATGCGAATCTTTACAGCTAATCAGGTCTTAAAGATACAGACAATGTGAGTGGAGGGAGCATTAGGCACAGGTTAAAGCAATGTGTATTGTCTCCAGAGAGGACAGCCAGTGAGATTCTGCAAGTCCAGGAGGCAAACTGTGGGGGTTACCGATAGTGTGACATGAACCCAAGATCCCGGTTTAGGCCATCCTCATGTGTGCGGAACTTGGCTATCAGTAAGGCTTACTCTGTTTACCCCAGTCCAACGCCGGCATCTCCACATCATGACTAGTGGTGTTCCGCAGGGCTCTGTACTGGGACCTCTGCTGTTTGTGATATATATAAATGATTTGGAAGATGAAGCTGGTGTGATCAGTAAGTTTGCGGATGACACAAAGATAGCCAAGTTCCGCACACATGAGGACAGCCTAAATAGGGATCTTGGGTTTATGTCACACTATCAGGAACCCCCACAGCTTGCCTCCTGGACTTGCAGAATCTCACTGGCTGTCCTCTCTGGAGACAATACACATTTCTTTAACCTGTGCCTAATGCTCCCTCCACTCACATTGTCTGTATCTTTAAGACCTGATTAGCTGTAAAGATTCGCATTCTAAATCAGTATTCTGTAACTTGATTTTGCGTCTCTGTGCCCTGTTTGAGAGCAGATATCCACTCCATCTGACGAAGGCGCAGCGCTCCGAAAGCTAATGGCATTTGCTACCAAATAAACCTGTTGGACTTTAACCTGGGTGTTGTTAAAACTCTTACTGTGAACACCACTAGTCACAGACCTCCAATCAGAAAAAGACCCCTCCACTGCTACCCTCTGTCTTCTATGGCCAACACAGTAAGAAGTTTAACAACACCAGGTTAAAGTCCAACAGGTTTATTTGGTAGCAAAAGCCACACAAGCTTTCGGAGCTCTAAGCCCCTTCTTCAGGTGAGTGGGAATTCTGTTCACAAACAGAGCTTATAAAGACACAGACTCAATTTACATGAATAATGGTTGGAATGCGAATACTTACAACTAATCAAGTCTTTAAGAAACAAAACAATGTGAATGGAGAGAGCATCAAGACAGGCTAAAAAGATGTGTATTGTCCCAGACAAGACAGCCAGTGAAACTCTGCAGGTCCACGCAACTGTGGGAGTTACAAATAGTGTGACATGAACCCAATATCCCGGTTGAGGCTGTCCTCGTGTGTGCGGAACTTGGCTATCAGTTTCTGCTCAGCGACTCTGCGCTGTCGTGTGTCGCGAAGGCTGCCTTGGAGAACGCTTACCCGAATATCAGAGGCCGAATGCCCGTGACCGCTGAAGTGCTCCCCAACAGGAAGAGAACAGTCTTGCCTGGTGATTGTCGATGGCCAAGCCAGTTCTGTACCCATCTAGCTAGTTCACCTTTGATCCCGTGTGTCATAAGTAGGCTTACATTAACACTGCAATGAAGTTACTGTGAAAATCCCCTAGTTACCACACACCAGTGCCTGTTTGGGTACACTGAGGGAGAACTTAGCATGGCCAATGCACCCTAACCATATGCTTGTGTCTGTAGGTACGGGCCCACTTTGGTGACATTCTTGACACTGCTTCAAACAGACACAAAACAATCTTTAACAAAAAGACCAATCATTTCATGTTGGACTTGTCAGGACATGGAGTCAGAGATTCCTTTGCAGCTGCTATTAAACTCTAATTGAGCTGCAGCTCTCATGAATAGCTGCACCTGCCTGGACTGGCTTATTTACGGCATCTGATTAAAGGGTAAATCTGTGTTCTGGCCTTAAAGAGATGGAGAAGATTCAATGTACTCTATATCAATAACTAAACATGTCAACTGTGTTCCAGTGGCCAATCACCATAAACAATGCAGTAGCGCATCAGCTAATGATTATATATAATTACTGATCAACCAGACCACAAAATATGTCGCACTTGTATCAGAGTATTACATAGTATATTACACTGTGGAATAAACATAGTAATACACAGAGGGCTACCCTCGAACAACAGTGGCTGCATGGGCAAAGCCAGCAGATTCTGAAATAACCTCTTTATTGCTTAGTTTCTGTAATGATACAATTGTGCTGCAGGTCATTGAATTTGTCATCGCAACGTTGGAGCGTTCCTGTGTGAACTTGACACACAAAACTGAGGAGACTGTGGAAGCTCAGACACTGAGTATGGCAATGGGACTGATAGCAGCCATGTTGGGGGGAGCTGTCCAGGTAAGTGAGCGGGTGGTATGCAAGCAGGATTTTATATAATTTATGCTGAGGCAAGACTCTCTTCACACATTAGTGAACAATATTGCATCAAATTCTAGGTTTGTGCTCAATCCACTAAACTTGGCGTTGGTTCCAGTTAGAGAGTATTTTGTGCTGCATGTTTACAGGTGTGGCACTGCAGTAACTCTGGTGCGGCCGCACTTGGAGTACTGTGTGCAGTTCTGGTCCCCACATTACAGGAAGGATGTGGAGGCTTTGGAGAGGGTGCAGAGGAGGTTTACCAGGATGTTGCCTGGTATGGAGGGGAGATCCTATGAGGAGAGGCTGAGGGATTTGGGATTGTTTTCGCTGGAAAGGCGGCGGCTAAGAGGGGATCTTATTGAAACATATAAGATGATTAGAGGTTTAGATAGGGTGGATAGTGATAGCCTTTTTCCTCTGATGGAGAAATCCAGCACGAGGGGGCATGGCTTTAAATTGAGGGGGGGTAGTTATAGAACCGATGTCAGGGGTAGGTTCTTTACCCAGAGGGTGGTGAGGGATTGGAATGCCCTGCCAGCATCAGTAGTAAATGCGCCTAGTTTGGGGGCGTTTAAGAGATCCGTAGATAGGTTCATGGACGAAAAGAAATTGGTTTAGGTTGGAGGGTCACAGTTTTTTTTTTAACTGGTCGGTGCAACATCGTGGGCCGAAGGGCCTGTTCTGCGCTGTAATGTTCTATGTTCTATGTAATCTCTGCCATCCTGTCATCATCCACCCAATTGATGAACATAGAACAGTACAGCACAGAACAGGCCCTTCGGCCCACGATGTCGTGCCGAGCTTTATCTGAAACCAAGATCAAGCTATCCCATTCCCTATCATCCTGGTGTGCTCCATGTGCCTATCCAATAACCGCTTAAATGTTCCTAAAGTGTCTGACTCCACTATCACTGCAGGCAGTCCATTCCACACCCCAACCACTCTCTGCGTAAAGAACCTACCTCTGATATCCTTCCTGTATCTCCCACCACGAACCCTATAGTTATGCCCCCTTGTAATAGCTCCATCCACCCGAGGAAATAGTCTTTGAACGTTCACTCTATCTATCCCCTTCATCATTTTATAAACCTCTATTAAGTCTCCCCTCAGCCTCCTCCGTTCCAGAGAGAACAGCCCTAGCTCCCTCAACCTTTCCTCATAAGACCTACCCTCCAAACCAGGCAGCATCCTGGTAAATCTCCTCTGCACTCTTTCCAGCGCTTCCACATCCTTCTTATAGTGAGGTGACCAGAACTGCACACAATATTCCAAATGTGGTCTCACCAAGGTCCTGTACAGTTGCAGCATAACCCCCTGTTAATAAAAGCTAACACACTATAGGCCTTCTTCACAGCTCTATCCACTTGAGTGGCAACCTTTAGAGATCTGTGGATATGAACCCCAAGATCTCTCTGTTCCTCCACAGTCTTTAGAACCCTACCTTTGACCCTGTAATCCACATTTAAATTCGTCCTACCAAAATGAATCACCTCACATTTATCAGGGTTAAACTCCATTTGCCATTTTTCAGCCCAGCTTTGCATTCTATCTATGTCTCTTTGCAGCCTACAACAGCCCTCCACCTCATCCACTACTCCACCAATCTTGGTGTCATCAGCAAATTTACTGATCCACCCTTCAGCCCCCTCCTCTAAGTCATTAATAAAAATCACAAAGAGCAGAGGACCAAGCACTGATCCCTGTGGCACTCCGCTAGCAACCTGCCTCCAATCCGAAAATTTTCCATCCACCACCACCCTCTGTCTTCGATCAGACAGCCAGTTACCTATCCAATCGGCCAACTTTCCCTCTATCCCACACCTCCTCACTTTCATCATAAGCCGACCATGGGGGACCATATCAAACGCCTTACTAAAATCCATGTATATGACATCAACTGCCATACCTTCATCAACGCACTTAGTTACCTCCTCAAAAAATTCTATCAAATTTGTGAGGCACGACTTGCCCTTCACAAATCTGTGCTGATGTTGCCTCATCCTCTCCTATACCCCCTCCCCCTTTGCTACTGCCCCTGCACTGCCATTGAAATCGCTCATTATTCTGCTGTATTCATTGGGATGGTAAGCTGTAGTTATAATGTGAGACTTGAGATACTCGACGAATCTTCCACTACAGTAAGAAAGGCCAAGAGGAAGTTTGATTCAGTTTTTTTTTTAAATAATGAAGGGTTTTGACAGTGTAACTAAGGGGAAAAATACAATTTCTTTTGGTTGTGGGAGTGAGTGGGGGGGATAGGTGACAAGGAATCTTCAAATTCAAACTATTTCTGAGAGAGTGAAGAGAGGCAGATTTGGATAATTTCCTTGACACGGAGTTTCCACCTTTTGATGGAAATTGGATAAACATTTGAAGCAGAGAAAGATAGCGAGGTATGTCAAAGGAGTGAGACCGTGGCATTGCTTTGAGATTAATATAAACCTATGGAGGGAGAGGAGGGCCAATGGGATCAAATTAGGATTGACAGAGGCTATGGAGGAGTGATCTCTGACTTTGTTGCCTCTCTCTCTGCAGCTCACCTCAGCAGATTTTGATGCCATGAAACCAATGTTACCCAGACTTGAGCAGATCTCAGCTTTACATCCTGACCCAGTTATACAAGAGTTGGCATCAGACCTGCGCATTACTGTCGCTACCCATGGGGCGTTCTCCACCAAAACAGTTGCCATGGCTGCACACAGCACCATGGGCAACCCAAATCAACATGATGACCAATTGACAAAACCCAGCCAACCAAAAGAGGCCGGTGCAGTGACTTACAACCACCAACAGTCACCCACTTCACTCAGGGCGGGTGGAACTGAACATGGAAACAAACCCTCCTCTGGCAACTCCCCCAGCAACTTCCACCAGATCCTTCAGGCAGCCTTTGACCCTGAGGTACCCACACGGGCCGCTGCTCTAAGGACTGTTACCCAGATGATTCAACAGCGCAATCCTGATGCCCTCAGCAACCAGGAGAAGCTTCTGTCGGTGAGTTTCTTATAGTTGATACTGGAATTGTTGCAAATAGTTGTAATAGTATTGCTCAGTGACTTCCTTCATTTTGTGAAATACTGTGCAGAAAGTTTGGGAATTGTATAAGAAGTGCATATTCGATGGAATAGAAAGATTTCTTTTAATCAACATTCAGCTGGGGGCCAGGGATATTTAGGTTTCATGGGGTCATGGAACTCATGAAATCATTACAGCACAGAGGTCATTCAGCCCATCAGCTTCATAGAACATAGAACATAGAACATTACAGCGCAGAACAGGCCCTTCGGCCCACGATGTTGCACCGACCAGTTAAAAAAAAAAACTGTGACCCTCCAACCTAAACCAATTTCTTTTCGTCCATGAACCTATCTACGGATCTCTTAAACGCCCCCAAACTAGGCGCATTTACTACTGATGCTGGCAGGGCATTCCAATCCCTCACCACCCTCTGGGTAAAGAACCTACCCCTGACATCGGTTCTATAACTACCCCCCCTCAATTTAAAGCCATGCCCCCTCGTGCTGGATTTCTCCATCAGAGGAAAAAGGCTATCACTATCCACCCTATCTAAACCTCTAATCATCTTATATGTTTCAATAAGATCCCCTCTTAGCCGCCGCCTTTCCAGCGAAAACAATCCCAAATCCCTCAGCCTCTCCTCATAGGATCTCCCCTCCATACCAGGCAACATCCTGGTAAACCTCCTCTGCACCCTCTCCAAAGCCTCCACATCCTTCCTGTAATGTGGGGACCAGAACTGCACACAGTACTCCAAGTGCGGCCGCACCAGAGTTGTGTACAGTTGCAACATAACGCTACGCCTCCTAAATTCAATCCCCCTACCAATAAACGCCAAGACACCATATGCCTTCTTAACAACCTTATCTACTTGATTCCCAACTTTCAGGGATCTATGCACACATACACCTAGATCCCTGATGCTTGCTCTCTCTTGAAGAATCCGGTCTGTTCCATTCCATTCCTCTATCCTCATTGCTCTGCAAATTTATTTTCTCAAGTGTCCATCCAATTTATACCTAATATAGGGAGACGGTGGTGTAGTGGTATTGTCACTGGATTATAATCCAGACACCCAGGGTAAGTATTAGTACCTGCCATCTGAAGAGTTGGCAGAGAACGCACCCCCTCACCAACTCTGACAGCCTTAGTGCCATTTTACTCTCTAATGAGCTGTGATTGGCATAAGTCATTCAGGAGGAAGCCCTGCTTTCAATCCGATTGGCTGGCAGCTCCATGGTCCCTTCAGCAACAGCGCTGCAGTGGGTGGAAGAACCATAGTATCCCTACAGTGCAGAAAGAGGCCATTCAGCCCATCGAGTCTACACTGACTTGCCAAAAGAACATCCCACCTCGGCCTCCCCTTCTGCCCTATCCCTGTTGCATTTAGCATGACCAATCCACCTAACCTATACATCTTTGGACTGTGAGAGGAAACCGGAGCACCCAGAGGAAACCCATGCAGACATGGGGAGAACATGCAACTCCAGCCAAGGCCAAATCGAACCTGGGTCCCTGGCGCTGTGAGGCAGCAATGCTCGCTACTGTGCTGCCCACTGGAACTGCCTGAGATCAAGTCCTGTGAGCTGGAGAAAAAGATAAGTATCAAGGGTCCAGGGCAGGAAGGGTATGCCTAGGAGCTTGCATGTGGGACGATCGGGGAATCGAGGCCAGAGGGGCAGAGTTTTAAGAGAAGTGCATCCCCCAGTCAGAAGGGGGCTTCTGATGAAGGCACCCCCATCCCTGTTCCTGCCCAAGATTGAACTTTCTTTATTTTCAGGTTTCACTCCTTGAAATCTGCCTACCAGCCTAAAAATTGGTTGGCCACTAAGGGCCTCAATTGGGGCAAGGGCGGACTTCCCGTATTGCCTGTTCCAGCATCCTGTAATATCGTGCTCCCTCCCGTCCTGCCTCCGAACTCGCCAGGGGAGTGCAACATTCTGGCTATAGACTTGTGAAAAACGGAATGAAGAGCAAAGAGTTTGAAGAATTCTTAAAATGTGTACAGGAGCACTTATGTTTGTAGCCCAATGAGGAATGAAGCAATGCTGGACCTGCTTCTAGGGAATTAAGTAGGACACTCGTTGCAATGGGAGAATATCTGGGCAATAATGATAATTTAATCAGGTTTAAAGTAGTTATGCAAATAGACAAAAAACATCAAAGGTGGAAATAGCCATGTGGAAGGGAGAGAATTTTAGTAATACAAGAAATCTAACTGAATGGAAATATAGGTCAGCCAGAAAACCTGTAAATGACCAATAACAGGCCTACAAACCAAGTACATTTCCAGCAGGAGAAAAAAAGGGGAAATCCAATGCTTGAATTCCCTGGATAACAAAGGAAGTAGAGGTCTAGGACAAATATCAGATCCAGAATGTAATCAGGAGGCAAAATATATGGAGAGCAGGGGAACTTGAAAAATAATATAGGAAGGGCAAAGAGTAAGAGAAAAGATTAACAGGTAACAAAAGAGATCCCAAATATATTTTTATTCTCTCTTGGGGTGTCAGCATCACTGGCTATGTCAGCATTTGTTGCCCATCCTTAATTTCTCTTGAGAAGGTGGTGGTGAACTGCCTCCTTGAAGCATAGTGTAGGCACACCCAAGGTGCTGTTAGGGAATTCCAGTGACAGTTAAGGAACAGTGATATATTAACAGGTCAGGGTGGTGTGTGGCTTGGAGGAGAACTTTTGAGGAGGTGGCGTTCCCATACATTTGCTGCCCTTGTCTTTCTAGGTGTTTGAGGCTTTGGGTTTAGAAGGAGTTTGGTAACCTGATGAAGTGCAGCTACTTCGTGTTGGTGGTGGAGAGAGTGAGCGGTTAAGGTCATGAATGGGATGTCAATCAAATGGGATGCTTTGTCCTGGATGGTGTTGAGCTTGTGTATTGGAGCTGCACTCATCCTGGCAAGTGGAGATTATTCCATCTCACTTCTGACTTGTGCCTTGTTGATGGTGGACAGGCTTTGGAGAGTCAGGAGGTGAGTTACTCTCTTCAGAATTCCCAATCTCTGACCTGCTGTTGTAGTCCCATATGTGTGGCTGGTCCAGTTCACTTTCTGGTCACTGGTCCTCAGCATGTTGATAGTGAAGGATTCTGTGATGGTAATACCATTGAATGTCAAGGGGCAATGGTTAGATTCTCTCTTGTTGGAGATGGTCATTGCCTGACGCATCGCGAAGCCTGCCGGTAGCTGTAGTTTTTTTTTTTCTCTCACTTACCTTATAAGTACTCGCCTCGGGGTATCGGCCTCAGTGTTCCTCTGGGAGCGGACCTGCGGGGTGGAGACTGTGAGCGGTGAGAGAGAGAGCGCGGACTGTGAGTAAATTCTGGGTTTTTTTTGTCTAATTTTCGGGAGGTTTTTTGTAATTAACGGAAACCGGAAGGCCGCATCGCGAAGCCTGCCGGTAGCTGTAGTTTTTTTTTTCTCTCGGGCCCCTAGCCCTATAAATTGGTGCAGAGGAGATACCCGATCCTCTACACTGGTAGAGGATCCCACCCTTCCATCCTCCTCTAACCTAATTATAAGTGTGGGGAAGTTTTTTTGTTTTCTTTTTTTCTTGCTGGTAATGGCTTCAGGGATGGCAGTTCAGGCAGTATGCTGCATCTCCTGTGGGATGTATGTGGTGAGGAAATCCAGTAGTGTTTCAGGAGATTTTAGTTGTAAGAAGTGCATTAGATTGCAGCTTCTGGAGAAGCGTGTAAAGGAGCTGGAGGGGGAGTTAGAGGAACTCCGCATAATTCGGGAGGCGGAGGTGGAAGTTGATAGGAGTTATAGAGAAATAGTAACTCCTAGAAATGAGGCTTGGGTCAATGCCAGGAGGAGGGGTAAGAAGCAATCGGGAAGACAATCCCCTGGGGCGGTTCCCCTCCATAATAGGTTTTCGGTGCTGGAGGCTACAGTTGAGGAGGAATCAACTGAGCATAGAGAGCAGATCTCTGGGGGTGAGCCGAGTGAGAAAGCTCAGGTGGTTAGGGGCTGTAAAAGACTGGGCCTTGTGATTGGGGACTCCACAATTAAGGGGACAGATAGGAGGGTCGGAACTAAAGGTAGGGACTCAGGGTTGGTGTGTTGCCTACCAGGGGCTGGGGTCCGGGATGTGTCTGACAGGGTATTCAGGACTCTTAGGGGGGAGGGAGATAAACCACAAGTTATTGTACATGTGGGGACACACGACATAGGGAGGATAGGGGAAGGGGATATTAGGCAGGGATTTATGGAGTTGGGGTGGAAACTAAAGGCCAAGACTGACAGAGTGGTTATCTCTGGACTCTTGCCTGTACCACGGGATAGTTTAGAGAGGAATAGGGAGAGGGAAGGTTTGAATTCATGGCTGAGGGGATGGTGCAGGAGGGAGGGGTTCAGGTACTTAAGCAATTGGGGCTCGTACTGGGGAAGGTGTGACCTCTATGAGAAGGATGGTCTACACCTTAATCAGAAGGGGACCAATATCCTGGGGGGTAAATTTGCTAAGGCCATGCAGGGAGGTTTAAACTGATTCGGGGGGGGGGAGGGATCCTGAGTAGTGGGGCTGAAAGTGAGGGATGCATGGATGGGGACTGCAATGCACGGCATTGCAGAGGTGGGGTGGAGCAGGGTTTGAAATGTGTATACTTCAATGCCAGGAGTATTCGCAATAAAGTGGGTGAACTTGCAGCGTGGATCAGTACCTGGGACTTCGATGTTGTGGCTATTTCAGAGACATGGATAGAGCAGGGGCAGGAATGGATGCTGCAGGTCCCGGGGTTCAAATGTTTTAGTCGAAGTAGGGAAGGAGGTAGAAGAGGGGGAGGGGTAGCATTATTGGTCAGAGATTGTATCACAGTGTCAGAGAGGAGGTTTGATGAGGACTTATCTGTTGAGGTAGTATGGGCGGAGATTAGAAATAGGAGAGGAGAGGTCACCCTGTTGGGAGTCTTTTATAGACCTCCTAAAAGTTCTAGAGAGGTTGAGGAAAGGATTGCGGAGTCAATCCTGCTTAGGAGTGAAAGTAATAGGGCAATTGTTATGGGGGATTTTAACTTGACTAATATTGACTGGAATTGTTATAGCTCTAGCTCGTTAGAGGGGTCAGTTTTTGTTCAAAGCGTGCAGGAAGGTTTTTTGACTCAGTATGTAGACAGGCCAACTAGAGGTGAGGCTATATTGGATCTGGTGCTGGGAAATGAGCCAGACCAGGTGCTAGACTTGGAAGTTGGTGTGCATTTTGGTGATAGTGACCACAATTCGGTTACGTTCACCTTAGTGATGGAAAGGGATAGGCATGAACCTCGGGCCAGTGGTTTTAGCTGGGGGAAGGGTAATTATGAGGCTATTAGGAGAGAATTAGGAAACATAGGTTGGACTAGGAGATTACAGGGACTGGGAACGTCCGACATGTGGAGTTTTTTCAAGGAGCAGCTACTGCGAGTCTGTGATAGGTATGTCCCTGTCAGGCAAGGAGGAATTGGTAGGGCTAGGGAACCGTGGTGCACCAAAAAAGTTTCTTTGTTGGTTAAAAAGAAAAAGGAGGCTTATGTTCGGATGAGACGTGAGCACTCGGGTAGTGCACTAGAAAGCTTTAGATTGGCTAAGAGGGAGTTGAAGAGCGAGCTTAGAAGGGCTAAAAGGGGACATGAGAAGACTTTGGCGGATAGGGTTAAAGAGAATCCTAAGGCGTTCTATAGGTATGTCAAGAACAGAAGGTTGGTTAGGGCAAGTTTAGGGCCAGTTATAGATGGCAGAGGGAAGTTATGTGTGGAACCGGAGGAGATTGGTGAAGCATTGAACCAATATTTCTCTTCGGTGTTCACGCAAGGGGACATGAATATAGCTGAGGAGGACACTGGGTTGCAGGGGAGTAGAATAGACAGTATTACAGTTGATAAGGAGGATGTGCAGGATATTCTGGAGGGTCTGAAAATAGATAAATCCCCTGGTCCAGATGGGATTTATCCAAGGATTCTCTGGGAGGCAAGAGAAGTGATTGCAGAGCCTCTGGCTCTGATCTTCAGGTCGTCGTTGGCCTCTGGTATAGTACCAGAAGATTGGAGGTTAGCGAATGTTGTCCCATTGTTTAAGAAGGGGAACAGAGACTTCCCCGGGAATTATAGACCGGTGAGTCTCACTTCTGTTGTCGGCAAGATGTTGGAAAAAATTATAAGGGATAGGATTTATAGTTATTTGGAGAGTAATGAATTGATAGGTGATAGTCAGCATGGTTTTGTGGCAGGTAGGTCGTGCCTTACTAACCTTATTGAGTTTTTTGAGAAAGTGACCAAGGAGGTGGATGGGGGCAAGGCAGTGGACGTGGTATATATGGATTTTAGTAAGGCGTTTGATAAGGTTCACCATGGTAGGCTTCTGCAGAAAATGCAGATGTATGGGATTGGGGGTGATCTAGGAAATTGGATCAGGAATTGGCTAGCGGATAGGAAACAGAGGGTGGTGGTTGATAGTAAATATTCATCATGGAGTGCGGTTACAAGTGGTGTACCTCAGGGATCTGTTTTGGGGCCACTGCTGTTTGTAATATTTATTAATGATCTGGATGAGGGTATAGTTGGGTGGATTAGCAAATTTGCTGATGACACCAAAGTCGGTGGTGTGGTAGACAGTGAGGAAGGGTGTCGTAGTTTGCAGGAAGACTTAGACAGGTTGCAAAGTTGGGCCGAGAGGTGGCGGATGGAGTTTAATGCGGAGAAGTGTGAGGTAATTCACTTTGGTAGGAATAACAGATGTGTTGAGTATAGGGCTAACGGGAGGACTTTGAATAGTGTGGAGGAGCAGAGGGATCTAGGTGTATGTGTGCATAGATCCCTGAAAGTTGGGAATCAAGTAGATAAGGTTGTTAAGAAGGCATATGGTGTCTTGGCGTTTATTGGTAGGGGGATTGAATTTAGGAGTCGTAGCGTTATGTTGCAACTGTACACAACTCTGGTGCGGCCGCACTTGGAGTACTGTGTGCAGTTCTGGTCCCCACATTACAGGAAGGATGTGGAGGCTTTGGAGAGGGTGCAGAGGAGGTTTACCAGGATGTTGCCTGGTATGGAGGGGAGATCCTATGAGGAGAGGCTGAGGGATTTGGGATTGTTTTCGCTGGAAAGGCGGCGGCTAAGAGGGGATCTTATTGAAACATATAAGATGATTAGAGGTTTAGATAGGGTGGATAGTGATAGCCTTTTTCCTCTGATGGAGAAATCCAGCACGAGGGGGCATGGCTTTAAATTGAGGGGGGGTAGTTATAGAACCGATGTCAGGGGTAGGTTCTTTACCCAGAGGGTGGTGAGGGATTGGAATGCCCTGCCAGCATCAGTTGTAAATGCGCCTAGTTTGGGGGCGTTTAAGAGATCCGTAGATAGGTTCATGGACGAAAAGAAATTGGTTTAGGTTGGAGGGTCACAGTTTTTTTTTTTAACTGGTCGGTGCAACATCGTGGGCCGAAGGGCCTGTTCTGCGCTGTAATGTTCTATGTTCTATGACACCTGAGTGGCATTAGTGTTACTTGTCTCTTACCAGCTCAAGCCTGAATGTTGTCCTGCTGCATGTGTACTCAGACTGCTTCAGTAACTGAGTCGTCAGAAAAAATACTGAACATTGTGTCATCATCAGCAAACATCCCCACTTCTGCCTTTATGATGAAGGGAAGCTGGTTTGGTTTTGCACACCACACAGAGGGACTCCTGTAGGAAATTCTGGTGCTGAAATAGTTGACCTCAAATAGCCACAACCATCTGCCTTTGTGCTAGTTATGACTCCAACAGGGGTATGTTTTTCACCTGATTCCCTTTGACTCCAATTTGTCTCTGGCTCACTGAAGCCACATTTGGTCAAATGCTGCCTTGGTCAAGGGCAGTCACTCTCACTTTGGGAATTCAGCTCTTTTGTCTGTGTTTGGACCAAATCTGTAATGAGGTCGAGAGCTGAGTGGCTATGTTGTAACCCAAACTGTATATCAGTGAGCAGGTTATTGCTGTTTATGTGCCATTTGATAGCACTCAACTACACCCTTCATCACTTGGCTCATGATTGATAGTAGACTGCAGGGGCGTGATTGGTCAGATTGGCTTTTTGTAAACAGGATGGACTTGTGAAATGTTCCACATTGTCAGGTAGATTCCAGTGGTGTAGCTGTACTGGAACAGTTTGCTCATGGCACCGCTAATCTAGAGCACAATTGGTAATTCCTACTGTTAGATTGTTGTCAGGCCTTTGCTAATGTGCTCAGCATGGAGTGAACTGAGTTAGCTAGGTACTGATTTCTGTAATGTTGGGTACCTGAACAGGCGGCCAGGTTGAATCATCCACTTCCTGAGAAGTTGGTGGAATAAGATTCCATTGTAATTCTCAAAAGACAATTGGATGTGTGTTGAGAGGAATAATTGGTGTGTATGTGGGGTAAAAAGTTAGGCTGTGGGCCTAAATTGGGCAGCTTTTCCAGAGAGCCAGCACAATCAGGATGAACTGCATAGCCTCCTGTGCTGTAATATCCTATGATTCTATATTAGAGTTAGTAGGAGAGACTGGGAGATGGTTCAGGAGACCGTGTTTAGGTCACAGCACTCAGATTATAAACTCTGCTCTGTGTTGCAATGTTCTCCAGCAAGAGTGAGTTGGAAAAGATCATGCTGCAAAGGGTTTTGATTTTGTAGAGAGGAAGGATGAATTGCTTTGAGAATGCTGATGATAAAGGGTGGCATGGACAAGTTGGGCCAAAGGGCCTGTTTCCATGCTGTAAACCTCGATGATTCCATATAGTAAATGAAAGACTTATTCTGAACAGATGTTGGTGTAGATAATCGGGCTGGATAGTTGCAGTCTGTGATTCTGCGCGTTAATGTTATCAGCCGTGTGTTGCTCATCATTGAATTCTTATTATTTTAGGTATTTCTGGAAAATTTGAAGCATGAAGACTCATTTGTTTATTTGTCTGCGATTCAAGGTAAGGATTGTTGAGCTCTCTGGGCACAAGAGCACAAGGCAGATCACCACCTCAAAGAAGCAGTTGCAGTGTGCGCTATTTACATTAACAGCATTATTGTTCCATGTCTCTCAGTCAGTTCTTCGTTTGAACTTCCAGTCTGATGGTCCAAGTCCATATCATAGAGTGAGAACTAACCCACCTTCTGAGACATGGGGTGCATTACTTCCAATCTGCGATCCACCATTTACAAAAGAACAAAGAAAATTACAGCACAAGAACAGGCCCTTCGGCCCTCCAAGCCTGCACTGACCATGCTGCCCGACTGAACTAAAGCCCCCTTCCCTTCCGGGCACCATATCCCTCTATTCCCATCTCACTCATGTACTTGTCAAGACGCCCCTTAAAAGTCACTACCGTATCCGCTTCCACTACCTCCCCCGGCAACGAGTTCCAGGCACCCACTACTCTCTCTGTAAAACATCTGCCTCATACATCTTCTTTCAACCTTGCCCCTCGCACCTTAAACCTATGCCCCCTAGTAATTGACTCTTCCACCTTGGGAAAAAGCTTCTGACTATCCACTCTGTCCATACCTCTCATAATCTTGTAGACTTCTATCAGGTCTCCCCTCAACCTCCGTCGCTCCAGTGAGAACAAACCAGGTTTCTCCAACCTCTCCTCATAGCTGATGCCCTCCATACCAGGCAACATCCTGGTAAATCTTTTCTGTACCCTCTCCAAAGCCCCCACATCCTTCTGGTAGTGTGGCGACCAGAATTGAACACTATATTCCAAGGGCGGCCTAACTAAGGTTTTATAAAATTGCAACATGACTTGCCAATTTTTAAACTCAATACCCTGGCCGATGAAGGCAAGCATGCCGTATGCCTTCTTGACTACCTTCTCCACATGCATTGCCACTTTCAGTGACCTGTGTACCTGTACACCCAGATCCCTTTGCCTATCAATACTCTTAAGGGTTCTGCCATTTACTGTATATTTCTTATCTGTATAAGACCTTCCAAAATGCATTACCTCACATTTGTCCGGATTAAACTCCATCTGCCATCTCTCCGCCCAAGTCTCCAACTGATCTCTATCCTGCTGTATCCTCTGATGGTCCTCATCGCTATCCGCAAATCCACCAACCTTTGTGTCGTCCGCAAACTTATTAATCAATCCAGTTACACTTTCCTCCAAATAATTTATATATATATTACAAACGGCAAAGGTCCCAGCACAGATCACTGAGGAACACCACTCATCACAGCCCTCCATTCAGAAACGCACCCTTCCACTGCTACCCTCTGTCGTCTTTGACCGAGCCAGTTTTGTCTCCACCTTGCCAGCTCACCTCTGATCCCATGCGACTTCACCTTCTGCACCAGTCTGCCATGAGGGACCTTGTCAAAGGCCTTGCTGAAGTCCATGTAGACAACATCCACTGCCCTACCCTCATCAATCATCTTCGTCACTTCCTCAAACTTTCCCTCTCCCTATAGCATTACATTTCTTGAAATCTTATTTCTGAATTTTCCTGAAGTCTCCAGTGAGACCCCGTTCTGGCCGCTTACATTGCAATCACTGCATTGTCGGTAACAAATCTGTACAGGATCATAAGAATTAGGGGCAGGAGTAGGCCATTCAGCCCTTCAAGCCTGCTTTACCATTCAATAAGATCATAACTGATGGGATTGTGACCTTAACTTCACTTTCCTGCCTGTCCATAACCTTTGTCATTCAAAACTCTGTTTAACTTGGCCTTGAACATATTCAATAATCCTGGCTGCACTGCTGTCTGGGGAAGAGAATTCCAAAGGTGAATGACTCCTTGAGAGATTATATTTCTCCTCATTTGTCTTAAATAGGAGACCCATATTTTTAAACGGTGCCCCCTACTTTTAGATTTCCTTGCAAGAGGAAACATCCTCTCAGCATCTGTCCCTCAGGATCTGTTTCAATAAGATCATTTCAGGTTCTTCGAAACTCCAATGAGTCCAGCTCAATCTGCTCAACTTTCCCTCTCAAATTCCCAACTATAGATTCAGTTAATCACTAATGCAATCTATTTCCACCTCTGTAACATTGCTGGACTTCACCCATGTCTCAGCTCATCAATGAAACCCTCATTGATGCCTTTCTTACATCCAGACTTGTCTACACTCTCCTCCTGGTTGCCCTTTCACATGTAAATTTGAGCTCTCTGTAACTCTGCTGCCTGTATCTTAGGGGCGCAGTGCGAGCTATTACCCCAGTGCTTGCTGAACCATACTGACTCCTGGTCAAGCAGTGTTTGATTTTAAAGCTCTCATCCTCTTTTTTGAACCATTCCATGACTTCACCGCCATCCTATCTTTCTGTAATCCCTTCCCGCTGTATGACCTTCTAAGATACCTGCACTCACCTAATTCTGCTCCTTCGAACATCCGCATTTTGATCAATCCACCATTGGTAGCTGTGCCTTCAGTTGCCTGGGCTACAGTTAACTGCATTTCAAAGCACATCATTGGCTGCTAAATCCAGTAAGATGTCTGGTGCTCACAAAAGGCACTATAAAACTGTAAACCTTTCTCCTTTTTATAAATATAAATTGTTGATGTTTTGGCAAGGTTAGATGAAATAGGACGAACTGAAGTTGAGTTGGAGGAGGCTTGTTTGGAGCATAAACACCAGCATGGACCAGTTGGGCTGAATGATCTGCTTCTGTCTTGAAAGCACCGTGTAATCTTCAAAAGTTCCCCATTGTCCAGTCCCATGGTGCAGTTTGTAGATTTCAGGATTTGAAAATTGGCCAGAACTTCTAATATCTCCTTTTGGACTTTGTCAACACCTAACATCAGGTTAAAGTACAACAGGATTATTTGGTAGAAAAAGCGACTAGCTTTCGGAGCGCTGCCCCTTCATCAGGTGAGTGGGAGTTCAGTTCACAAACAGGGCATATAAAGACACAAACTCAATTTACAAAATAATAGTTGGAATGCAAGTCTTTACAGGTAATCAAGTCTTAAAGGTACAGACAATGTGAGTGGAGAGAGGGTTAAGCACAGGTTAAAGAGACATGTATTGTGTCCAGCCAGGACAGTTAGTGAGATTTTGCAAGTCCAGGCAAGTCGTGGGGGTTACAGATAGTGTGACATGAACCCAAGATCCTGGTTGAGGCCATCCTCATGTGTATGGAACTTGGCTATCAGTCTCTGCTCAGCGACTGCGCTGTCATGTGTCGTGAAGGCCGCCTTGGAGAACGCTTATCCGAAGATCAGAGGCCGACTGCCCGTGATCGCTGAAGTGTTCCCCAACAGGAAGAGAACACTCTTGCCTGGTGATTGTCGAGCGGTGTTCATTCATCCGTTGTCGTAGCGTCTGCATGTTCTCCCAATGTAGCATGCCTCGGGACATCCTTTCCTGCAGTGTATCAGGTTGACAACGTTGGTCGAGTGGCAAGTGCATGTACCGTGTACCTGGTGGATCATCTCACGTGAGAACACCATCAACCAGGTACACGGTACATACACTTGCAACTCAGCCAACGTTGTCTACCTGATACGCTGCAGGAAAGGATGTCCCGAGGCATGGTACATTGGGGAGACCATGCAGACGCTACGACAATGGATGAATGAACACCGCTCGACAATCACCAGGCAAGACTGTTCTCTTCCTGTTGGGGAACACTTCAGCGGTCACGGGCATTCAGCCTCTGATATTCGGGTAAGCGTTCTCCAAGGCAGCCTTCACAACACACGATAGCGCAGAGTCGCTGAGCAGAGACTGATAGCCAAGTTCCGCACACATGAGGACGGCCTCAACCGGGATCTTGGGTTCATGTCACACTATCTGTAACCCCCACGACTTGCCTGGACTTGCAAAATCTCACTAACTGTCCTGGCTGGACACAATACACCTCTCTTTAACCTGTGCTTAACCCTCTCTCCGCTCACCTTTAAGACTTGATTACCTGTAAAGACTCGCATTCCAATCATTATTTTGTAAATTGAGTTTGGGTCTTTATATGCCCTGTTTGTGAACAGAACTCCCACTTACCTGACGAAGGGGCAACGCTCCGAAAGCTAGTGGTTTGTACTACCAAATAAACCTGTTGGACTTTAAGCTGGTGTTGTGAGACTTCTCACTGTGTTTACCCCAGTCCAACGCTGGCCTCTCTACATCACAACTAACGTGCCAGCAGGCTGATTACTGAACCGTCTATTGTAATCCTCCTTCGATACAGCGTTACTGCCAGAATTTCATGTGTTACACCTTGTTCAGAATAGAGTGTAAGAATTCTAACAGCTACATGCCAGTCAGTTTAACCGGGGGATAGGAAAGCTTTTAGAAATGATTGTCCCAAACTCAAGGACAAATGCGGGTTAAATAAGGAAAGCCAGCATGATTTTTAGGGACAAATAGTGTTTGACTATTCACTGGAGTGTTGACGGCTGAGGGGTGACCTTATAGAGGTCTATAAAATAATGAGGGGCCTAGATCAGCTAGATAGTCAATATCTTTTCCTAAAGGTAGGGGAGTCTAAAACTAGAGGGCAGAGATTTAAGTTGAGAGGGGAGATACACAAAAGTGCCCAGTGGGGCAATTTTTTCACACAGAGGGTGGTGAGTGTCTGGCACAAACTGCCAGAGGTAGTAGTAGAGGCAGGTACAATTTTGTCTTTTAAAAAGCGTTTAGATAGTTACATGGGTAAGATGGGTATAGAAGGATATGGGTCAAATGCGGGCAATTGGGACCAGCTTTGTGGTTTACAAAAAAGGGTGGCATGGACATGTTGGGCCGAAGGGCCTGTTTCCATTTTGTAAACCTCTATGACTAACTTAGAACATAGAAAAACTACAGCACAAACAGGCCCTTCGGCCCACAAGTTGCGCCGGTCATGTCCCTACCTACCTAGGCCTATATATAGGCTTACCTATAACCCTCAATTCTATTAAGTCCCATGTACTCATCCAGATGTCTCTTAAAAGACCCTATCGAGTTTGCCTCGACGGGCAGCCGATTCCACTCACCCACCACCCTCTGAGTGAAAAACTTACCCCTGACATCTCCTCTGTACCTACTCCCCAGCACCTTAAACATGTGTCCTCTCGCAGCAGCCATTTCAGCCCTGGGAAAAAGCCTCTGAGGATTCTAAATGTATCCTAGGATTCTAAATGTATCCTAGGATTCTTTGGGAGGCAAGGGATGCGATTGCAGAGCCTTTGGCTTTGATCTTTGGGTCCTCACTGTCCACGGGGATGGTGTCAGAGGACTGGAGAGTGGCGAATGTTGTTCCTCTGTTTAAGAAAGGGAATAGAAATGACCTTGGTAATTATAGACCGGTTAGTCTTACTTCGGGGGTTGGTAATTTGATGGAAAAGGTCCTGAGAGATGGGATTTACGACCATTTAGAAAGATGTGGATTAATCCGGGATAGTCAGCACGGATTCGTGAAGGGCAAGTCGTGCCTCACAAATTTGATTGAAGTTTTTGAGGAGGTAACTAAGTGTGTTGATGAAGGTAGGGCAGTTGATGTCATATACATGGATTTTAGTAAGGCGTTTGATAAGGTCCCCCATGGTCGGCTTATGATGAAAGTAAGGAGGTGTGGGATAGAGGGAAAGTTGGCCGATTGGATAGGTAACTGGCTATCTGATCGAAGACAGAGGGTGGTGGTGGATGAAAAATCTTCGGACTGGAGGCAGGTTGCTAGCGGAGTGCCACAGGGATCAGTGCTTGGTCCTCTGCTCTTTGTGATTTTTATTAATGACTTAGAGGAGGGGGCTGAAAGGTGGATCAGTAAATTTGCTGATGACACCAAGATTGGTGGAGTAGTGGATGAGGTGGAGGGCTGTTGTAGGCTGCAAAGAGACATAGATGGATGCAAAGCTGGGCTGAAAAATGGCAAATGGAGTTTAAACCTGATAAATGTGAGGTGATTCATTTTGGTAGGACTAATTTAAATGTGGATTACAGGGTCAAAGGTAGGGTTAAGACCATAAGACATAGGAGCGGAAGTAAGGCCATTCGGCCCATCGAGTCCACTCCACCATTCAATCATGGTTGATTTCAACTCCATTTACCCGCTCTCTCCCCATAGCCCTTAAATCCTCGAGAAATCAAGAATTTATCAAGGTTCTGAAGACTGGAGGAACAGAGAGATCTTGGGGTCCATATCCACAGATCTCTAAAGGTTGCCACTCAAGTGGATAGAGCTGTGAAGAAGGCCTATAGTGTGTTAGCTTTTATTAACAGGGGGTTGGAGTTTAAGAGCCGTGGGGTTATGCTGCAACTGTACAGGACCTTGGTGAGACCACATTTGGAATATTTTGTGCAGTTCTGGTCACCTCGCTATAAGAAGGATGTGGAAACGCTGGAAAGAGTGCAGAGGAGATTTACCAGGATGCTGCCTGGTTTGGAGGGTAGGTCTTATGAGCAAAGGTTGAGGGAGCTAGGGCTGCTCTCTCTGGAGCGGAGGAGGCTGAGGGGAGACTTAATAGAGGTTTATAAAATGATGAAGGGGATAGATAGAGTGAACGTTCAAAGACTATTTCCTCGGGTGGATGGAGCTATTACAAGGGGAGCATAACTATAGGGTTCATGGTGGGAGATATAGGAAGGATATCAGAGATAGGTTCTTTACGCAGAGAGTGGTTGGGGTGTGGAATGGACTGCCTGCAGTGATAGTGGAGTCAAGACACTTTAGGAACATTTAAGCGGTTATTGGATAGGCACATGGAGCATACCAGGTTGATAGGGAGTGGGATAGCTTGATCTTGGTTTCAGATAAAGCTCGGCACAACATCGTGGGCCGAAGGGCCTGTTCTGTGCTGTATTGTTCTATGTTCTATAATCCACCCGATCTATACCTCTCAACATCTTGTACACCTCTATCAGGTCACCTCTCATCCTTCGTCTCTCCAAGGAAAAAAGACCAAGCTCCCTCAACCTGTCCTCATAAGGCATGCCACCCACTCCAGGCAACATCCTTGTAAATCTTCTCTGCACCCTTTCAATAATTTCTACATCCTTCCTGTAATGAGGCGACCAGAACTGAGCACAGTACTCCAAGCGGGGTCTGACGAGGGTCTTATAAAGCTACATCATTATCTCCCAACTCCTAAACTCAATCCCTCGATTGATGAAGGCGAGCACACCATACGCCTTCTTAACCACCTCCTCTACCTGCGAGGCCGATTTAAGAGTCCTATGGACCCGGACGCCATGATCCTTCTGATCCTCTACACTGCTAAGAGTCTTACCCTTGATATTATACTCCTTCATCCCATTTGACCTGCCAAAATGGACCACTACACATTTATCTGGGTTGAAGTCCATCTGCCACTTCTCTGCCCAGTCTTGCATTCTATCTGTGTCACGCTGCAGCTTCTGACATCCCTCCAAACTATCCACAACACCACCAACCTTCGTGTCATCGGCAAACTTACCAACCCATCCTTCCACTTCCTCATCCAGGTTATTTATGAAAATGACAAACAGCAAGGGTCCCAGAACAGATCCCTGGGGCACTCCACTGGTGACCGACCTCCATTCAGAAAATGACCCATCTACAGCCACTCTCTGCCTTCTGCAGGCAAGCCAGCTCTGGATCCACAAGGCAACAGCCCCTTAGATCCCATGCCCTCTCACTTTCTCGAGAAGTCTTGCATGGGGGACCTTATCGAACGCCTTGTTGAAGTCCATGTAAACCACATCTACCGCTTTTCCTTCGTCAATGTGTTTAGTCACATTTTCAAAGAACTCCACCAGGCTCGTAAGGCACGATTTGCCTTTGACAAAGCCGTGCTGACTACTTTTGAGCGTACTAAACTTCTCTAAATGTTCATAAATCCTGTCCCTCAGGATCTTCTCCATCAACTTACCAACCACTGAGGTTAGACTCACCGGTCGGCAATTTCCTGGGCTATCCCTATTCCCTTTCTTGAATATAGGAACCACATCCGCAATCCTCCAATCCTCCGGAACCTCTCCCGTCTCCATCGACGACGCAAAGATCATCGCCAGAGGCTCTGCAATCTCTTCCCTCGCCTCCCACGGCAACCTGGGGTACATCCCATCTGGTCCCGGCAACTTATCTATCTTGATGCTATTCAAAATCTCCAACACATCCTCTTTCTTAATGTCGACAAACTCAATCTTCTCAGTCCGCTGCAATCCTGTAGTACAACCACCCAGGTCTTTTTCCACCGTCAATACTGAGGTAAAGTATTCATTAAGCACCTCTGCTGTTTCTTCCGGTTCCGTACAGACTTTTTCACCTTCACATTTTATAGGTCCTATTCCTTCACATCTCATCCTTTTACTCTTCACATATTTATAGAACGCCTTAGGGTTCTCCTGAACCTTACCTGCCAAGGCGTTCTCGTGACCCCTTCTGGCTCTCCTAATTTCCTTCTTAAGTCCCTTCCTACAAGCCATATACTCATCTAGATCCCCATCATCGCCTAGCTCTCTGAACCTATTGTACGCTTTCCTTTTCCTTTTGACTAGGTTCAGCACAGCTTTCGTGCACCGCGGTTCCTGTAACCTACCAACACCTCCCTGTCTCATCGGAACGTTGTCATGTAGAACTCCAGACAAACAATCCTTGAAAATCTGCCACCTTACTTCGGTACTTTCCCTCGAGAATGCCTCCTTCCAATTTACGCCTCTAATCTCCTGCCTGATGGCTTCATATTTCCCCTTACTCCAGATCAACACTTTCCTAGCTTGCCTGATCCTATCTCTTTCCAATGCTAGCGTAAAGGAGATAGAGTTATGATCACTATCCCCAAGATGCTCCCCCACTGAGAGATCCGACACCTGTCCAGGCTCATTAGCCAGTACCAGATCGAGTACAGCCTCTCCTCTTGTAGGTTTATCCACATGCTGTGTCAGGAAACCCTCCTGAACACACCTCACAAACTCCTCCCCATCCAAACCCCTTACCCTCGGGATATTCCAATCGATGTTTGGGAAATTAAAGTCTCCCATCACGACAACCCTGTTATTCCTACATCTCTCCAGGATCTGTTTCCCTATCTGCTCCTCAACATCCCTGTTACTATTGGGCGGCCTATAGAAAACACCCAGCAAAGTTATCGACCCCTTCCCGCTCCGAACTTCCACCCACAGAGACTCCGTAACAATCCCTTGCTTGAGTTTTTTGATGAGATTAACACTAAAGCCCATGGAATAAAAGTGTTGGTGGCACCATGGATGCAAAGTTAACAAAGGTTGATTGCCCATGTTAAATTGCCCCTTAGTGTCCCGGGATATGTAGGTTAGAGAGATTAGCTGGGTAATTACATGGGGTTACGGGGATAGAGCCTGGGTGGAATTGTTGTCGGTGCGGATGAGCCGAATGGCAGCCTTCTGCACTGTCGAGATTCGATGATTCTCTCTAAGATTCTATGAGTCATTTAGCTCCACACGAATTTTCCTGCCAGGAATGTCTGCTTTGTGGAAATCTTAGATTAAAATTAAAAATCAGGTTGATACTGGGGTGCAATTATACAAGAAACTTAGTGTGAAAAATTTCCTGGGTGAATAGGCTGCCTCGTTTCATATCCCTGGCGGAGTTGTGCTTTGTATCAGTGAAATGCTGTGAGATACATCATAAAAATAATAGTAACTGCATTAAACGGAAATGTGCTGAGTGATCACCTGCAATCTGACTGCAGCTGCTGACTTGTTCCAGTTGCTGTGTCAGTGATTTGATGATTTTCATTCAATCCTGTTGTATGCATCATCCTGCAAGAAAATCAGCAAAGACACCTGCACTGTGAGCAATGTCAGATTTCCAGCACATTCTGTATCAGAATGAAGCTCATGTTTCCACAATAGGAGCCAGTCGCTGCTTGAAGGTGATTTTTTATACGTGTGCGCTCTTATATTGATCAAAAATACATGTTAGAAAAACAGGGAGTATCAGTGTCACAGAATGCTGATAACAGTCTATTATTAAAAAATATTGCATATGCATGCACATCCAACCCATAAAACATATCTCCTCTTGTCATGGTTTTTTATGATTCTCTTCTTTAATACTGAAACTACCAATCTAAACGTTTATATAGACAGGGCAGGTAAAGGAACAAACAGTGAGGTGTGTTAATGGGGTGAAGGTTTGTGGGTGCAGGCTGGGGTGAGGGTGATAAGTGCAAGTGGATGGAGGAAGCTGGATGAGGGTAGATGCAAAGGTGGGGGCAGCAGGGGGAAAGGAGGGTGGGGAGTGGGAGCGAGGGTGAGGAGTGGGGGAAAGGTGAGGGAGGTGGTGTTTCCAGGCATCCGATGCTCTTGTCTTCTAGATGGTAGAGGTCACGGATTGGGAAAGTGCTGTTGAAGGAGCTTTGGTAGGTTATTGCAGTGCATTTTGTAAATGGTGCACATTGCAGCCACATTGGTGTTGGAGAGAGTGAATGTTTAAGGTGGTGGATGGTGCGCCAGTCAAGCGGGGTGCTTTGACCTGGATTGTTTTGAGCTTCTTGAGTGTCATTGGAACTACATTCACCCTGGCAAGTGGGGAGTATTCTATTACACTCCTGACTTGTGCCTTGTAGACAGTGGACAGGCTTTGGGACGGTGAGGAGGTGTGTTGCTCTCCACAGCGTTCCTAGCCTCTGATCAGTTCCTGTAGCCACAGTATTTACAAAGCTGGTGCAGTTCAACCTCTGATCAATTGTAACCGCCAGGATGTTGATAACGGGGGATTCACTGTGGGAGGAAACTGGAGCACCCGGAGGAAACCCACGTAGACATGGGGAGAATGTGCAAACTCCGTGCAGTCACCTGAGGTAAGAATTGAACCCGGATCCCTGGCACTGTGAGGCAGCAATGCTAGCCACTGTGCATGGCACTGTCTGGCTTGGCAAATCGCTCAGTTCAAGGGCAAGTAGGGACGGGCAGCAACTCCCACGCCCCGCGAAGGAATAAAACATTTTTTTAAAAAAAAGTAACTCTTTACTGACAGTGTAGGGGGTTGTTGAGGCAAACCACATCGATACGTTTAAGTTCAGACTCCCACAGTCCAAAAGACGTGCTGCTTAGGTGCATTCGCCATGCTAAATTCTCCCACAGTGTACCCGAACAGGCGCCAGAGTGTGGCAACTAGGGGATTTTCACAGTGACTTCATTGCGGTTTTAATGTAAGCCTACTTGTGACATTAATAAATAAACTTTAACTTAAAAGGTCGTGGGTTCAAGTTCCACTCCAGGACCTGAACATGAAGCTCTAAGCTGATATCCCAGGGATGAATTTGGAAAAGCCATCTTTCAGATGAAATGTTAAACCAAGGGCGAGTCTGCTTGTTCAAGTGGATACAGTGTTTCCCAGGGAGGCACAGGCAAGCTATTCCGGTAGTCTTTCACAATATTTATGCCTTAATTAATGTTCCAAAAAGAAATTATCTGGTCATTATCATGTTGTGATTTGTGGGATCTTGCTGTGCACAATTGGCTGCCATATTTCTACTTGGGAAGATGGGTTCACTGGCTAGGTTAGCATTTATTGCCCATCCCTAGTTGCCCTTGAGAAGGTGGTGGTGAGCTGCCTTCTTGAACCGCTGCAGTCCCTGTGGTTTGGTGCACCCAGAGTACTGTTAGGGAGGGAGTTTCAGGATTTTGACCCAGTGACAGTGAAGGAACGGTGATACATTTCCAAGTCATGATGGTGAGTGGTTTGGAGGGGAACCTCCAGGTGGTGGTATTCCCAGGTATCTGTTAACCTTGTCCTTCTAGATGGTAGAGGTCACAGGTTTGGTAGGTATTGTCGAAAGAGGCTGAAAAAGTTGCTCCGTGCATCTTGTAGATGGTACATACAGCTGCTGCTGTATGTTGGTGCTATTGGTTGTATGAAGCATATGATCAGAAGTGGGGATGTTCACTGATGATTGCACAATGTTCCCAAAAGAGAAAATGCTGGAAAATCTCAGCAGGTCTGGCAGCATCTGTAGGGAGAGAAAAGAGCTGACATTTCGAGTCCAGATGAGCCTTTGTCAAAGCTCTTTTGCACAATGTTCAGCAGCATTCACCACTCCTCAGGTATTGAAGCAGGCCAAGCACCTCCATTCACCAAGACCTGGATAACGTTCAAGCTTAGGCTGATAAATGGCAAGTAACATTTACAATACACACATTTCAGGCAATGACCACCCCCAAGAAGATAGAATCTCACCATCTCTTGATATTCAATGGCATTACCATCGTGAATCCCCACTTTAAAACTTTAAATAAACAGCTTGCTGAGCAAAAAGACCGATATCGATGCAATGAATTGATTTACAAATTGATTAATAAATAGACTATTAGGATGTGATAAAGTGAGTGTGTGTGTCCGGCTCACTCCCAGTCTCGGGGTGCTTACTCACTCAACCTTAGCATTGTGTATGTTTTGGTATGCGAGGAGACTGAGTGAGCTATCCTTGAACACACAAGCTCTGCACTCTCATACTTGCTCTCTCTCACACCCCAAAACTCCATCTCTCACTCTCACACTCTCTCCACCACACCTGTGCACTCTCTCACTGTCTGTCTCTCTCTCTCTCTTCCCCCCCACCTCCCCTCACACACACTCTCCCTCCCTCACACCCTCGCCCTCTCTTTCTCCTTCCCTCCCCCTCGCGCTCTCTCTCAGGCCCTCAAACACTCTCAGGCCTTGATGTTCAACGTTCTCTGATTTCCAACTGATTTCCTGGTCTGTATACTGAATGGACAACACCCTGTTCTAAACCTGAATAAACAGACTCACTGCTTAATTAACTTTCATCAAAAAAACCTCTTAAAAATGGGAGCAGCTTGTCCCAGAGTCATGACCCCACAGTTTAGTGGAGGGAGCAGTAATTTTTCTGATTTTATTAATAGTGTCTGTTGTTCATTCTCAGTGAGGCTTGAAGGAGTTGCTTGCTGTCTGTGTTTCCCTAAGAGTGGAGCGATTATATTTCAGTTTGAAAGAACAATTTAATTTAGAAACTTCCTCCGTATAGATCACCTGAAAGACAAGCCTGTGTATGTGTCGGCAGTCGGGGTGGTTTTGGGACATTTCGTTTGGGAGCTGAAATGTAATTCATTCCTCTCCCATAGCTGTTACAACTACAATTCCCGGCATTCGCTGTAAACTGCCAAGAGAAGGATGAGGAAGTTGAGTTCATGTGGAGAGACTGGAGAAGGTGGTATTGTTCTCCTTGAGCAGAGAGGGTGAAGGGAAAACTTGATCAAGGTGTTTGGTATTATCAGGAGTTTTAGAAACATAGAAAAACTACAGCACAAACAGGCCCTTCGGCCCCACAAGTTGTGCCGAACATATCCCTACCTTTTAGGCCTACCTATAACCCTTCATCCTATTAAGTCCCATGTACTCATCCAGGAGTCTCTTAAAAGTCCCTATTGAGTTTGCCTCCACCACCCCTGATGGCAGCCGATTCCACTCGCCCACCACCCTCTGTGTGAAAAACTTCCCCCTAACATTTCCCCTGTACCTACCCCCCAGCACCTTAAACCTGTGTCCTCTCGTAGCAGCCATTTCCACCCTGGGAAAAAGCCTCTGAGAGTCCACCCGATCTATGCCTCTCAACATCTTATATACCTCTATTAGGTCTCCTCTCATCCTACGTCTCTCCAAGGAGAAAAGACCGAGCTCCCTCAGCCTATCCTCACAAGGCATGCCACTCAATCCAGGCAACATCCTTGTAAATCTCCTCTGCATCCTTTCAATCATTTCCACATCCTTCCTGTAATGAGGCAACCAGAACTGAGCACAGTACTCCAAGTGGGGTCTGACGAGGGTCTTGTATAGCTGCATCATTATCCCCGGACTCCGAAACTTAATCCCTCGATTGATAAAGGCCAGCACATCATACGCCTTCTTAACCACTTCCTCCACCTGCGGGGCCGATTTTAGAGTCCTATGGACCCGGACCCCAAGGTCCCTCTGAACCTCTACAGTACTAAGAGTCTTTCCCTTTATATTGTACTCCTTCATCCCATTTGACCTGCCAAAATGGACCACTATGCATTTATCTGGGTTGAAGTCCATCTGCCACTTGTCCGCCCAGTCTTGCATCCTATCTATGTCCCTCTGTAACTTCTGACATCCCTCCAGACTATCCACAACCCCACCAACCTTCGTGTCTTCGGCAAACTTACCAACCCATCCCTCCGCTTCCTCATCCAGGTCATTTGTGAAAGTGACAAACAGCAAGGGTCCCAGAACAGATCCCTGGGGCACACCACTGGTGACCGACCTCCATTTAGAAAAAGACCCACCTATACCCACTCTCTGCCTCCTTTGGGCAAGCCAGTTCTGGATCCACAGGGCAGCAGCCCCTTGGATCCCATGCCCTCTCACTTTTTCTAGAAGTCTTGCATGGGGGACCTTATCGAACGCCTTGCTAAAATCCATATAAACCACATCTACCGCTTTCCCTTCGTCAATGTGTTTAGTCACATTTTCGAAGAACTCCACCAGGCTCGTAAAGCACGATCTGCCTTTGACAAAGCCATGCTGAGTATTCTTGAGCATACTAAACCTCTCTAAATGCTCATAAATCTTGTCCTCAGGATCTTCTCCATCAGCTTACCAACCACTGAGGTTAGACTCACCGGTCGGTAATTTCCTGGGCTATCCCTATTCCCCTTCTTGAAAATAGGAACCACATCCGCAATCTTCCGGCACCTCTCTCTTCTCCATCGACGACGCAAAGATCACCGCCAGAGGCTCTGCAATCTCCTCCCTCGCCTCCCACAGTAACCTGGGGTACATCCCATCCGGACCCGGCGACTTATCTATCTTGATGCCATTCAAAGATTCCAGCACAACCTCTTTGTTAAAGTCCACATACTCAATCTTTTCAGTCCACCGCAAGCCCGCAGTACATCCACCCAGGTCCTTCTCCTCTGTGAAAACCGAGGCAATATACTCATTAAGCACCTCTGCCATTTCTACAGGTTCCGTACAGATTTTCCCGCCTTCACCTTTTATAGACCCTATTCCTTCACGTCTCATCCTTTTACATTTCACGTATTTATAGAACGCCTTTTGATAGAGTTAATTCAGTGAAGCAGAAAGCTTGATAAGCAGAGGTGAAATGAGAATTGTTTTTACAGAATGAGTTGTGCTCTGCCTCTGGTCTGCACTGAGATAACTGCCCTGAACCAAGGACATGAGCTAAGTTATACTGAAATCCAGCCAAAGTCCCATTCCTGCCGCTGGAAAGAGCACATATGTGGAAATTGGATGAAGATAACATTAGATACAGCTGTGGTGATCTCCTGGATCACTTAACACTCTCTGAGAGTCTAGACTGAGGCCACAGGGTGGTCAACACTGTCAAACCCTGAACAGATCAGAGGAGGGATCAGGGAGAACATAGAACATAGAAAGCCACAGCACAAACAGGCCCTTCGGCCCACAAGTTGCGCCGATCATATCCCTGCCTCTAGGCCTATCTATAGCCCTCAATCCCATTAAATCCCATGTACTCATCCAGAAGTCTCTTAAAAGACCCCAACGAGTTTGCCTCCACCACCACCGACGTCAGCCGATTCCACTCACCCACCACCCTCTGAGTGAAATGGCCAACGATGTCAAGCTGGAAGACGGGGAAAAAGGAGCAACTACCCAGCTAAGAAATCTGTCTACAAATATGCTGTAAGTTTGCAGCTGCAGATTTCACATAAAGAAGTCTTAACAGGCTTCACTTAGTCTCTTTAAGCTACTTTAGAGGGAAATCAGGAGGGCTAAAAGAAGACATGAGGTTGCTTTGGCAGACAGAGTGAAGGAAAATCCAAAGAGCTTCTATAGGTATGTTAGGAGCAAAAGGATAGCGAGGGATAAAATTGGTCCTCTTGAAGACCAGAGTGGTAGACTGTGTATGGAACCAAAAGAGATGGGGGAGATACTAAATGGTTTTTTTGCATCCGTATTTACTGAGGAAACGGGCATGGAGTCTACGGAAATAGGGCAAACTGGTAGGGAGGCCATGGAACCTTTACAGATTAAAGGGGAGGAGGTGCTCGCTGTCTTGAGGCAAATCAGAGTGGATAAATCCCCAGGACCGGACGGGGTATTCCCACGGACCTTGAGGGAAGCTAGTGTTGAACTTGCAGGGGCCCTGGCAGACATATTTAAAATGTCAGTATTCACGGGGGAGGTGCCGGATGATTGGAGGGTGGCTCATGTTGTTCCGTTGTTTAAAAAAGGTTCCAAAAGAAATCCGGGAAATTATCGGCCAGTAAGTTTGACGTCGGTGGTGGGCAAGTTATTGGAAGGTGTGATACGGGATAGGATCTACAAATATTTGGATAGACAGGGACTTATTAGGGAGAGTCAACATGGCTTTGTGCGTGGTAGGTCATGTTTGACCAATCTATTATAATTTTTCGAGGAGGTTACCAGGAAAGTGGATGAAGGGAAGGTGATGGATGTTGTCTACCTGGATTTCAGCAAGGCCTTTGACAAGGTCCCTCATGGGAGGTTAGTTAGGAAGGTTCAGTCGCTAGGTATACATGGGGAGGTAGTAAATTGGATAAGACACTGGCTCAATGGAAGAGGCCAGAGAGTGGTTGTGGAGGATTGCTTCTCTGAATGGAGGCCTGTGACTAGTGGTGTGCCGCAGGGATCGGTGTTGGGTCCATTGTTGTTTGTCATCTATATCAATGATCTGGATGATAATGTGGTAAATTGGATCAGCAAGTTTGCTGATGATACAAAGATTGTAGTGGACAGTGAGGAAGGTTTTCAAAGCTTGCAGAGGGATTTGGACCAACTAGAAAAATGGGCTGAAAAATGGCAAATGGAATTTAACGCAGACAAGTGTGAGATATTGCACTTTGGAAGGACAAATCAAAGAAGAACGTACAGGGTAAATGGTAGGACTCTGAAGAGTGCAGTTGAGCAGAGGGATCTGGGAATACAGGTACAGAATTCCCTAAAAGTGACGTCACAGGTGGATAGGGTCGTAAAGAGTGCCTTTGGTACATTGGCCTTTATAAATCGGAGTATCGAGTATAAAAGTTGGAGTGTTATGGTAAGGTTATATAAGGCATTGGTGAGGCCGAATTTGGAGTATTGTGTACAGTTTTGGTCACCTAGTTACAGGAAGGATGTAAATAAGATTGAAAGAGTGCAGAGAAGGTTCACAAGGATGTTGCCGGGACTTGAGAAGCTGAGTTACAGAGAGAGATTGAATAGGTTGGGACTTTATTCCCTGGAGCGTAGAAGATTGAGGGGAGATTTGATAGAGGTGTATAAGATTTTGATGGGTATAGATAGAGTGAATGCAAGCAGGCTTTTTCCGCTGAGGCTAGGGGAGAAAAAAACCAGAGGGCATGGGTTAAGGGTGAAAGGAGAAAAGTTTAAAGGGAATATTAGGGGGGGCTTCTTCACGCAGAGCGTGGTGGGAGTGTGGAATGAGCTGCCGGATAAAATGGTAAATGCGGGGTCACTTTTAACATTTAAGAAAAACTTGGACGGGTTCATGGATGAGAGGGGTGTGGAGGGATATGGTCCAAGTGCAGGTCAGTGGGACTAGGCATAAAATGGTTCGGCACAGACAAGAAGGGCCAAAAGGCCTGTTTCTGAGCTGTAATTTTCTATGGTTCTATGGTTCTTCCTATGAACTGGACTCCAAGGGTTAAATTACGAGGACAGATTACACAAACTAGAGTTTTATTCCCCAGAACATGAAAAGTTAAAGGGGTGGCACAGTGGTTATCATTGCTGTCTCACACCACCAGGGATCCGGGTTTAATTCCAGCCTGTCTGTCTGGAGTTTGCATATTCTCCCTGTGTCTGCGTGGGTTTCCTCCGGGTGCTCCGGTTTCCTCCCACAGTCCAATGATGTGTGAGTTAGGTGGATTGGCCATGCTAAATTGTCACTTTGTGTCAGGAGGATCAGCAGGGTAAATATTTGGGGTATGGGGATAGTGTCTGGGTGGGATTGTTGTTAGACCATAAGACACAGGAGCAGAATTGGGCCACTCGGACCATCGAGTCTGCTCCACCATTCAATCATGGCTGATATTTTTCTCATCGCCATTCTCTTGCCTTTTCCCCATAACCCCTGATCCCCTTATTAATCTCAGTTTCAAGGTGCAGCTGTATAGATGCACCTTGACTGTGTAGCTGTCTTGCAGCTGGGTTAAAGGCTGAAATTGTGTTTCTGAAAATATCTGTCTCAGAACAGCTTCTATTGTTATATTTTAAAATCTGCTCGCAAGCATGGCTACCTTATCCATGTGACCTGTAACTTGTCAAAGTCCTTTTCCAAATAAGGTATTATGTTAGAGTGGTAACATTCTGTGTTGTGGCTTTGCACACCGAGTATTCAGACAGCCATGGTATTTGTGTTTAATGTGAGGAGCCTCACAATACAATGAAAGCTCAATGAGATCCATTTCATTCTCCTCTAGCACTATTGAAATTTGATGTCTTCATTATCCAAGGTCCTTTCTGTTATCTGGCAGGTTTCCTTTGCTAAAGGACACCAGTGAACTGGATGGGTTTTTACAACATCGATAATAATTTAATGGTCACTATCACTGAAGCTAGTTTTCAATTCGAAATTTCATTAATTGAATTCAAATTCCACCCGCTGCTGTGGTGGGATTTGAACACAACACAAACACGCATAAGAAATAGAAGCAGGAGTGGCCATTCGGCCCTTCCAACCTGCCCTGTCATTCAGTACGATCATGGCTGATCTATGCCGGCCTCAGCTCCTTTTCTGTGCCATTTCCCCATGTCCCCAGAGCATTAGCCGGAGCCTCTGGATTAAAAGGCCAGTGACTTTAGCATTAAACCCCTGTCTTCTCTGTCCAGGTCTGTCAGTGCTGTCAGATGTATACCCAGCTCAGATTCTGCCTCAGCTACTGGACGAATACCAGACTTCATCACAAGGAGCGGGGAAAACTCGATGTGTAGAGACACAGATGAAGATGGGCGAGGTGCTAATGCGAAGTACGAGAGCATTGGGTGAGTGTGGATTGATTATTGGAGCTAATACCACCTTGTGGGTAAGATTCACGATGGCACCAGAGCGTGGCCACTTCTTGCAAACTATGCCCAGCAAATCCTCGAATTCTTTTATTCCCGTTGTATGCTCCTAAAAAACTCTATTCTAACCCTTTTAAACTCTGTAACAGTGCTTTAATTCAATCTCTTACACCATATTAAGTTGATCTTTCTCTACACCCTAGCTATGACTGTAACACTACATTCTGCACCCTCTCCTCTCTGTATGGTATGCTTTGTCTGTATAGCACGCAAGAAAGAATACTTTTCACTGTATGCTAACATGTGACAATGTGCAGGCTTGGAGGTCCAAAAGGCCTGTTCCTGTGCTGTACTGTGAGGAGTTGGAATGTGCAACTTTCCCACATTCAGCTGCTGTCAACAGGACAGTCACAACTGCTGCTGTCCAAGTCCAAGGTCATTGTTCTCTGATTCTGATCCCTCTCACTGCCAGTATTTAGATGGTGGAATGCGAGCAACAGGAGGTCCAAAGGGACTGTTTTTATTTGTTTGAAGGATCTGAGCATTGTCAGCATTGATTGCCCATTCCGAATTGCCCTTGAGAAGGTGGAGCTCGGCGGTCGCCTTCAACCACTGCAGGCCGTGTGTTGTAAATATACCCACAGTGCTGTTAGGGAGGGAGCTCCAGGATTTTGACTCAATGAATGTAAAGGAACATTGATTATAGATCCAGTTCAGGGTGGTGGTGTTCCCATGTGTTTGTACATTTCACTCACTGACTGAAGAGTAGTTATTTCCAGGATCAAGCTAAGAAATTAACACAGGATAGATAGATTGCAGCAGCAGAACCAAGATTGGAGCTGCCAATTTTTTTTTTGTTTATATCCAATTCAATCCAATCAAAGTTCAATTCAAAGTCTCAGCAAATGAGACATTCCAGATCCAAGCTGACAAGATAGGCATCCCACTTCCTATCTTGGGCTTGATCTACATGATCCAAGCTGATTGGAGCAGGCATTGCGCCTCCTCCAAGGCTGGATCTCATTTGCATCTTAGCCAAAAGGCTGAGATGCCGCTTTAAAAAATTGCTTCAAATGAAGCCTCAGTGTAACCTCATGACTTCAACCAAGCGCAGGACAACAAAACTAGACTTAGACTTAGAACAGTACAGCACAGAACAGGCCCTTCGGCCCACGATGTTGTGCCGAGCTTTATCTGAAACCAAGATCAAGCTATCCCACTCCCTATCATCCTGGTGTGCTCCATGTGCCTATCCAATAACCGCTTAAATGTTCCTAAAGTGTCTGACTCCACTATCACTGCAGGCAGTCCATTCCACACCCCAACCACTCTCTGCGTAAAGAACCTACCTCTGATATCCTTCCTGTATCTCCCACCACGAACCCTATAGTTATGCCCCCTTGTAATAGCTCCATCCACCTGAGGAAATAGTCTTTGAATGTTCACTCTATCTATCCCCTTCATCATTTTATAAACCTCTATTAAGTCTCCCCTCAGCCTCCTCCGCTCCAGAGAGAACAGCCCTAGCTCCCTCAACCTTTCCTCATAAGACCTACCCTCCAAACCAGGCAGCATCCTGGTAAATCTCCTCTGCACTCTTTCCAGCGTTTCCACATCCTTCTTATAGTGAGGTGACCAGAACTGCACACAATATTCCAAATGTGGTCTCACCAAGGTCCTGTACAGTTGCAGCATAACCCCACGGCTCTTAAACTCCAACCCCCTGTTAATAAAAGCTAACACACTATGGCATTCTTCACAGATCTATCCACTTGAGTGGCAACCTTTAGAGATCTGTGGATATGGACCCCAAGATCTCTCTGTTCCTCCGCAGTCTTCAGAACCCTACCTTTGACCCTGTAATCCACATTTAAATTAGTCCTACCAAAATGAATCACCTCACATTTATCAGGGTTAAACTCCATTTGCCATTTTTCAGTCCAGCTTTGCATCCTATCTATGTCTCTTTGCAGTCTACAACAGCCCTTCACCTCATCCACTACTCCACCAATCTTGGTGTCATCAGCAAATTTACTGATCCATCCTTCAGCCCCCTCCTCTAAGTCATTAATAAAAATCACAAAGAGCAGAGGACCAAGCACTGATCCCTGTGGCACTCCGCTAGCAACCTGCCTCCAGTCCGAAAATTTTCCATCCACCACCACCCTCTGTCTTCTGTTGGATAGCCAGTTACCTATCCAATCGGCCAACTTTCCCTCTATCCCACACCTCCTTACTTTCATCATAAGCCGACCATGGGGGACCTTATCAAACGCCTTACTAACATCCATGTATATGACATCAACTGCCCTATCTTCATCAATACACTTAGTTACCTCCTCAAAAAATTCAATCAAATTTGTGAGGCATGACTTGCCCTTCACGAATCCGTGCTGACTATCCCGGATTAATCTGCACCTTTCTAAATGGTCGTAAATCCCATCCCTAAGGACCTTTTCCATCAATTTACCAACCACCGAAGTAAGACTAACCGGTCTATAATTACCAGGGTCATTTTTATTCCTTTTCTTAAACATCGGAACAACATTCGCCACTCTCCAGTCCTCTGGCACCATCCCCGTGGACAGTGAGGACCCAAAGATCAAAGCCAAAGGCTCTGTTATCTCATCCCTTGCCTCCCAAAGAATCCTAGGATATATTTCATCAGGCCCAGGGGACTTATTGACCTTCAGTTTATTCAAAACTGCCAGTACATCCTCCCTCCGAACATCTACTTCTTCCAGCCTATTAGCCTATAACACCTTCTCTTCCTCAAAAACATAGCCCCTCTCCTTGGTGAACACTGAAGAAGAATATTCATTCATCACCTCGCCTATCTCTACTGACTCCATACACAAGTTCCCACTAGTGTCCTTGACCGGCCCTAACCTCACCCTGGTCATTCTTTTATTCCTCACATAAGAGTAAAAAGCCTTGGGGGTTTTCCTTGATCCGACCCGCCAAGGACTTCTCATGCCCCCTCCTAGCTCTCCTAAGCCCCTTTTTCAGCTCATTCCTTGCTAACTTGTAACCCTCAATCGAGCCATCTGAACCTTGTTTCCTCATCCCTACATAAGCTTCCCTCTTCCTTTTGACAAGACATTCCACCTCTTTTATGAACCATGGTTCCCTCGCTCGGCCATTTCCACCCTGCCTGGCAGGGACATACCTATCAAGGGCACGCAGTATTTGTTCCTTGAAAAAGTTCCACTTTTCATTAGTGCCTTTCCCGGACAGTTTCTGTTCCCATCTTATGCCCCATAATTCTTGCCTAATCGCATCATAATTACCTCTCCCCCAATTATAAACCTTGCCCTGCCGTACAGCCCTATCCCTCTCCATTGCAATAATGAAAGACACCGAATTGTGGTCACTATCTCCAAAGTGCTCTCCCACAACCAAATCTAACACTTGGCCCGGTTCATTTCCCAGTACCAAATCCTTGACTTGATCTTAGACAAAAGGCCGAGAACGTTGGAGCTGCCAAATGGCCACGGTAATGACCACTGCTTCTTATCAGTGCTGTTCCCAGTCTTCACAAAGAAACCTTTGTCCTGGGTAAGGTGCTCTTTTGGAGAGTTGGCGCAGACTCAATGGGCCAATTGTATCCTCCTGCACTGTCGGCAGTCTCTGGTTCTATGGTATACTGTAATTAGTGTAACTAATTTTGCTTTCTCTTACTGTCTCAACCCACCCACCTTGATTTCCCTCTCTCCCTCAATGAACCTTGTTGACCCACATGGGCCCCCTCTCTCCACCACCACCCGTGCCATTCCACGGCCCACATTTTTCCCTCTGCGGCCCCTCCCTTGTGCCTTTCCTCCCTCTCTCCTCCCCCTCCCAATGAGCCCTCACCTGCTCCTGCCCCTCTCTGCCTCTCCCCTTCCCCTCTCCCATGGCCTACCTCTCCCCCCTTCCTCTTCCACTGTTGGGCTCTCTCCCGGCCACCCCGCTCTCTCTAGGTGAGTTAGCTTCACATTATCGTGATCCATTGATCCGGGTGTTTTTGATGGGGACGCGAGATTCGGATGGTACAATGCGGGCCAGTAGCCTGTCGAACCTGGGGGAGCTCTGTCAGTGTCTGGACTTCGCTCTAGGATCAGTTGTTCACGAGGTAAGCACAAAGCTTAGGTGGAAGTGAATAATGCCTCTTGTATCTTAAAACCTTTTCTTATTGTCTAAAGCATCATGTCATCCCTGATGTGACTCTTGTTCCTGTACATTTGATACAGCCAGCCTGTGTAACAGGAATGGACCAGACTCCTGATCCCACCTCCCGCTCCCTCAGTGCTCCTTGTGCCCATGCTTGAAAAACCTCAAGATTGTGGGAGGATCCAATCTAGAGACTGTTAAACCCAAACCATGTGATCGAAACAACTGCTTCTCCATTTCACTTGTTTCCTTTTCTTGGCAATGTGCATAGAGGCTGAAAGACAGAGAGAGAGAGAAACAGAGAGACAGAGCAAGTGGCCAAAGTCCAGGGATACTTTACATTAAGTAATGACAAAAATATGGGTGGCACTGCTGCCTCAAAGCGCCAAGGGCCCAGGTTCAATTCTTGCCTCAGGTCACTGTCTATGTGGAGTCTGCACGTTCTCCCCGTGTCTGCATGGGTTTCCTCCAGGTACTCCGGTTTCCTCCCACAGTCTGAAAGAGGTGCTGGTTAGGTGCATTGGCCGTGCTAAATTCTCTCTGTGTACCCAAACAGGTGCTGGAGTGAGACGACTAGGGGATTTTCACAGTAACTTCATTGCGGTATTAATGTAAGCCTACTTGTGATACTAATAAATAAACTTAAACTTAAAAAAACTTAAAACACTGAAAGAACTCACTTGAGGGCCAGTGTGTTAGGCAGCATACTCAACTCTGGGTCCCACTGTTGTAGACACTGGAGCACAAACTCCAGGCTGATGTTGGGGAGTGCTACCCTTGAGGTGCTGACTTGGTGGATGTAGAATATCGCAGTGTTTTGAAGAGGAGTTCTCCCTGGTGATTTGGCCTACACCTTTGGGAGCTCGCTGTACACAACATAGCTGCAGGGTTCTCTACATGACTACACTGGACAAATTGGAGTTTGTTTAGGATGGAACTTGGGAAGCCCAGGAAAGAGTGTTTAACTAGATAGGATCCATCCTGAACCAATAATAGTTAATGTTCCCCAGTGGGTTCCATACTGAAACCAGCTGCAGCTCTGAGGAGGTGAAAGATGTTATAAAAATGCACGTGACATTCTGGAACAATTGTTAGAAAATTGCACAAATTCAAATCAATTGCCTGCAGTCTTCTTGAAGGCCTCAGCTCCCACTCCAGTCCGTGACTTCTCTCCCACTGCACCCCAAAAGCCTGCCGTGGCCGTCTCTGACCCCCTCTGCTTGCAGTCCCTGGGCTCCCACCCCATGTGGTCCAGTAAGATGGGATGATGGGAGGTGTACAACAGCACAACAGGTGACTCACCCTTATTAAGAATAGGTTACAGGGTGAGCAAGCAGAGCTGCGGAGGGGTGTACAAAGGAGAACTTTGGGTTCCATTGATTTCACTGAAAGCCCATGAGGATGGAGCACCAGAAGCTGTGGTGTTTTCCAGATGTTGAGGTTCAGAAGCTCATGAGGAGGTGGAATTAATTCTGGGTCAGTGAGCAGTCTTCAAAGTGTTCCCCATAGGTTCTGATTTATATAGCTTCAGTGAGAGATCCATTCCCCTCCAGTCCCACTGACCTTTCTGATCTGCAGCCATCCTGCACTATTCATCCACTACATCACCATTTGTGTGTGTGTGAGATGCCATTCCATGTCTGCAAGCTGCCATTTTACTTTAATGGGCAGATCCAAAATCAGATTTTATTCTTGATCTTATCCACACTCATTACACCAAATCAAAATATACAAAGCACTTAATTTCGCTGACTCCCTATAAATAACCCTATAAATCAGTGGTGAATGTTGGCGCCTCCTTATGCTTCTTGTTTGGTCTTTGCCTCACTGACTGCTCTTGGCTCACAGCAGCTTGGCAGGTTATTGAAGTTTTGGTAGAATCGTCAAGAGAGTTGATACCAAAGTGAGCCAGGTGAAGTGTAATGGTCCACACCCTCTTGTTTTGCAGCACTGCAGATATGCGGTAATTGGGATGTGTTTGTGGGTCACCTGAAGTAGTGACTGGAACACATCAACATTCTGTAACAGTGCAGTGTTTATCACAAGATCCTGACAGAGGGAGGCCATGCAGCCCATCAAGTCTACACCGACCACAATCCCACTCAGACCTATCCCCATGATCCTACTTATTTACCTTACTAATCCCACTGACACTAATAGGCAATTTAGCACGGTCAGTCAACCTAACCAGCACATCTTTGGAGGAAACCGGAGCACCCGGAGGAAACCCATGCAGACACGGGGAGAACATGCAAACTCCACACACTGACCCAAGCTGGGAATCGAACCTGGGTCCCTGGAGCTGTGAGGCGGCAGTGCTAACCACTGTGCCACCGTGGCACCCCCAATGTGCATTGTCATAATCTCTCGTGCTGTTCCTGGGTTTGGAATATTTTATTACTGAGGCTGCATCTATCACTGTCCTCAGGAATCAGAATAAATTCTATCCTTGTGCAGAAAGCCAGCTCCTGCTAAAGGCCACTGCATTGCCAATTACATCGGGCTGTATCTGGCAGATTGGTATTGCAGTATTGATTAGAACAGAGGCAAGAGCTGGTGGGATAGCTACAGGAGAGTTAGTGGGAGGCTGCCTGGCAACATTGTCACACTCCCCTGTGACTGGTACTGGGATTGACCATGCCTTGACTGGCACTGGTGCACACGTCATGTCGCTTGCACCGTAAGGACCATTGATCAGTGAGCGGAGCACTGGAAAGATTTTTTTCCACACTAGGACGTGGAGGCTTTGGAGAGAGTACAGAGGAGGTTTACCAGGATGTTGCCTGGTATGGAGGGGCTTAGTTATGAGGAGAGATTGGGTAAACTGGGGTTGTTCTCCCTGGAAAGACGGAGGATATGGGGAGACTTAATAGAGGTGTATAAAATTATGAAAGGCATAGATAGGGTGAACGGTGGGAAGCTTTTTCCCAGGTCGGTGGTGATGTTCACGAGGGGTCATAGGTTCAAGGTGAAGGTGGGGAGGTTTAACACAGATATCAGACGGACATATTTTACACAGAGGGTGGTGGGGGCCTGGAATGCACTGCCAGGCAAGGTGGTGGAGGCGGACACACTGGGAACGTTTAAGACTTATCTAGATAGCCACATGAACAGAGTGGGAATGGAGGGATACAAAAGAATGGTCTAGTTTGGACCAGGGAGCGGCACGGGCTTGGAGGGCCGAAGGGCCTGTTCCTGCGCTGCATTGTTCTTTGTTCTTTGTTCAGTCACGCTTGAGGAGATTGGCGCCCTCTACCCTGCCCCAGTTCACAGAGCTTCCTCAGTCCAGACTAACATTGCTTTTAGAGTCAGCCCTGTACAGGCTGTGACCTTCCTGGTCACTCACTGAATGTGCAGTAGGATTCTGGACTGCAGCGATAGAGCAGTCCCAGGTCTTTAAACACCAAGCTGTGGGCAAGTGCCAACCTCCTGCAAATAAATACTTCTCATTTACTGTGCAGTTCATCGGTAGTGTCAGGGACTGCAGTGACTACAGGCCATTAATCACATACTTGCCTCTGTAGAGCAGTGTCATTGCCATGTTTCTGATAGCTGTCAGTCTTGGCTGCAAGTTCATTCTCAACTCTGAATGTGACCATACAATGAGGCTGATGCAGTATTAGGGGAGTGCCGCACTGTCTGAGGGTACCACTTTTTATGAAATCTGAAACTCTGTCTGCCCTTTCCTGAACATTAAAGATCTTATGACTCTTCAAAGGGGAGCAGAGAATTTCACCCTTTTGACCAATATGTTTCATCACTGTTGTTCACCTTGCTGTAATTAAATTGGGTAAGAAGTCTCACAACACCAGGTTAAAGTCCAACAGGTTTATTTGGTAGCAAAAGCCACTAGCTTTCGGAGCGCTTGCTGCTCCTTCGTCAGGTGAGTGGGATTTCAGTTCGCAAATAGGGCATATAAAGACACAAACTCAATTTACAAAATAATGATTGGAATGCGAGTCTTTACAGGTAATCAAGTCTTAAAGGTACAGACAATGTGAGTGGAGAGAGGGTTAAGCACAGGTTAAAGAGATGTGTATTGTCTCCAGACAGGATAGTTAGTGAGATTTTGCAAGCCGAGGCAAGTCATGGAGGTTACAGATAGTGTGACATGAACCCAAGATCCCGGTTGAGGCCCGGGATATCCCGACACCCCCACTTCTTGCCTTCAAACAACCGCACAACCTCAATCAGACCATTGTCCGCAGCAAACTACCCAGCCTTCAGGAGAACAGTGACCACGACACCACACAACCCTGCCACAGCAACCTCTGCAAGACGTGCCGGATCATCGACACAGATGCCACCATCTCACGTGAGAACACCATCCACCAGGTACACGGTACATACACTTGCAACTCGGCCAACGTTGTCTACCTGATACGCTGCAGGAAAGGATGTCCCGAGGCATGGTACATTGGGGAAACCATGCAGACGCTACGACAACGGATGAATGAACACCACTCGACAATCACCAGGCAAGAGTGTTCTATTCCTGTTGGGGAACACTTCAGCGGTCACGGGCATTCAGCCTCTGATCTTCGGGTAAGCGTTCTCCAAGGCGGCCTTCACGACACACGATAGCGCAGAGTCGCTGAGCAGAGACTGATAGCCAAGTTCCGCACACATGAGGACGGCCTCAACCGGGATTTTGGGTTCATGTCACACTATCTGTAACCCCCACAACTTGCCTGGGCTTGCAAAATCTCACTAACTGTCCTGGCTGGAGACAATACACGTCTCTTTAACCTGTCCACTCTCCACTCACATTGTCTGTTCCTTTAAGACTTGATTACCTGTAAAGACTCGCATTCCAACCATTATTTTGTAAATTGAGTTTGTGTCTTTATATGCCCTGTTTGTGAACTGAAATCCCACTCATCTGACGAAGGAGCAGCGAGCGCTCCGAAAGCTAGTGGCTTGTGCTACCAAATAAACCTGTTGGACTTTAACCTGGTGTTGTGAGACTTCTTACTGTGTTTACCCCAGTCCAACGCCGGCATCTCCACATCGTAATGAAATTGGCCATTGCATTTCCTACATTGCAATAATGACAGGACTTCATTGGCTGCAAGGATGTCCTGAGTTTGTAGAGATTGCCTCAGTGAAAAATAGTGGGAATGGGACGGTAATGTTAAAAAGACAAGGCTAAATGATTTGTGCTTTTCTTCAGTGTTCACCAAGGAGAGGGGCCATGTTTTTGAGGATGAAGGTGAGATATAGGCTGGAGGAGGTAGATGTTCTGAGGGAAGATGTATTAGCAATTTTGAAAAACCTGAGGCTCGGTAAGTCCCCTGGGCCAGATGGGATATATCCTAGGATTCTTTGGGAGGCAAGGGATGAGATTGCAGAGCCTTTGGCTTTGATCTTTGGGTCCTCACTGTCCACGGGGATAGTGCCAGAGGACTGGAGAGTGGCGAATGTTGTTCCTCTGTTCAAGAAAGGAAATAGGAATGACCCTGGCAATTATAGGCCAGTTAGTCTTTCTTCGGTGTTCGGTAAGTTGATGGAAAAGGTCCTGAGGGATGGGATTTATGACCATTTGGAAAGATGCAGCTTAATCCGGGATAGTCAACATGGATTCATAAAGGGGAAGTCTTGCCTCACAAATTTGATTGAATTATTTGATGAGGTAACTAAGTGTGTTGATGAAGGTAGAGCAGTTGATGTCGTATACATGGATTTTAGTAAGGCGTTTGATAAGGTTCCCCATGGTCGGCTCATGAAGAAAGTAAGGAGGTGTGGGATAGAGGGAAATTTGGCCGATTGGATAAGTAACTGGCTGTCTCATACACGTGATGTGGAGATGCCGGTGTTGGACTGGGGAAACACAGTAAGGAGTCTAACAGCACCAGGTTAAAGTCCAACAGGTTTATTTGGTAGCAAACGCCACTAGCTTTCGGAGCGCTGCTCCTTCGTCAGGTGAGTGGGAGATCTGCTCATAAACAGCAAACAGCGCATATAAAGAAACAAACTCAATTTACAGAATAATGAATAATGATTGGAATGCGAGTCTTTACAGCTAATCTAGTCTTCAAGGTACAGACAATGTGAGTGGAAAGAGGGTTAGGCGCAGGTTAAAGAGATGTGTATTATCTCCTTCTTTGGACACACGCATCTCCATTAAGGACGGTCACCTCAGCACCTCACTGTACCGCAAGCCCACGGATAACCTCACGATGCTCCACTTCTCCAGCTTCCACACTAAACACGTTAAAGAACCCATCCCCTACGGACAAGCCCTCCGTATACACAGGATCTGCTCGGATGAGGAGGATCGCAACAGACACCTCCCTCAGGGCGGCACGGTAGCACAGTGGTTAGCACTGCTGCTTCACAGCTCCAGGGTCCCGGGTTCGATTCCCGGCTCGGGTCGCTGTCTGTGTGGAGTTTGCACATTCTCCTCGTGTCTGCGTGGACAGTACAAAGATGTGCGGGTTAGGTTGATTGGCCAGGTTAAAAATTGCCCCTTAGAGTCCTGAGATGCGTAGGTTAGAGGGATTAGCAGGTAAATATGTGGGGGTAGGGCCTGGGTGGGATTGTGGTCGGTGCAGACTCGATGGGCCGAATGGCCTCCTTCTGAACTGTAGGGTTTCTATGATTCTATGATAAGAACAGGATATGACGCTCGACTCATCGATCGACAGTTCCGACACCCCACAGCGAAAACCCGCACCGACCTCCTCAGAAGACAAACACGGGACACGGTGGACAGAGTACTCTTCATCGTCCAGTACTTCCCGGAGCGGAGAAGCTACGACATCTCCTCCAGAGCCTTCAACATGTCATTGATGAAGATGAACATCTCGCCAAGGCCATCCCCACACCCCCACTTCTTGCCTTCAAACAACCACGCAACCTCAAACAGACCATTGTCCGCAGCAAACTACCCAGCCTTCAGGAGAACAGTGACCACGACACCACACAACCTTGCCACAGCAACCTCTGCAAGACGTGCCGGATCATCAACACGGATGCCATCATCTCACGTGAGAACACCATCCACCAGGTACCCGGCACATACACTTGCAACTCGGCCAACGTTGTCTACCTGATGCGCTGCAGGAAAGGATGTCCCGAGGCATGGTACATTGGGGAAACCATGCAGACTCTACAACAATGGATGAATGAACACCCCTCGACAATCACCAGGCAAGAGTGTTCTCTTTCTGTTGGGGAACACTTCAGCGCTCACGGGCATTCGGTCTCTGATCTTCGGGTAAGCGTTCTCCAAGGTGGCCTTCACGACACACGATAGCGCAGAGTCGCTGAGAAGAGACTGATAGTCAAGTTCCGCACACATGAGGACGGCCTCAACCGGGATCTTGGGTTCATGTCACACTATCTGTAACCCCCACAACTTGCCTGGGCTTGCAAAATCTCTGTCTGGGGACAATACACATCTCTTAACCTGCGCCTAACCCTCTCTCCACTCACATTGTCTGTACCTTTAAGACAAGATTAGCTGTAAAGACTCGCTTTCCAATCATTATTCATTATTCTGTAAATTGAGTTTGTGTCTTTATATGCGCTGTTTGCTGTTTATGAGCAGATCTCCCACTCACCTGACGAAGGAGCAGTGCTCCGAAAGCTAGTGGCATTTGCTCCCAATTAAACCTGTTGGACTTTAACCTGGTGTTGTTCGACTCTTTACTATCTCATAGAAGACAGAGGGTGGTGGTGGATGGAAAATTTTCAGACTGGAGACCAGTTACCAGTGGTGTACCACAGGGATCAGTGGTGGGTCCTCTGCTATTTGTGAATTTTATCAATGACTTGGAGGAGGGGGCTGAAGGGTGGGTCAGTAAATTTGCTGATGACACCAAGATTGGTGGAGTAGTGGATGAGGTGGAGGGCTGTTGTAGGCTGCAAAGAGACATAGATAGGATGCAGAGCTGTGCCGAAAAATGGCAGATGGAGTTTAACCCTGATAAATGTGAGGTGATTCATTTTGGTCGGACAAATTTAAATGCGGATTACAGGGTCAACGGCAGGGTTCTGAAGAATGTGGAGAAACAGAGAGATCTTGGAGTTCATATCCACAGATCTCTGAAGGTTGCCACTCAAGTGGATAGAGCCGTGAAGAAGGCTTATAGTGTGTTAGCGTTTATTAACAGGGGTTTTGAGTTTAAGAGCCGTGGGGTTATGCTGCAACTGTACAGGACCTTGGTGAGACCACATTTGGAATATTGTGTGCAATTCTGGTCACCTCACTATAAGAAGGATGTGGAAGCATTGAAAAGAGTGCAAAGGAGATTTACCAGGATGCTGCCTGGTTTGGAGGGTAGGTCTTATGAGGAAAGGTTGAGGGAGCTAGGGCTTTTCTCTTTAGAGCGGAGGAGGATGAGAGGCGACTTAATAGAGGTTTATAAGATGATGAGGGGGATAGATAGAGTGGACGTTCAGAGACTATTTCCTCGGGTGGATGCAGCTGTTACTAGGGGGCATAACTATGAGGTTTACGGTGGGAGATATAGGAGGGATGTCCAAGGTAGGTTCTTTACTCAGAGAGTGGTTGTGGTGTGGAATGGACTGCCTGCTGTCATAGTGGAGTCAGACACTTTAGGAACATTTAAGCGGTTATTGGATAAGCACATGGAGCACACCAGGATGATAGGGAGTGGGATAGCTTGATCTTGGTTTCAGACAAAACTCGGCACAACTTCGAGGGCCGAAGGGCCTGTACTATGCTCTACCGTTCTATGTGCCTTAATGCGGGGAATATTCACAGTAAAGTGGATAAATTAGTCGCATAAATAGATGTAGACAGGTATGATGTAGTCGGAATTATGGTGACGTAGCTGCAGAGTGACCAGGGATGGAAACTGAACATCCAGGGGTATTCAGTATATAGGACAGACAGACAGACACTGTGGTTCCCAGTGAGCATGTCTGCAGTAAGTGTTGGTTGCTTGAGGAACTCTGGCTCAGGGTTGATGAGCTGGATTCTGAGCTTTGGACACTGCGACACATCAGGGAGGGGGAGAGTTATCTGGACGCTGTGTTTCAGGAGGCAGTCACACCCCTTAGACTAACTAGCTTGAATTCAGCCAGTGGTCAGGGACAAGAGGGTGTGGCTGCGAGTGAGGCAGGTAGCGGGATTCAGGAGGTAGAGTTCCAGGAGCCTCAGTCCCTGAACCTGTCCAACGGGTTTGAGATTCTTGCTCCCTGTGTGGATGGGAACGGGGAATGCAGGGAGGATGAGCAAACTGACCACAGCACCGTGGTACAGGGAGCTGTTCAAGTGGGGGGAGAAAAAAGAAATGTAGTTGTAATTGGGGACAGTATAGTTAGGGGCATTGACACTGTTCTCTGTGACCAGGATCGAGAATCCCGAAGGTTGTGTTGCCTGCCTGGTGCTCGGGTTCAGGATTATCTCATCTGGGCTGCAGAGGAACTTGGAGTGGGAGGGTAAAAATCCAGTTGTTGTGGTCCACATAGGTACCAACGACATAGGTAGAACAGGAAGAGAGCTTCTGCTAAGGGAATATGAAAAGCTAGGAGATAAATTAAAAAGCAGAACCAAAAAGGTAATAATCTCTGGATTACTACCTGAGCCACGAGCGAATTGGCACAGGGTCAATAAGATTAAGGAGGTAAATGCGTGGCTCAAAGATTGGTGCGGGAGGAATGGGTTTGAATTCATGGGACATTGACACCAGTATTGGGGAAGAGGGGACCTGTTCTGATGGGATGGTATCATCTGAATCGTGCTGGGACCAGAGTCCTGGCGAATCGTATAACCAGGGCTGTAGATAGGGCTTTAAACTAAATAGTGGGGAGGAGGGTTCAGTTGTATGGAGAATTAGAAAATCAAAGGTAAAGGAGAGGGTAGGAGTGCAGGTTAATGATGAGGACTTCCAACTAGTTAAAGGAGCCGAGGGCTCAGGAAAGGTTAATAAAGTTTCCAGACCACGTAATAGAACAGAGAGTATAGAAGGTGGCAGGAATCTAACCTCAGGCAGAGTAAAAAAGGTGACGAGCATGAGAAGGGAGGTTGTCAACACAGTGCAAGGAGATGGTCTGGGGAAGAATAACCAGTCTGTGACAGGAAGGGACAGAGCATGCAATCAAAGGAATGCAGTAACAAATCGGGTCCAGGTATTCATAGATTCATAGAACCCTACAGTGCAGAAAGAGGCCATTCGGCCCATCGAGTCTGCACCGACCACAATCCCACCCAGACCCTACCCCCATAACCCTACATATTTTACCCGCTAATCCCTCTAACCTACTCATCTCAGGACACTAAGGGGCAATTTTAGCATGGCCAATCAACCTAACCCGCACATCTTTGGACTGGGAGGAAACCGGAGCACCCGGAGGAAACCCATGCAGACACGAGGAGAATGTGCAAACTCCACACAGACAGTGACCTGAGCTGGGAATCGAACCCAGGTCCCTGGAGCTGTGAAGCAGCAGTGCTAACCACTGTGCTACTGTGCCGCCCACGGTAGAAATTCAACCAGTTAAGAAAGACTAACATAAAGACACTTTACCTGAATGCACGTAGCATTCGAAACAAAGTGGATGAGTTGAGGTGCCAGCTGATTGGAAAACAGCTAATGTCACGCCACTGTTTAAAAAAGGAGGTAGACAAAAGGCAGGTAACTACAGGCCGGTTAGCTTAACTTCTGTAGTTGGGAAAATGCTAGAATCTATCATTAAGGAAGAAATAGCAGGACACCTGGAAATGAATGGTTCAGTCAAGCAGACGCAGCATGGATTCATGAAGGAAAAGTCATGTTTGACTAATTTACTGGAATTTTTTGAGGATGTAACGAGTGCGGTTGACAGAGGGGAACCGGTGGATGTGGTGTATTTAGATTTCCAGAAGGCATTCGATAAGGTGCCTCACAAAAGGTTGCTGCATAAGATAAAGGTACACGGAGTTGGGGGTAAAGTGTTAGCGTGGATTGAGGATTGGCTATCTAACAGAAAGCAGAGAGTCGGAATAAATGGGTGCTTTTCCAGTTGGCAATCAGTGACTAGCGGTGTGCCGCAGGGATCGGTGCTGGGGCCTCAACTATTTACCATATACATAGACGATCTGGAGGAGGGGAGCGAGTGTAGGGTAACAACGTTTGCGGATGACACAAAGATGAGTGGGAAAGCAAATTGCGTGGAATACACAGAGAGTCTGCAGAGAGATTTGGATAGGCTAAGTGAGTGGGCAAGGATCTGGCAGATGGAGTATAAAGTTGGTAAGTGTGAGGTTATCCACTTTGGAAGGAATAATAGTAAAATGGACTATTATTTAAATGGTGAAAAATTACAACATGCTACTGTGCAGAGACCTGGGGGTCCTTGTGCATGAATCACAAAAACTCAGTTTGCAGGTGCAGCAGATGATCAAGAAGGCAAATGGAATAGAACATAGAACAGTACAGCACAGAACATGTTCCTAAAGTGTCTGACTCCACTATCACTGCAGGCAGTCCATTCCACACCCCAACCACTCTCTGCGTAAAGAACCTACCTCTGATATCCTTCCTGTATCTCTCACCACGAACCCTATAGTTATGCCCCCTTGTAATAGCTCCGCCCTGAATGTTGGCCTTTATCGCGAGAGGGATAGAGTATAAAAGCAGGGAGGTCTTGCTGCAACTGTACAGGGTACTGGTGAGGCCGCACTTAGAGTACTGTGTACAATTTTGGTCCCCTCATTTAAGAAAGGATATGTTAGCTTTGGAGGGGGTACAGAGAAGGTTCACCGGGTTGATTCCGGAGATGAGGGGGTTAGCTTATGAGGAGAGATTGAGTAGACTGGGCCTGTACTCATTGGAGTTTAGAAGGTTGAGGGGAGATCTTGTAGAGACATATAAGATAATATAAGATAATAGACAGGGTAGAAGCAGCAAGGTTATTTCCACTTACAATGGAAACAAGAACTAGGGGGCATAGCCTCAAAATACGGGGGAGTCAATTTAGAACAGAGTTGAGGAGGAACTTCTTCTCCCAGAGGGTAGTGAATCTTTGGAATTCTCTGCCCATTGAAGCAGTAGAGGCTACCTCGTTAAATGTGTTTAAGTCACAGATAGATAGATTTTTAACCATTAAGGGAATTAAGGGTTATGGGGAGCGGGCGGGTAACTGGAACTGAACCCACTATCAGATCAGCCATGATCTTATTGAATGGCGGAGCAGGCTTGAGGGGCCAGATGGCCTCCTACTGCTCCTATTTCTTATGTTCTTATGTAAAAAGGTAAAGGTGGTGGAGTTGCATTGCTCGTTAAAGAAGAAATTAACACCATACTGAGGAAGTATATTAGCTCCAACAATGTGGAATCTATATGGGTAGAGCTAAGAAACACCAAGGGGCAAAAATGTTAGTAGGTGGTGCATATAGACTGCCAAATTATAGTGGTGATGTTGGTAATGACATCAAACAGGAAGTTAGAGACGCACGCGATAAAGGAACATCTGTAGTTATGGGTGATTTTAATCTGCATATAGATTGGGCAAATCAAATTTGTCACAATACTGTAGAAGAGGAATTCCTGGAGTGTATACGGGATGGTTTCTGGACCAATGCATTGTGGAACCAACTGGAGAGCAGGCCATCCTAGACTGGGTACTGTGTAATAAAAAAGGGATATTTGGCAATCTAGCTGTACGAGACCCCTTGGGGATGAGCGACCATAACATAGAATTCTTCATCAAGATGGAGATTGACGTAGTTGATTCTGAGACTAGGATCCTGAATCTTAATAAAGGAAACTGAAGATGAGGCGTGAGTTGGCTATGATGGATTGGGAAACGTTACTTAAAGGGATGACGGTGGCAAGGGCAAACATTCAAGGAGAGCATGAACTGCAGCAACTGTTTATTCCTGTAATAAAAGCAAAATATGGCAGATGCTGGAATCGGAAACAAAAACAGAAAATGCTGGAAAATCTCAGCAGGTCTGACAGCATCTGTGGAGAGAGAATAGAGCCAACGTCTCAAGTCAGCTCTGACAAAGGGTCATCTAGACTCGAAACGTTGGCTCTATTCTCTCCCCACAGATACTGTCAGACCTGCTGAGATTTTCCAGCATTTTCTGATATTGTTTATTTCTGTCTGGTGCAACGAAAGAACGGGAAAGGTGGCCAAACCATGGCTTACACGGAAAATTAGAGATGGTATTCGATCCAAGGAAGAGGCAGAACAATTGGTCAGATAAAACAACAGAACTGAGGATTGGGAGCAGTTTCGAATTCAGCAAAGGAGGACCAAGGGATTGATTAGGAAGGGGAAGTGGAGACGATCAGTGATTTCAAAAGGAAATTGGATGGGCAATTGAATGCAATAAACCTGCAGAGCTACAGAGATTGAGCGGAGGAGTGGGACTGCATTCAAGGAACTGCCTCAAGAAGGTGAGATTTCAATATCATAATCAGCCGGGTTAGATGTTACATTCAGCTGCATAAGTTCCTGTAGACCCACTGACACCAGGTCTGTGTCGCCTGAACGATGTCACTCTGTTGTCTCACTGATTTCCTTCCAGGTGACTGCATGTCTTGCTGCCATTGTAAAGACAGAACGGGAAGCAGAAGTGCGCCGGGCTGCTGTTCATGTCATCACCCTCTTACTTCGGGGACTTGGTGAAAAAGCGCTTCAGGTAAGGGAAACATTTATTTATCTTTTGTTGCAACAGAAAGAGGAGGTGATGAGCAGCTGTGTGGTATTAACCTCTCCAAAGGGAGCCACTGTACCATTGGGTTTGAGGCAGCATAGGTAGCATGAGGAACTTGAGCACATGATCCAGACTGACACTCCAGTGCAATACTGAGAGAGCATTGCACTGTCTGTGTTGTCATCTTTCAGATGAGACATTATTCCTGAGTTCTGTATAGTGATGGAAGGGGTCATCAACAACGCTATCAAGCAGCACCTGCTCAGCAATAACCTGCTCAGTGACACCCAGTTTGGGTTTCGCCAGGGTCACTCAGCTCCTGACCTCATTACAGTCTTGGTTCAAACATGGACGAAAGAGCTGAATTCCAGAGGTGAGGTGAGAGTGACATCAAGGCCGCATTTGACACCATCCAGGACAAAGCAGCCCACTTGATTGGCACCACATCTACAAACATTCAATCCCTCCACCATTGACACTCAGTTGCAACGGTGTGTACTATCTACAAGATGCACTGCAGCAATTCACCAAAGATCTTTAGACAACAACTTCCAAACCCACAATCACTTCCATCTGGAAGGACAAGGGCAGCAGATACATGGGACATCACCACCTGCAAGTTCCCCTCCAAACCACTCACCATCCTGGAGCCCGAGCAAAACTGGAATCAATGGGTATCAGGGGGCAAACGCTCCACTGGTTGGAGTCATACCTGGTACATAGGAAGATGGTTGTGGTTGTGGAGGGTCAGTCATCTCAGCTCCAGGACATCTCTGCTAGAGTCCCTCAGGGTAGTGTCCTAGGCCGAACCATCTTCAGCTGCTTCGTCAATGACCTTCCCTCCATCATAAACCAGTGAGTCTAACCTCAGTGGTTGGCAAGTTGATGGAGAAGATCCTGAGAGGCAGGATTTATGAACATTTGGAGAGATATAAGATGATTAAGAATAATCAGCATGGTTTTGTCAAAGGCAGATCATTGAATCAGGCAGAGCCTGATTGAATTTTTTGAGGATGTGACTAAACACATTGATGAAGGAAGAGCAGTAGATGTAGTATATATGGACTTCAGCAAGGCATTTGATAAGGTGCCCCATGCAAGGCTTATTGAGAAAGTGAGGGGGCATGGGATCCAAGGGGACATTGCTTTGTGGATCCAGAACTGGCTTGCCCACAGAAGGCAAAGAGTGGTTATAGATGGGTCATATTCTGAATGGAGGTCGGTCACCAGTGGAGTGCCCCAGGGATCTGTTCTGGGACCCTTGCTCTTTGTGATTTTTATAAATGACCTGGAGAGGAAGTCGAGGGATGGGTTGGTAAGTTTGCTGATGACACAAAGGTTGGAGGTGTTGTGGATAGTGTGGAGGGATGTCAGAAGTTGCAGCGAGACATTGATAGGATGCAAGACTGGGCGGAGAAGTGGTAGATGGAGTTCAACTCAGATAAGTGTGAGGTGGTTCATTTTGGCAGGTCAAATAGGATGGCGGAATATAATATTAATGGTAGGACTCTTGGCAGAGTGGAAGATCAGAAGGATCTTGGGGTCCGAGTTCATAGGACGCTCAAAGCAGCTGTGCAGGTTGAGGCTGTGGTTAAGAAGGCGTGTGGTGTACTGGCCTTCATCAATCAAGGAATTGAGTTTAGGAGTCATGAGATAATGTTGCAGCTATATAAGACCCTGGCCAGACCACACTTGGAGTACTGTGCTCAGTTCTGGTCGCCTCATTACAGGAAGGATGTGGAAGCCATAGAAAGGGTGCAGAGGAGATTTACAAGGATGTTGCCTGGGTTGAGGAGCATGCCTTATGAGGATAGGTTGAGTGAGCTCGGCCTTTTCTCCTTGGAGAGACGAAGGATGAGGGGTGACCTGATAGAGGTGTATAAGATGTTGAGAGGTATTGATCGAGTGGACAGTCAGAGGCTTTTTCCTCGGGCTGAAATGGTTGCCACAAGAGGACACAGGTTTAAGGTGTTGGGGAGTAGGTACAGAGGAGATGTCAGGGGTAAGTTTTTCACTCAGAGGGTGGTGGGTGCGTGGAATGGGCTGCCAGCAACGGTGGTGGAGGCGGATTCGATAGGGTCTTTTAAGAGACTTTTAGATAAGTACATGGAACTTGGTAAGATGGAGGGTTATAGGTAAGCCTAGTAATCGCTAAGGTAGGGACATGTTCGGCACAACTTTGTGGGCTGAAGGGCCTGTATTGTATTGTAGTTTTTCTATGTTTCTATAAGGTCAGAAGTGGGGATGTTCGCCGATGATTGCACAATGTTCAGCACCATTCACGACTCCTCAGATACTGAGGCAGTCCATGTTCAAATGCAACAAGATCTGGACAATATCCAGGCTTGGGCTGACAAGTGGCAAATAACATTTGCGCCACACAAATGCCAGACAATGACCATCACCAATAAGAGACACTCTAACTACCGCCTCTTGACATTCAATGGTGTAACCATCACTGAATCCTCCACTGTCAACATCCTTGGGGTTACCATTGACCAGAAACTCAACTGGACTCACCACATAAACACAGTGGCTACAAGAGCAGGTCAGATGCTAGGAATACTGCGGCGAGTAACTCACCACCTGAGTCCCCAAAGCCTATCCATTTACAAGGCACAAGTCAGGAGTGTGATGGCATACTCCCCATTGTCCTGAATGGGTGCAGCTCCAACAGCACTCAAGAAGTTTGATGGGATTCTCGGATGGTGGTCTGTCTCCCTGGTGCCGGGATCCGTGATGTCTCTGATCGCGTCCCAGATATCCTGAGGTGGGAGGGAGAGGAGCCAGAGGTCGTGGTACATATTGGTACCGCTGACATAGGTAGGAAGAGGGAAGGGGTCATGAAAAGAGAATATAGGGAGTTAGGTAGACAGTTGGGAAGGAGGAATGCAAAGGTAGTAATCTCAGGATTGCTGCCTATGCCACGGGAAAGTGAAAGTAGGAATGGAGTGAGGTGGAGGATGAATGCGTGGCTGAGGGATTGGAGCGGGAGGCAGGGATTCAGGTTCCTGGATCATTGGGACCTCTTTAGGGGCAGGTGTGACCTGTACAAAAAGATGGGTGGCACTTGAATCCCAGGGGGACCAATATCCTGGCAGGAAGGTTGGCTAGGGCTACTGGGGAGACTTTAAACTAGAAAGGTTGGGGGGAGGGAATCGTGATGAGGTGACTGAGAGTGAGGAGGTTAGCTCGCAAATAGAGAAGGATTGTACACAGTGTAAGAGGGAGAGTAGACGGGTGATGGAGAAGGGGAGAGCTCAGACCAAAGGTTTGAGATGTGTCTATTTTAACGCCAGGAGTGTAGTGAATAAAGTGGATGAGCTTAGAGTGTGGATCGATGCTTGGAAGTGTGATGTGGTGGCCATTACGGAGACTTGGGGACAGGGACAGGACTGGATACTTCAGGTGCCGGGTTTCAGATGTTTCAGAAAGGACAGAGAGGGAGGCAAAAGAGGGGGGGGGGGAGTGGCACTGCTGATCAGGGATAGTGTCACAGCTGTAGAGAAGGTGGAAGCCGTGGAGGGATTGTCTACGGAGTCTCTGTGGGTGGAAGTTCGGAGCGGGAAGGGGTCGATAACTTTGCTGGGTGTTTTCTACAGGCCGCCCAATAGTAACAGGGATGTTGAGGAACAGATAGGGAAACAGATCCTGGAGAGATGTAGTAATAACAGGGTTGTTGTGATGGGAGACTTTAATTTCCCAAACATCGATTCGAATATCCCTAGGGTAAGGGGTTTGGATGGGGAGGAGTTTGTGAGGTGTGTTCAGGAGGGTTTCCTGACACAGCGTGTGGATAAACCTACAAGAGGAGAGGCTGTACTCGATCTAGTACTGGCTAATGAGCCTGGACAGGTGTCGGATCTCTCAGTGGGGGAGCATCTTGGGGATAGTGATCATAACTCTATCTCCTTTACAAACAAAGAACAATACAGCACAGGAACAGGCCCTTCGGCCCTCCAAGCCTGCGCTGCTCATGTGCCCACTAGACCATTCTTTTGTATCCCTCTATTCCCAGTCTGTTCATGTGGTTATCTAGATAAGTCTTAAACGATCCCAGCGTGTCCGCCTCAATCACCTTGCTTGGCAGTGCATTCCAGGCCCCCACCAACCTCTGTGTAAAATACGTCCCCCTGACATCTGTGTTGAACCTTGCCCCCCTCACCTTGAACCCGTGACCCCTTGTGTTCGTCACCTCCGACCTGGGAAAAAGCTTCCCACTGTTCACTCTATCTATGCCCTTCATAATTTTATACACCTCTATTAGATCGCCCCTCATCCTCCGTCTTTCCAGGGAGAACAACCCCAGTTTACCCAATCTCTCCTCATAGCTAAGACCCTCCATACCAGGCAACATCCTGGTAAGCCTTCTCTGTACTCTCTCCAAAGCCTCCATGTCCTTCTGGTAGTGTGGCGACCAGAACTGGACGCAGGATTCCAAATGTGGCCTAACCATCGTTCTATACAGCTGCAACATCATATGCCAACTTTTATATTCTATGCCCCGTCCAATAAAGGCAAGCATGCCATATGCCTTCTTCACCACCCTCTCCACCTGTGCTGCCACCTTTAAGGATCTGTGGACTTGTACACCCAGGTTCCTCTGTGTGTCTATACGCCTGATGGTTCTGCCATTTATTGTATAGCTCCCCCTCACATTAGATCTACCGAAATGCATCACTTCGCATTTATCTGGATTAAATTCCATCTGCCATTTCTCTGCCCAATGTTCCAGCCTATCTATATCCTGCTGTATTCTCTGACAATTTGCATCACTATCCGCAACTCCAGCAATCTTCGTGTCGTCCGCAAACTTACTGATCACACCAGCTACAGCTTCCTCCAAATCATTTATATATATCACAAACAGCAGAGGTCCCAGTACAGAGCCCTGCGGAACACCACTAGTCACAGACCTCCAACTGGAAAAAGACCCCTCCACTGCCAACCTCTGTCTTCTATGGCGAAGCCAGTTCTCCACCTATCTAGCTAGCTCACCTTTTATCCTGTGAGCTTTAACCTTTTGCACCAGCCTGCCATGAGGGACCTTGTCAAACGCTTTACTAAAATCCATATAGACGACATCCACGGCCCTTCCCTCGTCAATCGTTTTGACGTCTGTGGTAGGGAAGTTGTTGGAGAGGATTCTTAGAGACAGGATGTATGTGCATGTAGAACGGAACAATCTCATTAGTGACAGACAGCATGGTTTTGTAAGAGGGAGGTCGTGCCTTACAAATTTGGTGGAGTTTTTTGAGGAAGTGACAAAAACGGATGATGAAGGAAGGGCCGTGGATGTCGTCTATATGGATTTCAGTAAGGCATTTGACAAAGTCCCACATGGCAGGTTGGTTAAGAAGGTTAAGGCTCATGGGATACAAGGAGAAGTGGCTAGATGGGTGGAGAACTGGCTTGGCCATAGGAGACAGAGGGTAGTGGTCGAAGGGTATTTTTCCGGCTGGAGGTCTGTGACCAGTGGTGTTCCGCAGGGCTCTGTACTGGGACCTCTGCTATTTGTGATATATATAAATGATTTGGAAGAAGGTGTAACTGGTGTAATCAGCAAGTTTGCGGATGACACGAAGATGGCTGGACTTGCGGATAGCGAAGAGCATTGTCGGGCAATACAGCAGGATATAGATAGGCTGGAAAATTGGGCGGAGAGGTGGCAGATGGAGTTTAATCCGGATAAATGCGAAGTGATGCATTTTGGAAGAAATAATGTAGGGAGGAGTTATACAATAAATGGCAGAGTCATCAGGAGTATAGAAACACAGAGGGACCTAGGTGTGCAAGTCCACAAATCCTTGAAGGTGGCAACACAGGTGGAGAAGGTGGTGAAGAAGGCATATGGTATGCTTGCCCTTATAGGACGGGGTATAGAGTATAAAAGCTGGAGTCTGATGATGCAGCTGTATAGAACGCTGGTTAGGCCACATTTGGAGTACTGTGTCCAGTTCTGGTCGCCGCACTACTAGAAGGACGTGGAGGCGTTAGAGAGAGTGCAGAGAAGGTTTACCAGGATGTTGCCTAGTATGGAGGGTCTTAGCTATGAGGAGAGATTGGGTAAACTGGGGTTGTTCTCCCTGGAAAGATGGAGAATGAGGGGCGATCTAATAGAGGTGTACAAGATTATGAAGGGTATAGATAGGGTGAACAGTGGGAAGCTTTTTCCCAGGACGGAGGTGACGATCACGAGGGGTCACGGGCTCAAGGTGAGAGGGGCAAAGTATAACTCAGATATCAGAGGGATGTTTTTTACACAGAGGGTGGTGGGGGCCTGGAATGCGCTGCCAAGTAGGGTGGTGGAGGCAGGCACGCTGACATCGTTTAAGACTTACCTGGATAGTCACATGAGCAGCCTGGGAATGGAGGGATACAAACGATTGGTCTAGTTGGACCATGGAGCGGCACAGGCTTGGAGGACCGAAGGGCCTGTTTCCTGTGCTGTACTGTTCTTTGTTCTTTGTTCACCTCCTCAAACAACTCAACCAAATTTGTGAGGCATGACCTCCCTCGTACAAAACCATGCTGTCTATCGCTAATGAGATTATTCAGTTCTAAATGCGCATATATCCTATTTCTAAGAATCTTCTCCAACAACTTCCCTACCACGGGCAGATGGAATTTAATCCAGATAAATGCGAAGTGATACATTTTGGTAGATCTAATGATGGAGAAGATCCTGAGGGACAGGATTTATGAACATTTAGAGAAGTTTAGTCTGCTCAAAAGTAGTCAGCACGGCTTTGTCAAAGGCAAATTGTGCCTTACGGGCCTGGTGGAGTTCTTTGAAAATGTGACTAAACACATTGACGAAGGAAAAGCGGTAGATGTGGTTTACATGGACTTCAGCAAGGCGTTCGATAAGGTCCCCCGGCCTATAATTACCCGGGTTATCCTTGCTACCCTTCTTCAATAACGGGACCACATTTGTTATCCTCCAATCCTCTGGGACCTCACCTGTGGAGATGCCGGCGTTGGACTGGGGTAAACACAGTAAGAAGTTTAACAACACCAGGTTAAAGTCCAACAGGTTTATTTGGTAGCAAAAGCCACACAAGCTTTCGAGGCTCTGAGCCCCTTCTTCAGGTGAGTGGGAATTCTGTTCACAAACAGAACTTATAAGACACAGACTCAATTTACATGAATAATGGTTGGAATGCGAATACTTACAACTAATCCAGTCTTTAAGAAACAAAACAATGGGAGTGGAGAGAGCATCAAGACAGGCTAAAAAGATGTGTATTGTCTCCAGACAAGACAGCCAGTGAAACTCTGCAGGTCCACGCAACTGTGGGAGTTACAAATAGTGTGACATAAATTCTGATTCTAGGATCGCATGATAAAGACTCAGGAGGAAAAAAGCAGAAATATTTATGTGAAATAGTGTGACATAAACCCAATATCCCGGTTGAGGCCGTCCTTGTGTGTGCGGAACCTGGCTATCAGTTTCTGCTCAGCGACTCTGCGCTGTCGTGTGTCGCGAAGGCCGCCTTGGAGAACGCTTACCCGAATATCAGAGGCCGAATGCCCGTGACCGCTGAAGTGCTCCCCAACAGGAAGAGAACAGTCTTGCCTGGTGATTGTCGAGCGGTGTTCATTCATCCGTTGTCGCAGCGTCTGCATAGTTTCCCCAATGTACCATGCCTCGGGACATCCTTTCTTGCAGCGTATCAGGTAGACAACGTTGGCCGAGTTGCAAGAGTATGTACCGTGTACCTGGTGGATGGTGTTCTCACGTGAGATGATGGCATCTGTGTCGATGATCCGGCACGTCTTGCAGAGGTTGCTGTGGCAGGGTTGTGTGGTGTCTTGGTCACTGTTCTCCTGAAGGCTGGGTAGTTTGCTGCGGACAATGGTCTGTTTGAGGTTGTGCGGTTGTTTGAAGGCAAGAAGTGGGGGTGTGGGGATGGCCTTGGCGAGATGTTCGTCTTCATCAATGACATGTTGAAGGCTCTTTTTACACATCTTTTTAGCCTGTCTTGATGCTCTCTCCACTCCCATTGTTTTGTTTCTTAAAGACTGGATTAGTTGTAAGTATTCGCATTCCAACCATTATTCATGTAAATTGAGTCTGTGTCTTATAAGTTCTGTTTGTGAACAGAATTCCCACTCACCTGAAGAAGGGGCTCAGAGCCTCGAAAGCTTGTGTGGCTTTTGCTACCAAATAAACCTGTTGGACTTTAACCTGGTGTTGTTAAACTTCTTACTGTGTTTACCTCACCTGTGTCCAGTGAAGAGACAAAAGCCAGCATTGGAAAGAGATAGGATCAGGCAAGCTAGGAAAGTGTTTATCTGGAGTAAGGGGAAATATGAAGCCATCAGGCAGGAGATTAGAGGCGTAAATTGGAAGGAGGCATTCTCGAGGAAAAGTACCGAAGTAAGGTGGCAGATTTTCAAGGAATGTTTGTCTGGAGTTCTGCATGACAACATTTCGATGAGACATGGAGGTTTTGGTAGGTTACGGGAACCGTGGTGCACGAAAGCTGCGCTGAACCTAGTGAGAAAGAAAAGGAAAGCGTACAAAAGGTTCAGAGAGCTAGGCGATGATAGGGATCTAGATGAGTATACGGCTTGTAGGAAGGGACTTAAGAAAGAAATTAGGAGAGCCAGAAGGGGTCACGAGAAGGCCTTAGCAGGTAAGATTAAGGAGAACCCCAAGGCGTTCTATAAATATGTGAAGAGTAAAAGGATGAGATGTGAAGGAATAGGACCGATAAAATGTGAAGGTGAGAAAGTCTGTACAGAACCGGAAGAAATAGCAGAGATGCTGAATGAATATTTTACCTCGGTATTCAGGGTGGAAAAAGACCTGGGTGGTTGTACTACAGGATTGAGGTGGACTGAAAAGATTGAGTATGTGGACATTAAGAAAGAGGATGTGTTGGAAATTTTGAATGGCATCAAGATAGATAAGTCGCCGGGACCGGATGGGATGTACCCCAGGTTACTGTGGGAGGCGAGGGAAGAGATTGCAGAGCCTCTGGCGATGATCTTTGCGTCGTCGATGGAGACGGGAGAGGTTCCAGAGGATTAGAGGATTGTGGATGTTGTTCCTATATTCAAGAAAGGGAATAGGGATAGCCCAGGAAATTACAGACCGGTGAGTCTAACCTCAGTGGTTGGTAAGTTGATGGAGAAGATCCTGAGGGACAGGATTTATGAACATTTAGAGAAGTTTAGCATGCTCAAAAGTAGTCAGCACGGCTTTGTCAAAGGCACATCGTGCCTTACGAGCCTGGTGGAGTTCTTTGAAAATGTGACTAAACACATTGACGAAGGAAAAGCGGTAGATGTGGTTTACATGGACTTCAGCAAGGCATTCGATAAGGTCCCCAATGCAAGACTTCTCGAGAAAGTGAGAGGGCATGGGATCCAAGGGGCTGTTGCCTTATGGATCCAGAACTGGCTTGCCTGCAGAAGGCAGAGAGTGGCTGTAGATGGGTCTTTTTCTGAATGGAGGTCGGTCACCAGTGGAGTGCCCCAGGGATCTGTTCTGGGACGCTTGCTGTTTGTCATTTTCATAAATGACCTGGATGAGGAAGTGGAGGGATGGGTTGGTAAGTTTGCCGACAACACGAAGGTTGGTGGTGTTGTGGATAGGTTGGAGGGATGTCAGAAGCTGCAACGTGACATAGATAGGATGCAAGACTGGGCGGAGAAGTGGCAGATGGACTTCAACCCGGATAAATGTGTAGTGGTCCATTTTGGCAGGTCAAATGGGATGAAGGAGTATAATATCAAGGGTAAGACTCTTAGCAGTGTAGAGGGTCAGAAGGACCTTGGGGTCCGGGTCCATAGGACTCTTAAATTGGCCTCGCGGGTGGAGGAGGTGGTTAAGAAGGCGTATGGTGTGCTGGCCTTCATCAGTCGAGTGATTGAGTTTAGGAGTTGGGAGATAATGATGTAGCTTTATAAGACCCTCATCAGACCCCACTTGGAGTACTGTGCTCAGTTCTGGTCGCCTCATTACAGGAGGGATAGAACATAGAACATAGAAAGCCACAGCACAAACAGGCCCTTCGGCCCACAAGTTGCGCCGATCACATCCCCGCCTCTAGTCCTATCTATAGCCCTCAATCCCATTAAATCCCATGTACTCATCCAGAAGTCTCTTAAAAGACCCCAACGAGTTTGCCTCCACCACCACCGACGTCAGCCGATTCCACTCACCCACCACCCTCTGAGTGAAAAACTTACCCCTGACATCTCCTCTGTACCTACCCCCCAGCACCTTAAACCTGTGTCCTCTCGTAGCAACCATTTCAGCCCTTGGAAATAGCCTCTGAGAGTCTACCCTATCCAGACCTCTCAACATCTTGTAAACCTCTATCAGGTCACCTCTCATCCTTCGTCTCTCCAGGGAGAAGAGACCAAGCTCCCTCAACCTATCCTCATAAGGCATGCCCCCCAATCCAGGCAACATCCTTGTAAATCTCCTCTGCACCCTTTCAATGGCTTCAACATCTTTCCTGTAATGAGGTGACCAGAACTGCGCGCAGTACTCCAAGTGGGGTCTAACCAGGGTCCTATAAAGCTGCAGCATTATCTCCCGACTCCTAAACTCAATCCCTCGATTAATGAAGGCCAGTACGCCGTACGCCTTCTTGACCGCATCCTCCACCTGCGAGGCCGATTTAAGAGTCCTATGGACCCGGACCCCAAGGTCCTTCTGATCCTCTACACTGCTAAGAATGGTACCCTTCATATTATATTGCTGCTTCATCCCATTGGATCTGCCAAAATGGATCACCACACACTTATCCGGGTTGAAGTCCATCTGCCACTTCTCCGCCCAGTCTTGCATTCTATCTATGTCTCGCTGCAACTTCTGACATCCCTCCAAACTATCCACAACACCACCTACCTTGGTGTCGTCAGCAAACTTACCAACCCATCCCTCCACTTCCTCATCCAGGTCATTTATGAAAATGACAAACAGCAAGGGTCCCAGAACAGATCCCTGGGGCACTCCACTGGTCACTGACCTCCATGCAGAGAAAGACCCCTCCACAGCCACTCTCTGCCTTCTGCAGGCAAGCCAGTTCTGGATCCACAAGGCAACAGCCCCTTGGATCCCATGCCCTCTCACTTTCTCAAGAAGTCTTGCATGGGGGACCTTATCGAACGCCTTGCTGAAGTCCATATAGACCACATCCACCGCTCTTCCTTCGTCAATGTGTTTGGTCACATTTTCAAAGAACTCAACCAGGCTCGTAAGGCACGACCTGCCCTTGACAAAGCCGTGCTGACTACTTTTGATCATACTAAACTTCTCTAGATGATCATAAATCCTGTCTCTCAGGATCCTCTCCATCAACTTACCAACCACTGAGGTTAGACTCACCGGTCGGTAATTTCCCGGGCTGTCCCTGTTCCCTTTCTTGAATATAGGGACCACATCTGCAATCCTCCAATCCTCCGGAACCTCTCCCGTCTCCATCGACGATGCAAAGATCATCGCCAAAGGCTCCGCAATCTCCTCCCTCGCCTCCCACAGTAACCTGGGGTACATCCCATCCGGTCCCGGCGACTTACCAACCTTGATGCCATTCAATAGTTCCAACACATCCTCTTTCTTTATGTCCACATGCTCGATCCTTTCTGTCCACCGCAAACCAGCAGTACAACCACCCAGATCCCTTTCCACCGTGAATACCGAGGTAAAGTATTCATTAAGCAGCTCCGCCATTTCTAACGGTTCCGCACAAACTTTTCCCCCTTCACCTTTTAAGGGTCCTATGCCTTCACATCTCATCCTTTTACTCTTGACATATTTGTAGAAAGCCTTGGGATTCTCCTTAATCTTACCCGCCAAGGCCTTCTCATGACCCCTTCTCGCTCTCCTAATTTCCTTCTTAAGCTCCTTCCTACATCCCGTATACTCCTCTAAATCCTTAACACCTCCTAGCTCTCTGAACCTTCTGTACGCCTCTCTTTTCTTATTCACCAGGTTCATCACAACCTTCGTGCACCACGGTTCCCGTACCCTACCAACACCCCCCTGTCTCATCGGAACGTTGTCATGCAGAGCTCCAGACAAACATTCCTTGAAAATCCTCCACTTTCCTTCGGTACTTTTCCCCAAGAATGCCTCCTTCCAATTTACCCGTCTAATTTCCTCCCTGATGACACTGTATTTCCCTTTACTCCAGAGAAACACTTTCCTAGCCTGCCTGATCCTATCTCTTTCCAATGCTATCGTGAAGGAGATAGAATTATGATCGCTATCCCCAAGATGCTCACCCACCGAGAGATCCTCCACCTGTCCAGGTTCATTAGCCAGCACCAGATCAAGTACAGCCTCTCCTCTAGTAGGCTTATCCACATACTGTGTCAGGAAACTCTCCTGGACACACCTAACAAACTCCTCTCCATCCAAACCCCTAGCCCTAGGGATATTCCAATCTATGTTTGGGAAATTAAAATCTCCCATCACGACAACTCTGTTATTCCTACATCTCTCCAGGATCTGTTTCCCCATCTGCTTCTCAACATCTCTGTTACTATTGGGCGGCCTATAGAAAACACCCAGCAACGTTACCGACCCCTTCCTGTTCCTAACCTCCACCCACAGAGACTCCGTAGTCAATCCCTCCACGGCGTCCACCTTCTCTACAGCCGTGACACTATCCCTGATCAACAGTGCCACTCCCCCCCCCCCCCTCTCTTGCCTCCCTCCCTGTCCTTCCTGAAACATCTAAAACCCGGCACCTGAAGCACCCAGTCCTGTCCCTGAGACATCCAAGTCTCCGTAATGGCCACCACATCACAATTCGAAGCAGCAATCCACGCTCTAAGCTCATCCACTTTATTCACTACACTCCTGGCATTAAAATAGACACATCTCAGACCTTCAGCCTGAGCACTTCCCTTCTCCATCACTCGTCTAACCTCCCTCTTACCATGTGGAAATTATTGAAAGGGTGCAGAGAAGATTTACAAGGATGTTGCCTGGATTGGTTGGCATGCCTTATGAGGATAGATTGAGGGAGCTTGGTCTTTTTTCCTTGGAGAGACGAAGGATGAGAGGTGACCTGATAGAGGTGTACAAGATGTTGAGAGGTATAGATCGGGTGGATTCTTGGAGGCTTTTCCCAGGGCTGAAATGGCTGCTACGAGAGGACACAGGTTTAAGGTGCTGGGGAGTAGGTACAGAGGAGATGTCAGGGGTAAGTTTTTCACTCAGAGGGTGGTGGGTGAGTGGAATCGGCTGCCGTCAGTGGTGGTGGAGGCAAACTCGATAGGGTCTTTTAAGAGACTTCTGGATGAGTACATGGAACTTAATAGGATTGAGGGTTATTGGTAAGCCTAGGTAGGTAGGGACATGACCGGCGCAACTTGTGGGCCGAAGGGCCTGTTTGTGGCTGTATTTTTTTCTATGTTTCTAATATCCAGGACAAAGCAGCCCATTTGATTGGCACCACATCCACAAACATTCAATCCCTCCACAACCGACGCTCAGTAGCAGCAGTGTGTACTATCTACAAGATGCACTGCAGCAATTCACCAAAGATCTTTAGACAGCAACTTCCAAACCCACAATCACTTCCATCTAGAAGGACAAGGGCAGCAGATACATGGGAACACCAGCACCTGCAAGTTCCCCTCCAAGCCACTCACCATCCTGACTTGGAAATATATCACCGTTCCTTCACTGTCACTGGGTGAAAATCCTGGAATTCCCTCCCTAACAGCATTGTGGGTCAACCCACAGCACATGGACGGCAGCGATTCAAGAAGGCAGCTCACCACCACCTTCTCAAGGGGCAACTCGGGATGGGCAATAAATGCTGGCCAGCCAGCAACACCCATGTCCCACGAATGAATAAAAAGTATACTTTGAGGGGCTGGTGATGTTCCCAATAACGATGAAATAATCCTTCTGTGTTGTTTATGTCTAATCTGTTTCCTCTACCTGAATAATAATTGGTCTGTAATAAGGAGAGCAGACGCAGTATCTGAGTTGAACTATCCAGATTAATCATTTAATATTAATCAACTGACATAAATACTGTCCATTTCATCCACTCCTATGCCTAAGACTTGGCTTTTTATCCAATAAGGCAGGAAGTATCAACAATAATGTGCCACATCATTTCTAAGAGCTTTAAATCTTGGCTAGGAAGCACAAAGTTGCACAGTGCTCAGACCATGTCCTTCACGTGTCAGGGTGAGGACAGTCTGTTCTTTACCTTCTGGGGAGGGCTCTTATCAGTTGAGGTGGAACTGTCCTGAGAAGCTTTTAAAAAATGAGAATCGAGCTGTTTGTCATCTGTCTTAATATCACCTAATGTGGCTCATTTTCATATTGTACTTGGTGACATTCCTTTAAACCGCCTTTGGATTTTTTCTACATTACAGGCACTGTATAAATACAAGATGTTGTTGGGGGGGTGGGGGGGTGGAGTAAGATCTGCACTTTTCACTGAATCAACTGTTCGAAATTATTCTTTATTGATATTTAAGTAATGAGTGGACTCACTAACCGGCGGGAATTTTTTAAATTCATTCGTAGGATGTGAGCGTCACTGGCTGGCCAGCATTTATTGCCCATCCCTAGTTGTCCTTGAACTGAGTGGCTTGCTAGGCCATTTCAGGGGGCAGTTGAAAGTCAACCACATTGCTGATCAAGATCTCATCTCTCGTTTTTATCTTAAATAGGATGTGAACATCGCTGACAATATCAGCATTTATTGCCCTTGAGAAGGTGATGGTGAACTGCCTCCTTGAACCACTGAAGTATGTGCAGAGTAGGTAAACCCAGACTGCTGTTGGGGAGGATGTTCCAGGATTTTGACCCAGCAATAGTGAAGGAATGGCGATATATTTCCAACTCTGCATGACTCGGAGGGGAGCTTGCAAGTGGTGGCGTTCCCATGCATCTGCTGCCCTTCTCCTTATAGAGATGGTGGAGGTTGTGAGTTTGGAAAGTGCTATTGAAGGAGCCTTGATGATTTGCTGCAGTGCATCTTGTATGAAGTACAGTCTGCTGCCCCTATCCACTGTGAAGGAGTCAAGTTTTAAGATAAGAGGTCACTTGACACCAGGTTGAAATCACAAGACTCACCTGATGAAGGGGCAGCACTCCGAAAGCTCGTGATTCCAAATAAACCTGTTGTACTATAACCTGTTGTACTATAACCTGGTGTTGTGAGACTTCTTACTGTGCCTACCCCAGTCCGACGCCGGCATCTCCACATCAGGTTTATGGTGAAGTGGAGAGAGGCACACAGACACAGAATATATAAGCAGAGTGACGATAGCCCGACACTAACAGTTAATCAAGAGTGTCAGCGGATAAGTATAGGCAGTGTAGTGAAGTGTAGGCCGACTGAATAACAAATCTTTACAGGTAATCACGAGTGCTAATAGATAAATGCAAGCAGTTAAGTTTAATCAGTGTGTGTAAAGTGTCGACAAGTGTAGAACAAGTGAAGGGATGGCCTAAGAACCAATAATTTAAGGCAGAGAGATAATTACAATCAAAGAATGAGATGGTGCTAAACACGATGCAAATTAATTCAAGATGAGAGGTCATACCACTCCAGGTTAAAGTCCAACAGGTTTATTTGAAACCATGAGCTTTCTGAGCGCTGCTCCTTCGTCAGGTGAGTCTTGTGATTTCAAATAAACCTGTTGGACTATAGCCTGGTGTCGTATGACTTCTCATCTTGTCCACCCCAGTCCAACACCGGCATCTCCACAAACTAATTCAGGCAGAGAGATCATCACCTGTAATCAAGGTGTGCATGGTATCAAAACGGGGCAGAGATTTTTCCTCCACAGAACAGAATGGTGGGGTTACGTATAAAAGAACAAAGAACAATACAGCACAGGAACAGGCCCTTCGGCCCTCCAAGCCCGTGCCGCTCCCTGGTCCAAACGAGACCATTCTTTTGTATCCCTCCATTCCCACTCCGTTCATATGGCTATCTAGATAAGTCTTAAACATTCCCATTCTGTCCACCTCCACCACCTTGCCTGGCAGTGCATTCCAGGCCCCCACCACCCTCTGCGTAAAATATGTCCTTCTGATATCTGTGTTAAACTTCCCCCCCTTCACCTTGAACCTATGACCCCTCGTGAACGTCACCACCGACCTGGGGAAAAGCTTCCCACCGTTCACCCTATCTATGCCTTTCATAATTTTATACTCCTCTATTAAGTCTCCCCTCATCCTCCGTCTTTCCAGGGAGAACAACCCCAGTTTACCCAATCTCTCCTCATAACTAAGCCCCTCCATACCAGGCAACATCCTGGTAAACTTCCTCTATACTCTCTCTAAAGCCTCCACGTCCTTCTGGTAGTGTGGCGACCAGAACTGGACGCAGTATTCCAAATGCGGCCGAACCAACATTCTATACATCTGCAACATCAGACCCCAACTTTTATACTCTATGCCCCGTCCTATAAAGGCAAGCATGCCATATGCCTTCTTCACCACCTTCTCCACCTGTGACGTCACCTTCAAGGATCTGTGGACTTGCACACCCAGGTCCCTCTGCGTATCTACACCCTTTATGGTTCTGCCATTTATCGTATAGCTCCTCCCTACATTATTTCTACCAAAATGCATCACTTCGCATTCATCTGGATTGAACTCCATCTGCCATTTCTTTGCCCAAATTTCTAGCCTATCTATAATCCTTCTGTAGCTTCTGACAATGCTCCTCACTATCTGCAAGTCCTGCCAATTTTGTGTCGTCCTCAAACTTACTGCTTAATGGTCTCGCTGATGTACCATGCCCCGGGGCATCCTTTCCTGCAGCGTGACATGGACTCGAGATCATACAGCATGACATGGACTCGAGATCACGGTTAAGGTCGTCCTCATGAGTATGGAACTTGGCTTTCAGTTTCTGCTTGGCGATTCTGCATTGTCACATGTCTCGAAGGTCGCCTTGGAGAACGCTTACTCAAAGATTGGAGGCTGAATGTCCTTGGCTACTGAAGTGTTCTCCGACTGGACGGGAACACTCCTGCCTGGTGATTGTCGAGCGGTGTCCGTTCATCCATTGTTGAAGTATCTGAATGGTCTCGCTGATGTACCATGCCCCGGGGCATCCTTTCCTGCAGCGTATCAGGTAGACAACATTGGCCAAGTCACATGAGTACGTACGGTGTACCTGGTGTACGGTGTTCCCCCATGTGGTGCTGATATCCGTGTCAATGATCTGGCACATCCTGCAGAGGTTGCCGTGGCAGGGTTGTGTAGTGTCGTGGTCACTGTTGCCCTGAGGGCTGGGTAGCTTGCTGTGAACAATGGGCGACATGGTAGCACAGTGGTTAGCACTGCTGCTTCACAGCTCCAGCGACCTGGGTTCGATTCCCGGCTTGGGTCACTGTCTGTGTGGAGTTTGCACATTCTCCTCGTGTCTGCGTGGGTTTCCTCCGGGTGCTCCGGTTTCCTCCCACAGTCCAAAGATGTGTGGATTAGGTTGATTGGCTATGCTAAAATTGCCCTTAGTGTCCTGAGATGCGTAGGTTAGAGGGATTAGTGGGTAAATATGTAGGGATATGGGGGTGCGGCCTGGGTGGGATTGTGGTCGGTGCAGACTCGATGGGCCGAATGGCCTCTTTCTGTGCTGTAGGGTTTCTATGATTTCTATGAATGGTGTGTTGGAGGTTAGGCGGCTGTGTGGAGGCCTTGGCGAGATGTTCGTTGTCATTGATGACATGCTGAAGGCTGTGAAGAACCTGGCGTAGTTTCTCCGCTCCACGGAAGTACTGATAAAATCCAGTATTGATAGGTAGGAAATTTCTTTTGTGTTTTTATATTTTTATAGGTATTTTGCAAACTGCAGTGAGCAAACTACTAAAACAATAGCAGAAAAGAAATCTTAGATTTATTTTTAATTGGTAGGTTTTTTTAACTTAGCCTGGCATTCTGATTGGCTGCAGCGGAACAAAGGAGTTGGTTGATTGAGGTTCTGTTTTTTCTCTCCTGCGTATCCAATTATTAAAATCTGAGTCAACATCACCCAGCCTGGCTCAGGAGGTGAGACAGGACAAACATAAGAACATAAGAAATAGGAGCAGGAGTAGGCCATCTAGCCCCTCGAGCCTGCCCCGCCATTCAATAAGATCATGGCTGATCTGACGTGGATCAGTACCACTTACCCGCCTGATCCCCATAACCCTTAATTCCCTTACCGCTCAGGAATCCATCCATCCGCGCTTTAAACATATTCAGCGAGGTAGCCTCCACCACCTCAGTGGGCAGAGAATTCCAGAGATTCACCACCCTCTGGGAGAAGAAGTTCCTCCTCAACTCTGTCTTAAACCGACCCCCCTTTATTTTGAGGCTGTGTCCTCTAGTTTTAACTTCCTTACTAAGTGGAAAGAATCTCTCCGCCTCCACCCTATCCAGCCCCCGCATTATCTTATAAGTCTCCATAAGATCCCCCCTCATCCTTCTAAACTCCAACGAGTACAAACCTAATCTCCTCAGCCTCTCCTCATAATCCAAACCCCTCATCTCCGGTATCAACCTGGTGAACCTTCTCTGCACTCCCTCCAACGCCAATATATCCTTCCTCATATAAGGAGACCAATACTGCACACAGTATTCCAGCTGCGGCCTCACCAATGCCCTGTACAGGTGCATCAAGACATCCCTGCTTTTATATTCTATGCCCTTCGCAATATAGGCCAACATCCCATTTGCCTTCTTGAAGTGAAACAAGCACACTTCTATCCTGCTTCTATATTCTGATTAATCTCGGTTGATATTCGGGAGTGTTGCACCTCGGGAAGCAGGCTAGAGAGGGAGGTTTGACAAAGGATCATCTGGACTCGAAACGTCAGCTCTTTACTCTCCTTTCAGATGCTGCCAGACCTGCTGAGATTTTCCAGGATTTTCTCTTTTGGTTAGAGAGGGAGGTATTGATTGTGTTAAATTTCTCTGTGAGCGATAGAGACAAAGTCATCCACTAAGGTGTACGATGTGTTTCTTTCAGGTGTAAGACTTCCTGAAATATTTTGTCATTTTGATTAGTTTAATCTTAAAACAGCAGCAAATAGAAACTGGATTTGCAAATGTGTAAATCAAAAACTAAGAAAACAGTCGTAAAGTACTCAGGACTTAAAACTGTCAATGCCGAATAGCAATCAGCATAATGTATAAATTGGGGCACATTAATCAATCAAATTCTCAATGACCGAACCGTACCATTTTCAAATCAAATATCGAACCCATTCTTCAGGATGTCCCAGAGCACTTTACTGCCAATATTGAACAAAATATAACATCAAATATTAAAATTCTGCTCCATAACAAGATTACATTTACTTGTAGAATCATCTTTCACTACCTTATTTTAAGGCTTTGACTCCTTTTAAAAGCCTAGCAAATGACTGGGTGTTTACCACAAATGTTCCTGTGCAAACTGATGTTGTGAAAAATCTCTTCGCATGCATGAGTTCTTGTTGGGTTTCTAATTGTAGCTTTGAACTCCTCATACATTTCTGTTCCTTTGTGTTGAATATTAGAAAAATACATGGATAGGGAGAGGAAAGCACAAGGAATAGTAGCTGAGAGCTTGCAATGAGTCAGGGCCAACCTGTTTCTCAGCCTAACCAATCCCCAGGCTTCCTCAGTACCTCTAACCCCTGTTGCTAGTTTCCAGAACCCTGCCCTAATATTCATCCCTCAATTGTGAGACTGTTTCCTTTGTGAATGTTGCTGTGCTGCTGGCCCCCACTATCCCGTTTCCCCGTGCTGACTGGCTCCCACTATCCCGTTTCCCCGTGCTGACTGGCTCCCACTATCCTGTTTCCCAGTGCTGACTGGCTCCCACTATCCCATCTCCCCAAGCTGACTGGCCCCCACTATCCCGTTTCCCCGTGCTGACTGGCTCCCACTATCCCGTTTCCCCGTGCTGACTGGCTCCCACTATCCTGTTTCCCAGTGCTGACTGGCTCCCACTATCCCATCTCCCCAAGCTGACTGGCTCCCACTATCCCATCTCCCCAAGCTGACTGGCCCCCACTATCCCGTTTCCCCGTGCTGACTGGCTCCCACTATCCCGTTTCCCCAAGCTGACTGGCTCCCACTATCCTGTTTCCCAGTGCTGACTGGCTCCCACTATCCCATCTCCCCAAGCTGACTGGCTCCCACTATCCCATCTCCCCAAGCTGACTGGCCCCCACTATCCCGTTTCCCCGTGCTGACTGGCTCCCACTATCCCGTTTCCCCGTGCTGACTGGCTCCCACTATCCTGTTTCCCAGTGCTGACTGGCTCCCACTATCCCATCTCCCCAAGCTGACTGGCTCCCACTATCCCGTTTCCCCGTGCTGACTGGCTCCCACTATCCCGTTTCCCAGTGCTGACTGGCTCCCACTATCCCGTTTCCCCAAGCTGACTGGCTCCCACTATCCCGTTTCCCAGTGCTGCTGGCCCCCACTATCCCATTTCCCAGTGCTGACTGGCTCCCACTATCCCGTTTCCCCGTGCTGACTGGCTCCCACTATCCCGTTTCCCAGTGCTGACTGGCTCCCACTATCCCGTTTCCCCAAGCTGACTGGCTTCCACTATCCCGTTTCCCCGTGCTGACTGGCTCCCACTATCCCGTTTCCCCAAGCTGACTGGCTCCCACTATCCTGTTTCCCAGTGCTGACTGGCTCCCACTATCCCGTTTCCCCAAGCTGACTGGCTCCCACTATCCCGTTTCCCCAAGCTGACTGGCCCCCACTATCCCGTTTCCCAGTGCTGACTGGCTCCCACTATCCCGTTTCCCCGTGCTGACTGGCTCCCACTATCCCGTTTCCCCGTGCTGACTGGCTCCCACTATCCCGTTTCCCCAAGCTGACTGGCCCCCACTATCCCGTTTCCCAGTGCTGACTGGCTCCCACTATCCCATTTCCCCGTGCTGACTGGCTCCCACTATCCTGTTTCCCAGTAAGACAGATTCCAGGGTTATGTTCTAAAGATTCCAAACCTGACTCCCATCGATTCCGCACTCAGAGTAATTCCTCCCTAATATCTTATGCCTTCACTCCTTGTAGATTAAAGGAGTTTCTGTTAATTCCTCCCCCAAAATGCTGCAATGACCCACACGCCACCCTTTACCCCAACCATATTACTGGCAGACCTAGGTACATCTCCCATGTTCCCAGACCCAGGGACCGTTCCCCAACCTCTCCAGTCGATGGGTTCAGATCCTTCTATCTCAGCAGAGATGCCATGTTCCAGGTCTTTGCTGCCACTGCATTCCTCCCAAAGGGAGGCATTCACTTCTTTCAGTGTTTGTGAATCCAGCATCCTCCCCACCCTCACACAGTTCACAGATTCCACAGTTGTTCCCGAGATCCGGTTATTCACCCCCAGTCCTGTCATACCTCCTGTTCCTATTAAGATGTGGAAATGTTGCAGTATCTGGACACAGGACTGCAGGAGCTAACAGTGAAAGGGTTAGTGCTGTATTCAGTTGCTGCAAATCCCCAAATGTGTTGTTACTTGTCCTCATTCCAGAAGCTACAGGTTGTAGGTTTAGTATAAAATTGAGTTTTATTATGTTAGTGTGTCAGGATTGGATTCAGTGTTGAGTGAATTAACTATAGACACAGACACTCATCAATTCAGTGTGTGTGGTCATTAGTGCCAAGTAACTGGGTAAATCTGATCCCTCCTGACTAATCCTAGAAAACCACAACTCTGAGCTGCTTTATCTGTGAACTTTACTGCATGGTTACAGTATGGGACTTTTACGATGTCTGTGGTATAACAGAAAGTCTGAAGAGCATGAAGTTTAGCATCAATTAGAAAATTGCAGCACAGGAATAGGCCCTTCGGCCCTCCAAGATTCTGTCAGTGTTCCAATTACAACAACATTGTTGTGATGTTGCTGGTTCTGCCTGTCTCTGGGTCAGTTGGACAGATTATTTTTTTCTAAATGCATTTACCAGATGTGGGTGTTGCGGGCGGGGTCATTTATTGCCCCTCCCTAATTGCCCTTGAGAAAATGGTGGTGAGCTGTCGTCTTGAACCACTGCAGCCGCTGCGGTGTAGGTACATCCACAGTGCTGTTAGATAGGGAGTTGAAGAGATGAATTACCAGAGCAGAGTGTGTGAGGTATTGTGCCACAGAGGTTGCTGTGTCACGTGGAGCAGCTCAAATAAATGGTAAGAATAGGAAAGAGGGGAAAGTGCATGTTGGGAAAAGTGGATAGCTTTTGTTTTCTTCCTTGGGATGTGAATGCCACTGGCCATCACTTGGTACCGATGAGATACTACTTTTAAGTGGGATTCTGACTTAGATGCGTTCAGTCATAATCCCACAGATGGTAGCTTCACACCATTGGCTCCTCAGCCAAGCACATGGACCAAATGCCTGAACCTGCAGTTCCTCTCGTACTGAGCGGGATTACTATTGCAAGGTTGCCATCACTTAGTACCCATGAGAAAGTGGTGGTGAACCACTGCTGCAGTCCATGTAGGTGTAGGTACACGCACACTGCTGTTAGGATGGAACCAGGAGCAGGCCATTCGGCCCCTTGAGCCTGCTACACCTCCATTCAATAAAATCTTGATTGATCTGATCGTGGTCTCAAGTCCACCTTCCTGCTTGCCTCAATAACCCTCAACTTCCTGTAGATTCAAATTCTGTCTAACTCGGCCTTGAATATATTCAATGACCAAGTTTCCACTGCTCTCTGGGTGGCGTGGTGGCACAGTGGTTTGCATTGCTGCCTCAACACGCCAGGGACCTGGGTTCACTTCCGGCCTTGGGTGACTCTGTGGAGTTTGCACATTCTCTCTGTGTCTTCGTGGATTTCCTCAGGGTGCTCCGATTTCTTCCCACTGTCCAAAAATGCAGGTTAGGTTGATAGGCCATGCTAAATTGCCCCTTCATGTCAGGAGGAATGGAAGGGTAAATACATGGGGTTACAAAAATAGGGCCTGGATGGGATTGTTATCAGTGCAGGCTCGATGGGTCAAACGATGACGACCTGTACTGTAGGGATTCTATAACTCTTCTAAGAGAATTCCAAAGACTAACGACCTTCTGAGAGAAGAAATTTCTCCCCATCTGCAACTTCAATAACTTGTCACTTTTTTAAACCCCAATGAGTATAGACTCAAGCTTTCATCATAAGATCACCCCCTTCATCCCAGCAATCAACCTAGTGAACTTTCTTTCTCTGAACTGCCTCAAGTGGAAATATATCCCTCCTTAAATAAGAAGACCAATACTTTACAGAGTACTCTTGCTGTGGTCTCACAACTGCCCTGTAACGTTGTAGCAAGGCTTCCTATGTATACCCCATCCCCCTTGCAATAAAGGCCAACATTCCATGCCTTCTTAATTACTTGTACCTGCATACTAACTTCTTGTGATTCATGTACAAGATCTTTCTGTACTGCAACATTTTCTGTTGCCTCTCTCCATTTAAATAACATTCTATTCTTCATACCAAAGCAGATAACCTCACATTTTCCCACATTTTCCTCCATCTGTCAAATTTCTATATTATTTTGCAGCCTCTTTTCTGACCCTTTCAAAACTTGCTTTCCTATATTTGTTGATCATATTATAATCCATCCCTTCATCCAGGTCACGACATGAATTGTCAGTGGCTGAAGCATGATGATCCTCAGACACCCCACGATTACAGATTGCCAGCTGAAAATGCATTTATCTCAACTCCTGCTTCCTGGAAGTTAGCTAGTCCCCTATCCATGCTAACATATATTCCAATCCAATAACATTACATCCACTGGCTCCCCTTTAACACCCTGCTTGTCACAGTCTCAAAGAACTCTAAATTTGTCAAACACTTCTCTTTTATTAAACTTTGACCCTGCCAGATTGTATTATGATTTTCTAAATGTCCTGCTATTACCTCCTTAATAATCGATTCTAGCAATTTTCTAATGATGGATGTTAGGCTAACTGGCTGATTCTTTTCCTACTTTCTGCCTCCCTCCTTTCTTACATTCATGGTTTTCCAGCCCCCAGGTTCAGCTTCTTCTCCCCTCCTACTCTCCTCACCCCTTTGCCTCCCTCGCCTGGCCCCTGTGCTCCACTTGCCTTCACCGCCCTGTGCTGTTTACTTGCACTCTTGCCCTCTCTCTTCCCCCTCGCCCTCTCTCTCCCTCGCCCTCTCTCCCTCTCTTCCCTTCACAACTCTGCAGGTGAAACTTCAGCTGTAGCAGCAATTTTCTGTACGTTAATAACGTGTCTGTGTGTTGTTTAATTTAATAACAGGTCTTGCTCATTGTGGTCACACACTGCCTACAAAAAGCCTTTGTTCAGCTGAGTAGAAGTCGCTCTGAGATTCTCTGCACCTCCAGCCCCAGCACAGCGACCCTTTCATTCTTCTCAACTGGTGAAAATATCAAATGTAATCTGGATCAGATCTCAGCTACTTTACTGATCCACACCTATCAGCTGAACAGCATGTACCCACATAAGGGGCAAGAGTGGAGGGTCACTGGCTAGAGGGGAGAGCAGTAAAGAGCTTTAGGGTTAGCGATGGGAGGAGGGGGGCTGTGATAGAGGGCTGTTGGGGGAGTAAATGTGTGCGGGTAGACAGACAGTGGAGTAAGGGTGGGACAGAGTGAGTCTTCAAGGTAGTGGTGCATTGCCTCGGTGTAGAGGGAACACTGTGTCCTTGGCAAGATGGAAGAGGGAGGTATGTATGTACTCCGTGCTGGTGGCTGGTGCAAGGGTGATGGAGGGAATATTTTTATTGTGAGGTTGATTTTCCCTCCACTTCTCTTTTAATGTGTTTATCTCTTTCTGTCTCTGTTTTATTGTGGATTTGATCCTTTTTTTGTTTATTGTATATGAATTATTGTTAACTATATGCAGAGGAGCATTGTTTGGATTGTTAGTCTAGCCATTTAATGAATGGCATTGGGGTGAGGGTTGAGTTAGGGGCTTTATACTTGTAATCTTTCACTTTGTAAATAGATCTAAACTGAGTAAAGTTTGGCTCTGATTTCATTCTTCATCAACTGGCTGTCAGGATTTGAACATCTCTGTTACCAACTCTGTGTCTTAATATTGTGGGTTTGATTCCCGGCATGGGTCACTGTCTGTGTAGAGTTGCACATTCTCCCCGTGTCTGCATGGGTTTCCTCTGGGTGCTCCGGTTTCCTCCCACAGTCCAAAGATGTGTAGGTTTGGTGGATTGGCCATGTTAAATGCACGGGGTTACAGGGGTAGGGTGGGGGGCCTGGGTAAGATGCTCTTTCGGAGAGTTGGTGCAGACTCAATGGGTCAGATGGGCTCCTTCTGCAATATCGGGGTTCTGTGGATAATTCTGTTGTCTTGTCTGCTACAGGTTCTGAGTGATGTTCTGCGTGACCTCTATCGATTGCTGAAATATGTGATTCAGACGGACGATGATGAGCTGGTCGTGCTGCATGCACAGCTCACACTGCAGGAAATGGACCATATTGTCAGAAGATTTCTGTTCCCGGAGGAAAAACTGGAGAAAAAAATTGTGATCCTTCCTTAATGGAAGGTCGCAGAACCTCTCTGCATGGAACTGTGGGATAACCAGTTTGAATGTCCTTCAAATCCAAAAGAGACAGCTTTAGAACTGAGGGAACTCCAGCAATATTGCGCCACTGTTAATCTGAGTCTTTATGTAACTCAGATACAGCCCAACAGAGCTGCACCTATTTTCAGGTGATGAGGAATGGAGCAGATATGTAATTAAATTTGTTTAATCATTGTATTTTATTTTCAAGGCTCCAAGTAGGTTGTGTTTTCTCCAGGTTCTGGGTGTCCCAGTGTATGAATCACACAAGGCTCGTATACAAGAACAAGTAATTAGGAAAGCTAACAGAATGCTATTGTTTATTGTGAGGGGAGTTGATTACAAAAGTAGGGAGGTTATGCTTCAGTGATACAGGGCATTGGGGAGACCACATCTGGAGCATTGTGTACAGTACAGGTTTCCTTATCTAAGGAAATATAGAAACTAGAAGCATGAGTAGGCCCTTCGAACCTGCTCCACCATTCATTTTGATCATGGCTGATCATCAAATTTAATACCCTGATCCCCCCCCTTCCCCCCCATATCCCTTGATCCCTTTAGCCTCAAGAACTATATCTAATTTCTTCTTGAAATCAGACAATGTTTTGACCTCAACTACGTTCTGTGGTAGTGAATTCCACACATTCACCACCCTCTGGGTGAAGAAATTTCTCACCTCAGTTCTAAAAGGTTTACCCCTTATCCTCAAACAATGACCCCTATTTTTGGACTCCCCCATCATCGGGAACATTCTTTCTGAATCTACCCTGTCTAACCCTGTTAGAATTTTACGAGTTTCTAGGAGATCTCCTCTCACTCTTCTAAACTCCAGTGAATATAATTCTAACTGACTTCGCCTCTCATATGACAGACCTGCCACCCCAGGAATCAGCCTGGTAAACCTTCACTGTACTCCCTCTATAGCAAGGACATTCTTCCTCAGATAAGGACACCAAAACTGCACATAATACTCCAGGTGTGGCCTCACCAATGCCCTATACAATTGTAGCAAAACATCCCTATCCCTATACTCAAATCCTCTCGCTATGAAGGCCAACATACCATTTGCCGCCTTTACTGCCTGCTGTACCTACATGCTTACCTTCAGCAACTGATGCACGAGGACTCCAAGGTCTCATTGAGTATCCACTTCTCAATTTATACCCATTCAAGTAATCTGTCTTCCTATTATTGCTACCAAAGTAGATAACTTCACATTTATCCACATTATACTGCATCTGCTATGCATATGCCCACACACTCAGCCTGTCCAAATCTCTGCATCCTCCTCACAGCTCACCCTCCCACTCAATTTTGTATCATCTGCAAATTTGGAGATAATACATTCAGTTCCCTCTTCCAAACCATGAATATATAATGTGAACAGTTGGGGTTCTAGCACAGATCCCTGCAGTACCCCACTCGTCACTGACTACCTGTCAAAAAAAGACCCATTTATGCCAACTCTTTGCTTCCTATCTGCTAACCAGCTTTCTATCCATCTCGAGACATGACCCACAATTCCATGTGCTTTAACTTTACACAGTAGTCTGTTATGTGAGACCTTGCCGAAAGCCTTCCAAAAGTCTAAATAAACCACACCCACTGGTTCTCCTTGGTCAACTCTACTCGTTACATCCTCAAAGAATTCCAATAGATTCGTCAGGCATGATTTTCCTTTTGTAAATCCATGCTGACTTTGTCTGATTATACCACTGCCTTCCAAATGCCGAATTATAAAATCCTTGATAATAGACTCTAGCAACTTCCCCAGTATCCTCAGCCCCTTACTATACTCATACACTTTTGACTTTATGGCCAAATTCCCCACCAAATCGATTTTCAAGTTTGCTGATGACACCACCGTTGTGGGTCGATCTCAAATAATGACGAGACACAGTACAGGAAAGAGATTAAGAATCTGGTGAACTGGTGCGGCAACAATAATCTCTCCCTCAATGTCAACAAAGAAGATAGTCATCGACTTCGGGAAGCGTAGTGGAGAACATGCCCTTGTCTACATCAATGGGGACGAAGTAGAAATGGTTGAAGGCTACAGGTTTTTAGGTGTCCAGATCATCAACAACCTGTCTTGGTCCCTCCATGCAGCCGCTATAGTTAAGAAAGCCCACAAACACCTCTACTTTCTCAGGAGACTAAGGAAATTTGGCATGTTAGCTTCGACTCTCACCAACTTTTACAAATGCACCATAGAAAGCATTCTTTCTGGTTGGTATGGCTCCTGCTTTGCCCAAGACCGCAAGAAACTACAAAAGGTCGTGAACGAAGCCCAGTCCATCGCTCAAAGCAGCCTCCCATCCATTGACTCTGTTGACACTTCCCGCTGCCTTGGTGTTGTGAGACTACTTACTGTGCCTATCCCAGTCCAACGCCAGCAACTCCACATCATTTTATTACCAGAGACACTTTTCCCACAATTTACCCCACAGCCCTGTATCAATCCCATCTAATCCCACTGCCCTGCTCTCTCCCCATACTTCTGTATCAATCCCAAACTAATCCCTTTGCCCCACTCTCTCCCTATAGCCCTGTATCAATCCCCGAACTAATCCCACTGCCCCACTATCTCCCCATAGCCCTGTATCAATCCCCAATCTCACTGTCCCACTCTCTCCCCATAGCCCTGTATCAATACCAAACTAATCCCATTGTCCCACTCTGTCTCTATACTCCTATATCAATCCCAAACTAATCCCACTGCCCCGCTCTCCCTATAGTCCTGTATCATTCTAAACTAATCCCACTGCCTCTCTCTCTCCTCATAGTCCTTATCATCCTAAACTAATCCCACTGCCCCGCTCTCCCTATAGTCCTGTATCATTCTAAACTAATCCCACTGCCTCTCTCTCTCCTCATAGTCCTTATCATCCTAAACTAATCCCACTGCCCCGCTCTCCCTATAGTCCTGTATCATTCTAAACTAATCCCACTGCCTCTCTCTCTCCTCATAGTCCTTATCATCCTAAACTAATTCCACTGCCCCACTATCTCCCCATAGCCCTGTATCAATCCCCAAGCTCACTGTCCCACTATCTCCCCATAGCCCTGTAGGCAGTGGGGCAGCATGGTAGCACAGTGATTAGCACTGCTGCTTTGCAGCACCAGGGACCTGCGTTCAATTCCCGCCTTGGGTCACTCTGTGGAGTTTGCACATTTTCCCCGTGTCTGCGTGGGTTTCCTTCCACATTCTGAAAGACGTGCTGGTTCGGTGCACTGACCCGAACAGGCGCCGAACTGTGATGACTAGGGGAATTTCACAGTAACTTCATTGCAGTGTTAATGTAAGCCTTGTGACTAATAAATAAACTTTAAACTTTACTCTTTTAGCAGTGTATCAATCCCAAACTAATCCCACTGCCCCACTCTCTCCCCATAGCCCTGTATCATCCTAAACTAATCCCACTGTCCCACTCTCTCCCCATAGCCCTGTATCAATCCCCAAACGAATCCCACTGCCCCACTCTCTCCCCATAGCCCTGTATCATCCTAAACTAATCGCACTGCCCCACTCTCTCCCCATAGTCCTGTATCAATCCCAAACTAATCCCACTGCCCCGCTCTTCCCCCATAGCCCTGTATCAATCCCAAACTAATCCCACTGCCCCACTCTCTTCCCATAGCCCTGTATCAATCCCAAACTAATCCCACTGTCCTACTCATTGTTCAACCGGAGTGAGGTAAAGAGGAGCGATTTGTGGCTGCAGTAAAAAGGGTAAGGGAATAACTTTATTTTCATTACTTTTTCGCGGAGTTTCTTTTTTACGAGTTTACGGGAGAAGCGGAAGTAGGCCGGGCGCGGGGTGACCTGGGAAAAAAAAGAAAAATAAATCAAAAATTTTTTTTTAAGCGCGCGGGAGGTTTAAACAGCAGGCCGCATTATCCAGCGGGCAGCATCGTTAGCGGGCAGCGGAGTGAGCAGGTAGCAGAGTGAGGGCTGAAGGGCTTTGGCTCAACGGGCTTAGTTGGAAACGTGCGAGGCAGGGTAGGTTTAGTTTTTAGTTGTTTCATCTTTTAAATCTTCAGTTCTTTCCCTGTGGAATCTGAGGAAAAGGAGCATTATGAATGTGAAGCCAGTTTGCTGTACTCAGTGCTGGATGTGGGAGGTCGTGGAGTCTCCTAGCCTCCCAGAAGTGCATTTCTGCGCTGGGTGCGTCGAGCTGTGGCTCATAAGGGACCGAGTTAGGAAACTGGAGGTGCAGCTCGAGGATGTTCATCTGGTCAGGGAAAACGAGGAGGTGATAGATAGGAGTTATAGACAGGTGGTCACACCGGGGCCACAAGAAGCAGGCAAGTGGGTCACAGTCAGGAAAGGGAAAAGTCAGGTGGTAGAGAGTACCCCAGTGGTTGTGCCCCTTAAAAATAAGTACTCTTGTTTGAGTACTGTTGGGGGGGACAGCCCACCTGGTGGAAGCAGCAGTGGTCCTGCCTCCGGCCTGGAATCCGGCCTTGTAGCACAGAAGGGTAAGGAAAGGAGGAGGAAGGCAGTGGTGATCGGGGACTCTACAGTGAGGGGGTCAGACAGGCGTTTCTGTGGAGGAAGTCGAGAAACGCGGATGGTGGTTTGTCTCCCTGGTGCCGGGATCAGGGGTGTTTCTGACCGTATCCAAGAAATCCTGAAGTGGGAGGGAGAGGAGCCAGAGGTCGTGGTGCATACTGGTACCACTGACATAGCAAGAGTTTTAACAACACCAGGTTAAAGTCCAACAGGTTTATTTGGTAGCAAATGCCATTAGCTTTCGGAGCGCTGCCTTCGTTCCGAAAGCGAATGGCATTTGCTACCAAATAAACCTGTTGGACTTTAACCTGGTGTTGTTAAAACTCTTATTGTGTTTACCCCAGTCCAACGCCGGCATCTCCACATCACAACTGACGTAGGCAGGAAAGGGGAAGGGGTTATGAAAGGAGAATATAGGAAGTTAGGTAGGGAGTTGAGAAGAAGAAACGCAAAGGTAGTAATCTTGGGATTGCTGCCTGTGCCACAAGACAGTGAGGGAAGGAACGGAATAAGGTGGAGGATGAATGCATGGCTGAGGGATTGGAGCAGGGGTCAGGGATTCAGGTTCCTGGATCATTGGGACCTCTTTAGGGGCAGGTGCGACCTGTACAAAAAGGCCGGGTTTCACTTAAATCCCAGGGGGACCAATATCCTGGCGGGAAGGTTTGCTAAGGCTACTGGGGAGTGTTTAAACTAGAATGGTTGGGGGGTGAGAATCAAAATGAGGTGACTGGGAGAGAGGAGGTTAGCTTAAAAATAAAAGGGGCTTGTAGACAGTGTGAGAGGGAGGATACGCAGGTGACGGAGAAGGGGAGCGCTCAGACCGATGGGTTGAGATGTGTGTATTTTAACGCAAGGAGTGTAGTGAACAAAATGGATGAGCTTAGAGCGTGGATCACTACTTGGAAGTGTGATGTGGTGGCCATTACAGAGACTTGGTTATCTCAGGGACAGGACTGGATACTTCAAGTGCCGGGTTTCAGATGTTTCAGGAGGGACAGGGAAGGAGGCAAAAGAGGTGGGGGAGTGGCACTGTTGATTAGGGATAGTGTCATGGCTGTAGAAAAGATGGACGCCACAGAGGATTGTCTACGGAATCTCTGTGGGTGGAGGTTCGCAACAAGAAGGGGTCAATAACTTTACTGGGTGTTTTCTATAGGCCGCCCAATAGTAGCAGGGATGTGGAGGAGCAGATTGGGAAGCAGATCCTGGAGAGATGTGATAATAACAGAGTGGTTGTGATGGGAGATTTTAATTTCCCAAATATTGATTGGAATATCCCGAGGGTAAGGGGTTTAGATGGGGAAGAGTTTGTTAGGTGTGTTCAGGAGGGCTTCCTGACACAGTATGTGGATAAGCCTACAAGAGGAGAGGCTGTACTTGATTTGGTATTGGGGAATGAACCTGGGCAGGTGTCAGATCTCTCAGTGGGAGAGCATTTTGGGGATAGTGATCATAACTCTACCCCCTTTACATTAGCATTGGAGAGAGATAGGATCAGTCAAGCTAGGAAAGTGTTTATTTGGAGTATGGGCAATTATGAGGCTATTAGGCAGGAAATTAGAGGCATAAATTGGAAGGAGGTTTTCTCAGGGAAATGTACAGAAGAAATGTGGCAAATTTTCAAGGAAAATTTGTCTGGAGCTCTACACAGCAACGTTCCAATGAGACAGGGGAGTTATGGTAGGTCACAGGAACCATGGTGCACGAAAGCTGTAACGAATTTAGTCAAGGAGAAAAGAAAAGCCTACAAAAGTTACAGGGAGCTAGGTAATGTTAGAAATCCAGAAGAGTATACGACTGGCAGGAAGGAACTTCAGTGGGAAATTAGAAGAACATAAGAAATAGGAGCAGGAGTAGGCCATCTAGCCCCTCGAGCCTGCCCCGCCATTCAATAAGATCATGGCTGATCTGACGTGGATCAGTACCACTTACCCGCCTGATCCCCATAACCCTTAATTCCCTTACCGATCAGGAATCCATCCATCCGCGCTTTAAACATATTCAGCGAGGTAGCCTCCACCACCTCAGTGGGCAGAGAATTCCAGAGATTCACCACCCTCTGGGAGAAGAAGTTCCTCCTCAACTCTGTCTTAAACCGACCCCCCTTTATTTTGAGGCTGTGTCCTCTAGTTTTAACTTCCTTTCTAAGTGGAAAGAATCTCTCCGCCTCCACCCTATCCAGCCCCCGCATTATCTTATAAGTCTCCATAAGATCCCCCCTCATCCTTCTAAACTCCAACGAGTACAAACCCAATCTCCTCAGCCTCTCCTCATAATCCAAACCCCTCATTTCCAGTATCAACCTGGTGAACCTTCTCTGCACTCCCTCCAATGCCAATATATCCTTCCTCATATAAGGGGACCAATACTGCACACAGTATTCCAGCTGCGGCCTCACCAATGCCCTGTACAGGTGCATCAAGACATCCCTGCTTTTATATTCTATCCCCCTCGCGATATAGGCCAACATCCCATTTGCCTTCTTGATCACCTGTTGTACCTGCAGACTGGGCTTTTGCGTCTCATGCACAAGGACCCCCAGGTCCCTTTGCACGGTAGCATGTTTTAATTTGTTTCCATTGAGATAGTAGTCCCATTTGTTATTATTTCCTCCAAAGTGTATAACCTCGCATTTCTCAACGTTATACTCCATTTGCCATATCCTCGCCCACTCACTCAGCCTGTCCAAATCTCTCTGCAGATCTTCTCCGTCCTCCACACGATTCACTTTTCCACTTATCTTTGTGTCGTCTGCAAACTTCGTTACCCTACACTCCGTCCCCTCCTCCAGATCATCTATATAAATGGTAAACAGTTGCGGCCCGAGTACCGATCCCTGCGGCACGCCACTAGTTACCTTCCTCCAACCGGAAAAACACCCATTTATTCCGACTCTTTGCTTCCTGTCGGATAGCCAGTCCCCAATCCACTTTAACACACTACCCCCAACTCCGTGTGCCCTAATCTTCTTCAGCAGCCTTTTATGGGGCACCTTATCAAACGCCTTTTGGAAATCCAAAAACACCGCATCCACCGGTTCTCCTCCATCAACCGCCCTAGTCACATCTTCATAAAAATCCAACATGTTCGTCAAGCATGACTTTCCCCTCATGAATCATAGAAACCCTACAGTGCAGAAGGAGGCCATTCGGCCCATCGAGTCTGCACCGACCACAATCCCACCCAGGCCCTATCCCCACATATTTACCCACTAATCCCTCTAACCTACGCATCCCAGGACTCTAAGGGGCAATTTTAACCTGGCCAATCAACCTAACCCGCACATCTTTGGACTGTGGGAGGAAACCGGAGCACCCGGAGGAAACCCACGCAAACACGAGGAGAATGTGCAAACTCCACACAGACAGTGACCCGAGCCGGGAATCGAACCTGGGACCCTGGACCTGTGAAGCAGCAGTGCTAACCACTGTGCTACCGTGCCGCCCCATGCTGCGTCTGATTGCTGTGTCTGATTGATCGAACCATTTCTATCCAGATGCCCTGCTATCTCTTTAATAATGGATTCCAGAGCAAGAAGGGGTCATGAGAAAGCCTTGGCAGACAGGGTAAAGGAAAACCCCAAGGTATTCTACAAGTATGTTAAGAACAAGAGGATAAGATGTGAAGGAGTAGGACCTATCAAATGTGACGGTGGGAAAGTCTGTATAGAACCGGTAGAAATGGCAGAGGTACTCAATGAATACTTTGCTTCAGTATTCACAGTGGAAAAGGATCTTGGTAGTTGCAGTGCAGACTTGCAGTGGACTGAGAATGTGGACATTAGGAAAGATGTGTTGGAGCTTTTGAAAAGCATCAAGTTAGATAAATCGCCGGGACTGGATGGGATGTACCCCAGGTTACTGTGGTAGGCGAGGGAAGAGATTGCTGAGCCTCTAGCGATGATCTTTGCATCATCAATGGAGACGGGAGAGGTTCCGGAGGATTGCGGATGTGGTTCCGTTATTCAAGAAAGGGAGAAGAGATAGCCCGGTAAATTATAGACTGGTGAGTCTAACCTCAGTGGTTGGCAAGTTGATGGAGAAGATCCTGAGAGGCAGGATTTATGAACATCTGCAGAGGAATAGTATGATCAGAAATAGCCAGCACGGCTTTGTCCCAGGCAGATCATGCCTTACGAGCCTAATTGAATTTTTTGAAGATGTAACTAGACACATAGATGAGGGAAGAGCGGTAGATGTAGTTCATATGGATTTCAGCAAGGTGTTTGATAAGGTGCCCCATGAAAGGCTCATTGAGAAAGTGAAGGAGCATGGGATACAAGGGGACAGTGCTTTGTGGATTCAGAACTGGCTTGCCCACAGAAGGCAAAGAGTGGTTGTAGATGGGTCTTTTTCAGCACGGAGATCGGTCACCAGTGGAGTGCCCCAGGGATCTGTTCTGGGACCCTTGCTGTTTGTGATTTTTATACATGACCTGGATGAGGAAGTGGAAGGATGGGTTGGCAAGTTTGCTGATGACACAAAGGTTGGAGGTGTTGTGGATAGTGTAGAGGGATGTCAGCAGTTGCAACGAGACGTAGATAAGATGCAAGACTGGGCGGAGAAGTGGCAGATGGACTTCAACCCAGATAAGTGTGTGGTGGTTCATTTTGGCAGGTCGATTAGGATGAAAGAATATAATATTAAGGGTAAGACGCTTGGCAGTGTGGAAGATCAGAAGAATCTTGGGGTCCGCGTTCATAGGACTCTCAAAGCAGCGTCGCAGGTGGAGGCTGTGGTTAAGAAGGCGTATGGAATACTGGCCTTCATCAATAGAGGAATTGAGTTTAGAAATTGGGAGATAATGCTGCAGCTGTATAGGACCCTGGTCAGACCCCACCTGGAGTACTGTGCCCAGTTCTGGTCGCCTCGCCTCATTACAGAAAGGATGTGGAAGCCATAGAAAGGGTGCAGAGGAGATTTACAAGGATGTTGCCTGGATTCGGTGGCATGCCTTATGAGGATAGGTTGAGAGAGCTAGGTCTATTCTCCTTGGAGAGGCGAAGGATGAGGGGTGATCTGATAGAGGTGTATAAGATGTTGAGGGGAATTGATAGAGTGGATTCTCAGAGGCTTTTACCCAGGGTTGTAATGGTTGCCACAAGAGGTCACAGGTTTAGGGTGCTGGGGAGTAGGTACAGAGGAGATGTTAGGGGTAAGTTTTTCACTCAGAGGGTGGTGGGTGCGTGGAATCGGCTGCCGGTAGTGGTGGTGGAGGTGGATTCGATAGGGTCTTTTAAGAGACTTTTGGATAGGTTCATGGAAGTTAGTAAGATAGAGGGTTATAGGTAAGCCTAGTAGGTAGGGACATGTTCTGCGCAACTTGTGGGCCGAAGGGCCTGTTTGTACTGTAGCTTTTCTATGTTCTATGTTCTACTCTCTCCCTATAGCCCTGCATTAATGCCCAAACTAATCCCATTGCCCCGCTCTCTCCCCATAGCCCTGTATCAATCCCCAAACGAATCCCATTGCCCTGTATCAATCCCCAAACTAATCCCATTGACCTGTATCAATCCCCAAACTAATCTCACTGCCCCACTTTCTCCCCATAGCCATCAATCCCCAAACTAATCCCACTGACCCGCTCTCTCCCCATAGCCTTGTATCAATCCCCAAACTAATCCCACTACCCCCGCTCTCTCTCCATAGCCCTGTATCAATCCCTAAACTAATCCCACTGCCCCTGCTCTCCCCATAGCCCTGTGTCAATCCCAAACTAATCCCACTGCCCCGCTCTTTCCCCATAGCCCTGTATCAATCCCCAAACTAATCCCACTGCCCCATTCTCTCCCCATAGCCCTGTATCAATCCCCAAACTAATCTCACTGCCCTGCTCTCTCCCCACAGCCCTGTGTCAATCCCCAAACTAATCCCACTGACCCGCTCTCTCCCCATAGCCTTGTATCAATCCCCAAACTAATCCCACTACCCCCGCTCTCTCTCCATAGCCCTGTATCAATCCCTAAACTAATCCCACTGCCCCTGCTCTCCCCATAGCCCTGTGTCAATCCCAAACTAATCCCACTGCCCCGCTCTTTCCCCATAGCCCTGTATCAATCCCCAAACTAATCCCACTGCCCCATTCTCTCCCCATAGCCCTGTATCAATCCCCAAACTAATCTCACTGCCCTGCTCTCTCCCCATAGCCCTGTGTCAATCCCCAAACTAATCCCACTGCCCCATTCTCTCCCCATAGCCCTGTATCAATTGCAAACGAATCCAATGCCCCACACTTGCCATAGCCCTGTACTAATCCCAGTGTCCCATTCTCTCCCCATAAACCTGTATCATCCCAAACTAATCCTATTGCCCCTTCTCATCCCAAATTAATACCACATCCTCGCTCTCTCCCCATAGCCCTGTATTAATCCCCAAACTAATCCCTGTCCCACTCTCTCGCCACAGCCATGCATCAATCCCAAACTAATCCCACTGCCCCGCTCTCTCCCCATAGCCCTGTATCAATCCCAAACTAATCCCACTGCCCCGCTCTCTCCCCATAGCCCTGTATCAATCCCAAACTAATCCCACTGCCCCGCTCTCTCCCCATAGCCCTGTATCAATCCCAAACTAATCCCACTGCCCCGCTCTCTCCCCATCGCCCTGTATCAATCCCAAACTAATCCCACTGCCCCGCTCTCTCCCCATAGCCCTGTATCAATCCCAAACTAATCCCACTGCCCCACTCTCTCCCCATAGCCCTGTATTAATCTCAAACCAATCCCACTTTCTCCCCATAGCAATGTATCAATCCCGTTATCCCACCCTGGTTCCCTGTGATTTTTATCAATATTAAACTATTGGATTTGGGTTAATCTTGCTGACATTTCAGTGCATTGTTTGAGGAATGCTGCAGTGCTCTTTGAGTGAGAGAGAGTCCCTCGCCCTGTTCTTCCCATGAAAGATGTTTTCTCAGTTACAAGCTGCCTCTTTTGCCCATCACTTTAGATCATTTTCTCTCCCCTCTCTCTAGCTGCACCTCTTTTTCACCTGTCCTGCCTCTTTCCCCATCTCTTCAGCACTTTCCTCTCCAGTTGCCTGTCTCCCTCTCCCTCCCTCCCCCTCACCTATGCTTGTGAGGCGGGGCTGAGATGGATGTTAGCGCTGCAGCGACAGAGGATTCCGGATTGCAGCCTCGGTTCTCGCTCTTTCTGCGGCGGGTTTGGAGGATCGGGAGGAGCGGGGTTCCCGGCAGCAGCCCAGGTGAGTGAGGGGAGTCTCCCCAATGTCACATTGAGTCAATAATGCGGCTTCACCCTGGACACAGGGTCCAATCCCGGGGCAGCCTCTCCCTCTCCCTCTGTCTCTTTGTCCTCAGAAACCGGTTCCACCGGGAGCCAGAGACCGGCCAAGGAGTCCCAGAGAGAGCGATCCATCAGCAGTGTGGGCGCAGGAATGGGGGAGAAAGACAGAGTCCATTAGCACCAGAAGGAGGCCATCCGGCCCATCGAATCGCTGGCAGCTCTTTATAGAACAATCTCTCCAGTCCCATTCACCTACTTTCCAAAAACACATCCAGTCTCCCTCTGAAATTCTGTCTCTGAGGCAACACATCCTGTTCAAAATAATCTCGCTCAGACAATGGGAAAAGTTTTCTGTCTTTGCCGAATCCAAACCTGTCCTAAATCTCCCGCAATTTCGGCTGATCCAAGAACAGCAGCCCTTCAAACCAGATCTTGTAACTAAAATACGTCAACCCTGGAGAGAGAGTGCAGGTGCAGGGTAAAAGTCATAAGGGTGATGTACCAGAAAGTACCCCAGTGGCAGTCTCCCATAATAGTAAGGGCTGGGCAACAGATGGGAGAGGGGAAGGGAGTGAGCAGTCAGTGGAGGGATCCCCTGTGGTTGCCCTCCAAAATAGGTATATTGTTTTGAATTCTGTGGAGGGGGATGACCCTCCAGGGGTAAGCCACGAGGACCAGATCGCCTGCACAGAGACAGGCTCAGAGGCCCAGAAGGGGAAGAAGGGGATTAGGAGAGAAATAGTGGTGGGGGATGCGATGGTTAGAGACACAGACAGGCGGTTCTGCGGGTGCGAACGAGACTCCAGGATAGTAGTCTGCCTCCCTGGTGCCGGGGTGCTGGATGTCTCCGAGAGGGTAGGAAGCATATTAAAAAGGGAAGGTAATCAAACAGATGTAATTGTACACATTGGTGAAAATGACGTAGGTAGAAAGAGCAGTGGGGTCATACGAGAGCAATTCAGGGAGATGGGTGCTAGGCTAAAAGATAAGGCCTCCAGGGTAGCAATCTCTGGACTGCCCGCAGTGCCTAGTGCAAGTGAGGCCAGGAACAGGGAGATTCTACAATTGAACACGTGGCTAAAGGACTGGTGCAAGAGGGAGGGTTTCAAATTCATAGATCATTGGGAAGGCTTCATGAGAGGATGGCACCTGTACGGAAAGGATGGGTTACACCTTAACTGGAAGGGCACAAATATCCTGGCTGGGAGTTTTGCTAGAGTGTTTCGGCAGGGTTTAAACTAGTGTGGCAGGGGGGTGGGGATCAAAACAGTAGGTCAGTAAGTACTGAGGCTGGGGTCGAGCTGGGGGCCAGGGCAAGGCTAGCTAAGAAGAAGAGCATTCTGGAGCAGGATGACCTGAGTGGGTCTGGAGGTCTGGAGTGCATCTGCTTCAATGCGAGGAGCGTAACGGGTAAGACAGATGAACTTAAGGCCTTAATGCTGATGCGGAATTTGGATGTGGTTGCGGTGACGAAGACATGGTTAAAAGGACAGGACTGACAGCTGAATATTCCGGGGTATAAGTGTTTTAGGCGAGACAGAGGAGGGGCTAAAAAAGGTGGGGGAGTAGCGGTATTAGTTAGGGAGCATATTACAGCGGTGCAGAGGGTGGACAATTTAGCGGGGTCATGTAATGAGTTGCTGTGGGTGGAGCTCAGAAACAGGAAAGGTGCAATCACTATGCTGGGGGTATACTACAGGCCACCCAACAGCCCACGGGAAGTGGAGGAACGGATATGTCAGGAGATTCTGGATATATGCAGACAAAATAGGGTTGTTGTAGTGGGAGACTTCAATTTCCCTGGTACAGACTGGAAAGTGCTTAGGGCTGGGGGTCTGGACGGGGAGGAATTTGTAAAATGCATACTGGAAGGTTCTTTGGAACAGTATGTAGATAGCCCAACTAGAGAGGGGGCTATACTGGATCTAATTCTGGGAAATGAGCCCGGTCAGGTCGTCAAAGTTTCGGTAGGGGAACATGTGGCAAATAGTGACCACAAGAACATAGAACAGTACAGCACACAACAGGCCCTTCGGCCCACGATGTTGTGCCAAGCTTTATCTGAAACCAAGATCAAGCTATCCCACTCCCTATCATCCTGGTGTGCTCCATGTGCCTATCCAATAACCGCTTAAATGTTCCTAAAGTGTCTGACTCCACTATCACTGCAGGCAGTCCATTCCACACTCCAACCACTCTCTGCGTAAAGAACCTATCTCTGATATCCTTCCTATATCTCCCACCACGAACCCTATAGTTATGCCCCCTTGTAATAGCTCCAGCCACCCGAGGAAATAGTCTTTGAACGTTCACTCTATCTATCCCCTTCATCATTTTATAAACCTCTATTAAGTCTCCCCTCAGCCTCCTCCGCTCCAGAGAGAACAGCCCTAGCTCCCTCAACCTTTCCTCATAAGACCTACCCTCCAAACCAGGCAGCATCCTGGTAAATCTCCTCTGCACTCTTTCCAGCGCTTCCACATCCTTCTTATAGTGAGGTGACCAGAACTGCACACAATATTCCAAATGTGGTCTCACCAAGGTCCTGTACAGTTGCAGCATAACCCCACGGCTCTTAAACTCCAACCCCCTGTTAATAAAAGCTAACACACTATAGGCCTTCTTCACAGCTCTATCCACTTGAGTGGCAACCTTTAGAGATCTGTGGATATGAACCCCAAGATCTCTCTGTTCCTCAACAGTCTTCAGAACCCTACCTTTGACCCTGTAATCCACATTTAAATTAGTCCTACCAAAATGAATCACCTCACATTTATCAGGGTTAAACTCCATTTGCCATTTTTCAGCCCAGCTTTGCATCCTATCTATGTCTCTTTGCAGCCTACAACAGCCCTCCACCTCATCCACTACTCCACCAATCTTGGTGTCATCAGCAAATTTACTGATCCACCCTTCAGCCCCCTCCTCCAAGTCATTAATAAAAATCACAAAGAGCAGAGGACCAAGTACTGATCCCTGTGGCACTCCACGAGCAACCTGCCTCCAGTCCGAAAATATTCCACCCACCACCACCCTCTGTCTTCGAACTCTTTTAACTTTAGGATAGTAATGGACAAGGACGAGTGTTGTCCTAAGGGTAGGGTGCTAAATTGGGGGAAGGCTAACTATAGCCGGATTAGGCAGGAATTGGTGGCCGTTGATTGGGAGAGGCTGTTCGGGGGTAAGTCCACGTCTGGCATGTGGGAGTCTTTTAAGGAACAGTTGATAAGGCTGCAGGACTGGCATGTGCCTGTAAAAAGGAAGGATAGGAAAGGTAAGATTCGAGAGCTGCGGATAACCAGGGAAATTGAGGATCTGATCAAAAAGAAAAGAGAGGCGTATGTTAGGTCCAGGCAACTGAAAACAGATGGAGCTCTGGAGGATTACAGAGTGTAGGAAAGAACGGGGAGTTAGAAGGGCAAAAAGAGGTCACAAAATGTTCGTGGCAGATAGGATTAAGGAGAATCCTAAGGCATTTTATTCATATGTTAGGAACAAAAGAGTTGTCAGGGAACAAGTCGGACCTCTCAAGGACAAAGGAGGGGAATTATAGAACATAGAAAACCTACAGCACAAACAGGCCATTCGGCCCACAAGTTGCGCTGGTCGTGTCCCTACCTACCCAGGCTTATAAATAGACTTACCTATAACCCTCAATCCTATTAAATCCCATGTACTCATCCAGAAGTCTCTTAAAAGACCCTATCGAGTTTACCTCCATCACCACTGATGGCAGCCGATTCCACTCACCCACCACCCTCTGAGTGAAAAACCTACCCCTGACATCTCCTCTGTACCTACTCCCCAGCACCTTAAACCTGTGTCCTCTCGTAGCAACCATTTCAGCCCTGGGAAAAAGCCTCTGAGAATCCACCCAATCTATACCTCTCAACATCTTGTAAACCTCTATCAGGTCACCACTCATCCTTTGACTCTCCAAGGAGAAAAGACCGAGCTCCCTCAACCTATCCTCATAAGGCATGCCACCCAATCCAGGCAACATCCTTGTAAATCTCCTCTGCACCCTTTCTATGGCTTTCACATCCTTTCTGCAATGAGGTGACCAGAACTGGGCACAGTACTCCAGGTGGGGTCTGACAAGGGTCTTATAAAGCTGCATCATTATCCCCGACTCCTAAACTCAATCCCTCGATTGATGAAGGCCAGCACACCATATGCCTTCATTAATCGAGGGATTGAGTTTAGGAGTCGGGAGATAATGCTGCAGCTTTATAGGACCCTGGTTAGACCCCACTTGGAGTACTGCGCGCAGTTCTGGTCACCTCATTACAGGAAAGATGTTGAAGCCATTGAAAGGGTGCAGAGGAGATTTACAAGGATGTTGCCTGGATTGGGGGGCATGCCTTATGAGGATAGGTTGAGGGAGCTTGGTCTCTTCTCCCTGGAGAGACGAAGGATGAGAGGTGACCTGATAGAGGTTTACAAGATGTTGAGAGGTCTGGATAGGGTAGACTCTCAGAGGCTATTTCCAAGGGCTGAAATGGTTGCTATGAGAGGACACAGGTTTAAGGTGCTGGGGGGTAGGTACAGAGGAGATGTCAGGGGTAAGTTTTTCACTCAGAGGGTGGTGGGTGAGTGGAATCGGCTGACGTCGGTGGTGGTGGAGGCAAACTCGTTGGGGTCTTTTAAGAGACTTCTGGATGAGTACATGGGATTTAATGGGATTGAGGGCTATAGATAGGCCTAGAGGTGGGGATGTGATCGGCGCAACTTGTGGGCCGAAGGGCCTGTTTGTGCTGTGGCTTTCTATGTTCTATGTTCTATGCCTTCTTAACCACATCCTCCACCTGCGAGGCCGATTTAAGAGACCTATGGACCCGGACCCCAAGGTCCTTCTGATCCTCTACACTGCTAAGAGTCTTACCCCGATATCATACTCCTTCATCCGATTTGACCTGCCAAAATGGACCACTACACATTTATCCGGGTTGAAGTCCATCTGCCACTTCTCCGCCCAGTATGCTTAGAACCCAAGGAAATAGGGAAGATCCTAAATGAAGACTTTGCATCGGTATTCACAAAGGAGATGGACTGGTTGACTAGGAGTGTCTCAGAGGGAGGTGTTGACCCGTTAGAGAGAATCTCCATTACAAGGGAGGAAGTGTTAGGTTTTTTAGGAAACATTAAAACTGACAAATCCCCAGGGCCTGATGGCATCTATCCTCGACTGCTCAGGGAGACAAGAGATGTAATTGCTGGGCCTCTGACAGAAATCTTTGTCTCTTCATTGGACACAGGTGAGGTCCCTGAGGATTGGAGAATAGCGAATGTGGTACCGTTATTTAAGAAGGGTAGCAGGTAATTATAGGCCAGTGAGCTTGACGTCCGTGGTAGGGAAGTTGTTGGAGAGGATTCTTAGAGACAGGATGTCTGTGCATTTAGAACGGAACAATCTCATTAGTGACAGACAGCATGGTTTTGTAAGAGGGAGGTCGTGCCTTACAAATTTGGTGGAGTTTTTTGAGGAAGTGACAAAAACGGTTGATGAAGGAAGGGCCGTGGATGTCGTCTATATGGATTTCAGTAAGGCATTTGACAAAGTTCCTCATGGCAGGTTGGTTAAGAAGGCTAAGGCTCATGGGGTACAAGGAGAAGTGGCTAGATGGGTAGAAAACTGGCTTGGTCACAGGCGACAGAGGGTCACAGTCGAAGGGTCTTTTTCCGGCTGGAGGTCTGTGACCAGTGGTGTTCCGCAGGGCTCTGTACTGGGACCTCTGCTATTTGTGATATATATAAATGATTTGGAAGAAGGTGTAACTGGTGTAATCAGCAAGTTTGCGGATGACACGAAGATGGCTGGACTTGCGGATAGCGAAGAGCATTGTCGGGCAATACAGCAGGATATAGATAGGCTGGAAAATTGGGCGGAGAGGTGACAGATGGAGTTTAATCCGGGTAAATGCGAAGTGATGCATTTTGGAAGAAATAATGTAGGGAGGAGTTATACAATAAATGGCAGAGTCATTAGGAGTATAGAAACACAGAGGGACCTAGGTGTGCAAGTCCACAAATCCTTGAAGGTGGCAACACAGGTGGAGAAGGTGGTGAAGAAGGCATATGGTATGCTTGCCTTTATAGGACGGGGTATAGAGTATAAAAGCTGGAGTCTGATGATGCAGCTGTATAGAACGCTGGTTAGGCCACATTTGGAGTACTGCGTCCAGTTCTGGTCGCCGCACTACCAGGAGGACATGGAGGCGTTAGAGAGAGTGCAGAGAAGGTTTACCAGGATGTTGCCTGGTATGGAGGGTCTCAGCTATGAGGAGAGATTGGGTAGACTGGGGTTGTTCTCCTTGGAAAGACGGAGAATGAGGGGAGATCTAATAGAGGTGTACAAGATTATGAAGGGGATAGATAGGGTGAACAGTGGGAAGCTTTTTCCCAGGTCGGAGGTGACGATCACAAGGGGTCACGTGCTCAAGGTGAGAGGGGCGAAGTATAACTCAGATATCAGAGGGATGTTTTTTACACAGAGGGTGGTGGGGGCCTGGAATGCGCTGCCAAGTAGGGTGGTGGAGGCAGGCACGCTGACATCGTTTAAGACTTACCTGGATAGTCACATGAGCAGCCTGGGAATGGAGGGATACAAACGAATGGTCTAGTTGGACCAAGGAGCGGCACAGGCTTGGAGGGCCGAAGGGCCTGTTTCCTGTGCTGTACTGTTCTTTGTTCTTTGTAACATTGTCGGACAATACAGCAGGATATAGATAGGCTGGAAAATTGGGCGGAGAGGTGGCAGATGGAATTTAATCCAGATAAATGTGAAGTGATGCATTTTGGAAGAACTAATGTCGGGGGGGGGGGGTTATACAATAAATGGCAGAGCCATCAAGAGTATAGAAACACAGAGGGACCTAGGTGTGCAAGTCCACAAATCCTTGAAGGTGGCAGCACAGGTGGAGAAGGTGGTGAAGAAGGCATATGGTATGCTTGCCTTTATAGGACGGGGTATAGAGTATAAAAGCTGGAGTCTGATGTTGCAGCTGTATAGAATGCTGGTTAGGCCACATTTGGAATACTGCGTCCAGTTCTGGTCGCCGCACTACCAGAAGGACGTGGAGGCTTTAGAGAGAGTGCAGAGAAGGTTTACCAGGATGTTGCCTGGTATGGAGGGTCTTAGCTATGAGGAGAGATTGGGTAAACTGGGCTTGTTCTCCCTGGAAAGATGGAGAATGAGGGGAGACCTAATAGAGGTGTACAAAATTATTAAGGGTATAGATAGGGTGAACAGTGGGAAGCTTTTTCCCAGGTCGGAGGTGACGATCACGAGGGGTCACGTGCTCAAGGTGAGAGGGGCGAGGTATAACTCAGATATCAGAGGGACGTTTTTTACACAGAGAGTGGTGGGGGCCTGGAATGCGCTGCCAAGTAGGGTGGTGGAGGCAGGCACGCTGACATCGTTTAAGACTTACCTGGATAGTCACATGAGCAGCCTGGGAATGGAGGGATACAAACGAATGGTCCAGTTGGACCAATGAGCAGCACAGGCTTGGAGGGCCGAAGGGCCTGTTTCCTGTGCTGTACTGTTCTTTGTTCTTTGTTCTTTATAGAGAAAGTGCACAGAGAGAGAGTGCAGGGATAAAGAGAGAGAGAGTGAAGGGATAATGAGAGAGAGAGTGCAGGGATAAAGAGAGAGAGAGTGCAGGGATAGAGAGAGAGAGAGTGCAGGGATAGAGAAAGAGAGAGTGCAGGGATAGAGAGAGAGAGAGAGTGCAGGGATAGAGAGAGAGAGAGTGCAGGGATAGAGAGAGAGAGAGAGTGCAGGGATAGAGAGAGAGAGAGTGCAGGGATAGAGAGAGAGAGAGTGCAGGGATAGAGAGAGAGAGAGTGCAGGGATAGAGAGAGAGAGAGTGCAGGGATAGAGAGAGAGAGAGTGCAGGGATAGAGAGAGAGAGAGTGCAGGGATAGAGAGAGAGAGAGTGCAGGGATAGAGAGAGAGAGAATGCAGGGATAGGGAGAGGGAGAGTGCAGGGATAGAGGGAGAGAGAGTGCAGGGATAGAGAGAGAGTGCAGGGATAGAGGGAGAGTGCAGGGATAGAGGGAGAGTGCAGGGATAGAGGGAGAGTGCAGGGATAGAGGGAGAGTGCAGGGATAGAGGGAGAGTGCAGGGATAGAGGGAGAGTGCAGGGATAGAGGGAGAGTGCAGGGATAGAGGGAGAGTGCAGGGATAGAGGGAGAGTGCAGGGATAGAGGGAGAGTGCAGGGATAGAGGGAGAGTGCAGGGATAGAGGGAGAGTGCAGGGATAGAGGGAGAGTGCAGGGATAGAGGGAGAGTGCAGGGATAGAGGGAGAGTGCAGGGATAGAGGGAGAGTGCAGGGATAGAGGGAGAGTGCAGGGATAGAGGGAGAGTGCAGGGATAGAGGGAGAGTGCAGGGATAGAGGGAGAGTGCAGAGATAGAGAGAGAGTGCAGGGATAGAGAGAGAGTGCAGGGATAGAGAGAGAGTGCAGGGATAGAGGGAGAGTGCAGGGATAGAGAGAGAGTGCAGGGATAGAGAGAGATTGCAGAGATAGAGAGAGAGAGAGAGTGCAGGGATAGAGGGAGAGTGCAGAGAGAGAGTGCAGGGATAGAGAGAGAGTGCAGGGATAGAGAGAGAGTGCAGGGAGAGAGAGAGAGAGTGCAGGGATAGAGAGAGAGTGCAGGGAGAGAGAGAGAGTGCAGGGAGAGAGAGAGAGAGAGTGCAGGGATAGAGAGAGAGTGCAGGGATAGAGGGAGAGTGCAGAGATAGAGAGAGAGAGAGAGTGCAGGGATAGAGGGAGAGTGCAGAGATAGAGAGAGAGTGCAGGGATAGAGAGAGAGTGCAGAGATAGAGAGAGAGTGCAGGGATAGAGGGAGAGTGCAGAGATAGAGGGAGAGTGCAGGGATAGAGAGAGAGTGCAGGGATAGAGGGAGAGTGCAGGGATAGAGGGAGAGTGCAGGGATAGAGAGAGAGTGCAGGGAGAGAGAGAGAGAGAGTGCAGGGAGAGAGAGAGAGTGCAGGGAGAGAGAGAGAGTGCAGGGAGAGAGAGAGTGCAGGGATAGAGAGAGAGTGCAGGGATAGAGGGAGAGTGCAGAGATAGAGAGAGAGAGAGAGTGCAGGGATAGAGGGAGAGTGCAGAGATAGAGAGAGAGTGCAGAGATAGAGAGAGAGTGCAGGGATAGAGAGAGAGTGCAGAGATAGAGAGAGAGTGCAGGGATAGAGGGAGAGTGCAGAGATAGAGAGAGAGTGCAGGGATAGAGAGAGAGTGCAGGGAGAGAGAGAGTGCAGGGATAGAGAGAGAGAGAGTGCAGGTATAGAGAGAGAGTGCAGGTATAGAGGGAGAGTGCAGAGATAGAGAGAGAGTGCAGGGATCGAGAGAGAGTGCAGGGAGAGAGAGAGTGCAGGGATAGAGAGAGAGAGTGCAGGTATAGAGAGAGAGTGCAGGTATAGAGAGAGAGAGAGTGCAGGGATAGAGAGAGTGCAGGGATAGAGAGAGAGAGTGTGCAGGGATAGAGAGAGAGAGAGTGCAGGGAGAGAGAGAGAGTGTGCAGGTATAGAGAGAGAGTGCAGGTATAGAGAGAGAGAGAGAGTGCAGGGATAGAGAGAGAGAGTGCAGGGATAGAGAGAGAGTGCAGGGATAGAGAGAGAGTGCAGAGATAGAGAGAGAGTGCAGGGAGAGAGAGAGAGAGTGCAGGGAGAGAGAGAGAGAGTGCAGGGAGAGAGAGAGAGTGTGCAGGTATAGAGAGAGAGTGCAGGTATAGAGAGAGAGAGAGAGTGCAGGGATAGAGAGAGAGAGTGCAGGGATAGAGAGAGAGAGAGTGCAGGGATAGAGAGAGAGAGTGCAGGGATAGAGAGAGAGAGAGTGCAGGGATAGAGAGAGAGAGTGCAGGAATAGAGAGAGAGAGAGAGTGCAGGGATAGAGGGAGAGAGAGTGCAGGGATAGAGAGAGAGAGAGTGCAGGGATAGAGAGAGAGAGTGCAGGGATAGAGAGAGAGAGAGAGTGCAGGGATAGAGAGAGAGAGAGAGTGCAGGGATAGAGAGAGAGAGAGAGTGCAGGGATAGAGAGAGAGAGAGAGTGCAGGGATAGAGAGAGAGAGTGCAGGGATAGAGAGAGAGAGAGAGAGTGCAGGGATAGAGAGAGAGAGAGTGCAGGGATAGAGAGAGAGAGTGTGCAGGGATAGGGAGAGAGAGTGCAGGGATAGAGAGAGGGAGAGTGCAGGGAGAGAGAGTGCAGGGATGGAGAGAGTTGGAGAGTGCAGGGATGGAGAGAGAGAGAGAGTGCAGGGATGGAGAGAGAGAGAGTGCAGGGATGGAGAGAGAGAGAGTGCAGGGATGGAGAGAGAGAGAGTGCAGGGATGGAGAGAGAGAGAGTGCAGGGATGGAGAGAGAGAGAGTGCAGGGATGGAGAGAGAGAGAGTGCAGGGATGGAGAGAGAGAGAGTGCAGGGATGGAGAGAGAGAGTGCAGGGATGGAGAGAGAGAGTGCAGGGATGGAGAGAGAGAGAGTGCAGGGATGGAGAGAGTGCAGGGATGGAGAGAGAGAGAGTGCAGGGATAGTGAGAGAGAGAGTGCAGGGACAGAGAGAGAGAGAGTGCAGGGACAGAGAGAGAGAGAGTGCAGGGACAGAGAGAGAGAGAGAGAGTGCAGGGACAGAGAGAGAGAGAGAGAGTGCAGGGACAGAGAGAGAGAGTGCAGGGACAGAGAGAGAGAGAGTGCAGGGACAGAGAGAGAGAGAGTGCAGGGACAGAGAGAGAGAGAGTGCAGGGACAGAGAGAGAGAGAGTGCAGGGACAGAGAGAGAGAGAGTGCAGGGACAGAGAGAGAGAGAGAGTGCAGGGACAGAGAGAGAGAGAGAGTGCAGGGACAGAGAGAGAGAGAGAGAGTGCAGGGACAGAGAGAGAGAGAGAGTGCAGGGACAGAGAGAGAGAGAGTGCAGGGACAGAGAGAGAGAGAGAGTGCAGGGACAGAGAGAGAGAGAGAGTGCAGGGACAGAGAGAGAGAGAGAGTGTGCAGGGACAGAGAGAGAGAGTGTGCAGGGACAGAGAGAGAGAGAGTGCAGGGACAGAGAGAGAGAGTGCAGGGACAGAGAGAGAGAGAGAGAGTGCAGGGACAGAGAGAGAGAGTGTGCAGGGACAGAGAGAGAGAGAGTGCAGGGACAGAGAGAGAGAGTGTGCAGGGACAGAGAGAGAGAGAGTGCAGGGACAGAGAGAGAGAGAGAGAGTGCAGGGACAGAGAGAGAGAGTGCAGGGATAGAGTGAGAGTGCAGGGATAGAGAGAGAGTACAGGGATAGAGAGAGAGAGTGCAGGGGTAGGGTAAGAGTGAGTGGAGGGAGAGAGTGTGTGCAGGAATAGATAGAATGCTGGAATAGAAAGACTGAGAATGGAGGTATAGAGAATGCAGAAACAGGGAGAGAGTGCTGAAATAGAGAGAAGAAACAGAGAACACAGCAACACAGACTGTTGAAGAGTAGTGAGAGAGAATGCTGAATCTGAAGGATAGCGTGCAAGGGTACAGAGACAAAGAACAAAGAACAGTACAGCACAGGAACAGGCCCTTCGGCCCTCCAAGTCCGTGCCGCTCCCTGGTCCAAACTCGACCATTCTTTTGTATCCCTCCATTCCCACTCCGTTCATATGGCTATCTAGATAAGTCTTAAACGTTCCCAGTGTGTCCGCCTCCACCACCTTGCCTGGCAGCGCATTCCAGGCCCCCACCACCCTCTGTGTAAAATATGTCCTTCTGATATCTGTGTTAAACCTCCCCCCCCCTTCACCTTGAACCTATGACGCCTCGTGAACGTCACCACCGACCTGGGGAAAAGCTTCCCACCGTTCACCCTATCTATGCCTTTCATTATTTTATACACCTCTATTAAGTCTCCCCTCATCCTCCATCTTTCCAGGGAGAACAACCCCAGTTTACCCAATCTCTCCTCATAACTAAGCCCCTCCATACCAGGCAACATCCTGGTAAACCTCCTCTGTACTCTTTCCAAAGCCTCCACGTGTGTGGCGACCAGAACTGGACGCAGTATTCCAAATGCGGCCGAACCAACGTTCTAAACATCTGCAACATCAGACCCCAACTTTTATACTCTATGCCCCGTCCTATAAAGGCAAGCATGCCATATGCCTTCTTCACCACCTTCTCCACCTGTGACATCACCTTCAAGGATCTGTGGACTTGCACACCCAGGTCCCTCTGCGTATCTACACCCTTTATGGTTCTGCCATTTATCGTATAGCTGCTCCCTACATTATTTCTACCAAAATGCATCACTTCGCATTTATCAGGATTGAACTCCATCTGCCATTTCTTTGCCCAAATTTCTAGCCTATCTATATCCTTCTGTAGCCTCTGACAATGCACCTCACTATCTGCAAGTCCTGCCAATTTTGTGTCGTCCGCAAACTTACTGATCACCCCAGTTACACCTTCTTCCAGATCGTTTATATAAATCACAAACAGCAGAGGTCCCAATACAGAGCCCTGCGGAACACCACTAGTCACAGGCCTCCATCCGGAAAAAGACCCTTCCACTACCACCCTCTGTCTTCTGTGACCAAGCCAGTTCTCCACCCATCTAGCCACCTCCCGCTTTATCCCATGAAATCCAACCTTTTTCACCAGCCTACCATGAGGGACTTTGTAAAACGCTTTACTAAAGTCCATATAGACGACATCCACGGCCCTTCCCTCGTCAACCATTCTAGTCACTTCTTCAAAAAACTCCACCAGGTTAGTGAGGCATGACCTCACTAACCTGGGTGAGTGCAGACTGGAGAGAGTGCAGGAACAGAGGGAGAGAACTGAAGAATAAAGAGAGCGCAGGAATAGTTAGAACAGGAATAGAGAGAGTGTCAGAAACAGGGAGAGAGTACAGAAATAAAGTGGAGGGAGATAGAGAGTTGATAGAATGCAGGAATAGAGAGAGAGAATGAGACAGAGTGAAAATGGAGGAATAGAGAGAGAAGGGATCCAGATAGACAGGAGGAGAGACAACATTAATACAGAGATAGTGGGAGCTGGGATAAGAACAAAGAACAGTACAGCACAGGAAACAGGCCCTTCGGTCCTCCAAGCCTGTGCTGCTCATTGGTCCAACTAGACCATTCGTTTGTATCCCTCCATTCCCAGACTGCTCATGTGACTATCCAGGTAAGTCTTAAACGATGTCAGCGTGTCTGCCTCCACCACCCTACTTGGCAGCACATTCCAGGCCCCCACCACCCTCTGTGTAAAAAACGTCCCTCTGATATCTGAGTTATACCTCGCCCCTCTCACCTTGAGCACGTGACCCCTCGTGATCGTCACCTCCGACCTGGGAAAAAGCTTCCCACTGTTCACCCTATCTATACCCTTAATAATTTTGTACACCTCTATTAGGTCTCCCCTCATTATCCGTCTTTCCAGGGAGAACAAGCCCAGTTTACCCATTCTCTCCTCATAGCTAAGACCCTCCATACCAGGCAACATCTTGGTAAACCTTCTCTGCACTCTCTCTAAAGCCTCCACGTCCTTCTGGTAGTGCGGCGACCAGAACTGGATGCAGTACTCCAAATGTGGCCTAACCAGCATTCTATACAGCTGCAACATCAGACTCCAGCTTTTATACTCTATACCCCGTCCTAAAAAGGCAAGCATTCCATATGCCTTCTTCACCACCTTCTCCACCTGTTGCTGCCACCTTCACGGATTTCTGAACTTGCACACCTAGGTCCCTCTGTGTTTCTATACTCTTGATGGCTCTGCCATTTATTGTATAACTCCCCCCTACATTAGTTCTTCCAAAATGCATCACTTCGCATTTATCTGGATTAAATTCCATCTGCCATTTCTCCGCCCAATTTTCCAGCCTATCTATATCATAGAACCATAGAAAATTACAGCTCAGAAACAGGCCTTTTGGCCCTTCTTGACTGTGCCGAACCATTTTCTGCCGAGTCCCACTGACCTGTACTTGGACCATATCCCTCCACACCCCTCTCATCCATGAACCCGTCCAAGTTTTTCTTAAATGTTAAAAGTGACCCCGCATTTACCACTTTATCCGGCAGCTCATTCCACACTCCCACCACTCTCTGCGTGAAGAAGCCCCCCCTAATATTCCCTTTAAACTTTTCCCCTTTCACCCTTAACCCATGCCCTCTGGTTTTTTTCTCCCCTAGCCTCAGCGGAAAAAGCCTGCTTGCATTCACTCTATCTATACCCATCAAAATCTTATACACCTCTATCAAATCTCCCCTCAATCTTCTACGCTCCAGGGAATAAAGTCCCAACCTATTCAATCTTTCTCTGTAACTCAGCTTCTCAAGTCCCGGCAACATCCTTGTGAACCTTCTCTGCACTCTTTCAACCTTATTTACATCCTTCCTGTAACTAGGCGACCAAAACTGTACACAATACTCCAAATTCGGCCTCACCAATGCCTTATATAACCTTACCATAACACTCCAACTTTTATACTCGATACTCCGATTTATAAAGGCCAATGTACCAAAGGCACTCTTTATGACCCTATCCACCTGTGACGTCACTTTTAGGGAATTCTGCACCTGTATTCCCAGATCCCTCTGTTCAACTGCGCTCTTCAGAGTCCTACCATTTACCCTGTACGTTCTACTTTGGTTTGTCCTTCCAATGTGCAATATCTCACACTTATCTGCGTTAAATTCCATTTGCCATTTTTCAGCCCATTTTTCTAGTTGGTCCAAATCCCTCTGCAAGCTTTGAAAACCTTCCTCACTGTCCACTACACCTCCAATCTTTGTATCATTAGCAAACTTGCTGATCCAATTTACCACATTATCATCCAGATCATTGATATAGATGACAAACAACAATGGACCTAACACCGATCCCTGCGGCACACCACTAGTCACAGGCCTCCACTCAGAGAAGCAATCCTCCACAACCACTCTCTGGCTTCTTCCATTGAGTGGGTTCGTTCTGAAGGTCCAGATCAAAGGTCTTGATCAGAGTGTTGAGTTGACGGGTGTGTTCTTTGGTCGGATCTGCAGGTAACTGTCTGTAGTGTTCCTCGTTGTTGAGTTGTCGGTACACTTCTTTGCAGTAATCCGTTCTGTTCAGTATGACGATGGCCCCTCCTTTGTCTGCTGGTTTGATGACAATGTTGCGGTTGGTCTTGAGAGCGTGGATGGCGTTACGTTGTGCTTGGGTGATGTTCGGGGCTGTCTTGTGAGTGCGGCTGATGAATTTGGTGTTGACGCACCTCCTGACGGCTTGGGCATACATGTCAAGTCGAGGGCAGCGGCCTTCCGGAGGAGTCCAATTCGACTCTTTCCTCTTCGGATGCACTGCGGATCTCTCTGTCGGCTGTTCCAGTTCATTGGCTGTCTCATTGTGTTCGTTGTTGGCCTCTTGGGGTTTGTGGAAGAACTCCCTCAGCCTCATTCGCCTGATGAATTCCTCTGTGTCTGCTGCGAGACTGATGGGGTCTATTTTGGTGGTGGGGCAAAAATTAAGCCCTCGGCTGAGAACTTCGATTTCATCTGGTTGAAGTGTGTAGTCGGACAAGTTGACAATGGACTTCCCTGCAGTGGGACTGTTTCCTACTGTGGTACCGGGGGAGGCTTGGTTGCTGCTGGTGGTGATGCCGAGTTTCTCAAGTTTCCTGTTCTTGGTGTGCATGTAGATGGTGTAGTTCCTTTGTCTCGTCTGCTTGGCAGAGTTTCGCAGCTGGTCTGCGTCCTGAGCGCAAGTTGAGAATATGGATTCGATCTTGGTTTCCAGGCTGCGGCGTTTGCTGTAGAGTTGGTGTATGAGGTGGTTGAGGAGGGTGAGAGAGGTGCGACGGCAAAGTCTCTCAGCGTAGTCTGTGTTATAGGTTGACCTGAGTGGGTTCGATTCTTCCATTGAGCCAGTGTCTAATCCAATTTACTACCTCCCCATGTATACCTAGCGACTGAACCTTCCTAACTAACCTCCCACGAGGGACCTTGTCAAAGGCCTTGCTGAAATCCAGATAGACAACATCCACCGCCTTCCCTTCATCCACTTTCCTGGTAACCTCCTCGAAAAACTCTAATAGATTGGTCAAACATGACCTACCACGCACAAAGCCATGTTGACTCTCCCTAATAAGTCCCTGTCTATCCAAATATTTGTAGATCCTATCCCTTATCACACCTTCCAATAACTTGCCCACCACCGATGTCAAACTTACTGGCCGATAATTTCCCGGATTTCTTTTGGAACCTTTTTTAAACAACGGAACAACATGAGCCACCCTCCAATCATCCGGCACCTCCCCCGTGAATACTGACATTTTAAATATGTCTGCCAGGGCCCCTGCAAGTTCAACACTAGCTTCCCTCAAGGTCCGTGGGAATACCCTGTCTGGTCCTGGGGATTTATCCACTCTGATTTGCCTCAAGACAGTGAGCACCTCCTCCCCTTTAATCTGTAAAGGTTCCATGGCCTCCCTACCAGTTTGCCCTATTTCCGTAGACACCATGCCCGTTTCCTCAGTAAATACGGATGCAAAAAAACCATTTAGTATCTCCCCCATCTCTTTTGGTTCCATACACAGTCTATCACTCTGGTCTTCAAGAGGACCAATTTTATCCCTCACTATCCTTTTGCTCCTAACATACCTATAGAGGCTCTTTGGATTTTCCTTCACTCTGTCTGCCAAAGCAACCTCATGTCTTCTTTTAGCCCTCCTGATTTCCCTCTTAAGTAGCTTCTTGCACTTTTTATACTCCTCGAGCATCTGATCTGTTCCTTGCTGCCTGTACATTTCATACAACTCTCTCTTCCTCTTAATCAGTGTTACAATCTCCCTCGAGAACCAATGTTCCTTATTCCTATTAACTTTGCCTTTAATCCTGACAGGAACATACAAATTCTGCACTCTCAAAATTTCTCCTTTGAAGGCCTCCCACTTTCCATTTACATCCTTACCAGAGAACAGCCTGTGCCAATCCACACTTCCCAGATCCCTTCTCATTTCATCAAATTTGGCCTTTTTCCAGTTCAGAACTTCAACCCGAGGACCAGATCTATCCTTATCCACGATCAGGTTGAAACTAATGACATTATGATCACTGGATCCAAAGTGTTTCCTCACACTCACATCCATCACCTGCCCTAACTCATTTCCCAATAGGAGATCCAATATCGCATCCTCTCTAGTTGGCACCTCTATATACTGATGTAGAAAATTCTCCTGAACACATTTGACAAACTCTACCCCGTCTAAACCTTTAACAGAATGCGAGTCCCAATCTATATGTGGAAAATTAAAATCCCCTACTATCACAACTTTGTGTTTCTTGCAGTTGTCAGCTATCTCTCTGCTGATTTGCTCCTCCAATTCTCACTGACTATTGGGTGGTCGATAATACAACCCCATTAATGTGGTCATACCTTTCCTGTTTCTCAGCTCCACCCATAGGGCCTCTGTAGACAAGCTCCCTAATCTATCCTGCCTGAGTACCGCTGTATCATTTTCCCTGACCAACAATGCCACCCCCCCCACCTTTTATCCTTCTGCCTCTATCCCGCCTGAAACATTGGAACCCTGGAACATTGAGCTGCCAGTCCTGCCCCTCCTGTAGCCAAGTTTCACTAATGGCTATAATGTCATATTTCCATGTGTCTATCCACGCCTTCAGCTCGTCTGCCTTCCCCACAATACTCCTGGCATTGAAATAGACACACCTCAATAGATTATTTCCACCACACTCAACCCTTCCATTTGTGATTTTGCTTGAACTAACCTGTCTTTTTACCCCTGCTCCACTATCTGCTCTGGCACTCTGGTTCCCATCCCCCTGCAAATCTAGTTTAAACGCTCCCCAATAACACTCGCAAATCTCCCTGCAAGTATATTGGTCCCCTTGTAGTTTAGGTGTAACCCGTCTCTCTTGTACAGGTCCCACCTGCCCCAGGAGAGGTCCCAATGATCCAAGAATTGGAAACCCTGCCCCCTGCACCTGTTCCTCAGCCACATGTTCATCCGCCCAAGCATCCTACTCCTGCCCTCACTGGCATGTGGCTCAGGTAGCAATACTGAGATTACTACCCTCGGGGTCCTGCTTTTTAACTTCCTTCCAAGCTCTTTGTACTCACTCTTTAGGATAACTCAGACATCAGAGGGACGTTTTTATAACTCAGACATCAGAGGGACGTTTTTTACACAGAGGGTGGTGGGGGCCTGGAATGCGCTGCCAAGTAGGGTGGTGGAGGCAGGCACGCTGACATCGTTTAAGACTTACCTGGATAGTCACATGAGCAGCCTGGGAATGGAGGGATACAAACGATTGGTCTAGTTGGACCAAGGAGCGGCACAGGCTTGGAGGGCCGAAGGGCCTGTTTCCTGTGCTGTACTGTTCTTTGTTCTTTGTTCTTTGATCTCCTCACTCTTCCTTCCCATGTCATTGGTACCGACGTGTACCACGACATCTGGCTGATCACCTTCCCACTTTAGAATGCTGTGCACGCGATCAGAGACATCGCTGACCTTGGCACCTGGGAGTCAACAAACCATGCGGGAGTCTCTGTCCCGACCACAGAACCTCCTGTCCGTACCTCTGACCATTGAGTCCCCCATCACTACTGCTCTCCTCTTCTTCATCCCACCCTTTTGCGCTGTCGAACCAGACTCAGTATCAGAGTTCCGGCTGTCGCAGCTTGTCCCAGGTAAAGCACCTCCCACAACAGTATCCAATTCAGTATACCTGTTGTGGTGGGGTATGGCCACAGGGGAACCCTGCTCTGCCTGTCCTTTCACACTGCCATTTCTTCTCCTTACAGTAACCCAATTTCCTGTGCTCTGCTGCTTAGGTGTAACTATCTCCCTAAAGCTACTGTCTATATACTTCTCATTCTCCCGAATTAGATGGAGGTCATCAAGCTCCTTCTCCAGTTCCCTAACACGCTTTGCTAGCAGCTGCAGCTGAATGCATCTTTTGCAGGTGCTGTCGTCAGGGATACCGGAGGTCTTCCTGATCTCCCACATCCTGCAAGAGGAGCATTCCAACATCTTGCCTGGCATTTTTTTTTATTCTGGGGAAAAACAGGAATAAACTTTCTGAAAAAGAAAAACCTACTCTCGCCTCTGCCTGTTCTCGCTGAAGCCCTGCTGTATTGTCCGACAATGTTCATCGCTATCCGCAAGTCCAGCCATCTTCGTGTCATCCGCAAACTTGCTGATAACACCAGTTACACCTTCTTCCAAATCATTTATATATATCACAAATAGCAGAGGTCCCAGAACTGAGCCCTGCGGAACACCACTGGTCACAGACCTCCAGCTGGAAAAAGACCCTTCGACTGCTACCCTCTGTCTCCTGTGGCCAAGCCAGTTTTCTACCCATCTAGCCACCTCTCCTTGTATCCCATGAGCCTTAACCTTCTTAACCAACCTGCCATGTGGGACTTTGTCAAATGCCTTACTGAAATCCATATAGACGACATCCACGGCCCTTCCTTCGTCAATCGTTTTTGTCACTTCCTCAAAAAACTTCACCAAATTTGTAAGGCACGACCTCCCTCTTACAAAACCATGCTGTCTGTCACTAAATGCACATACATCCTGTCTCTAAGAATCCTCTCCAACAACTTCCCTACCACGGACGTCAAGCTCACTGACCTATAATTACCTGGGTTATCCCTGCTACCCTTCTAACTCTCTGTGAGGGTTAGTGTAGAAATAGGGAAGGTGCAGGAATAGAAAGAGTAGGAATGGAGAGGAAGTGCAGTACTGGAGAGATTCCAGGAATAATGAGTGTTACAGTCATAGCTAGGGTGTGTGTGGGGTTTGCACATTCCCCCTGTGTTTGCGTGGGTTTCCTTCGGGTGCTCCCACAATCCACAGATGTGCGGGTTAGGTTGATTGGTCATGCTAAATAGCCCCTCATATCAGGGGGATTAGCAGGGTAAATGTGTGAGGTTATGGGGATAGGGCCTGGTTGGGATTGTGGTCGGTACAGACTCGATGGGCTGAATGGCCTCCTTCTGTACTATAGAGATTCTATGAAAATGGAGGGATAGAGAACACAGGAAGAGAGAGAAAGGGAAAGCTGAAATACAGGGAGAGTGTGCAGAAATAGAGAGAGTGCAGGAATAGATAGTGAGTTCAGTGATAGAGTGTAGAAATAGTGAGAGAGAGGTGGCAGGAATGTATATAGAATGCAGAGATAGAGAGTACAGAAATACAGACAGTGTGGAAAGAGAGACAGAGAATGCAGTAATAGAGTGCAGTATTCGAGTGGAGGAAGATAGAGAGTTGAATCTGAAGGATAGAGTGCAAGAATAGAGAAATAACGAGAAAGTGCAGGGAGAGAGAGAGAGTGCAGGGGTAGAGGGAAAGGGAAAGAATAGGAATGGAGAGAGTGAGAATGGAGGGATAGAGAGTGCAAGAACATAGATACATAGTGCAGGGATCGAGAGAGAGGGGACAGGGATGAAGAGAGGAGGCAGGATTAGAGAGAGAAAGACAGTGGAGGGATAGAAACAGAGACAATGCAGGGTTAGGGGGAAAAAGAGTGACAGAATAGAGGGAGAGTACAAGAATAGAGAGAGAGAGAGCAAAGTTAGAGAGATAGAGAGTGCAGGAATAGAGAGAGAGTGTGTGTGGAAATAGAATGGAGGAACAGAGAGAGTTGAAGAATAGATAGAATAGGAATAAAGAGAGTGCTGAAACAGAGGGCAGTATTCGAGTGCAAGAAGATAGTTAAATCCGAAGGATAGAGTGCAAGAATAGAGAGATAAAGAGCATAAATAGATAGTGAGTTCGGTGATTGAAAGAGCGCAGTATTGAGAGAGAGAGAGTGCAGGGTTAGAGAGAAAGCAGGAACAGAGAGAGTGTAGGTTCTTTGATGAATTTCTGAAGAAGTTTGGGGTAATTTTGATTTTTTTGTTAATGGATTTGCCAAATGTATCTGACAAAGTTCCACATAATAGATATTTTCACAAAAGTGAGTTTAAGGGACAGGGGCAGCCTGGATACAGAATTAGCTCTCAGGTTGCAGGAGAGTATAACATTCCCCAGGGGTCAGTATTCAAAATGTTGCTCTCTTTATGATGTATTAATGACCTCAATTTGGTAGCATCATTTCAAAGTTTGCAGACAACACAGAATTCAGGAAAATGGGGACAGAACAGGGGGCAGAACACAGATAGTCCTTTCAAAAGAGATGGCAGATACCATGGGGAGGGGAGGGGTTGCTGGAGGTGATTTAGGATTGGATCATAGAGTCATAGAGGTTTACAGCATGGAAACAAGCCCATTGAATACAGGAGTTGGGATGTCTTGTTGAAGTTGTACAAGACATTGGTAAGGCCACACTTGGAATACTGTGTACAGTTCTGGTCACCCTATTATAGAGAGAATATTATTAAATTAGAAAGAGTGCAGAAAAGATTTACTAGGATGCTACTGGGACTTGATGGTTTGAGATATAAGGAGAGGCTGAATAAACTGGGACTTTTTTCTCTGGAGCGTAGAAGGCTGAGGGGTGATATAGAGGTCTATAAAATAATGAGGGACAAAAATCAGCGAGATAGTCAATATCTTTTCCCAAAGGTAGGAGTGTCTAAAACTAGAGGGCACAGGTTTAAGGTGAGAGGGGAGAGATACAAAAGTGTCCAGAGGGGCAATTTTTTCACACACAGGGTGGTGAGTGTCTGGAACAAGCTGCCAGAGGTAGTAGTAGAGGCGGGTACAATTTTGTCTTTTAAATGCGTTTAGACGGTTACATGGGTAAAATGGGTATAGTGGGATATGGGCCAAATGCAGGCAATTGGGACTAGCTTAGGGGATTAAAAAAGGGGTGGCATGGACAAGTTGGGCCGAAGGGCCTGTTCCCATGCTGTAAACCTCTGACTCTATGACACTCTGTCCACCTGTGACTCCACTTTCAAGGAGCTATGATCCTGTACCCCAGATCTCTTTGATCTATAACTCTCCCCAACGCCCTACCATTAACTGAGTAAGTCCTGCCCTGGTTCAATCTACCAAAATGCATCACCTCACATTTATCTAAATTAAACTCCATCTGTCATTCGTCAGCCCACTGGCCCAATTGATCAAGATCACACTGCAATCCTCGATAACCTTCTTCACTGTCCACTATGCCATCAATCTTGGTGTCATCTGCAAACTTACTAACCATACCTCTTAAATGCCTCAATATCAATGACAAATAACAGTGGACCAGCACCGATCCCTGAGGCACACCGCTGGTCACAGGCCTCCAGTTTGAAAAACAACCCTCTGTCTTCTGTCATCAAGTCAATTTTGTATCCATTTGGCTACCTCACCCTGGATTTAACCTTATGCAACAACCTACCATGTGGTACCTTGTCAAAGGTCTTGCTAAAGTCCATGTAGACAAAGTCAACTGCACTGCCCTCATCGACATTCTTGGTTACCCCTTCAAAAAAACTAGAATGTCTTTGAGGAAATGGTTCTTTTAGAAAGTGGTGAAGGAGAAGGTGTTTCTGTAAGCTAAGCGGGGGGAATGGTGATGAATGATCCATAGATTGTGGAGGATGGTGGGGAACTTGAAGATGAGAGAGACTTGATTATTGTTCTGGGAGGAAGAAGAGATGACAGCAGAAGTGCCAGAAATAGAATTAAGTTGATCAAGGTCTCTGTCAACTACAATGGAGACTCTGGAATTCTTTGAGGACATTGAATGCAGTGGACAATGGGGCACCTGTGGATGTGGTGTATCTGGATTTCAACAAGGTGCCACACCAAAGACTGCTGCAGAGATATAGGTGCACGATGTTACGGGTGATGCATTAGCTTGGATAGAGGATTGGTTAACTAACAGAAAGCAAAAAATGGGGGTAAATGGGTGTTTTCTGGTTGTGGGCCCCTCCCCCCCTCCCCTCTCACTGATCTCAGGCAGAGTGGCAGCGGACCCCCCCTTCCCCCCTCAATGATCAAAGGCAGAGTGACAGCGGGCCCCCCTTCCCCTCCACTGATCTCAAGCAGACTGGCAGCGGACACCCCCCCCGGCCACCGATCTCAAGCTGAGAGCCGTCAGACGCTCGACACTTACCTCCTCACTAACTGGAGCACCCGAATCGGACTTTTGTGGAGCATGTCTGTTTCGTGCTGATTCTGGATGGGTAAAGGGGAAGTGCCGGTAAGATTGGGTGTGCAGCCCATTAAATCAATTTAAATGCATGCAAATGCATTTAAATGGCCATCGCGCCCGTTTCAGGCGCGGTCCCAATTGTGGCCATTTTCGGGCCTTGATAAAGGGGGAACCGGCGTGGAGGCAGGTGTGGATCGCGCTACTCGCCTCACGCCCGACTTTACCAAGTTTTTGCACCCGAAAATGGGCACAACATGATGGGCCCTGAAAGTCTGCAAAGGGATATAGATAGTCTAAGTGAGTGGGCGAGGGTCTGGCAGATGGAGTACAATGTTGGTAAATGTGAGGTCGTCCATTTTGGTAGGAATAACAGCAAATGGACTATTATTTAAATGATAAAAAATTGCAACATGCTGCTGTGCAGAGGGACCTGGGTGTCCTTGTGCAGGAATCTCAAGGAGTTGGTTTGCAGGTGCAGCAGGTAATTAAGAAGGCAAATTGAGTTTCTTTTTATTCATGCATGGGGCATTGCTGGCTGGCCAGCATTTATTGCCCATCCGTAGTTGTCCTTGGAGGGCAGTTGAGAGTCAACCACATTGCTGTGGCTCTGGAGTCACATGTAGGCCAGACCAGGTAAGGGAGTCAGACTTTCTTCCCTAAAGGGACATCAGTGAACCAGATGGGTTTTTCCGACAATCAACAATGGTTTCATGGTCATCAGCAGATTCTTAATTCCAGGTTTTTTTTATTGAATTCAAATTCCACCATCAGTTGTGGTGGGATTCGAATCCCGATCCCCAGAACATTAGATGAGTTTCCGGATTAATAGTCCAGCGATAACACCACGAGGCCATCGTCTCCCCAAATTTGTCCTTCATTGCTAGAAGGATGGAATTTAAAAACAGCGAAGTTATGTTGCAGCTGTATAAGGTGCTGGTGAGGCCACACCTGGAGTACTGTGCATAGGTTTGGTCTTCTTACTTGAGAAAGGATATACTGGCACTGGAGGGGGTGCAGAGAAGATTCACTAGGTTGATTCCGGAGTTGAGAGGGTTGGCTTATAAGGAGAGACTGAGTAGACTGGGGCTATACTCATTGGAATTCAGAAGAATGAGGGGAGATCTTATAGAAACATATAAGATTATGAAGGGAATAGATAAGATAGATGCAAGGAGGTTGTTTCCACTGGTGGGTGAAACTAGAACTCGGGGGCATAGCCTCAAAATAAGGGGAAGCAGATTTAGGACTGAGTTGAGGAGGAACTTCTTCACCCAAAGGTTTGTGAATCTGTGAAATTCCCTGCCCAGTGAAGCAGTTGAGGCGACCTCATTGAATGCTTTTAAGGCAAAGATAGATAAATTTTTGAACAGTAAGGGAATTAAGGGTTATGGTGAGCGGGCGGGTAAGTGGAGCTAAGTCCACGAAAAATCAGCCATGATCTTATTGAATGGCGGAGCAGGCTCGAGGGGCCAGATGGCCTACTCCTGCTCCTAGTTCTTATGTTATGTTCTTGTGAGAGGAATGGAATGTCTTGGTGAGAAAGAGGTGATAAGGTCCAGAGAACCAAGATAGATTAAAGTGGAGTTCATAGAATCTTAGAATGATTTCAGCACCGAGGGAGCCCATTCTGCTCATCAATGTCTTTGCCTTCCCTCTGAAGCAACGCAACTACCGTTAATCCATTGCCTTTTCCCCATAACCCTGCAAATCATTGCCTTTCAGATAATGATCTAATTCTCTTTTGAAAGCCTTATTGAATCTGCCTCCACTACAAACTCAGGCAGTGCATTCCAGATCCTATGCCACTATTAATAATGCCTAGGATATCGTATGCTTTATTAACTACACTCTCAATTTGTCCTACCACCTTCAATAACGTATGCACATATACATCTGCTCTGGCACCCTCTTTAGAATTGTACCCTTGATTTTATCTTGTTTCTCTGCATTCTTCCTACCAAAATGTTATCATATTGCTGGTGGTAATTGCCAGACTAACCAAATCCCAAAGGGAAACTTGGCCAAGCTATCACAACTATTTGCAACTTGTATTTTATTGCTTACTGAAGTCATTAGTAAAGATTCCAATATCATTTTTGAAGGTTTAAATATTAAATTAAAACACTTATTAAGAAAACTTAAACACTAAAGATTACATCCACACAGTTAAGATTGGTTTTACAAACATTTCCCAAAAGATTTCTACTTAGTTAGACTCAGGTATAAACCCCCTCTCTCAGGCAACTGTCCCTATCAATTTTTAATATATAAAAGTTCCAGCAATATTACTGCACGGCACCCATTTTTGTTAGAGGGGAGGTAGAGAGAGAGTTTCTCTCTCCCTCTCACTCAACAATGGAAATCCAAGGCTTGGAACAAAACCTTGCTCTCTGTATCGAACACTTCTCCGGGCTGCCCAGAGGCTGCTTACTTTGCAGGTCTGTCCGTGAGCAGCACATTTTTCAGGATCTCGTATGGCCTCTCCACCCAACAGACTTTTCAATCTTCCCTTAAATATGTACTTTCCTCTTTAACCCCATTGATCTTTGGAAGTTCCCTTTCCCGTAACGTACAAACGTTTCATGTTGTCTTTATAGCCACTTCTTTCAGGTAAAATCAACAATAACGTTGCTTTATGCATTTATAATCTTTGTCAGTTAAAGATCTTCCTTTTATTTATCTTTGAAACTCAAATTTGACTCACTTGTTTCCTAATGCAGATTTCCGTTTGTGTTGTATTTATTTATATCCCATGTTTCTCCCTTAACTTTGCTCATCTGCATTTCCAATCTGATTTTAAACCTAAGTCGCATGGGATCAGAGGTGAGCTAGCAAGGTGGATACAAAACTGGCTCAGTCATAGAATACAGTAAGAAGTCTTACAACACCAGGTTAAAGTCCAACAGGTTTATTTGGTAGCAAATACCATAAGCTTTCGGAGCACTGAAAGCTTAGCTTATGGTATTTGCTACCAAATGAACCTGTTGGACTTTAACCTGGTGTTGTGAGACTTCTTACTGTGTTCACCCCAGTCCAACGCCGGCATCTCCACATCAGTCATAGAAGACAGAGGGTAGCAGTGGAAGGGTGCGTTTCTGAATGGAAGGCTGTGACAAGTGGCGTTCCTCAGGGATCAGTGCTGGGACCTTTGCTGTTTGTAATATATATAGAACATAGAACAGTATAGCACAGAACAGGCCCTTCGGCCCACGATGTTGTGCCGAGCTTTATCTGAAACCAAGATCAAGCTATCCCACTCCCTAACATCCTGGTGTGCTCCATGTGCCTATCCAATAACCGCTTAAATGTTCCTGAAATGTCTGACTCCACTATCACTGCAGGCAGTCCATTCCACACCCCAACCACTCTGCGTAAAGAACCTACCTCTGATATCCTTCCTATATCTCCCACCATGAACCCTATAGTTATGCCCCCTTGTAATAGCTCCATCCACCCGAGGAAATAGTCTTTGAACGTTCACTCTATCCCCTTCATCATTTTATAAACCTCTATTAAGTCTCCCCTCAGCCTCCTCCGCTCCAGAGAGAACAGCCCTAGCTCTCTCAACCTTTCCTCATAAGACCTACCCTCCAAACCAGGCAGCATCCTGGTAAATCTCCTCTGCACTCTTTCCAGCGCTTCCACATCCTTCCTATAGTGAGGTGACCAGAACTGCACACAATATTCCAAATGTGGTCTCACCAAGGTCCTGTACAGTTGCAGCATAACCCCACGGCTCTTAAACTCCAACCCCCTGTTAATAAAAGCTAAGTAAGAAGTCTCACAACACCAGGTTAAAGTCCAACAGGTTTATTTGGTAGCAAATACCATAAGCTTTCGGAGCGCTGCCCCTTCGTCAGATGGAGTGGTTATCTGTTCTCAAACAGTGCAAACAGACACAGAACAGATAACCACTCCATCTGACGAAGGGGCAGCGCTCCGAAAGCTTATGGTATTTGCTACCAAATAAACCTGTTGGACTTTAACCTGGTGTTGTGAGACTTCTTACTGTGCTTACCCCAGTCCAACGCCGGCATCTCCACATCATGAATAAAAGCTAACACACTATAGGCCTTCTTCACAGCTCTATCCACTTGAGTGGCAACCTTTAGAGATCTGTGGATATGGACCCCAAGATCTCTCTGTTCCTCCACAGTCTTCAGAACACTACCTTTGACCCTGTAATCCACATTTAAATTAGTCCTACCAAAATGAATCACCTCACATTTATCAGGGTTAAACTCCATTTGCCATTTTTCAGCTCAGCTTTGCATCCTATCTATGTCTCTTTGCAGCCTACAACAGCCCTCCACCTCATCCACGACTCCACCAATCTTGGTGTCATCAGCAAATTTATTGATCCACCCTTCAGCCCCCTCCTCTAAGTCATTAATAAAAATCACAAAGAGCAGAGGACCAAGCACTGATCCCTGTGGCACTCCGCTATCAACCTGCCTCCAGTCCGAAAATTTTCCATCCACCACCACCCTCTGTCTTCGATCAGATAGCCAGTTACCTATCCAATCGCCCAGCTTTCCCTCTATCCCACACCTCCTTACTTTCATCATAAGCTGACCATGGGGGACCTTATCAAACGCTATAAATGATTTGGAGGAAAATGTAACTGGATTGATTAGTAAGTTTGTGGACGACACAAAGGTTGGTGGATTTGCAGATAGCGATGAGGACCATCAGAGGATACAGCAGGATATAGATCAGTTGGAGACTTGGGCGGAGAGGTGGCAGATGGAATTTAATCTGGACAAATGTGAGGTAATGCATTTTGGAAGGTCTAAAACAGATAGGAAATATACAGTAAATGGCAGAACCCTTAGGAGTATTGATAGGCAAAGGGATCTGGGTGTACAGGTACACAGGTTCCTGAAAGTGGCAATGCAGGTGGAGAAGGTAGTCAAGAAGGCATATGGCATGCTTGCCTTCATCGGCCAGGGCATTGAGTTTAAAAATGGCAAGTCATGTTGCAGCTTTATAGAACCTTAGTTAGGCCACACTTGGAATATAGTGTTCAATTCTGTTCGCCACACTATCAGAAGGATGTGGAGGCTTTGGAGAGGGTACAGAAAAGATTTTCTAAGATGTTGCCTGGTATAGAGGGCATCAGCTATGAGGAGAGGTTGGAGAAACTTGGTTTGTTCTCACTGGAACGACGGAGGTTGAGGGGTGACCTGATAGAAGTCTACAAGATTATGAGAGGCATGGACAGAGTGGATAGTCAGAAGCTGTTTCCCAGGGTGGAAAAGTCAATTACTAGGGGGCATAGATTTAAGGTGCGAGGGGCAAGGTTTAAAGAAGATATACGAGGTTGATTTTTTACACAGAGGGTGGTAGGTGCCTGGAACTTGTTGCCGGGGGAGGTAGTGGAAGCAGATATGATAGTGAGTTTAAAGGAGCGTCTGGACAAATACATGAATAGGATGGGAATAGAGGGATATGGACCCGGAAGGGTAGGGGTTTTTAGTTAAGTCGGGTAGCATGGTCTGTGCAGACTTGGAGGGCCGAAGGGCCTGTTCCTGTGCTGTAATTTTCTTTGTTCTTTGTTCTAAGCTTTTTGATGAATTCTGGGGAATCTTCTTTATGCAAAGAGTGGTGAGAAAGTGGAACTCTCTATCTCATGGAGTGGGTTGAACTGAATAACATAGATACATTTAAGGGGAGGAAGAGAAGTACAATTGGATGATGGGAACAGGGGGTTATGACATCCTAAATTCGATAAGGATGGCAGGAGACTTGAGTGGAACATAAACTTGGGCATGGTCTGGTTTTGCCAAATAGCCTGATTCGTTACTGTACATTTGATGTAATTCTATGTTATTGCACTTTATTAACCATCCCACATTAATGCTGGATATTCACTGGCTTGCTCTGTCTCAGTTGATTGTCTTTCCCATTACAGAACATGTCCTGTGAGAGATTCTGCACCACTCTCCGAATTATAGCAAGCACTTTGTTTGCCTTGTCAGTGCTGGCAGCCATTACCTGCACCTATGTGAAGGGTTATCAGTTTGGCTACACGGAGAATTACCACCTGTCCTTTGGCCTGTACGGGGCCATCCTCGCATTACACCTCTTCATTCAGAGTCTCTTCGCTTTCCTGGAGCACAGGAGGATGAGGAAGGAGAATCGGCCTCTCAAATTTAACAAGTCAGTTGCCCTTTGTATTGCCGCTTACCAGGAAGACCCAGATTATCTCAAGAAATGCCTGGTGTCAGTGAAACGGATCGCATATCCCAATCTCAAGGTGGTGATGGTCATCGATGGCAACAGCGAAGAAGACATTTACATGATGGAAATATTCAATGAGCTCATGGGCTTGGAGAGTACTGGCTCCTATGTCTGGACGAGTAATTACCATGAGATGGGGACTGGAGAGACGCACATTACCTTCAATGAGGGCAAGAGGAGGGTGGAGGAAATCGTGACTCAGTCTAAATTCTCCTGCATCATGCAGAAGTGGGGAGGGAAGCGAGAGGTGATGTACACAGCATTCGCCGCACTTGGTGACTCCGTGGATTATATACAGGTGGGGTTGATGCACTGGAGAACAGGGGCAAGGCTCTACTGTTCCCCAAAACTACTTTCAGGCAGATTTTTCTTGGGGCACAGTCCACACCGCATCCCTATAACAGGTGATGAGGCAACAATCCAGCTCTATTTATAAACTCAAGATCCAATATGCTTTGCTAATCACTATCTCAATATGTCCCGCACCCTCAAAGGTCAATGCACATGAGAGAAAAATACAAAAACAGAAGCTGGATTTACATTTTAAAATAGGCGCTGGTTCCAAAGCCAACAAACAGAGGGTAGCAGAAACCCTCTGTTCCAACATATGATTTGAACAGTGTCCATAGAACCATAGAATCCCTACAGTGCAGGGAGGCCAATCAGCCCATTGAGTCTGCACCGACTCTCCGGAAAGAGCATCCCATCCAGTCCCTCATGTCTGCCCATTCCCATAGTTCCTTGCATTTACCATGACCAATCCTGCACATCTTTGTCAGTAAGTTTCTATTGGCTCTCCCTATTTCTTTTGCCAAAATGCATCAGCTTACACTTCAACCCTGGAGCTCCCTCACTAACAGCAATGTGGGTGTACCTACAGCACACAGACATCAGTGCTTCAGAAAGGTGGCTCACCACTGTTAATGATATAACTGAATAAGAAGATCCCAGAATGGAACCCTGGCTCAAAAGACTGTAACTTTTACATATGTTTTATAAAATGTGGAGGAACAGAGTAACAGGACCACTAATTATAATACAATACTCCTTTACTCCCCCTTACCTTCACAAACACACACACTTTAAGATTATCACAGATTACAAAGTACATCTTAAATTACGATGGTCTCATTAAATCACCAAGTCCCTTTTATGCACACAAGCTGACTGTGGTCAAATACATGCATTCTGTTCGGAATCCAAGTTAGTGTCTGTGGATTTCTCCTGAGAATCCCCCCCAGATGATTATCATGTGAGAGTGTCCAAATTCCGCTTCCAAAACAGGCTTAAAATCTCTCTCAACATTTTCCCTTAGCAGTTTGCATTACAAACTCCAGTCCAGGTTTTACAAATGACTCTTTTAAACAAAGCTTCCACTCCACTTTTAACAGGGAACCCAGTCCAGGATTTACACCACCCTTTTTAGAATTTCTTTGTCTTAAAGACTTCTACACAAACTCTTATTTTAACTCACGGTTCATAGACTGTAGCAAAATCCAACAAACCTGTAAATCATTTCAGATGTCCTTCTGGCATCTCAGCCTTCCTCTCAGCTCTCTATCATTACTGAAGAGGTCTCTGTTCTAATACCTTTAACCTCAGACTTTGTGAAAACTTCTCTTCATTTCCCTAGTTTCCTTAACTCGCTGCTCTTTAGAAAACCATTACCACATGGTATGGTTTTCTTCTAGCAAGGCTGAGAGAGATGTTCCCTCTTTATTTAGCCTTCTAAAACCAACTGCTTCCAGCAAAGCTACCTTCTCTCCCTTGAACTGATTTATTGATTTGATTTATTGTTGTCACATGTATTGGGATACAGTGAAAAGTATTGTTTCTTGTGCACTAAACAGACAAAACATACCATTTATAGAGTACATATGGGAGAAGGAAAGGAGAGGGTGCAGAATGGGTTTTTATTTTAACTTTAAAAGTCAGTTACCTGGGAGGTTCCCCCTCATTGTTCCACTGGAGCAAGCTGAGAGGGAGTGATTGGAGGCAGCAGTGCTGGTGAGAGATTAATTGAATTGTTTATTTATTTAATTAGTCAGCTAGTGTGTGTTTTTTTTTGGCCTTTACTTTTGCAGTTGTATTTTAAGTTTAAAGTGAAAACTGGAAGTGGGCTGCTAAGGAGTCTGGGAAGGGTTTTTTAAGCGCATGAAGTATAAAAGGTAGGCTGCAGTATACAGCGGGCAGCGTCGGGAGTGGGCAGCGGAGTGAGTGGGAAGCAGAGTGTGAGCTATAAGGTGCCAGAGGACTGGAGAATGGCGAATGTTGTTCCTCTGTTTAAGAAAGGGAATAGAAATGACCCTGGTAATTATAGACCGGTTAGTCTTACTTCGGTGGTTGGTAAATTGATGGAAAAGGTCCTTAGAGATGGGATTTACGACCATTTAGAAAGATGCGGATTAATCCGGGATAGTCAGCATGGATTCGTGAAGGGCAAGTCATGCCTCACAAATTTGATAGAATTTTTTGACGAGGTAACTAAGTGTGTTGATGAAGGTAGGGCAGTTGATGTCATATACATGGATTTTAGTAAGGCGTTTGATAAGGTCCCCCATGGTCGGCTTATGATGAAAGTGAGGGGGTGTGGGATAGAGGGAAAGTTGGCCGATTGGATAGGTAACTGGCTGTCTGATCGAAGACAGAGGGTGGTGGTCGATGGAAAATTTTCGGATTGGAGGCAGGTTGCTAGCGGAGTGCCGCAGGGATCAGTGCTTGGTCCTCTGCTCTTTGTGATTTTTATTAATGACTTGGAGGAGGGGGCTGAAGGGTGGATCAGTAAATTTGCTGATGACACCAAGATTGGTGGAGTAGTGGATGAGGTGGAGGGCTGTTGTAGGCTGCAAAGAGACATAGATAGGATGCAAAGCTGGGCTGAAAAATGGCAAATGGAGTTTAACCCTGATAAATGTGAGGTGATTCATTTTGGTAGGACGAATTTAAATGTGGATTACAGGGTCAAAGGTAGGGTTCTGAAGACTGTGGAGGAACAGAGAGATCTTGGGGTTCATATCCACAGATCTCTAAAGGTTGCCACTCAAGTGGATAGAGCTGTGAAGAAGGCCTATAGTGTGTTAGCTTTTATTAACAGGGGGTGGGAGTTTAAGAGCCGTGGGGTTATGCTGCAACTGGACAGGACCTTGGTGAGACCACATTTGGAGTATTGTGTGCAGTTCTGGTCACCTCACTATAGGAAGGATGTGGAAGCACTGGAAAGAGTGCAGAGGAGATTTACCAGGATGCTGCCTGGTTTGGAGGGTAGGTCTTATGAGGAAAGGTTGCGGGAGCGAGGGCTGTTCTCTCTGGAGCGGAGGAGGCTGAGGGGAGATTTAATAGAGGTTTATAAAATGATGAAGGGGATAGATAGAGTGAACGTTCAAAGACTATTTCCTCGGGTGGATGGAGCTATTACAAGGGGGCATAACTATAGGGTTCGTGGTGGGAGATACAGGAAGGATATCAGAGGTAGGTTCTTTACGCAGAGAGTGGTTGAGGTGTGGAATGGACTACCTGCAGTGATAGTGGAGTCAGACACTTTAGGAACATTTAAGCGGTTATTGGATAGGCACATGGAGCACACCAGGATGATAGGGAGTGGGATAGCTTGATCTTGGTTTCAGATAAAGCTCGGCACAACATCGTGGGCCGAAGGGCCTGTTCTGTGCTGTACTGTTCTATGTTCTAATGGAGTAAAAGTAAAGTGAAGTTTATTTATTAGTCGCAAGTAGGCTTACATTAACACTGCAATGAAGTTACTGTGAAAATCCCCTAGTCGCCATACTCTGGCACCTGTTCGGGTACACTGAGGGAGAATTTAGCATGGCCCATGCATTTAACCAGCACATCTTTCAGACTGTGGGAGGAAACCAGAACACTTGGAGGAAGCCCACGCAGACATGGGGAGAACTTGCAGACTCTGCAGAGACAGTGACCCAAGCTGGGAATCGAACCCAGGCCCCTGGCACCGTGAGGCAGCAATGGTAACCACTGTGCCACCGTGCCACCCCAGAGCACAGAAGGAGTATAGTAAGCCTCCTTCTGCACTGTAGGGATTTTATGGATAAGGAGTCTCTCCATATCTCCACCTGCTCTGCTTTCCATTTAAAACTAAGAACAAAGGAAGGTGGTCTCCTGTTGCCAAGCAATGCCAAACTTCCATATATTTTTGACGTTGTAGTCCTCTCTAAGCACAATAGAATCCCAGCACATACAAATCCCAGCATGAAGTGTTTTTAACCCTTTCAGGCACAGAAACATTAAATTAAACCCACTTAAAACAATATCATATTTCTAATGTTTACCAATACAAATATAAATCCCTTAAAACTAACTTTGTTTCCCCAAAACCTCCCACTTCCACCCTCTCAAGGGCAGTTAAGAATGAATAATAAATACTGGCTTTGCCAGTGATGCCCACATCCCATGAAAAACTATAAAAATGCCTCACTTCTGTGGCAATCATACTTGTGACTTGAAAATGGACCTGACATCCAGAAAAAAAACTAACGTGGGAAAATGCAGCCTCTGGCCAGTTTGGGGAACAGTCTCTCAGCATCCACTCTATTAAGCCCATCCAAAGTTTTATGTCTCAATGAGATCCTCTCTCATTCTTCCAAACTCTAGGGAGTATAGACCAGTTCTACCCAATCTCTCCTCATAGGGCAGCAATATTTGCCCACGAATTAGTCTATTGAACCTCAAAGGCAAGTAGACTTTTTGTTAGGTAGGGGGATAAATTGTACACTGTACTCCAGGTCTTGGTCTCACCAAGCCTAAAATAATGGCGACAAAGGTTCTTACTCTTGCACTCTGAATAAAAGCTAAAGGGACAAAAGTGGGGAATTATGCTTGGAGCCCAAAGAAGTAGGGGAGATCCTAAATGAATACTTACATAAGAACATAAGAAATAGGAGCAGGAGTAGGCCATCTAGCCCCTCGAGCCTGCCCCGCCATTCAATAAGATCATGGCTGATCTGACGTGGATCAGTACCACTTACCCGCCTGATCCCCATAACCCTTAATTCCCTTACCGATCAGGAATCCATCCATCCGCGCTTTAAACATATTCAGCGAGGTAGCCTCCACCACCTCAGTGGGCAGAGAATTCCAGAGATTCACCACCCTCTGGGAGAAGAAGTTCCTCCTCAACTCTGTCTTAAACCGACCCCCCTTTATTTTGAGGCTGTGTCCTCTAGTTTTAACTTCCTTACTAAGTGGAAAGAATCTCTCCGCCTCCACCCTATCCAGCCCCCGCATTATCTTATAAGTCTCCATAAGATCCCCCCTCATCCTTCTAAACTCCAACGAGTACAAACCCAATCTCCTCAGCCTCTCCTCATAATCCAAACCCCTCATCTCCGGTATCAACCTGGTGAACCTTCTCTGCACTCCCTCCAATGCCAATATATCCTTCCTCATATAAGGGGACCAATACTGCACACAGTATTCCAGCTGCGGCCTCACCAATGCCCTGTACAGGTGCATCAAGACATCCCTGCTTTTATATTCTATCCCCCTCGCGATATAGGCCAACATCCCATTTGCCTTCTTGATCACCTGTTGTACCTGCAGACTGGGCTTTTGCGTCTCATGCACAAGGACCCCCAGGTCCCTTTGCACGGTAGCATGTTTTAATTTGTTTCCATTGAGATAGTAATCCCATTTGTTATTATTTCCTCCAAAGTGTATAACCTCGCATTTCTCAACGTTATACTCCATTTGCCATATCCTCGCCCACTCACTCAGCCTGTCCAAATCTCTCTGCAGATCTTCTCCGTCCTCCACACGATTCACTTTTCCACTTATCTTTGTGTCGTCTGCAAACTTCGTTACCCTACACTCCGTCCCCTCCTCCAGATCATCTATATAAATGGTAAACAGTTGCAGCCCGAGTACCGATCCCTGCGGCACGCCACTAGTTACCTTCCTCCAACCGGAAAAACTCCCATTTATTCCGACTCTTTGCTTCCTGTCGGATAGCCAGTCCCCAATCCACTTTAACACACTACCCCCAACTCCGTGTGCCCTAATCTTCTTCAGCAGCCTTTTATGGGGCACCTTATCAAACGCCTTTTGGAAATCCAGAAACACCGCATCCACCGGTTCTCCTCCATCAACCGCCCTAGTCACATCTTCATAAAAATCCAACATGTTCGTCAAGCACGACTTTCCCCTCATGAATCCATGCTGCGTCTGATTGATCGAACCATTTCTATCCAGATGCCCTGCTATCTCCTCTTTAATAATGGATTCCAGCATTTTCCCTACTACAGACGTTAAGCTGACCGGCCTATAGTTACCCGCCTTTTGTCTCCTTCCTTTTTTAAACAGCGGCGTAACATTAGCCGTTTTCCAATCAACCGGCACTACCCCAGAATGCAACGAGTTTTGATAAATAATCACTAACGCATCCTCTATTACCTCTGACATTTCTTTCAATACCCTGGGATGCATTCCATCCGGACCCGGGGACTTGTCCACCTTCAGTCCCATTAGTCTACCCAGCACTGCCTCTCTGGTAACATTAATTGTATTAAGTATTTCTCCTGCTGCCAACCCTCTATCGTTAATATTTGGCAAACTATTTGTGTCCTCCACCGTGAAGACCGACACAAAAAACTTATTTAAAGACTCAGCCGTATCCTCATTTCCCACTATTAACTCCCCCCTCTCGTCCTCCAAGGGTCCAACATTCACTCTAGCCACTCTATTCCTTTTTATATATTTATAAAAACTTTTACTATCATTTTTTATATTAATTGCTAGCCTAGCTTCATAGTCTATCCTTCCTTTCTTTATCGCTTTTTTAGTCTCTCTTTGTTGTTTCTTAAATTTTTCCCAATCACTTGTTTCTCCACTATTTTTGGCCACTCTGTACGCAGCTGTTTTTATTTTAATACTCTCCTTTATTTCCTTCGTTATCCACGGCTGGTTCTCCCTTTTCTTACAATCCTTGTTTTTTGCTGGAATATATTTTTGCTGAGAACTGAAAAGGATCTCCTTAAAAATCCTCCACTGTTCCTCAGCTATCCTACCTGCCAGCCTGCTCTCCCAGTCTACCTTAGCCAATTCATCCCTCATCCTATCATATTTCCCTCTGTTCAAACAGAGGACACTGGTTTGGGACCAAACTTTCTCCTCTTCCATCTGAATCAGAAATTCGACCATATTGTGGTCACTAGACCCAAGAGGGTCCTTCACAATAAGATCCTTAATTCTACCTACCTCGTTACACAATACCAGATCCAAAATAGCTCGTTCCCTCGTCGGTTCCGTAACATGCTGTTCAAGGAAACTATCCCGACAGCATTCTAAGAACTCTTCCTCCATTCCACCCTTACCGACTTGAGTCTGCCAGTCAATGTGCATGTTGAAGTCCCCCATGATTATTGCCGTTCCGTTTTTACACGCATCCCTTATCTGCTTGTTTATAGCCCTCCCTACCTCAACATTATTATTTGGGGGCCTATATACCACACCTACTAGTGTCTTTCTCCCTCTACTATTCCTCATCTCTACCCATAACGATTCCACGTTTTGTTCCTCAGAGCCTATGTCATCCCTCAGTACTACCCTGATATTATCTCTTATTAATAGCGCGACCCCACCACCTTTTCCTTCCTGTCTATTCTTCCTAAACGCCTGATACCCCTGGATATTCATCTCCCAGTCCTGGTCACCTTTCAGCCACGTTTCTGTAATGGCCACTAGATCGTACCCACTTGTGCTGATTTGCACCATCAACTCATTTACCTTGTTCCGAATGCTTCGTGCATTCAGGCAAAGTGTCCTTATTCCAGCTTTTATCTGGACCCGCTTTGATGAGTCGCGAACACCCTCTCCCTCTACTCCCTTATCTAAATTACCGCCTTCATTCACTTGCACCCTCTCCTCTACCATTAATTTTGTAATTCCCCTTACCCCTGCATCCTCCCCCCCATCAATTAGTTCCTTGATCCTGGTCAACTCTTCTAGCTCCCCTCCCCCCAACCTATCTAGTTTAAATTCTCCCCAGTAGCCTTAGCCAACCTACCGGCCAGGATATTGGTCCCCGTGTGATTCAAGTTCCACCCATTTTTTGTATACAGATCACCCCTGCCCTTAAAGAGGTCCCAATGGTCCAGGAACCTGAATCCCTGCCCCCTGCACCAGTCCCTCAGCCACACATTCATCCTCCACCTCACTCCATTCCTGCCCTCACCTTCCCGTGGCACAGGCAGTAATCCTGAGATTACTACCTTTGCTTTCCTCTTTCTCAGCTGTCTCCCTAATTCCCTGTACTCCTTTTTCATGACCCCTTCTCCCTTCCTACCCACATCAGCGGTACCAATATGTACCGCTACCTCAGGCTCCTCTCCCTCCCACCTCAGGATTTCCGGGACGCGACTAGCGACATCCTGGATCCCGGCCCCAGGGAGGCAGACCACCATGCGAGAATCCCGCCTACCTCCGCAGAAACGCCTGTCTGTCCCCTTCACCATCGAGTCCCCGATTAATACCGCCTTCCTCCTCTTTTCCTTAGCCCTCTGAGTTACAGGGCTGGACTCCACTGCGGAGACACGGCCACTGCTGCTTCCCCCAGGCGGGCTGTCCCCCCCAGCAGTACTCAAGCAGGAGTACTTGTTGTGCAGGGGCAAATCCACCGGGGTGCTCTCAACCACCCTAGCCTTACCCTTCCTGGCCGTCACCCACTTGGCCTCCTCCCGTGGCCCTGGTGTGACCACCTGATGATAGCTCTTGTCTATCACCTCCTCATTCTCCCTCATCAGCCTAAGATCCTCGACCTGCAGTTCCAGCTCCCTAACACGGTCCCTCAGGAACCGCAGCTCGACACACCCCTCACAGATGTGGATGTCCGGGAGGCCAGATGCCTCCAGGACCTCCCACATCCTACACTGGGAACAACACACTGGTTTCACACTCATACTGGACACTTTATGTCAAGTAAGACAGTGAAATGTTAATAAGAGTGTAAGGAAACAAAAACTCACCCCTGCTCGTCCAAGCCCTGTGAGCCAAAGCCCTGACAGCTCACTCAACTTCCCACTCACTCTGCTGCCCGCTACGATGCTGCCCGCTGTATACTTTGGTGCACTTTTAAACCCTCCAAAAACTTCCCCTGGCCTCTCCTGGCCCGACTTCCGGTTTTGAAAAAAACCTCCGATTTTAAACCCAAAATTAACTGAAAAAATAAATAATTAATTACAGTCAGAAAACCCACTCTCTTACCCTCAGCCTGCTCCTGGGAACAATGAAGCTGAACCTCCAAGGTAAGCCCTTTTTAAACCCTCCAAAAACTTCCCCTGGCCTCTCCTGGCCCGACTTCCGGTTTTGAAAAAAACCTCCGATTTTAAACCGACTTTGCGTCGGTATTCACAAAGGAGAGGGATGTGTTGACTGGGAGTGTCTCGGAGGGGAGTGTTGAACCGTTGGAGAAAATCTCCATTACAAGGGAGGAAGTGTTAGGTTTGTTAGAGAATATAAAGACTGACAAATCCCCAGAGCCTGATGGATTCCATCCAAGGCTGCACAGGGAGACAAGAGATGAAATTGCTGGGCCTCTGATGCAAATCTTTGTCTCGTCACTGGACACAGATGAGGTCCCCGAGAATTGGAGGATAGCTAATGTGGTCCCGTTATTTAAGAAGGGTAGGAAGGATAACCCAGGAAATTATAGGCCGGTGAGCTTGACGTCCGTGGTGGGGAAGTTGGTGGAGAAGATTCTTCGAGATAGGATGTATGCACATTTAGAAAGGAATAAACTCATTAACGATAGTCAGCATGGTTTTGTGAGAGGGAGGTCATGCCTCACTAACCTGGTGGAGTTTTTTGAAGAAGTGACTAGAATGGTTGATGAGGGAAGGGCCGTGGATGTCGTCTATATGGACTTTAGTAAAGCGTTTGACAAAGTCCCTCATGGTAGGCTGGTGAAAAAGGTTGGATCTCATGGGATAAAGGGGGAGGTGGCTAGATGGGTGGAGAACTGGCTTGGTCACAGAAGACAGAGGGTGGTAGTGGAAGGGTCTTTTTCTGGCTGGAGGCCTGTGACTCGTGGTGTTCCGCAGGGCTCTGTATTGGGACCTCTGCTGTTTGTGATTTATATAAACGATCTGGAAGAAGGTGTAACTGGGGTGATCAGTAAGTTTGCGGACGACACAAAATTGGCAGGACTTGCAGATAGTGAGGAGCATTGTCAGAGGCTATAGAAGGATATAGATAGGCTGGAAATTTGGGCAAAGAAATGGCAGATGGAGTTCAATCCTGATAAAATGCGAAGTGATGCATTTTGGTAGAAATAATGTAGGGAGGAGCTATACGATAAATAGCAGAACCATAAAGGGTGTAGATACGCAGAGGGACCTGGGTGTGCAAGTCCACAGATCCTTGAAGGTGACGTCACAGGTGGAGAAGGTGGTGAAGAAGGCATATGGCATGCTTGCCTTTATAGGACGGGGCATAGAGTATAAAAGTTGGGGTCTGATGTTGCAGATGTATAGAACGTTGGTTCGGCCGCATTTGGAATACTGCGTCCAGTTCTGGTCGCCACACTACCAGAAAGACGTGGAGGCTTTGGAGAGAGTACAGAGGAGGTTTACCAGGATGTTGCCTGGTATGGAGGGGCTTAGTTATGAGGAGAGATTGGGTAAACTGGGGTTGTTCTCCCTGGAAAGACGGAGGATGAGGGGACTTAATAGAGGTGTATAAAATTATGAAAGGCATAGATAGGGTGAATGGTCGGAAGCTTTTCCCCAGGCCAGTGGTGACGTTCTCGAGGGGTCATAGGTTCAAGGTGAAGGGGGGGAGGTTTAACACAGACAGGAGAGTGGCGAATGTTGTTCCTCTGTTTAAGAAAGGGAATAGAAATGACCCTGGTAATTATAGACCGGTTAGTCTTACTTCGGTGGTTGGTGAATTGATGGAAAAGGTCCTTAGGGATGGGATTTACGACCATTTAGAAAGATGCGGATTAACCCGGGATAGTCTGCACGGATTCGTGAAGGGCAAGTCATGCCTCACAAATTTGATTGAATTTTTTGAGGAGGTAACTAAGTGTGTTGATGAAGGTAGGGCAGTTGATGTCATATACATGGATTTTAGTAAGGCATTTGATAAGGTCCCCCATGGTCGGCTTATGATGAAAGTGAGGAGGTGTGGGATAGAGGGAAAGTTGGCCGATTGGATAGGTAACTGGCTGTCTGATCGAAGACAGAGGTGGATGGAAATTTTTCGGACTGGAGGCAGGTTGCTAGCGGAGTGCCACAGGGATCAGTGCTTGGTCCTCTGCTCTTTGTGATTTTTATTAATGACTTAGAGGAGGGGGCTGAAAGGTGGATCAGTAAATTTGCTGATGACACCAAGATTGGTGGAGTAGTGGATGAGGTGGAGGGCTGTTGTAGGCTGCAAAGAGACATAGATAGGATGCAAAGCTGGGCTGAAAAATGGCAAATGGAGTTTAACCCTGATAAATGTGAGGTGATTCATTTTGGTAGGACTAATTTAAATGTGGATTACAGGGTCAAAGGTAGGGTTCTGAAGACTGTGGAGGAACAGAGAGATCTTGGGGTCCATATCCACAGATCTCTGAAGGTTGCCACTCAAGTGGATAGAGCTGTGAAGAAGGCCTATCGTGTGTTAGCTTTTATTAACAGGAGGTTGGAGTTTAAGTGCCATGGGGTTAAGCTGCAACTGTACAGGACCTTGGTGAGACCACATTTGGAATATTGTGTGCAGTTCTGGTCCCCTCACTATAAGGATGTGGAAGCGCTGGAAAGAGTGCAGAGGAGATTTACCAGGATGCTGCCTGGTTTGGAGGGTAGGTCTTATGAGGAAAGGTTGACGGAGCTAGGGCTGTTCTCTCTGGAGCGGAGGAGGCTGAGGGGAGACTTAATAGAGGTTTATAAAATGATGAAGGGGATAGATAGAGTGAACGTTCAAAGACTATTTCCTCGGGTGGATGGATCTATTACAAGGGGGCGTAACTATAGGGTTCATGGTGGGAGATATAGGAAGGATATCAGAGGTAGGTTCTTTACGCAGAGTGGTTGGGGTGTGGAATGGACTACCTGCAGTGATAGTGGAGTCAGACACTTCAGGAACATTTAAGCGGTTATTGGATAGGCACATGGAGCACACCAGGATGTTAGGGAGTGGGATAGCTTGATCTTGGTTTCGGTACAACATCGTGGGCCGAAGGGCCTGTTCTGTGCTGTACTGTTCTATGTTCTATCAGAAGGACATATTTTACACAGAGGGTGCTGGGGCCTGGAATGCGCTGCCAGGCAAGGTGGTGGAGGCGGACACACTGGGAACGTTTAAGACTTATCTAGATAGCCATATGAACGGAGTGGGAATGGAGGGATACAAAAGAATGGTCTAGTTTGGACCAGGGAGCGGCACGGGCTTGGAGGGCCGAAGGGCCTGTTCCTGTGCTGTATTGTTCTTTGTTAATAGAGAGCTAGAACCCAGGTAGGCCTCTCTGCTTAACCATGGAGGTGGGTACCACTCAGAAATTGTTGAGAGACAAGGAAACTCTGTCCCGAGAAGTATTCAAAATTGATACAGTACCCCACAACAGACTAGTGGGAAAAGTTATAGCTGGTGGAATAAAAGGGACAGAGTCAATGTGGATACAACATTGGCTGAATGACAAAAAGCAGAATGGTCGCTGGATATTTTTTGGATTGGAGAAGGTTTGTACTGGTATACCCCAAGGGTCAGGACTGCGACCCTTGTTGTCGCTGATATATATAAATGATCTATATCTTGGTGTGCAGGTGACAATTTCAAACTTTGGGGATGACACAAAACTTGGAAGTATTGTAAACTGTGGAGAGGACAGTGTAGAACTTCAAAAGGAGATGATTAAGTTGGTGGAGTGGGCAGATAGGTGCAGATGAAGTTCAATGAGAAGTGTGAGGTGATGCATTTGGTAGGAAGAACATGGAGAGACAATATAAAACAAAGGGTAAAATTCTTAAAGGAGTGCAGGCACAGAGGGAACTGAGTGTATCTGTGCATTGATCGTTGAAGGTGGCAGGACAGGTGGAGAGAGCAGTTAATAAAGCATATAGTATTCTTTGTCTTATTAATAGCAGCATAGAATACATGAGCAAGAAGATTATGCTAAACCTATACAAGACATTAGTTAGACCTCAACTTGAAAATTGTGTACGGTTCTGGACACCACGCTATAGGAAGCATGTGAATGCATTGGAGAGAGTGCAGAATAGGTTTACAATGGCTCATCACAACATTCAAGGCTATGGGCCAAGTGCTGGTAAATGGGATTAGGTGGGAGGTCAGGTGTTGCTCATATATTGGTGGAGATTCGAAGGGCCTCTTCTGCATTCTATGATAAGAAACGTCAGTTATGAGGATAGATTGGAGAGGTTGGGACTGTTCTCCTTGGAGAGAAGAAGGCGAAGAGGAGATTTGATAGAAATGTTCAAAATCATGATGGGGCTGGGCAGACAGGGAGAAACTGTTCCTGCTCGGAAAAAAGTCAAGAACGAGAGGGCACAGATTTAAAGTGATTTGTAAAAGAAGCAAATGTGATGTGAGAAAAAACTTGTTCACACAGCGAGTGGTTAGGGTCTGGAATGCGCTGCCTGGAAATGTGATGGAGGCAGGTTCAATCAAGCATTCAATGTGCAGGGGTATGGGGAAAAGGCAGGGGAATGGCACTAAGTCATGTTGCTTGTTTGAAGAGCTGGTGCAGGAATGATGGGCCAAATGGCCTCCTTTTGCACTGTAACAATTTTGTGAACCTGGATAACTAACAGTGATCAGGTGGCAAAGAGTAAAGAGGCCCAGGCATAGCAGATCCACAATCACCAAAATAGTGAGAGTGGTGAGTGTGACTCAGATAGTGGAATGTTCTGACAAAAGGCACAACAGCCAACCAAAGTGACCAACTGTTATTAATACCCATCGGTGTGTGATTTCTGCTTTCTTAAGTGGGCTGGAAATGACCAACTCCCTCTGATGTTTTCTCTTCAGGTGTGTGATTCTGACACAGTATTGGACCCAGCCTGTACTGCAGAGATGGTGAGAGTCCTGGATGGAGACCCCAGTGTAGGGGCAGTTGGTGGAGATGTACAGGTTAGCACAAATTCTTGTTAATGCCTGAACTGTGACAGCTTAAATAGATTTTTCATTCATTTTAATCCCATCTAATTTATCTGCCAATCCAAAGTATGAAGAGAGCACAAGACAGTTAAAGGTTATGGGTTACAAACATCAGTGGAGCTGAGACCCCAACAGGTTCAGCCACAATCTTATTGAATGGTGCAGCAGGTTCGAAGGGCCAAATGGCCTACTCCTGCTCCTAAGTTCCCTCCCACCACCTTGCCCCTCACTAAATTCCCATTCTTAGAAGTCAGCTATTCTTTAGGTCAGTGAGACTACACTCACCTTGTTCTACTCAAGACTTCAGAGGTGATAGTTTGGAAATAGGAAGATAAATTATTTTCGATGAATGGATTGATAAAAGTACTCCCAAACTATTATCTTTAAAGTCCCTCAAGATTTATCAGTGACCTCTCTCTGCAAGTATGACATCTTCCACATTTACACACAGATCCACTTCATCAGCCTGGGATTTGACAATCTGATACTCAGTCAGTGAGCAACAAATTTATTGGAAAGAATATTTTGATTTGATTTATTATTGTCACATGTATTAACATACAGTGAAAAGTATTGTTTCTTGCGCACTATACATACTGTTCCTAGAGAAGGAAACGAGAGAGTGCAGAATGTAGTGTTACAGTCATAGTTAGGGTGTAGAGAAAGATCAACTTAATGCAAGGTAAGTCCATTCAAAAGTCTGATAGCAGCAAGGAAGAAGCTATTCTTGAATCGGTTGGTATGTGGCCTCAGACTTTTGTATCTTTTTCCCGAAGAAGGTGGAAGAGACAATGTCCGGGATGCCCAGGGTCCTTAATTGTGCCGGCTGCTTTGCTGAGGCAGCGGGAAGTGTAGACAGTCAATGGATGGGAGGCTGAAATCTCTCCACCAATCTTTCCTCTTTCATCCATCCTCTTAATAGCTCATTTTGTTTCTTTTTTCATTCTTTCATGGGCTTAGTGTGTGGGCAGATGCAGTATAATGTGGATAAATGTGAGGTTATCCACTTTGGTAACAATAATAGGAAGTCAGATTGTTACTTGAATGGGTGTAAATTGAGAGGGGTGGATACTCAGCGAGGCCTTGGTGTTCTCGTGCATCAGTTGCTGAAGGTAAGCGTGCAGGTACAGCAGGCAGTAAAGGCGGCACCTGGTATGTTGGCTTTCATAGTGAGAGGATTTGAATATGGGGATAGGGATGATTTGCTGCAATTGTATAGGGCACTGGCGAGGCCACACCTGGAGTATTGTTTGCAGTTTTGGTGTCCTTGCTAGAGGGAGTACAGCAAAGGTTTACCAGAGTGATTCCTGGGGTGGCAGGTCTGTCATATGGGGAGACACTTAGTTGGTTAGGATTATATTCACTGGAGTTCAGAAGAGTGAGAGGGGATCTCATAGGAACTTATAAAATTCTAACAGGGTTAGGCAGGGTAAATTCAGAAAGAATGTTCCTGTTGATGGGGTGGGGGAGTCCAGAACTAGGGGACATAGTTTGAGGATAAGGGATGAACCTTTTAGAACTGAGGTGAGGAGAAATTTCTTCACCCAGAGGGTGGTGAATGTGTGGAAGTCACTACCACAGAAAGTTGAGGCTAAAACGTTGCCTGATTTCAAGAAATTAGATATAGCTCTAGGGGCTAAAGGGGATCAGGATATTGAATTCGATGATCAGCTATGATCAAAATGAATGGCAGAGCAGGCTCAAATGGCCTCCTCCTCCTCCTAGTTTCTATGGGATAGAATTAGCATTGCACATAACGTCTGCAACATGTAGGCCAGACCAGGCAAGGACAGATTTCAATTCCTAAAGGGCATTAGTGAACCAGATGGGTGGCATGGTAGCACAGTGGTTAGCACTGCTGCCTCACAGCACCAGGGACTGGAGTTCGATTCCCAGCTTGGATGACTGTCTGTGTGGAGTCCGCACGCTCTCCTTGTGTCTGCGTGGGTTTCCTCCGGGTGCTTCGGTTTTCTCCCACAGTCCAAAGACGTGCTGGTTCGGTACATTGGCCATGTTAAATTCTCCCTCAGTGTACCTGAACAGGCACCGGAGCATGGCGACTAGGGGATTTTCACAGTAACTTCATTGCAGTGTTAATGTAAGCCTACTTGTGACACTATAAATAAACATAAAACTTGAACTTAAGATGGGTTTTTGCAACAATAATTTTCTGATCATCATTCCATATTTATTGGAATTCAGATTTCACCGTCTGCTGTGATAGGATTGAAAGCCGGGTCCCCAGAGCATTACCCTGGCTCTCTGGATTTCGGTCCAGTGAAAATACCAGTGCTGGACCACCTCAAAAAACAAAGAGAACAAAGAACAATACAGCACAGGAACAGGCCCTTCGGCCCTCCAAGCCCGCGCCGCTCCCTGGTCCAAACTAGACCATTCTTTTGTATCCCTCCATTCCCACTCCGTTCATGTGGCTATCTAGATAAGTCTTAAACGTTCCCAGTGTGTCCGCCTCCAGCACCTTGCCCGGCAGCGCATTCCAGGTCCCCACCACCCGCTGTGTAAAATATGTCCTTCTGATATCCGTGTTAAACCTCCCCCCCTCACCTTGAACCTATGACCCATCGTGAACGTCACCACCGACCTGGGAAAAAGCTTCCCACTGTTCACCCTATCTATGCCTTTCATAATTTTATACACCTTTATTAGGTCACCCCTCATCGTCTGTCTTTCCAGTGAGAACAACCCCAGTTTACCCAATCTCTTCTCATAACTAAGCCCTTCCATACCAGGCAACATCCTGGTAAACCTCCTCTGTACTCTCTCCAAAGCCTCCACGTCCTTCTGGTAGTGTGGCGACCAGAACTTTAGGGCGGCACGGTAGCACAGTGGTTAGCACTGCTGCTTCACAGCTCCAGGGACCTGGGTTCGATTCCCGGCTTGGGTCACTGTCTGTGTGGAGTTTGCACATTCTCCTCGTGTCTGCGTGGGTTTCCTCCGGGTGCTCCGGTTTCCTCCCACAGTCCAAAGATGTGTGGATTAGGTTGATTGGCCATGCTAAAAAAAATTGCCCCTTAGATGCATAGGTTAGAGGGATAAGCGGGTAAATATGTAGGGATAAGGGGGTAGGGCATGGCTGGGATTGTGGTTGGTGCAGACTCGATGGGCCAAATGGCCTCTTTCTGCACTGTAGGTTTCTATCTATGTTTCTAGAACTGGGCGCAGTATTCCAAATGCGGCCGAACCAACGTTCTATACAACTGCAACATCAGACCCCAACTTTTATACTCTATGCCCCGTCCTATAAAGGCAAGCATGCCATATGCCTTATTCACTACCTTCTCCACCCGTGACGTCACCTTCAAGGATCTGTGGACTTGCACACCCAGGTCTCTCTGCGTATCTACACCCTTTATGGTTCTGCCATTTATCGTATAGCTCCACCCTACGTTCGTTCTACCAAAATGCATCACTTCGCATTTATCTGGATTGAATTCCATCTGCCATTTCTTTGCCCAAATTTCCAGCCTATCTATATCCTTCTGTAGCCTCTGACAATGTTCCTCACTATCTGCAAGTCCAGCCATTTTCGTGTTGTCGTCAAACTTACAGATCACTCCAGTTACACCTTCTTCCAGATCGTTTATATAAATCACAAACAGCAGAGATTCCAATACAGAGCCCTGCGGAACACCACTAGTCACAGGCCTCCAGCTGGAAAAAGACCCTTCCGCTACCACCCTCTGTCTTCTGTGACCAAGCCAGTTCTCCACCCATCTAGCCACCTCCCCCTTTATCCCATGAGATCCAACCTTTTGCACCAACCTACCATGAGGGATTTTGTCAAATGCTTTACTAAAGTCCATATAGACATCCACGGCCCTTCCCTCGTCAACCATTCTAGTCACTTCTTCAAAAAACTCCACCAGGTTAGTGAGGCCTGACCTCCCTCTCACAAAACCATGCTGACTATTGTTAATGAGTTTATTCCTTTCTAAATGCGCATACATCCTATCTCTAAGAATCCTCTCCAACAACTTCCCTACCACGGACGTCAAGCTCACTGGCCTATAATTTCCTGGGTTATCCTTCCTACCCTTCTTAAATAACGGGACATTAGCTATCCTCCAATCCTCTGCAAATCCCATGGTGGAACCAGTTTTCTCCCATTTTTGATTAGTCTCCTTCTCCCCTGCTGCGCTCATTCGTCCTTCCCCACTGCTATCCCCATTATACCAATCTCTCCCTTATCCCAATAACAGTCCTCTCCTCCTAGCTCCAATATCCAGTCTATCCCATTTTCAATATTAACCAATCTCTCCTCATTGTCAGCACGGGAGCACAGTGGTTAGCACTGCTTAGATCACAGCGCCAGGGACCCGGGTTCGATTCCCGGCTTGGGTCACTGTCTGTGTGGAGTTTGCACGTTCTCCCCGTGTCTGCGTGGGTTTCCGCTGGGTGCTCCGGTTTCTTCCCACAGTCCAAAAATGTGCAGGTTAGGTGCATTGACTCAACAGGCGCCAGAGTGTGGCGATTAGAGGAATTTCATAGTAACTTCATTGCAGTGTTAATGTAAGCCTTGTGACTAATAAATACTTTGTCCTCCTTAACCAGTTAAATCCCATTTTGTCCCTGATAATCAGTCTACCGTCCCATTTCAAAAGCGAGTATCCCTACAATGTGTGTGATTAGGCTTAGAGCATTGTGAGCTTCAGCCAGTGCAGTATAACTCTGGTCACCTTTATCTGTCTGCAGATCCTGAACCTGTATGATTCGTGGATCTCCTTTCTCAGCAGTGTGCGTTACTGGATGGCCTTTAATGTGGAGCGGGCCTGTCAGTCCTACTTTGGCTGTGTTCAGTGCATCAGTGGGCCACTGGGCATGTACCGTAACCCCTTGCTGCGTCTTTTCCTGTGTGACTGGTATAGCCAGCAGTTTCTGGGCTCCAAGTGCAGCTTTGGAGACGACCGACACCTCACCAACCGAGTGCTAGGCCTGGGCTTCAAGACCAAGTACACAGCCCGCTCCCGCTGCCTGACTGAAACACCAAGTCGCTACCTCCGCTGGCTCAACCAGCAGACCCGCTGGAGCAAGTCCTACTTCCGTGAGTGGCTGTATGGTGCACTCTGCTTCCACAAGCACCATCCATGGATGACATACGAGGCTGTAGTCAGTGGCTTCTTCCCCTTCTTCCTTACAGGCACCGTGTTACAGCTCTTCTACAGAGGCCGACTTTGGAACATCCTGCTCTTTCTGCTGGCTGTACAAGGGGTAGGTGTGCTGAAGGCCAGCTTTGCCTGCCTGCTTCGGGGATCAGTGCAAATGCTCTTCTTGTCCCTCTACTCGCTACTGTACATGTCCAGCCTCCTGCCTGCCAAACTTTTTGCCCTGCTCACCATCAACCGGCCTGGCTGGGGCACATCAGGACGCCGCAAGCTTGTGGTTAACCTTGTGGGCCTGCTGCCTGTCTCTGTCTGGTTTGTGGTGTTGTCCGGGGGTCTGGGGTACACCATCTACCGGGAAAGCCAGCAGCCACTGCCCAACACCGAGTGGCCTTTCCTCATCATTGGCTCTACCATATACGCCTGTTACTGGCTGCTGCTGCTTGGCCTCTACCTGGGCATCGTGTCCAAGCCCTGTGGCCGCAAGCGCGAGCACTGTGACCTGGCCTTCCTGGAGGCCTAAAACCTACCCACCAGGGTCTTGATACCATCAGACCTCCTGCTGCCTGGGATGAGTCCTGGAGTGTTTTTTTTTCTCAATTTTTACTTGTTTAAGGAAAAACAAAGTGTTTAAGAAAAAGGGGTGATATTTCCTCAGCATTGTCAGAGGGACCTGCCATTAACACCCCAAGGTATCATATGGGGAGTTAGAACCCCGAGTTGGGTGTGGGTGAGTTAGCACCTCGGGGTGGAGGGTGTAAATAGAGCGTTAGTATTAAGCAGGTGCTGCTATTCAGAACTGAGCCCTGGCACATCTCCTAATCTTTTGTTAGAGCCTATTTGCATATTTATACTGAACTTCAGTCTGGTTCTGCCGATGTTCTCTCAGGCCACAATGTGGAAATGAGAAACTCTCATTTCAAGGGAATGAAATCACTGAACTAGCAACCTCTTGTTTACAATACTGCTGTTTTTCAAAAAGTTAACTTATTTTATTTTTGTATGAATGTATTTGTCAGACTCTGTATTTAATAAAGTACCTGAGCTTCACTTACTGCCGGTGAACAGATTTTAACTGAAACCTTGTATAATATTTGAGGTGAAAGTGCATGATAGTCTTTGTAAGGTACACATTAGGAAAACACTCCTGTCCAGGACTGTACACACAACCTCTATTTTTTACAATCACTTTGGGGGTTTTAAATTCTGATGTTTTATATGAACTTTTAACAAAATAAAGATTTAATACCTGAACATTCCTGCTGGCGTGTCCAGTCGATGTGTTAGAGTCATCATTAACAAGTGTCAACTGATACGGAACAAAAATGCTGGGAAAAAAAAATCAGCAGGCCAGATACTAACAACAAAACTGACTGGAGACTTTCATTGCTGGCTTATCCAACGTTTTTGTATGGGAACGGGACACACATCCCATTTGTTTCTCACTCAAGGGCCAATGAGCAGATTTCAGAAATGAATGATGAAATTTAAAGATCAGTCTTCCTTTGTGAAGACAGAAGCAAAGTACAAATTTAATTCCTCAGCCATTTCTTTATTTCCCGTTATGAAATCTCCTGTTTCTGATTGTAAGGGGCCTACATTCATTTTTGTCAATGTTTTTCTCTTTATATATCTATAGAAACTTGTGGGCGGTTTTTATGTTCCCCACTAGCTTGCTTTCATACTCTTATTTTCCCTTCTTAATCAATCTCTTGGTCCTCCTTTGCTGAACTTTAAACTGCTCCCAATCCTCAGGTCTATTGCTTTTTCTTCCAATTTGTATGCTTCTTCTTTGAATCTAATACTATCACTAATTTCCCTTGTACAAAGAACAATACAGCACAGGAACAGGCCCTTCGGCCCTCCAGGCCCGCGCCGCTCCCTGGTCCAAACTAGACCATTCTTTTGTATCCCTCCATTCCCACTCTGTACATATGGCTATCTAGATAAGTCTTAAACGTTCCCAGTGTGTCCGCCTCCACCACCTTGCCTGGCAGCGCATTCCAGGCCCCCACCACCCTCTGTGTAAAATATGTCCGTCTGATATCTGTGTTAAACCTCCCCCCCTTCACCTTGAACCTATGAACCCTCGTGAACGTCACCACCGACCTGGGGAAAAGCTTCCCACCTTTCACCCTATCTATGCCTTTCATAATTTTATACACCTCTATTAAGTCTCCCCTCATCCTCCGTCTTTCCAGGGAGAACAACCCCAGTTTACCCAATCTCTCCTCATAACTAAGCCCCTCCATACCAGGTAACATCCTGGTAAACCTCCTCTGTACTCTCTCCAAAGCCTCCACGTTCTTCTGGTAGTGTGGCGACCAGAACTGGACGCAGTATTCCAGATGCGGCCGAACCAACGTTCTATACATCTGCAACATCAGACCCCAACTTTTATACTCAATGCCCCGTCCTATAAAGGCAAGCATGCCATATGCCTTCTTCACCACCTTCTCCACCTGTGACGTCACCTTCAAGGATCTGTGGACTTGCACACCCAGGTCCCTCTGCGTTACTACACCCTTTATGGTTCTGCCATTTATCGTATAGCTCCTCCCTACATTATTTCTACCAAAATGCATCACTTCGCATTTTATCAGGATTGAACTCCATCTGCCATTTCTTTGCCCAAATTTCCAGCCTATCTATAATCCTTCTGTAGCCTCTGACAATGCTGCTTACTATCTGCAAGTCCTGCCAATTTTGTGTCATCCGCAAACTTACTGATCACCCCAGTTACACCTTCTTCCAGATCGTTTATATAAATCACAAACACTACCACCCTCTGTCTTCTGTGACCAAGCCAGTTCTCCACCCATCTAGCCACCTCCCCCTTTATCCCATGAGATCCAACCTTTTTCACCAGCCTACCATGAGGGACTTTGTCAAACGCTTTACTAAAGTCCATATAGATGACATCCATGGCCCTTCCCTCATCAACCATTCTAGGCACTTCTTCAAAAAATTCCTCCAGGTTAGTGAGGCATGACCTCCCTCTCACAAAACCATGCTGACTATCGTTAATGAGTTTATTCCTTTCTAAATGCGTATACATCCTATCTCTAAGAATCTTCAACAACTTCCCCACCACGGACGTCAAGCTCACCAGCCTATAATTACCCGGGTTATCCTTCCTACCCTTCTTAAATAACGGGACCACATTAGCTATCCTCCAATCCTCTGGGACCTCACCTGTGTCCAGTGACGAGACAAAGATTTGCATCAGAGGCCCAGCGATTTCATCTCTCGTCTCCCTGAGCAGCCTTGGATAGATTCCATCAGGCCCTGGGGATTTGTCAGTCTTTATATTCTCTAACAAACCTAACACTTCCTCCCTTGTAATGGAGATTTTCTCCAACGGTTCAACACTCCCAGTCAACACATCCCTCTCCTTTGTGAATACCGACGCAAGTCACGAGTAAGTGACTTGTAAGTGACGAGTTGGCCACAATTCCCTTACCACTCTTGCGCCAAACAGGAATAAACAACTTTTGCTTGAATGCCTGTCATTGCCTGTCCACTGTTTTTCCTTTCAGTAATGTTTCCCAGTCCATCATGGCCAATTCATGCCTCATCCCATCGTAGTTACCGTTGAGATTCTGGTCTTAGAATCAACTACATCACTATCCACCTTAATAAAGAATTCTACCACATTATGGTCGCTCATCCCCAAGAGTTCTCTCACAATTAGATTGCCAACTACACCTTTCTCATTGCACAACACCCAGTCCAGGATTGGGTCCTCAATGTATTGCTCCAGAACTCAGTTCTGGTCGCCTCATTACAGGAAGGATGTGGAAAAGATTGAAAGGGTGCAGAGGAGATTTACAAGGATGTTGCCTGGATTGAGTGGCATGCCTTATGAGGATAGGCTGAGGGGCCTCGGTCTTTTCTCCTTGGAGAGACGTAGGATGAGAGGAGACCTAATAGAGGTATATAAGATGTTGAGAGGCATAGATCAGGTGGACTCTCAGAGGCTTTTTCCCAGGGTGGAAATGGCTGCTATGAGAGGACACAGGTTTAAGGTGCTGGGGAGTAGGTACAGGGGAGATGTTCGGGGGAGGTTTTTCACACAGAGGGTGGTGGGTGAGTGGAGTCGGCTGCCGTCAGTGGTGGTGGAGGCAAACTCAATAGGGTCTTTTAAGAGACTCCTGGATGAGTACATGGGACTTAATAGGATGGAGGGTTATAGGTAGGCCTAAAAGGTCGGGATATGTTCGGCACAACTTGTGGGGCCGAAGGGCCTGTTTTGTGCTGTAGTTTTTCTATGTTTCTATGAAAACCATCCCGTATGCACTCCAGAAATTCCTCCTCTATTGTACTGTGACTAATTTGACTCTCCCAATCTATATGTAGATTAAAGTCACCCATAATCACAGATGTTCCGTTATCACATGAATCTCTGATTTCAGTTAATATATTTAACTGCAACTGAAATAGTTTAAAATTTAATATCCAACACATGTCCCTATCTTTAGTTCTGATGAAAAGTCAAACTGAATTGCAACATCCACTGTTTTCTCTCTACAGATGCCATCACACCTGTTTTCTGTTCTTGTTTCAGAATGCAGCATCCACAATATTTTGCTTATTTAAATATCATAAGTCCCCTTCCCTATGCTGTTCCTTTAATTATGGACTTCAATGTTGAAACAAATGAATTGTCTGATACTTTGCATTCTGAAAGCCCTTATACATCATATCAACCACACCACCCACATCAACATTCTCTGGAGTGGGTGGGGTGCAAATCAATCAGGCTGCTTTGTCCTGGATGGTCTTGAATGTTGATGGAGCTGCACTCATCCAGGCACGTGTCAAGTATCCCAGCACACTCCTGACTTGTGCTTGTAGACAGGCTTTGGGGAGTCAGGTGAGATGCACCTCGCAAGAATCCATGGCTGGGTCAGTTCAGTTTCTGATGAATGGTAGCCCACAGGATGTTGATAGTGAGGGTCTCAGCAATGGCAATCCACTTAAATGTCCATGGGAAGTGGTCAAACTTTTATTTTATCCTTTTGCGGGTAATATTGAATATCATGGCTGATCCTCCATCTCAACACCATTCTCCCACTCTTTTCCCATACCCCTTGCAAATCTACCTATTTCCTTCCTAAATATATTCAGTGACTTGGCTTCCATAGCTTTCAGTGGTAGAGAATTCCACTAAGTGATGAAATGAAATGTCTTAAATGCCCTACCCTGTATACTGGGGTAGTCATGATGTGGAGATGCCGGCGTTGGACTGGGTAAACACAGAAAGAAGTCTCACAACACCAGGTTAAAGTCCAACAGGTTTATTTGGTAGCAAAATCCACTAGCTTTCGAAGCGCTGCTCCTTCGTCAGGTAAGTCTGACGAAGGAGCAGCGCTCTGAAAGCTAGTGGATTTTGCTACCAAATAAACCTGTTGGACTTTAACCTGGTGTTGTGAGACTTCTTACTGGGGTGGCACAGTGGTTAGCACTGCTGCCTCACAGCGCCAGGGACCTGGGTTCAATTCCGGCCTTGGGTCACTGCCTATGTGAAATCTGCACGTTCTCCCCGTGTCTCCGTGGGTTTCCTCCCACACTCCAAAGATATGCAGGTTAGGTGGATTGGCTAAATTGTCCCTTAGTGTACCAAGATGGGCCTGGATAAAATGCTCTTTCGGGGAGTCGGCACACACTCGATGGGCCAAATGGCCTCCTTCTGCAACATAAGGATTCTGTGGTTCTGAGACTGTGACCTCCTGATCCAGATCCTGCAGCCAGAGGAATCAAGCTGGTGAACTTTTGCTGTACTCCCGATATGGCAAATACATCCTTTCTTAGGAAAGGAAGTCCACCACGGTCCCATACAGCTTCAGTAAGACATCCTGTACTCAAATCCTCGAGGACCAGGTAAGCACAGCCGATTTTATTCCCTAAAGGACATTAGTGAACCAGGTGAATTTTTACAATATTTGACAATGGTTTCATTGTCTTTTCATTAGATATTTAATTCCAGATTGTTTACATTGTACATTAATACTCTGCCATTCTGTTGTTCCTTTTGATGTGGATCACATCACATTTTCCAGATTATACTGCACCTGCCACCTATTTGCCCCACTCACTTGTCTAAATCATCTTGAAGCCTCTTAACATCCTCCCCACCACTCACATTCCCAACAAGTTTTTTGTTACATTTGGTTCCCTCATCCAAATCATTGATGTATATTGTGAATAGCTGGGGTCCAAGCACTGATCCCATGGGACCCCTCTCGTCACGACCTTCCACTGTGTAGAAGATCAATTTATTCCTCTTCTCTATTTTCTGTTTGCTAACAAATTCTCAATCCATGCCAATATATTACCCCCAATCCCATGCACTTTAATTTTGCACACTAACCTCCTATGTGGGGCTTTATCAAAAGCTTTCTGAAAATTAAAATACACATCTACTGGTTGACCCTTATTAGTTACCTCCTTAAAAACCTTCCAATAGGTTTGTCAAACATGATTTCCCTTTCATAAATCCATGTTGACTTTACCTAATTCCATTGATATTTTCGAAGTGTCCTATAAACTCTAGCATTTTCCCTTTCTCCCTTCCCATTAAACTAACCGGTCTGTAATTCTGTTTTCTCCCTCCTTCCTTTTTTAAATGATGGCATTACATTTGCCACCCTCCAATCTGCTGGGACTGTTCCAGAATCTACAGTATTTTAGAAGATGACAATCAACACATCCACTATTTCCATTGCCACTTCCTTTAATACCCTAGGATGTAGAATATCAGGCCCCGGGGATTTATCAGTTTTCAGTTTCATTAATTTCTCCAGCACTATTCATTTACTAATTTCCTTCCATTTCTCCTTCTTGTTCCCGAGCATTTCTGGGAAGTTAGGGGTGTCTTCATAGAAATCATAGAAACCCTACAGTGCAGAAGGAGGCCATTCGGCCCATCGAGTCTGCACCGACCACAATCCCACCTAGGCCCTACTCCCACATATTTACCCGCTAATCCCTCTAACCTACGCATCTCAGGACTCTAAGGGGCAATTTTTTTTTAAACCTGGCCAATCAACCTACCCGCACATCTTTGGACTGTGGGAGGAAACCGGAGCACCCGGAGGAAACCCACGCAGACACGAGGAGAATGTGCAAACTCCACACAGACAGTGACCCGAGCCGGGAATCGAACCCAGGTCCCTGGAGCTGTGAAGCAGCAGTGCTAACCACTGTGCTACCATGTCGCCCATGTCTTCCTCCATGAAGACAGAACTAGAGCGGGTGTTTAATTGCTCTGTCATTTCCTTGTTCTCTATTGTAAATTCACCCATTTTAGACTGTAAGGGACCTACATTTGTCTTCACTAACCAAGCATTACCCTGGACAGCTGGATTACCAGTCCAGTGACATTACCATTATGTCACCACGTCTCCAGGATATAATCATTGTAACTTGTTTGACACTTGTATGTCACAAACATTGCTTGGTGATTATCAGCTCAAGCCTGAATATAGAACATAGAAACCCTACAGTGCAGAAGGAGGCCATTCGGCCCATCGAGTCTGCACCGACCACAATCCCACCCAGGCCCTACCCTCACATATTTACCCGCTAATCCCTCTAACTACACATCTCAGGGACAATTTTTAACCTGGCCAATCAACCTAACCCGCACATCTTTGGACTGTGGGAGGAAACTGGAGCACCCGGAGGAAACCCACGCAGACACGAGGAGAATGTGCAAACTCCACACAGGCAGTGACCCGAGCCGGGAATCGAACCCAGGACCCTGGAGCTGTGAAGCAGCAGTGCTAACCACTGTGCTACCGTGCCGCCCTATTTTATCCAGATCCTGCTGTATATTCCACATTATCGTATAGATGTCACTGTTGTAGCTGTACTGGAACAGCTTGCTAGGGAAGCATTGATTTCTGGAGCAAAAGTATTCAGCACTACTGCCAGATATTTTCAGGGCCCATAGCTTTAGCTGTATCCTGTACACTCAGTTATTTCAGGATATCAGAGGGAATCAGATTGTCTGAAGATTGGCACCAATGATGATGAGGATCTCAGGAGGTGTGTCAGATCCTGTCCAGATTCCTTTCTAGAGCCAGCAGATCCTATTGTGTCTGAGCCAATACAGATGATTATTTATATTGCTGCACATGGTGAAATATTCCTAAAATTATTTGCCCTCCTTGTAGGTCTCTAATTGAACCAAAAGTCCTTGTTTCATAGTTCCTGTCAAGATATTGTTAGTGAGAAGACTTAATAAAAGGAAATATTCAAAATTAACAAGTTTGTAACACAGGTTCATCTTTTAAGGATCTATTTCCTGAGGCAAAGTCCCTGAAGAAAATGCGACAGGCATTCTATGAATGTCACAAACTGCAGCATTTAACATTCAGTATTTAGTCACCTGATGATATGGAGATCTGCTGAGTCTATAAGTGGGCACAGTCCCACTACAGCTTTTTAGGGACATTAGTGATAATGGGCTTTGGACGTGTTTTAAAGATGATTTTTTTCTTGATGATTGCGGTGACTAGGTAGTGACACGCAGCATCTTCTTCACTCACTCCTTGCTCAGTTCTCTCAATCTCCATCGGACTCTCGGCTCCTGCCCTTGTGGATGTCTTTTTTACCAGCACTACAAACGGCCTTTCCAGGTGGCTGACTTTACCATACAAGATATGGTGACCAATTATCAGTATTGGGATTCCTGGGATGGAGAAAGAGGGAATTATTTACACCAGGGATCACTCAATCTAAAAAATAGCAAAGTAAAACAATCTTACTAAGCAACATTGAGCACAGGTAATTTTGTGCTTCAAGGTTAGAGACAACAATCAGGAATATCCTTTGCTAATAACCCAGTCAGATTTGGTACTGAGCTACACATAGCTGAAAGGGCAGAGTGACTGAGTATTGAGACAAGTCAGGAACTGGACTGAGTATTGAGACAAGTCAGGAGCTGGTCAAAGAGCATGTGGATCTGTACAAGGATGCCTGACCATGCTGGCTGATTTTGTAGTTTTCTGGGGGGGAAGTGAGTATCAGTTACAAAGTTGCCGAGAGACTATGGAGGAGCAAAGGGGTTGACAGTGCAAAAGGAGGCCATTCTGCCCACCTTGTCTGCACCTGTCGGTGGTTTTTTGGGAGGAGGGGTGTGTTTTGGGAGTTGTATGTTTTGGGGGGGGGGGGGGGGTTGTGCGTTTTTGAGGGGGGGGGGGGCTGTGCGCCTCCGGGAAAGGGGAGGGGGGGTGGGGGTGGGGGCTGGTGCGTCTCTGGAGGGGGGGTTTGTGTGCCTCTGCGGGTGGTGCATTTTCTGGTGGGGGGTGCCATTTCCTGGTGGGGGGTGCTGTTTCCTGGTTTGGGGGGGGGGGCCCTCTCCGGGGAGGAGGGGATCTCCGGGGGGGAGGAGGGGATCTCCGGGGGGGAGGAGGGGATCTCCGGGGGGGAGGGGGGCGGTTTCTGGGGGGAGGGTTTCTGGGGGGAGGGTTTCTGGGGGGAGGGTTTCTGGGGGGAGGGGTGGGCGGTGGCATGTACCTCGCTGCTGAAGTGAAGATCTCCCATGAGGTTTCCAGGGAGGCCGCTGTGGCCCCGGGCCTCGATTTCCCCCTGAAGCTCCAACAGCAACCACTCGGGACCCGAACCATCGCCGGCGCTGGAAACAAACAAATCGTTTCAAATGCTGCGGCTGGGAAATAAACAGAGAAAATTATGGCAACTCTCAGAGTGAGGGAAACTCCTCCATGGGATTCCGTTAAAGATGCGGCTCCCAACTCCCCACACCGGACACCCCGCCCCGGCTCACCTCCGCCCCCCCCCCTCTCCTCACCTCCGCCCCCCCTCTCCTCCGCCCCCCCCTCTCCTCCCCCCCCCCTCCCTCACCACCGCCCCGCCCCCTCTCCTCACCTCCGCCCGCCCCCTCTCCTCACCTCCGCCCCCCCCCTCTCCTCACCTCCGCCCCCCCCTCTCCTCACCACCGCCCCTCCCTCTCCTCACCTCCGCCCCCCCTCTCTCCTCACCTCCGCCCCCCCCTCTCTCCTCACCACCGCCCCCCCCTCTCCTCACCTCCGCCCCCCCCTCTCCTCACCTCCGCCCCCCCCCCTCACCTCCGCCCCCCCCTCTCCTCACCTCCGCCCCCCCTCTCCTCACCTCCGCCCGCCCCCTCTCCTCACCTCCGCCCCCCCTCTCCTCACCTCCGCCCCCCTCTCCTCACCTCCGCCCCCCCCTCTCCTCACCTCCGCCCCCCTCCTCACCTCACCTCCGCCCCCCCTCTCTCCTCACCTCCGCCCCCCCTCTCTCCTCACCTCCGCCCCCCCCTCTCTCCTCACCTCCGCCCCCCCTCTCTCCTCACCTCCGCCCCCCTCTCTCCTCACCTCCGCCCCCCCCTCTCCTCACCTCCGCCCCCCCTCTCTCCTCACCTCCGCCCCCCCTCTCTCCTCACCGCCCCTCTCCTCCCCGCTCCCCTCCTCTCCTCCCCTCCGCCCCCCCCTCTCTCCTCACGTCTGCCCCCCCCTCTCTCCTCACCTCTGCCCCCCCCTCTCTCCTCACCTCTGCCCCCCCTCTCTCCTCACCTCCGCCCCCCCTCTCTCCTCACCTCCGCCCCCCCCTCTCTCCTCACCTCCGCCCCCCCTCTCTCCTCACCTCCGCCCCCCCCTCTCCTCACCTCCGCCCCCCCTCCCTCCCTCTCTCCTCACCTCCGCCCCCCCTCCCTCCCTCTCTCCTCACCTCCGCCCCCCCTCCCTCCCTCTCTCCTCACCTCCGCCCCCCCTCCCTCTCTCCTCACCTCCGCCCCCCCCTCTCTCCTCACCTCCGCCCCCCTCCCTCTCTCCTCACCTCCGCCCCCCTCCCTCTCTCCTCACCTCCGCCCCCCTCCCTCTCTCCTCACCTCCGCCCCCTCCCTCTCTCCTCACCTCCGCCCCCCCTCTCTCCTCACCTCCGCCCCCCCCGTCTCCTCTCCTCCGCCCCCCCCTCTCCTCACCTCCGCCCCCCCCTCTCCTCACCTCCGCCCCCCCCTCTCTCCTCACCTCCGCCCACTCCCCCCTCCTCACCTCCACCCCCCCCTCTCTCCTCACCTCCGCCCCCCCCCTCTCCTCACCTCCCGCCCCCCCCTCTCTCCTCACCTCCGCCCCCCCCTCTCTCCTCACCTCCGCCCCCCCCTCTCTCCTCACCTCGGCCCCCCCCTCCCTCTCTCCTCACCTCCGCTCCCCCTCCCTCTCTCCTCACCTCGGCCCCCCCTCACCTCCGCCCCCCCCTCTCTCCTCACCTCCGCCCCCCCCCTCTCTCCTCACCTCCGCCCCCCCCCTCTCCTCACCTCCGCCCCCCCCTCTCCTCACCTCCGCCCCCCCTCTCCTCACCTCCGCACCCCCCTCCATCCCTACCTCCGCCCCCCCCTCCCTCCCTACCTCCGCCCTCCCTCCCTACCTCCGCCCCCCTCCCTCTCTCCTCACCTCCGCCCCCCCTCCCTCTCTCCTCACCTCCGCCCCCCCCCTCTCCTCACCTCCGCCCCCCTCCCTCTCTCCTCACCTCCGCCCCCCTCCCTCTCTCCTCACCTCCGCCCCCCTCCCTCTCTCCTCACCTCCGCCCCCCCTCTCCTCACCTCCGACCCCCCTCTCCTCACCTCCGCCCCCCCCTCTCTCCTCACCTCCGCCCCCCCCTCTCCTCACCTCCGCCCACTCCCCTCTCCTCACCTCCGCCCCCCCTCTCTCCTCACCTCCGCCCCCCCCTCTCCTCACCTCCGCCCCCCCCCTCTCTCCTCACCTCCGCCCCCCCCTCTCTCCTCACCTCCGCCCCCCCCCTCTCTCCTCACCTCCGCCCCCCTCTCTCCTCACCTCCGCCCCCCCTCCCCTCACCTCCGCCCCCCCCTCTCTCCTCACCTCCGCCCCCCTCCTCTCTCCTCACCTCCGCCCCCTCCTCTCTCCTCACCTCCGCCCCCCCTCTCCTCACCTCCGCCCCCCTCTCTCCTCACCTCCGCCCCCCCTCTCTCCTCACCTCCGCCCCCCCTCCTCACCTCCGCCCCCCCTCACCTCCGCCCCCCCCCTCTCCTCAACTCCGCCCCCCCCTCTCCTCACCTCCGCCCCCCCTCCCTCCCTCTTCACCTCCGCCCCCCCCTCCCCCTCTCCTCATCTCCGCCCCCCTCCCTCCTCACCTCCGCCCCCCCTCCCTCTCTCCTCACCTCCGCCCCCCCCTCTCCTCACCTCCGCCCCCCCCTCTCTCCTCACCTCCGCCCCCCCCCTCTCTCCTCACCTCCGCCCCCCCTCTCTCCTCACCTCCGCCCCCCCTCGCTCCTCACCTCCGCCCCCCCCTCCCTCCCTCTCTCCTCACCTCCGCCCCCCCTCCCTCTCTCCTCACCTCCGCCCCCCTCTCTCCTCACCTCCGCCCCCCCATCTCTCCTCACCTCCGCCCCCCCCATCTCTCCTCACCTCCGCCCCCCCCTCTCTCCTCACCTCCGCCCCCCCTCTCTCCTCACCTCCGCCCCCCCTTCCTCACCTCCGCCCCCCCCTCTCCTCACCTCCGCCCCCCCCTCTCCTCACCTCCGCCCCTCCCCCCTCTCTCCTCACCTCCGCCCCCCCCCCTCTCTCCTCACCTCCGCCCCCCCCCTCTCTCCTCACCTCCCGCCCCCCCTCTCTCCTCACCTCCGCCCCCCCCTCCTCACCTCCGCCCCCCCCTCTCTCCTCACCTCCGCCCCCCCCTCTCCTCACCTCCGCCCCCCCTCTCTCCTCACCTCCCCCCCTCCCTCCTCACCTCCGCCCCCCCTCCCTCCTCACCTCCGCGCCCCCCTCCTCCTCACCTCCGCCCCCCCTCCCTCCTCACCTCCGCCCCCCCCTCCCTCCTCACCTCCGCCCCCCCTCCCTCCTCACCTCCCCTCACCTCCCTCCCTCTCTCCTCACCTCCGCCCCCCCCTCTCCTCACCTCCGCCCCCCCCTCTCCTCACCTCCGCCCCCCCTCTCCTCACCTCCGCCCCCCCTCTCCTCACCTCCGCCCCCACCTCTCCTCACCTCCGCCCCCCCTCTCCTCACCTCCGCACCCCCCCTCTCTCCTCGCCTCCGCCCCCCCCTCTCTCCTCAGCTCCGCCCCCCCCCTCTCCTCACCTCCGCCCCCCCTCTCTCCTCACCTCCGCCCCCCCTCTCTCCTCACCTCCGCCCCCCCTCTCTCCTCACCTCCGCCCCCCCTCTCTCCTCACCTCCGCCCCCCCCTCTCTCCTCACCTCCGCCCCCCCCTCTCTCCTCACCTCCGCCCCCCCATCTCTCCTCACCTCCCGCCCCCCCCTCCCTCCTCACTCCGCACCCCCCCTCCCTCTCTCCTCACCTCCGCCCCCCCCTCCTCTCTCCTC